>NC_074701.1:12514130-13121053 GCF_029448725.1 Salvelinus fontinalis | reverse complement strand
CTCCAATTCACACATTTTCTTTTTCTGTTGCAAAAATGCTTTTAAATGTTTTCCATTTTCCACTGATTCTTATCATCCTGACACCTCCTATTGGGAAACAGCTATACACTGAGTGTATGTGTGTATGTTCGTGCAATTGGACATAAGTAACACTGTATAACAGGCAATTGGACACATGTAAGCCAATGTAACACACATCAGGACTCCTCATGACCATGTCATTATAATAGCCAATAATCCATGTGAAACATATGACTCTTCAAGTAGTCTGTCTGTTTGTGTGTATGCTGTACATACCGTGAGTGTATGTGGGGCTGTATGTCTGTGTCTCTGTGTTGGTATGTGTGTGTTTATGTGGTGTGTGTTTGTGCCCCAGGATGCCCCCACTTTCCTCTCCCCCTCCCCTGCAGGGCTCGGCAAGATAAATGGCGTAATGGGGCGTCAGAGATAATCTGATGGTCATAGTCTAGTTAAACACACAGTGTTATGATCCTTATAAAACAAACTACCTTTCCAAAAGGATAAATGTTCCCCCCTGCACCCCTCCTCAGAGGAAAAATAAATCCATTGCATCCTTCATCAACTACTAGGCTTGACAGAAATGTAATTCGAGGCACCTCTCAAAAATAATTATTATATTTTGAGAGGAGTAATCATTGGTCGGGACATGATTGAATGTGTCCATGCCTATTGATTTTTGCTGTGATTAATAGTTTTGTTTAGTCGATATTCCCATCGAAATTGTATAATTAATTATCCCCGCTGCTGTCAGGCCGGGACGATGGAGAGCCCTGATAAGTATTTGGGAAGATTACCTTTTCCGGGAGTCGTGGCGTCAAGGGACACAGGGTCTTGCTCCTCGGCGGAGGTAGAGGAAGCGGGAGTGGGCAGGGGCGGATCTATGTTCCCAGGAACCAGGATTCTGTGCAGACACATGCCCCCCCTCCTCTCCACTACCTCCTATTTATCCAGTAGCGTATCTTCCATCCTGTAACCCCTCCTCTCTCCCCTCTTCATCATTGATTTAGTTTCAGTACCTCTTTATTGTAACTTTATCAGTGTGGTGTCGGCAGACGGCTGGGAAGGAGGAGGGGTAAAGAGGGGGGGGGGGGGGGTCCTGTTTCGAGTGATGAACTTTTCTGTCAGGGCCGCTCCTCATTGTCATGCTCCCTGCGTACTGGCAACATTACTCAAGCCGCAAGTTTTCCAGATTAAGTAAATAAATATATAAATAAAGATCCATCCCCTCCCAGGCTAAACTTCTTCAATATTTTACCTGTCAGTGCCCTTAAGTGATAATACAGCAGCATGCTAAATAAAATGTGACCTTAGCTAGGAAGATAAACATGGAAGGCCAGGGAGAATGGGCTTCTGTGCTGTCTCTTATACCTGAATGCCTCGCTACATTGAATAGCTTATTGTGCTTTTGCTAGTATTGATCAGTTCCTCAGTCTGATCATGATATATGTAGCATATATATTATATACAGTGCCTTGCAAAAGTATTCAGACCCCTTGTATTTGTTCACATTTTATTGTGTTACAAAGTGGGATTCATATTGATTTAATTGTCATTTTTTGTCAACAGTTTATACAAAATACCTTGTCAAAGTGGAAGGAAAATATTTTTTATATTTTTTATAAATAACAATGAAAAAACTAAAATATAGTCGTTGCGTAAGTATTCAGCTCCCTGAGTCAATGCATATTAGAAACACCTTTGGCATTGATTACAGCTGAGTCTTCTTGGGTAAGTTTAAGGCTTTGCACACCTAGATGGTGCAATATTTCCCCATTTTTATTTTTCAAAATTCTTCAAGCTCTATCAAGATTTTTGGGATCATGGCTAGACAGCAATTTTCAAGTCTTGCCATAGATTTTCAAGCAGATTTAAGTCAAAACAGTAACTTTGAATATTCACTGTCTTCTTGGTAAGCAACTTCTGTGTACAGTTGAAGTCGGAAGTTTACATACACCTTAGCCAAATACATTTATACTCAGTTTTTCACAATTCCTGACATTTAATCAGAGTAAAAATTCCCTGTCTTAGGTTAGTTAGGATCACCGCTTTATTTTAAGAATGTGAAATGTCAGCCGCTCTACTGAATAATAGTAGGGAGAATGACTTATTTCAGCTTTTATTTCTTTCATCACATTCCCAGTGGGTCAGAAGTTTACATACACTCAATTAGTATTTGGTAGCATTGCTTTTAAATTGTTTAACTTGGGTCAAACGTTTTGTGTAGCCTTCCACAAGCTTCCCACAACAAGTTGGGTGAATTTTGTCCCATTCCTCCTGACAGAGCTTGTGTAACTGAGTCGGGTTTGTAGCTAGCTAACTATAGGCACTGAAACAGATGTTGTGTTATTTGACGTGTACTTTTTTGACACGCAAAGACCCAAACGGCGTTCCATAGAAATCCTGGTTGAGAATGAAACAACTGAACAAATGAACATGAAACAGCACAGCAAGTAAGTGAAAGAAATAGGTTTTGATTATGTTTTACTGGTAATGTGGACATACGTAAATACCAAGAAAATAACTTTTTGGCAGTGTGGTATGTGTGTGTAACCTTTATTTAACTAGGCAAGTCAGAACAAATTCTTATTTACAATGACGGCCTGGATGACGCGAACTGGTTGTATGCCGCACTATGGGTCTCCCAATCACGGCCGGGTGTGATACTTCCTGGATTCGAACCAGGAACTGTAGTGACGCCTCTTGCACTGAGATGCAGTGCCTTAGACCGCTGCGTCTATGTGTGTGTGTTAACTATTTAACTGTACTAGAATGCTTAAAAGGCTGTTAAAATTGTAAATGTCGGTATCGGTATGTTTTTTGGGTGCAAGGAAAATGTTGGATATCGGTATCGGCCAAAAATGTCATATCGTGCATCACTAGCAGATACCCATAGACTTCCAGTCATTGTGCTAACGCTAGTTAGCAATTGCGCTAGCACTAGTTAGAAACTTGGTTCAAACTGCACGCAGGCACATAAGCGTGATTCATCACTCCAGAGAATGGATTTCCATTGCTCCACAGTCCAATGGCGTACTGCCAACAATAATGGTCTTGGGTTGTTTTTCATGGTTCGGGCTAGGCACCTTAGTTCCAGTGAAGGAAATCTTAACGCTACAGCATACAATGACATTCGAGACAATTTTGTGCTTCCAACTTTGTGGCAACAGTTTGGGAAGGCCCTTTCCTGTTTTAGCATGACAATGCCCCCGTGCACAAAGTGAGGTCCATGCTGAAATGGTTCGCTGAGATCTGTGTGGAAGAACTTGACTGGCCTGCGCAGAGCCCTGACCTGAACCCCATGGAACACCTTTGGGATGAATTGGAACGCCGACTGCGAGCCAGGCCTAATCGCCCAACATCAGTGCCCTACCCAGGGACGCAAACTAGTCACTGAGTTTTGAATCCAAAATAGGTGACCTATGTGATTTGTGTAGATCCAATGAGAAAAGCTTTGAGGGGGGGGTGTTTGGATCACTACTGGCTGCAAACAAGTGATGCGCGTTTGGAGCAATACTACCTGTATCCAAGGCTCAGCCAATCGTTCACATAACAACAGAATGCAGCACACGGCTGAAGAGAGAAGATAACCAATTTGCTAGTTACAGCATCAGCGTGCGCTTTGGAAAGACAGCTTGCCAGTGGGGTGGCAGGTAGCCTAGTGGTTAGAGCGTTGGACTTGTAACCGAAAGGTTGCAAGATCGAATCCCCGAGCTGACAAGGTAAAAATCTGTCGTTCTGCCCCTGAACAAGGCAGTTAACCCACTAGGCCGTCATTGAAAATAAGAATTTGTTCTTAACTGACTTGCCTAGTGAAATAAAGGGAAAATAAAAAACAGCAGTGCATCCCCTGAACAATAACGAAGAGATAGGTGAGAAGCCTGACCATGGGGTGAGAAGGTGATGAAGTGTACTTCATGAGCTGTAACCCGAAAAACTACTGGCATTTGGAAAGTTTGAGGTGAGGGAGAAAGTGTGGTGGAACAACTATTGTTAGCGCTGTTAAGTAATGTTATCTTGCTAGCTGGATCAAATTCTCCATTAGCTAGCCAGAGAGATGTTGAGCAACAGTAGCCAACTTAACTGATCAAATAATTGAGTTTATGATGTGAAAATTTGCTGGCTAATAAAGTCACAGCTAACATTAGCTAGCTAACGTTACAACATCAGATGAGCTAACATTAGTAACCTAACCAATTCGCTACAGTATTAACTGGTATACGACTCCTTGCTGTTCCTCAAGTTATAACGCGTTAGTTGCTTACATGTCAAACTATCTCTCTGACAACACCTGCTGCCATTAAAAGCCATCAATAAACACAGAGGTGAAAGGTTATTTTATTTTATTTTTAAGCCACACACTTGGCTGTCATTGCAGGGCCCTGGCAATCTGTGTGAAATGTTAACTAGTTAATGAACTAACTACTATCTGTGAACTAATGTTTTCCCTTTGTGGTTAATTTTCGGAATTAGAGATTTAGGTGAAAATGAGGCGTTGCTTGTTAAACAAGTGGATTCAGGGATCAAGTGGAGCTGGGCCTGGCTTAAGCTGGACACCACACACTTTCCCTATTTCTCACTTTTTCAATACAGTGGATAAAAAGGGGTAGGCCAGGTGTCCTCTCTGTCTGAAAGAGATCAATTATGCCAACAAAGGGTATCATGCTCTGTTGGCACATTGTAGAATAGATGTCCGCAGGCAGAAAGTGTACAATGTAATAATGTGCAGTGTAGCCCAAAAATATTGCTTTTGTTGTGTTGAACTTGACAGTAACACTTGTGTGTGAGTGAGGGGGGATTATTACATTTTTTACTCAGTGAAGGTTATTTTTGCACCCATGTAGCCTTGTGCACTTGATCAATGTCTACTATAGTGGCCACTATATTAGAGTAAAAATAGAATGCCTGTTTGTTTCATTCTATTTCTACTTTAAGATGTTTTTTTCCCAAGTGCAATATTTAGATGTGTGTGTGGTCACAAGCATTGTATTATAAAGGCTGTCATGGCTAACTGCAATATTAGTGTGTTGTTCTTTTCCAAGACTTGAGTGTCATTTGCAGTAACGTCTAGGCAACAAATAACATTGGATTGCTTTCTTTACATTTTTTAGCTGTGAGTTAGGTTCACATTAACCACTTTATATTTTACACACAGACTGATCATGTAGATCATATTCTTTGTTGTTTAATTAGTTAACCTGCATTTCTCCTTTTTTGCAAAAAGTGTCACCTTTTTGGGCTCTCACCAGTTTGGATCCCTGCCTACCTCACTAATGCTCTTGGGGCTGAATGGAAGCAGGTCCCCGCAGCAATGTTCCAACATCTAGTGGAAAGCCTTCCCAGAAAAGTGTAGGCTGTTACAGCAGCTTAGGGGGGAGCAACTCTATATTAATGCCCATGATTTTGGAATGAGGTGTTCACCGAGCAGGTGTCCACATACTTTTGGTCATGTAGTGTATGATAAGAGAGACTATAATGAGTCTGTAGCCTCAAGCCTGCTGGCTGTATTTGTTTGGGTTGACCCTCTCAAGGCGGTCGGCCATTCCCTGTCAGCGACAGTTTATCGTTTCCACAACAAATAATGAAGATCTCATAAAACGAAGAAAAAATATGGCCCTGCAATGACAGCCAAGTGTGTGGCTTAAAAATAAAATTAAATGACCTTTCACCTCTGTGTTTATTAATGGTTTTTAATGGCAGCAGGTGTTGTCAGAGGGATAGTTTGACATGTTGTAAATCATTGCACAATTATGGGCTTGGACAACCACAGGCTGGGTTAGAGGGACAGTCAGCCCAGATACCTTTTATTCCCTCTGTCCCTTCAACTTCTCCCTCTTATAACAATCACAGCTACGGTGATTTAGGTGTGTGTTGCTCATTCAGGCGAAGTAAGAAATATGAACACTGGACTTGTTTAGGGGGGGCACTTCCTCATCTTTCTCCTTGTCTATGATATTGCCTGAGCCATATCAGCTAGCAGCCCTCTCCAAGGTCATTTCAAGCTGACAAACTACTCCGCCATCTTTATAATGCAACGAGGCCTTGAACCAATATAAACTGGGATTTGTTTTTACTGCTGACCTACCAGAACAGCAAATCATTATGCTTAATTGACCCGGGATGAAATGTAGTGTGAAATTTCAGCCCTTGGGTTTTCCAGTCAACCTAAATGAATTACTCAACATTCACTTAGAGGCTCTATGCACACGCACACACACACACACACACACACACACACACACACACACACACACACACACACACACACACACATCACGGATACACAGTGCGCTTCATCACCCCCCAACACAGCTCATCTGCTGCTTTTTAAAGGTGTCACTTTTCATCTCGGCTGCACTAGCTCCACAGAGACAAACACACCTGTCCACACGCTCACAGAAACACACCGGTGTACACACACACACCCAGAAACTCTATTAGGGTAAGAATAGACGCAGAAATGAGGTGCACACACAAACAGGGACAATTACATTCTGCACCTCTATAAATGTTTACAGTCAATTATTTATATTATCACACACACACACACACACACACACACACACACACACACACACACACACACACACACACACACACACACACACACACACACACACAAACACAAACCAACTTTTACTGTACATCTTGACATTCTCTCAGTTACAAACTTATATGCTGGCTCACTCTTCCACTAAGGACTCTTCACACACACTGTGAGCGTGTCATTGGGAGGATGGTGGTGGCGCACAGTGAAGCGTGTAGCGCATCCTCCGGGCTCCATTCCTCATTCACATTGTGTGAGCTCTCCTGTGACCCTGCCTCCTGTGAGTTTGATGAATGTTACACATCTGCCCTCCTGAACCACAGAGACTCTGTCTGAGGGTCCCACTGTCTGGAAAGTAATGTCCACTGTTCTGCACCACTGGCACACGTGCGCTCGCTCGCACGCACGCACACACACACACACACACACACACACACACACACACACACACACACACACACACAGAAGCTCACACATTACACGTAAGTATGCATATAGTAGGCTACTCGCAGTTACCCACATAAAATTAAATTGCTCATACAAAAATACACAGCCATGTAAATGTGTCCCACATATGTATGTGAAAATGTCAATCAAGTTTTAAACTAGCTTACAACCATTTATGTTGGAATTGTGAATTGATAGAATGGCGCCGGAGGGGATGGCCGCCGTTCTACGGGCTCCTGACCAATTGTGCTATTTTGTGTGTTTTTGCGCTGATCAAATGAATATACATTTTTTGTTTCGTACATGTTTCGGCCATCGTTTCATATGACCAAAAAGAGCTTCTGGACATCAAAACAGCGATTACTAACCTCAATTTGGATGAGGACTTCTATTTTAACAAATCGGAGGCGGACATAATGCTCATCTCAGACCAGGCCCAAATCGCCGTCATTAGGGGGAGGCGGAGTCAGCGCTACAGAGGCTGACGTGCAGAATTTTTAATGTGACGCCGTGTGGATAAATCGCTATTACCATCCGTTCTATTGTCAAACGTGCAATCACTGGAAAATAAACTGCATGAGCTCCATTCGATACTATCCTGTCAACGTGATCTGAAGAACTGTAATATCCTATGTTTCACGGAGTCGTGCCTGAACAAGGACAGAACAGCTGCGTCCGGTAAGCTGAGAGGGGTGTCTCTTTGTCAACAACAGTTGGTGCGCAATCTCTAATATCAAGGAAGTCTCGTGGACCTGCTCGCCTGAGTTAGAATACCTTATGATAAGCTGTAGACCGCGCTATTTGCCAAGAGCATTTTCATCTATATTTTTCGTAGCTGTCTATTTACCTCCACAAACCGATGCCTACCAGACGAGCTAAATGCCTTCTATGCTCGCTTTGAGGCAAGCAACACTGAACAATTCATGATAGCACCAGCTATTCCAGATGACTGTGTGATCACACTCTCTGTAGCCAATGTGAGTATGACATTTAAACAGGTTAACATTCATAAGACCGCTGGGCCAGATGGATTACCAGGACGTATACTCAGAACATATGCTGAACAGCTAGCAAGTGTATTCACTGACATGTTTACCCTCTCCCTGACCCAGTCTGTAATACTGACATGTTTCAAGCAGACCACCATAGTCCCCGTAGTCCCCACCATAGTCCCCGACACCCTGGACCCACTCCAATTTGCATACCGCCCCAACAGATCCACAGAAGCAATCTCTATTTCCTCTTCCCACCTGGACAAAAGGAACACCTACTTGAGAATCTTGTTCATTAACCTTTCTGAACCACCCATCCCGGACCCAGGATAATTGTCATCAGCAACGCTGAATATCATAGCGCCACAGTCAAATAATATTACTAAAAATATTTATAATCATGCAATCACAAGTGAAATATACCAAAACACAGTTTAGTTTGTTGTTAATCCACCTATGGTGTCAGATTTTGAAAATATATTTTACAGCGAAAGAAATCCAAGCTTTTGTGAGTGTAGTTTTCAATGCTACATCAGCTAACCCCAAATTAGCATAGTCACGAAAGCGTGAAAAACAATCAAATTAATCGCTTACCTTTGATAATCTTCAGACGTTTCCACTCACGAGACTCCCAATTACACAACAAATCTTCTTTTTGTTCGATAAATATTACTTTTATCACAAAAAAACGCCATTTGGGTTGTGCGTCATGAAGAAAAAAACGACAGCCTCATTCAGGTCCTGAAAAGAAGATGGAAATTTCCAAACGTATCAGATTAAAAAATATTTCTAATAATATTTATAATCATGCAATCACAAGTGAAATATACCAAAACACAGCTTAGCTTGTTGTTAATCCACCTATCGTGTCAGATTTTGAAAATATATTTTACAGCGAAAGAAGTCCAAGCTTTTGTGAGTGTAGCTTTCTATGCTACATTAGCTTAGCCTTATATTAGCTTGGTTAGCTTGGTCACGAAAGTAAGAAAAGCAATCAAATTAATCGCTTACCTTTGATAATCTTCGGGTGGTTCCACTTACGAGACTCCCAGTTACACAACAAATGTTCTTTTTGTTCGATAAATGTTACTTTTATATCCAAATACCTCTGTTGGTTTGGTGCGTTATGCTCCGAAATCCACCGGAAAGAGAGGTCACGAAAACGCATACGAAAATGCCAAATAATATCCATAATGTCCACAGAAACATGTCAAACGTTTTTTATAATCAATCCTCAGGATGTTTTTCAAATATATATTCGATAATATATCAACCGGGAGTGTTGTTTTTTCAATCGGACCGGGAGAAACAATGGCCGCCTTTCTCTGTTGCGCACAACTCACTCTGAGAGCCCCCACCTATCCACTTACGCAATGTGATCTTTCACGCTCATTTTTCAAAATAAAAGCCTGAAACTTTGTCTAATGACTGTTGACGCCTTACGGAAGCCATAGAAAAAGGAATCTGGTTGATATCCCTTTAAATGCACGGTAGGCATGCATAAGAACAGAGAGGTTTCAAAAAAGAGGGACTTCCTGATTGGATTTTCCTCCGGTTTTCGCCTGCAATATCAGTTCTGTTTAACCTGTCTAGGACTGCACCCCCACTGAAAAGGCAGAGCCGCAAAATTCAAAAAATATATTTTTTTTAAATATTTAACTTTCACACATTAAAGTCCAATACAGCTAATGAAAGACACAGATCTTGTGAATCCAGCCAACATGTCCGATTTTTAAAATGTTTTACAGGGAAGACACAATATGTAAAGATGTAAATCTATTAGCTAAATACATTAGCATAATCCACCATCTTTTCTTTGTCCACCAACACCAGTAGCTATCACCAATTCGGCTAAACTAAGATATTGATAGCCACTAACCAAGAAAAAAACTCATCAGATGACAGTCTGATAACATATTTATGGTATAGGATAGGTTTTGTTAGAAAAATTTGCATATTTCAGGTAGATGTCATAGTTTACAATTGCACCCACCGTCACAAATGGACTAGAATAATAACATAGAGCAACGTGTTTACCCAATTACTAATCATCAAACATTTCGTAAAAATACACAGCATACACTAATCAAAAGACACAGATCCTGTGAATACAGACAATATTTCAGATTTTCTAAGTGTCTTACAGCGAAAACACAATAAATCGTTATATTAGCATACCACATATGCAAACGTTACCAGAGCATTGATTCTAGCCAAAGAGAGCGATAACTTAAACATCGCCAACATATATTAATTTTTTCATTAACCTTCTCAGAATTCTTCCGATGACACTCCTGTAACATCATATTACACAATCCATATACAGTTTGTTCGAAAATGTGCATATTTAGCCACCAAAATCATGGTTAGACAATGACAAAAGTAGCTCAGCTGGTCAGAAAATGTCCTGCACCATATTAGACAGTGATCTAGTCTTATACATAAATACTCATAAACTTGACTAAAAAATACAGGGTGGACAGCGATTGATAGACAATTTAATTCTTAATACAATCGCGGAATTACATTTTTTAAATTATCCTTACTTTTCAATACAGTTTGCGCCAAGCGAAGCTACGTCAAACAAGATGGCGTCCTAAGCCATTAACATTTTTCGACAGAAACACGATTTATCATAATAAATTGTTCCTACTTTGAGCTGTTCTTCCATCAGAATCTTGGGCAAAGAATCCTTTCTTGGGTCTAATCGTCTTTTGGTCGAAAGCTGTCCTCTTGCCATGTGGAAATGCCCACTGCGTTCGGCATGAACTGGAAACCTGCCCGGCGCTTCAAAGTGTCTCAGAAATAAATGTCCCAAAATCGCACTAAACGGGTATAAATTGCTATAAAACGGTTTAAATTAACTACCTTATGATGTTTTTAACTCCTATAACGAGTAGAAACATGACTGGAGAAATATTACTCCCTACACTAATGCTTGGAACAAGTGCGGGTCGGTGGCCACCGCGCGCCTGACGCAGCTGGAAAAGAGTTCCTACCTACAGGTTTTTTTGATTTATAGTGGCTGTGATTGGGCAATCGACACCATTCAAATCGTCATCACGTAAAGGCATCCAGGGGAAGACGTAAGCAGTGTCTGTATGCTCATAGCTATAACAGTGGCCTTTAAACTGACTCCAGATCAGGGGCCAAAATGTGTGAAATCTGACTCCATGTCAGGGAAATTGCTGTAGAATGAGTTCTGTTCCACTCAGAGACAAAATTCCAACGCCTATAGAAACTATAGACTGTTTTCTATCCAATAATAGTAATAATATGTATATTGTACGATCAAGAATTTAGTAGGAAGCCGTTTAAAAAATTACACGATTTACATAAATAGTGACAACAGCACCCCCTAGCCTCAACAGGTTAACTCCCAGACAATATTAAGACAGTTTTGGAAACTGTAGAGTGTTTTCTATCCTAATCTGACAATTATATGCATATTCTAGTTTCGGGTGCTGAGAAATAGGCAGTTTCAAATGGGTACGTTTTTTTAGCCAAAAACAAAAAAATACTGGCCCCTCGTCTTAAGAAGTTTTAACTACAGCTCAGCATTCAACACCATAGTGCCCTTCAAGCTCATCACTAAGCTAAGGACCCTGGGATTAAACACCTCCCTCTGCAATTGGATACTGGACTTTCTTACAGGCCACTCCAGATGGTGAGGGTAGGCAACAACACATCCGCCACAGTGACCCTCAACACAGGGACCCCTCAAGGGTGCGTGCTTAGCCCACTTCTTGACTCCCTGTTCACCCACAACTGCGTGGCCACACATGACTCCAACACCGTTATTAAGTTTGCTGACAACGCGACGGTGTTAGTCCTGATCACCGACAACGATGAGACAGCCCTACAGGGAGGAGGTCAGAGACCTGGCAGTGTGGTGCCAAGGCAACAACCTCTCCCTCAATGTCAGCAAGACAAAAAGCTGATCGTGAACTACAGGAAACGAAGAGCCGAGCATGCCCCCATTCACATTGACAGGGCTGTAGTGGAGACGGCCGAGAGCTTCAAGTTCCACGGTGTCCACATCACTAAGGGTCTATCATGGTCCAAAACAAACCAACACAGTTGTGAAGAGGGCACGACAATGCCCCTTCCCCCTCAGAAGGCTGAAAAGATTTGGCATGGGCCTTCAGATCCTCAAAAAGTTATACAGCTGCACCATTGAGAGCATCTTAATTGGCTGCATCACCGCTTGGTATGGCAACTGCTCCCTGTCATCCAGGACCTCTATTCCAAGTGGTGTCAGAGGAAAGCCCTAAATATTGTCAAAGACTCCAGCCACCCAAGTCAGTCTTCTCTTTGCTACCGCACAGTAAGTGGTACCGGAGCGCCAAGACTGGGACCAAAAGGCTCCTGAACAGCTTCTACCCCAAAGCTATAAGACTGCTGAACAGTTAAATGGCTACCCAGACTTTCTACTTTTCACTGGTTTGGCTGGTTGTTTGGTTTTAACACTGTCCTAGATGGTGATTCCATTCACTCTATTGTTACATGTCGTACAGCCATGTAATGTTATTGTCAAGCTAGCTTTATAACTACTGACAGTATCACAAAGGCAGTGTAGAGGACCTCATCAGACTATATCTGATATGTGTTCTGTTGAGGGTGTCAATTTACCACCAAATGAACATGCTCTGGTATGTTCCTGCTAGCTGCCAGTCAGTCAGGAAGGGGCAGGGTCTGTATGTATCCTGCAGGGTTGCCCAGATACCTGTCCGTCGCTCAGGGAGCCGGCGATGCAGATGCCCCTGCTACCTGCTCATCTCCCAGATAATTAATGTGTACAAGGAGCTGCTAATTGCACTTCTCACTAATGATTTATGGGATTTGGGAAGGGGGGAGAGGAGGGGGGGTGGAGTGGGGGTGTACGTCTGTGCTGGTGCAGTCAGAGGGAGTGCAGCTGGGAGACGGGACATGATTGATGAAGACTGTTTGGATCTGCTGTCAGCGTAGAGCGACAGAGACAGACCCACACCCTCGGCAGCAAACTGGGGGCTGCGATAGGACAGGGATGGCTCTGGAATAGCCAGGTCAGAGACGCACACATCAGCACTGTTCAGCTGTTCTCACACACTTGCCTTCATGTACCACCACACTGTTCATGACACTTGTGCAGTATGCTGGCAAAGGCACAAATCCACGAAAAAGGAGAGAAACGAAGCTAACACAATTATTATCTAACACTGACTCATGCATGCAGGCGCCTCACACACACACTCACATTCTCATAGTTATTCACTCAGTGAGTGATGACTGACATAGTGGATATTACTTTCTGTAAAGAAATAAACACTTTATCACTCCCCCCCCCTCTCTCTCTCTTCACAGTTTTTACAGTTTGACAGTGAGCTGTCCTGTTTCAAGGAACGGCTGCACGAGCTGGAGATCTCCTTTCCTCCCAGGTATGAAATCCTCTCAATGTTTCCTTATGAATCAATGTCTGTGAACCATACCTATTCAACTCAATCACTCCTGTTATTTAATAGGGGATTATAAACAAATGTTGTACTCTTGGTCATTGGATTTCTTGTACCACTCCATACTGACTAATGTGGTCTTTTAAAAAGGCAGTTATTCCATAATGGTATGGTACAAGAGCCCAAAATCACCAATTTAATCAATAATGGTCTTCCAGGGATGTAACTATCTATTACACTGCACAGTAATTGGTGCCTATATTGGTACCTACCTATTACTGTCTATTATACTGTATATTACCTACTTCCCCTGTCTATAACCCCATAAAGTGCCTACTCTCTCACCTTCACTATCATTGCCCCTGAAATGGTGGCCCTGACCCTTATACCCTTCACGTCTCACTCTAACCATGTGCAAGTTACAGTAGCTACAATACATAGTTATCCAGGACTCAGTCAACAGTGTCGGGTACCGAAAGATTGAATTACATTTTTGGAAGTACACATTCTATCCATTGGTAAGAGTGGGTTATGAAAAGAAGGGGACCTTACGACGAACCTCACTACAGCACCACATCTTCGAAGAGCAGAGTAAATCAGCAGTGTACTAGAGGCTGATGTTCTGGTCCATTTAGGGTATGGGGCCTTAACATTACTCAATCATCCCTCTTGGCCCAAATGGCTTTGTTTATGCCAAGTATATGTTTGATGGTTATCAATTGTTTAGTATGATTGGATGTGCTCCTAAAATGCTCCCCTGGGGGGAGGGGGGGGGGGGGGGGTACGTGTGTTTGGTTGCATGTGCATGTGTCTGTTCTTTCGTGTGTGTGTGTGTGTGTGTGTGTGTGTGTGTGTGTGTGTGTGTGTGTGTGTGTGTGTGTGTGTGTGTGTGTGTGTGTGTGTGTGTGTGTGTGTGTGGGTGAGGCGGCCTGCATTGATATTCCATCACGGTGGGAGTTGGGGGACGTTGGGGCGGGGGTCCTGCTACTCTGTCTCCTCTTCCTCAAACAAATGCATTTGCAATTAGCCCTTTCAGAGGAGAGGGAGGGAAAACACACACCCGGCCTGCATCAAAATATGTCTCGGCGCTGGCGCGATAATGGTGCTTGACCTTTGCCGCCAGTTGTGACTCAATCAGTGCAGATAATGAAACGCTGTAATCAAACAATAATTACTTGATAAACTGCTCTAGTGGCGGGCAAGGGGCGGGGCAGGCAGGGAGTGTGTGTATGACAAGGTCCTGGCAGTCACTGTTTTTAAATGACTCTGTCTCTTAATCAGGGACCCCATTTACATCGCTTTGCATAAGTGACGGCTGGATTTATTGTCCTTTTACACTCTGTGACTTTTGCGCCTATCTATCCATAATATAATATTGAATCATCGTTTCCCTGCCAGGTGAATGAACAGGCTGCTGTGAAAGAATACAAATGATTTTCACCTACTTGGAAACATGATTCATCAAATTGAGGAGACCTCGGCACAGCATCGGAAATGTTATTTGATCCACTCAGTGTCTGATACAAGCCACGTCATTGTAAGTGGTGTAATGAGTAGAAATGGCCTAGTTAAACTTAAACAACCCCTCCTCCCATTCACATAACACACACTTGCACCAACAGACACACACACACAGCGTGTACATACTCCCCCCTCCCCCTGTCAGAGCTCCCTTGTGCTCCATGAGCAATCAAGCAGTCAAAGATTGTTCTCCATCACATAGCTTGCTCCGGACCAGCCCCTCACCATCTGTGAGGTTATTACTCCCCTTAACACAGGTCATCAGAGGCCCTCTATACACACACACACGCACACACACATGCTCGCTTGCATTCAATCGATAAATCAATACTGGTCACTCGTGTTTAATCTATCAATGAATCCTGCATGTTGTAGTCTGCCCACTTGTGAAATTGAGTGGAAAACCGTAGCCTAGTCGTCGCTGTATTTTAGGAAATTGAGCATGTTGCCAGGTATAAAGATGTCATCAAACTCTCAATTATTTTTGTTTAGAGATTAGGGGCCTGTATTCTCAGAGAGTCTCAGAGTAGGAGTGCTGATATAGGATCAGTTTTGTCTTTTTAGATCATAATGAGTAAGATTGTATGGACAGGGGGGACCTGATCCTAGATCAGTATTCTTACTCTGAGACGCTTTATGAATACAGGGCAAGAACTGTAGGTATGTGTGACAGCGGAAAAATGATGATCCTCTCTCTCACCCTCAACCAGGCTGCAGTAAAAGACCAAACACTCCAAACTGGATGTTCCATTCCATTTCTTGAATAAGACACTATAGTGTTATTGAGACTATACGTTATTTCATTGTCTGTCCCGTACATACTCGTGCGTTGTGTTTGCATTTATGGAATGTGCAACAAGCTGTAAATTCATATCGCTCCACCTTCAAGAAGTTGTCTGTCAAAGTTGGCCGTGACATGTCCAAGCACTCGGCCATCGGGGTGTGGAATTTGGCCGCAGCCCGCGAGAGTTGTACCTGGTGCCAGCTGGCTGCCGCACGCTGATAGGCTAAGGGGTATACCATTCACACAGGAGTGCGCGCACACTTTTTTTAAAAGGCGATATCTGTTGGAGTTTGGTAGTTGGGAATGAGGCGCAATCTGTCAATTGGAAACCAATCACATATGATCAAACTAGTAAGCGCCATCCATTCCATTAACGTTCTTCTGAGCATTTTCAAGAAAAGTTCTTGTGCAAAGGTTGACTATCATCTTTGTAACAAATGACAGCATGGCCCCAAGACTGAAAATAACTGAATGGTATACTTACAATTTTACATTTGATTCAGTTTGCTGGAGAAGCATAACTACGGTAATCTCCCTTAAAACATATAAGGAGGTTGAGTAACTTATGTTATTCATATATTTCTATTGATTTAGGAGAAGGCTTTTAGTACTGCCCGTTATCAAATTTATTTGCCCTTTTTTTTGTCTAAGATCGATGCAAAAATGTAATATAAACCCTGGCGGGGGGGAAATTCAGTAAAACAATGAGAGAGTAGGGGAATAATTTATTCCTGCTTTAACCAGGTTACCCTGAATGGGTTCTGAGGGGATTTTGAGCGTCATCAGACAGACTGCGGTTCTAACTCCATACGGCCCCATGAGTACACTACACAGAAAAAGACATGGAGGAGGTGGAAGGGGAGATGGAGAGGTGAGAGCAGAAAGAGAGAAATATGGGAAGGCGCTTGAGCTAGAAAGGATGACTACAGCCCCATGCGTCTGTGTTTGCCCAGTCTAGACAGTGCGGGAGAAGCGCAGAGTAGTGGAGAGGGGCGAATCGGCCAGGAGGTCGTGAGCTGAGGAGGGGCAGGGTGGGTGAGGAGGGCGGCTGATAAACGGTTGTCTCTTCACCGTTTGGTGTTTAACAGGAAGCCGGGAGCGCCCCGGGATCAACCTTGGCAAGTTAGCAAACATTTTCCAAACATGGCGGGTCTATGAGGATGGGCCGAAGAGTGACTTCCCCCCTGGGAAAATACACAGCATTTACAGTGCAGGGGGGAGAAAACCTTGAGAAAAACAAATTACCTGTGCGGTTGGCCATTAGTTTAGGGAGGAAAATAGCATTTGGTCCAATGACATAAGTCAAATCTCCAGGACATGCTCTCGAAGCACTAATCCGTCCCCTGCCCCTTCAATAAAGACAGAAAACAAGTTTTAGTTGAAAACAAGCAACTGAATGCTTTGCATTATAATTTATAGCCATCTTAGATTTTCCAAGAGTTCACCAATGGATAACAGCACTTTACTGAGTGTGATGTTTCTTCATTGAATAGTTGAATTTGTGAATGTGTCAGTAAGGCCATTGTGAAACAGTTCTTAACACAATGACTCTCCTTTTTAAATTTTTTATTAGATGTTTTTATTTTGTGATATCCAATTGATAGTTAGTCTTGTCCCATCGCTGCAACTCCCACACGGACTCAGGAGAGGCGAAGGTCAAGAGCCATGCCTCCCGAAACACGACCCTGCCAAGCCGCACTGTTTCTTGACACACTGCTCGCTTAACCTGGAAGCCAGCCGAACCAATGTGTCGGAGGAAACACTTTACAGCTGATGACACAAGTCAGCGTGCATGCGCCCGGCCCGCCACAAGGAGTCACTAGAGCGCAATGGGACAAGGACATCCCGGCCGGCCAAACCCTCCCCTAACCCGGACGAAGCTGGGCCAATTATGCGCCGCCTCATGGGTCTCCCGGTCGCGGCCTTCTGCGACACAGCCCGGGATCAAACCCGGGTCTGTAGTGACTCCTCTAGCACTGCGATGCAGTGCCTTAGATAGCCACGTCACTTGGGAGGCCCTACACTGACTCTCCTACTCTCCCTGCAGAATGAGGAAGACATCGAGATCCCGCCCCCTGGGCATCTTAAGAATGATGTCACTGTGTGTGTGGCGCGCGTGTGTCTGATGGCAAGCCAAGTGAAGGACATTCTTGTTCTAGCTCCTCTCCTCCTCTGAAAGGTTCTCCTATACTCAGTCGGAGGCGCGTGACTCAGTTTATGGAGTACCACAGATGTTCGTTAACTACTGTAAGAGAGGGATTCTAAGGCACGCACACACAGCTGGTATTATTCGCTGGAGTGTAGAGGAGATAGAGCGTTATCATCAGCTGAGGAGGAACATTGTTTCACACTCTCAACACATCCATCATTCTAACTGCCGGGGAGCCATAAAAAAATGATGAGGGGCTTTTGTAGTAGGATGATAGCTGGTCATTTCCAATGGCCATGTGTCTGTGTGCTTCTTTCCTGCGCTGATGCTTCACTGGGATGAGAGGGAGCCTTTGTTTAAACTCCTCTGGTACATATAGGGGTTAAATAGACGCTCAAGACTTCCTCTTGAGTGAAAGGGGGGCTGTAGAATAGATGCAGCTCTTTACTGATACAGAACCTCTTGGACAGAGTGTAGCAGTCTGTCCAATATACACACACACACACAAAACATGTGAACACACACACACACAACCTCTGAGCAACATGTGGCATTTGACACGGTGTTTGTGTTGGGCCAATGTTGTGGCGGAGAGCTCCCCAACCCTGAAATGTGGAGCAAACATTCAGGGAGATTTATTGATAGCAGTTTGTGTGGCTGATCTTTGTGAATGAAAATGGAGGTGTCTCCTCTTTTCCTGCTCCCGGCCTTGTTTTGCCAAGTCTCCCCTGACAACGGTAAACAAATATGGCTGAGCGGGAGAGGTATCATTACATTTTTTTTAACATTTTCCAGTGAAATTAAAATAACTTGACAGCTCCGCCAATCTCTGCGTCCGTACAGCCCCGTAACACTGAGTCATGTGACCTTAGCCCCATGATGCCCCTCCTGACCTCTGCCCCTGTGTCATTAATGCTCGAACAACTCTTATCTCTAGCTCCCTGCCGATATTCACTAGTTTATATTGCCCTCGTTAAATATGTTTGGCTTGTCACTTATTTAGCTTGTCACTTATTGGTCATTATGTAGAACAAGATAATGGCATTTGGCCGGGAGATAGGAAATGTGGGACAGGATGGAACAGGGGCCTGGCCTGTATGACGCTCACCAGTGCTGTGTGACTGCAGCCTGGGGATAAAGGCTCTCAATTGGCCTGGTGAGGCGGAGTGATACCAGACCTTGGTTCAAATACTATTTGAATTCATTTAAAATACTTTAGCTGGGCTTGATTGAGCTGGTCTGGTGCAATGGAACAAAGAGAATACTTGCAAAAGTGCAAAGCCCACCCATCTGGCACTCCAGGACTTGAGCAAATGCTAGAAGTATTTGAACAATTTCAAATAGTATTTGGTCTGACTTATACTAGGTATCACCTCGCCAATCCTCTGTACTGCCCAAACACACGACTGACACTTATTTGAAAAATCTATGAGTCATGTCACAGCAGGCAGTCAAACATTAAACCCCACATGAAGAATGAGTAATGGTGGCGTGGCTTTGAGAGAAGTCCCCGTGTTGAAGTCAGTACATTTTTCATATGAGGTTATGGCCCAACTAAAGAGGATGTTTTCAATGGTGTGCAGGTGCACACATCGTTTCCAATTCTTTCCACCATTATGAATACATATTATTCACAATGCATTATATATTAAACACAGCCACCGGTGGTTCATAGAAACTAAACTGTTTAGGTAGCTAAACCAAGCCTGGGCGCCTGACTTTGTCTGGAAGTAGGGGTTCAGAAGCTTGGGAGGGTGGGGGTCTTGACTTTTTTTTTTGCTCCCTTGTTTGGAGCATTGTCAACATGAAAAAATGTTTTATTGACTTGTCTCAGCAGCATACATACTTGATGCAAAGAGGGTAGAAAAGGCATATTTGGTCGATATTACTTACCCAGCCAAGCAGACAGACCCGGCACCAGGATAAAGTGACTAAGGGAGAAGTTGGAATCGGTGAGGGGACACAATTTTGGGGGGTTATTGCATTGGAATTATATTGAATTCTGATTATATCACGCTATACCACCACAATAAACATTTAGTTCAAATTCCCGAGACCATTGAGTGCTTTTGAAGTGACAGGTTGGCGCGAAATCTGTAGCCCATCTTTGCTGCGCTGTACCAGCACAATGAACAGCGCCCTACACACTAAAGCAAGGCCTATTTAGCAGTAAATATAGACTACTAGATAGGGTAATTCACCTATTACATACAGCCTATGTGAATGCAGCCGTACACACAGCTGTCTTGTCAAAATAATGCAAACTAAATGCTGAAAGTAGTAGCCTAGTTATTCATGCAAAACAAAATACTGAATAGCAGTTTGGCTTAGAACACCAACACAACTGCGAATGAGAACGGATCAAAACTTTTGGGCTATCAAAACTTTTGGGCTATAAACAAAATATCAGATCGATAAAGACATGGCACAATCGATATGTTGGCTAGTTACATTAACAGTAAACAAACGCAGTAATTAAAAGGAAAATACAAACAGCCTACTACAGCAAGATGCAGCCATGCACATCTGTCTTACCAAATAAACAGGCCTATAGACCCGCTTCAATCATGAAACATCATGCACCTCACGAGTTCAAGCAAAACATTGCAATATGGCACGATATACTTATTTTGCTCAAATGCGACCCACTCATGTGATCAATTAAGCAACGCCGACCTACCATAAACACGTTTCCAAAACGTACAGTTCCATTTACAACCACGAAAATCAGTATGCTACTAAGGAAGCCTATATTCTATTTCTATGGTTATCTATTTCTACAATAAAACATACCGATATGGAGCTATACCCAGGGGCGTCAGTTGGGTTCTTGCATTGGAATCATGTTGAATTCTGCTTATATCACGCTGTACCACAATAAACATAAGTTCAAATCTCGAGACCATTGCTTTTGACCAGGAAGGCACAGGTTGTCGCGATATCTTCGTTGCGCTCTATCAGCGCCATAGCAGCGCCCTACACACTAAAAAAGGCCGTTTTGGCAATGAAAATATAGTCTGGCTAAAGAAGTAATTTTGCCATTCCGTACCCTAGGTGTTTGCAGAAAATGACACCACTGGCTATGCCACCTAGATTTTGATCAAAACCAATCAGCTAGATTTTCTTACCTTTTCAGAAGAGTTGAACTTTCTGGGTAATCGATAATTCCATTCTCCCCAGAAATCTTCTTTTAAGGTCCCCCTCAAATGCCAGTTGGATTAGTCGAGCTTTCCTTGGGTGTAGAATGCTTTGTCTGTGCTGACTGATCACGTTTGTCAAAGTGGAAAAATAGTTATTGCCAGCTGCCTGTCATTAACAAGTGTTGACACCTCACTTGACACCCGACCCCGAACTTGTCTTCTTTTTACAGTGCAATGTATTTCAAATGCTCCTTGCTTGATGCGGGCCTTCCGAATCTTTTGCGTGCTTCCAGTCAGAATATCTGCCTTGGATGAAGGCTTTGTCTGCGTTAGCATTGGACCCAATACAGAACTTTTGACATGGGAACCAAAATTCTGCATCTGCAGTAACTGAGTATTGCAGCCACTCTGGTCATATGAACCAGTTACTCTTAAATTGACAATGTTGGACAGAAAACCTGTGGCTAGGGTAGAATTCTAGGCTAACCTGGGCTTGCTGCCTCTGTTCCAAGATCGTCAGGAACAGTCGGATTTGGAAGGGAATGTGTAGCCATTACCCTGGCGGCACTTGTGGAAGGGGGGTAAGCTCTTCACAGAGAGCTAGCTGGAGCTCGGCAGCATCATCGCTGCTGGCGGCCTCTGTGTGGTTTGGTTTCTGATATCCATTGTGGCAGATTAGCTGATTAGCGCTAAATCCTCTAGGCTAATAACATTAACGCCTTTTACAGCTAGCTAAGAAGCTAACTAAACTCTAGTGGTGAATTGGGTGAAGCAGCTTCAACTGTAAACTTGACCCATTCCTTATAAATCAAAAATGACGGTGGCGTTTTTACGTTATTCACATAGCCTACCACAAACGAACAGTGCTTTTTATGGAAACGCATGGGAAACCGTCCAGTGGCTTTTTATAGGCCCGCTACACACGCGCGCGCGCGCGCGCTCTGTCCATGGTGCTGATACAGCGCAGCAGAGATACAGATTTCGCGGCAACCTGTCACGCAATCTTTTTAACTTTTTAACTTTTTTGCTATTTTTATATAGGGACATGGGGAAGAAATTAGGTGGCAAAAGTTTCAACTGAGAGGGCTAAGTCCCCTTTTGCCCCCCTCGTGGAGCCGGGCCCATAAGCAAAACTGTTTTATCCAGACACAAATATCCTGTGTTTTTTCATTTGGTGCGTAGGCACATACAGACACTGTCATTGTTACTTTTTAAGCTGAATGAAAACATTTTAACAATGTGATTTAACCGATTGAAGTTGGGAAAATATATCGCAAAAATGCTGAATGGTGTTAAATGCCTGTAAACAGCTTGGGGGGGGAAATTCTTTCAGATTTAATCATCTAATATTAGGCCTACTGAGTATTTCTCACTATCTACTTGCGAGAGCTACTCATTGACAGCCCGCGAGCTACCAGACATGCAGTTTTCTGCTAAGGTGCAACATTTGGTAGGCTGATGGACGGCTACTCAAAGTTTGCGCTACAGCGAAGCCAAATCAGAGATGCCCATGCTCATCGTGGTTTTTACATAGAAAGTGAAACGATAGAATGAATTTGCTCGTGGTGAACGCAGATCAAATTATACAGTATGTAACAACACCCCTTGACCAACACCATCGGACAACGATACGAATATAACAGCACAATAAAATAGACAAACAAGTTTCTTTTGCAGGTGCTTTTTCATTTTAAACATCAGTGGTGCGACGCGTGCTTTCTAAAACAGTGTTGCCAGGAGCAACGCAAAACGTTGATTGGACAAAGCCGTTCGTCTTGAGGCGACTGGGGAGAGGGTGCAAAATGCAATCTGTTAATTATTATATCATATATAAAATGGACACATCTATGTTAATGCGGACTAGCTCAAAACATTGCTAGTCGTTGAAATGGAGGGGGAAATGAGTTGCCCCTTACAGACTCCAAGACATAATCCATTCTGACATCCCGCTCAAACGTTGCAAACTCAAATTTGGCCCTATCATCTCACAACATATTTCAGTCTGGCGCCTGGTTGGTAACTGTTTGTCTTGTTCAGTATTGTCACTCGTTTCTCTGTCCATGTGTACCTGTGTTGTGTACCTTATTAAAAAATAATAAAAACATTTGATCACAAAAAAAACAGAAAATGACAAATTACCCAATGGATCATGGTATTTTCTGGTAAAATAAAAAGGTGGGGGATGCAAAAATGTTTCCACCCCTATTTTGAAAGTGGGGATGCAGCTGCTCCATTTGCTATGGAGCCAGGTGCAGTACCAGCACAGTAGCCTGCCTGAGGGACAGAAGTTTGGCCAACGGACTGGTGCTCGTGCATGTGCTTGCATGCGCAGGCTCTGTCTCACAGCGAGCATGGGACACTGTCATACACAGGTGGGAGATTTGTTGAGTTTATCAGCTCGGCCCCATTAATTAGTGTAATTAGTCTTGCTGCGGGCAATAAGTGCCCGATAGGAGCTCCGGCCCGTACGCCCACTCGCCCCGTTTGCTTTCAGATAAGTTTGTGAGCGCCTTAATCGGACACATTAATCACACAGCACTCCCCAAAGCCGCCACTCTGGTGTTTGCTGTTGCATTAGGACCTGTTATCTCAATTGGGGCCATTGGAGGGTGGGGTGAGAAAGGAAGAGGAAGAGAAGGGCAAGACTGCCTGCACAGTTATCGTTTAATCGCCATTGTTGAGTATTGTTAATCATTTTATACAATGATTAATCACCTTTTAAGATTGATATTTTATCATCAAAAACAGTGATAGTGGTTTTGTTTTTTAATGTGCTCCATAGCAATTTGCTATGAGAGGTTGAATACTCCCTTATATTTCCCTTACAATAGAGAGATAGCATAGTAATTTAGGGCCAGTTCACTGTATGGACTAAATGAAGAGTCTGTAGCTAGGCCACCCCTGAAGATGGCTTGATCCCGAGCCACTTTGATGACTTTGCTCTTTTCCTCCAGCACTCTGTTTTTCTCTCTGAGCCCTCTTTATTCCCTCTCCTCTTTATCTCTCTGAAATACTTTCATCCTCTGGATCCATCCTTCATCCCTTCTTTAGCATACCAAAACCTGCTGCATTTCCACATGCTTGAAGTGCCATTCATGCTAATTGGAGGCTGTGTGCTCTGTAAGGAGCCTGTAAGGAGCCCTCTGCAGGCCTGTTTGTTCACCCAGCGGGGGGTGCTGTGTGCTGGCCGGATGTGGGTACCTCTCCTCCCCTATCCCCCCCCGCTGCTGTCCCATAGTTCCCAGTCTGTGTGTCACACTGGTCGCCATGGCACAACTGTAACATTGCACCCTGTGCTGTGGCAGCTGTCCCAGTGCATTGTGTATGTGTGCGCGCGTGTGCGTGTGTGCGTCAGGGGGTGTTTACCAGGCCTCTGTTTGCCCAGTTGGTTCCCTGCCTGGCTGCCTGAGAGTAACACACTCTGCCTTCATGGCTGCCATGTGACAGTGTATGTTGGCCTGCCTTGCACAGCATGGCTGATTGGCCTAAGGAGGTGCCTGTGTGTGTACTCGCAGCCACTAGTTAGCTAGGTAAATGTGTCTTATAGCTGTGTGTTAACAGGACAAAAATATTTAATCAGATGGACCCATCTGACTGACTGATTGGAGAATACTAGGAGGGGTCTCCAAGTCATTACATTATAGTGAAACACATATGCATGCACACACACAGGAAGGTGCGCGCGCACACACACGCACACAGAGACACACAGAAACAGAATAATCACACATGACATTTACAGTATGTAATCCCAGATACACTTTTACTTTCAAGTTTTATTATGTCTTCACCCAAGCTTCTTGACAAAAGTGCTTTGGATAATATAGGACGGCTGTGGGTATTTTGTCATTAGTTTTACTGGCCCCGGGCGAACGCATGTTGTGTTACGCCACGGTGAGCCCTGTGTGTAGCACTGAAGGAACAAATTGGATTGGTATTACAGTATGTAAACCCGGTCCTATCCTGATGAGCCCCGCAAACAAATTGGATTGGTGGCATGTAAATCTGATGCAGTTTGATGAGCTGGAGGACCAAATTGAATTTTCAACAATGTAAATCTGTATCGGTTCGATGGGCTTCCCGGCGGGCCCGGCTACTTAAATCATCCGATTGTTCCTCCTGTTACCAGATACAATCTTACTTGGCCATTTGCCACAGCACTAATCTCTTTTTGATGGCTGCATAAGGATGTAGCTGCTGTACATTTCTGAGAGAGAGAGAGAGAGAGAACACGGCGACTGAAACTCCCTCTGCTCTGGCTCTTTCTTTTTCTCTCTCTTTTTCTACCTCTTTCTCTCTCTATATATCACACTCACATACTCCCTCAGCTTCTTCCACAGCGAGATCTTCAGACCCTGTACAGTTGACATGGCTTTTTCCTCACAAGTTTGCTCTGATTGAGCCATCCTTCCGTGTGTGTTCATTCAAAAGATTATTTCCAGAAAGTCAAAGCTGTGTATCTAATTGGATTCAGTGTTTTCTCCTCTTCTGTGCTTTAGCCCCCAACTTAGAAACTCAATTTGCAAAACTAAACTCATTTGTTGGCTATGCCTTTTACAAAATCTACATTAGAATACACAGAATTGTCTTTTATGGACCATTGTTCTCTGAACTGTATGTAACTGATGGTTGTGTTTTTGGGTTTGTTTCCACAGTTATCCGTACAGTGAAGACAGCAGTCAGGGAAAGCAGTACATGGACACCAGATGCCCTGCCTGGTGTGACCGCGTCCTCATGTCTGCTACAGCTAAAGACCTGGTCTTAAAGGTGAGTTTAACCTTGTATATATTGCCAGAGACCTAGCCTTAAAGGTGAGTTTAACCTTGTATATATATAGCCAGATACCTGGTCTTAAAGGTGAGTTTAACCTTGTATATATATAGCCAGAGACCTGGTCTTAAAGGTGAGTTTAACCTTGTATATATACAGCCAGAGACCTGGTCTTAAAAGTGAGTTTAAGAAGCTCAGACGCATACACACGACGTCTGGCCAGTAACAGTCAGTGGCAGACCATCACCCTGTGGTTATTTCTGATTCAACATGTAGAATCTTGGATTGCCATCAGGGATGTCTTCACACTCTTGGTCTATGGGAATCTACTCTTACGCTATCCCTTTTTCACATTCCGACTCCCTCCTCCATTCTCTCTTTTTCTTCCACCCGATCTGTCACTCACTCACCCCCCCCCCCCCCCCCCCCCCCGCCCCACAGATGGAGCGATGTACTGTGTGTGAATATTCATCCGGAGAGTTAAGCCCAGTTGTCCACACAGACAGTATATATATCCCAGATCTTATCGAGTGCCCGTGGGCCATAATGGCTCTATAAAGCTGGAGCTCTTGTGCTCCCTCTGTCTGCTCATTCTCAAAAGTCAACACATTGGCGCAGCCCAAAGCTGTGGCCCACCACCCTGCCCGAATGTAAACTATCAACCAATCTGCCACCTCCGTCCCTCTCCGTCAGCACAGCACCAGTTTGGGCTCCAGACTGTTGTCTTTCCCCAGTTGTTTGCTGTTCCCGTCTGGCTATGACGTTTAGAGAACATGGTGGAGCTGGAGAAGTGGAGCCTGGGGTTGGATAATACAAAACTGTTTATAATACCTCTTTAACACAAAGTGCATTTCCTAACATGTTTACAAATAAAAAATAAAATAAAATTTATTTATAAAGCCCTTTTTACATCAGCAGATGTCACAAACCCAACCTAAAACCCCGAACAGCAAGCGATGTAGATGTAGAAGCACGGTGGCTAGGAAAAACTCCCTAGAAAGGCAGGAACCTAGTAAGAAACCTAGAGAGGAACCAGGCTCTGCGGGGTGGCCAGTCCGCTTCTGGCTGTGCCGGGTAGGGATTATAACAGTACATGGCCGTTAAGCCCAGATCGTTCTTCAAGATGTTCAAATATTCATAGATGACCGGCAGGGTCAAATAAGTGGTTGTCAGCACCTCAGGAGTAAATGTCAGTTGACTTTTTATAGCCGAGCTTTCAGAGGTTGAGATAGCGGTAGTGAGGGAGAGAGAGAGATGGTCGAAAACAGCAGGTCCGGGACAAGGTAGCACGTCCGGTGAGCAGGTTAGGGTTCCATAGCCGCAGGCAGAACAGTTGAAACTGGAGCGGCAGAATGACAAGATAGCACGCATCGTGAACAAATCAGGGTTCCATAGCCACAGGCAAAACAGCATAAAAACTGGATTGGCAGCACGAACAGGTGGACTGGGGATGGGGACAGCCAAGGGCTCAGGTCCTCTGGGTGGAGAGAGGTAGGGAGAGAGAGGGGGAGGGCGGGCGGACTGACACTAGCCCCCCGGCACATAGACTATTGCTGCATAGACAGCCTCCAGTATCTATCAGCCTAACTTACCATTTTCCATGATACTACAACTTTGACAAATGCATCCTTTTTTCTGTTTTCCCTGTTGGTTGCAGTTGTCAGCAAAGGAGTGGGTATAAATCTGTCATTTCAATTTACACTCAGATGGCCCATTTTTCCTTTAATCAGCCCAATGAATAGATTACGTTTCTCCACCTATTTGATTACTGTGCTTTTTAAGGTGACAAGAGGAAAAATGTATTGTGTCTAAAAATGCACTCTCACACTTGATTAAATTGGAGGTAGTCCCTGACAAGAGAACTGTTGGAAGGCATCTGATGTGATTAATGAGACTAGGCCAGCTCTAGATTTAAGTGAAGGCAGCCACATCGACATGGCATGGCAGGTGTTCAGTAGGTAGAAAATGGTTAGAAATGTGGTAAAACAGAGCGATACTTTCTGAACTTGTCCTAAATGAAAACGCCTAGTTTTGCAAAACGCTTTTCGACGGTGTGCACTATAGAACATTACCCTGTATGGGGAGAAACTGGTCGGCTGTCCATGGAGAGGAGAGACCCTTTATTGACCATAACACCAGAGCAATCCCTTCTTCCACAATAGCACTTCTCTTCTGTAGCAATGCCTGCCATTTATCTGATTGTCTCCAGGATAACAGCGCAGTACAGTAGTCCTCTCCACAGAGTGAGTCTGCTCACAGCCACACACATCTTTGAGCCCCAGTACACAGGCGGGAGGAGGAAGTTGGCTTTCCTTTGTCCTGAACAAATGAGAATCATTTTTTTCTGTCCTTCTCATCTACTGAGGCTATACAGGAAGGTTTGGCCTCTTACCCCCTTTCCAAAACGCTTGCCCTCGTCATTAAAAAATATTATAATTAAGAGCCACCAAAAAGCTTATCAATTGTTTCTATAAATAGTAGTTCTACAATTGATTTACTTTCTCAATTACAGGTTAATTGTTTAGAATTAAGAGAACGGGCTGAGTCTTCTTATGTTAAAATGTTCACAGATTGGCTGATGATGCACTGAGCATACACACACACACACCACAGACACACACAGACACTCAGTCACTCCCGGGCAGCGTTACAGATTGTTGAGACATGGGCCTGTAAACAGGCGTTCGAGTGGCATCATCTATCATGGCACGGTCGGTTAACTCGCCATCATGTTATTTTCTGCTTGCCGAGCCCTAACACGCCAAAGGTTGCCCGCCGCCTTCGCGGCACAGCGCCGAAGGGTGGAAGCGCGGTAATGAATGCTCAGCGGAGCGAGCGCTCTGTTTCTGCAGGAGGGCCCTGGTAATTTGTTTATCTGTCTAAAGATTATGCAGGCTGAAAATCCACAGTTTTATGCTGCCTTTGTAAATTATCAAGTCTGTATGTGATGAATGTATCCAGGGCTGCGGGAGGCAGCAACTCAGGCATTTGGCAGGCGGTTGGGGAAAGTGCTAGAGCGTGGCCCCTCAGAGAGTCGGAGTGAGGTACCCCACCGCGAGGTGCACGCCAGCGCACCGGTGACCTTAGACTAGCAGGATAGGTTTGAAGTTAATTTGGATTTAAGTTTATGGCCCATTCTGGAGCTACTCTTGTGTTTCTTCTCAAGTGGCGGTGTTATTCACCTAATCACAGCTGACCGCTCTGACTATTTAAAAAGGATTTAGTTCTACCAGATAAATATGATTTATTATACTCTAGGCCCGAGATGAATGTTTGTGTTTGACAATTCCTTTGTGTGAGATATGGAACATGATTCATTCATATACTGAATCAGTGCATTTGTTTGGGAGGTAAATATGGTCTTGACACAGTTCATGTCTACTCACTCAATTCAATCTTCAAAGAGCTGGTGCAATATTGAGTTTTAAAGGTGTATTTAACACCATTTAAACCCTGTTGTTAGTTATAAAGAAGGCATATGCATTCAGGGGTAGGCTAGTACTTTAGGACCAGATTTACTTATAGCTCACAAACTGTCTAAGATAATAAGATTCATCTAATAACATTGTTCAATTTTAACTAAATAAACAAATGTTTACCTCAAAATGGCAATGAATACAATTGTTTTGCACTCTGGTAGGACTATTTTCTCTCTCAATTATGTTTGTTATTGTTTGTTTACATGTTTATACCTCTCTGTATTCAGCGTTGTGTTAATGTGTTGCATTTTTTTCTCAGCCTGAAAATGAGGAGAAATACTTGGTCTATGACAATATAGGGCCCAACGTCTGCATGGGGGACCACAAGGTAACATCACAGGCCTAGCCCACTTCTGGGTTGTATTGTGTTGTGCCTGTTTGCGGGTGTCTGTCTGTCTGTCTGTATGTGTGATATGGCTGTGTGAGATCAAGTACATTATTTAATCATGTTCTATTGTTTCAATTGAAAACTAAAAGTTTGCACTATTGAAATGTGGGGTTTCCAGTCATTTTCAATGAATGCTATTCTGTATTGTCTTTGATTTTGAAGAATATGACTTGTAAATTAGATTAGTACGACTAGCTTACCTTATCATAACCAAAAACTACTACTCCATTGATCTATTACTGCAATTGCTTATGAACATATTCTGCATGTGTCTCTAGTGAAACCAAAAATCTGCTGTGAACAGTCATGTTGTGATCAGAGGTTGTTTTGTCATGCTGACTTTATAGACAGTATTTAACGCAGTCCGTCCAGTCAGCAATGTTAGGCAGTGGCTGTTAAGCTGACAGAGAGAGAGAGAGGCGCCTTAAAGCTGAAGTCCTCAGTCTTTCATCATTACATACTGTGGACTGGACAGTAGTGTGTGTGTGAGGTGACCGGGGCAGTGAAACAGACTCCACCAGACCTAGGCCAATAACCACACGCACCCGCTAAAATCACATTCTGCTATGTTTAAAAAATGTCCAATGTAGTTAGCGTGCAGGAGGAAATATGTGCACCCCTGGTATGCGAGTTTAGGCTATGTGTAATGGATGGTTGTGTGTGTGTGTGAGAGAGAGAGAGGGAGAAAGTGGGCTTTAAACTTATATTGGCCCCCTTGCCTTTGGCCCTTCCACTCAGGGCAGGACTGTTGCTAACTGTCTCATTTGTCTTTCTTTGTCCGTCTGTCTGGCAGCCTGTCTACCTGTCGTTTCGATTAACAGCCGGGGCAGGTAAACCTAATGCAAATAAGCACAAGTGTTGTAACGTGCAGTGATGTCGTGGTAAATATTTTTCTTTATTATTATGAATAAATGTTTGTAATTGCTTTGTACTGTTATTATTATTAATAATAATATATTTATTATTATGCTTTCACTTCCTTTATCTTTCGCATTTTTTCCCCCTTTGTATAACACATGGCCTGATGCTGATGCAGTATTCTCATGGTGTGTGTGTGTGTGTGTGTGTGTGTGTGTGTGTGTGTGTGTGTGTGTGTGTGTGTGTGTGTGTGTGTGTGTGTGTGTGTGTGTGTGTGTGTGTGTGTGTGTGTGTGTGTGTGTGTGTGTGTGTGTGTGTGTGTGTGTGTGTGTGTGTGTGTGTGTGTGCGCGCGTGCGTGTGCGTATGTTTTCTTTATTTTGTCAGGGAAGTGGTGCCAAAGGGTGGAGAAGATCTCTGCCTGAAGCGCCTCTGTGATAAGAACCAAGAGTTGGACACCAACACACACACAAACACACACACGGAAGGCCCTATACAGACTGTTCAGCAGTGCTGACCAGTTGCAGTCGTTCTAACACTTCATCCATACAAGCTGTTGTTTTTCCACACAACACGTCAGTATCTGGACTACCCACCCGAGAGACGTTTGAGATAAGACACACCTCACTGACCTTACCATTGCTACGCACCCCATTCCCCCAGAAAAAGGAAAAAAACAATTTTACAGCCTTGTTGCCAAAACTCTAGTAGAAATCAGTCTTAACTACATTATTTTAGATACCATACTTGCAATTGTAGGTATGTCTCTATGTATAGAAGCTACTTCCATACGGTATGTAAGATGTTTTTAAAAAGTGCAATGCAAAAAAAGTTGTATATCTATATTGTTAGGTTTATTTGTACATTGAACAGTATAACAGAGTTGTTGATGGTTTTAGTGCCATTGTCTCTCTTCTGACCAAACTTTGTGGTCCCACTGTTTAGAATAGATACATATTTTCGGTTCATTTCAAATACTTTTTACTTTTTTTTTATTTTGTCTTTGCTGACTTGTGTGCCTAACACACTGCCATGCCTCACACATCAGCTGAATCTCATTTTATATACTGTACTTTTTAAAGAGAGAATTTATCATTCTTAACAAAATTGTTATGAAGTATATGGAGACAATATGGCTGCTTGGGTGTTCCATCAGCCATGACCTTTGAATCTATCATTACAAGTGAGAGAAAAAAAACTTTTTAGCCAACATGATTCATACAGTATAGTGTATCCAATGATGTTTTAAGCAGTGCCATAGACCATGCAAGTATATAAGATTGTTTCATATATAGCACTCATATTATTATTATTCTTATTCTAACTTATTTCAATGTAATGATATTATGGTTCTGAATGTGATGTTTTTAGATAGGCTTTGGTATTCTTTCAAAAAAATGTAAAGGTGTTTTTTTTTTTTTTACTGCGTTATGGTGCCAAGTATACACATAATGAAGTGTGGAAAGTCAACATAAAATACACCAGTCCAACTGATAGATAAAGGCCTTGATTATACATTGTAAAAAAACAAACAAAAAAACGCTAAAGGCAGGAAAGACTTCGAAGAATTGCTTTTTAATTTTGTATGTAGCCTTCAACAGCCTTCATTGCTATGAAGCAAATAATTTCCTCTCGTCGCTCGTTAGAGCATTAAACTGCAATTAGGGGAGGCTGTTGATGAAAAGCGACCGTTTCCTGTTATTGATTTAATTTACTACACTACAGAGCTCAGACTGTGTGAAGCCGTTAGATTGCTTCTTGAGTTTTCCATCTAAATCACCGCAAGTTGAAATGATTTTGTGCCTGCTGCAGACTTCATGTTGTCTTGACAGTGTGATTTGGTTCGTGGGCAGAACTGCTTGTTTTTCCCGCTGGTCACGTGTTAAGAGAAGCCGCAGTTTGTTCACTCCTTTCAGCAGATAGAGATTATATTCTAGTGTTGATTATGCGGTTCTCAAGCAATAAAACCATTAGAACTAAATTGGTGTTTTGTCATTATTCCACCGCATCTATCACTTCAGCATTGCATCTGTACCACACAACAAGATGCTATTGACAACGCCTATTTATTTGTGGATCTTGATCAATTTGCATGCATGGCCAGTGGACACAACCCTACTGAAGCTATGTGCACAAGAAGATTAAAGTTCAAAGATGAATATCTCCAAAGATGTTCCTGCTTCCATGATAAAGTTCGTGGTATCACATCAAGTTAAACCATGCAGCCTAAAGTATCCGTGTTGGTAATTACTCGGATATAGGCACAACCTATGATTATTGCAGATAGCCTGGCCCTGCAGCAGAGCAACAGAAAAGGATGGGTGATGAAAAGTGGCCAAATTCTGTTTTCAAGTTAGAAGCAGCGCAGTCATGTGATAATGTGATACAAAATGCAATATGTAGTTAAATGGATTATAGCGCTATGGAAAATTATATTTGTTCCAAAAATGCAGGTTATTAATGAGGGCTTTAATTAGCCTATAGAATAGTAATTATCCTATTGCGCTTTAAGCCTGAATAAATGTATGATGGCCCAATATTTAATAACAGCTACACATCAGAGGTGCTAGGTCAACAACAACCAAAAATCTAAACTGTTCTGAAATGTGTGAAGTCTAAAATACTTAGTCGAGATATGCTAGTCTACACACTCACACTCTTCTTCAAACTATTATATCCACATTAAAGTGCAAACAATAAATTGGCCTAAGCTATATAGGTTGTAATTTGGGGTTGCGACGCAAACTTATCTAAATCAACCTAAGCAACACCCCATTCCAGTTACCATTTTATATACGGCTTTGTAAATCTAAACATTTTCATTTTTGGAACATAGAACAAATTATAATAATATTTTATATGTAGCCTATATTTATGAAATTCACTAGGCTATGCGTAAATGCATACAGTAGGTCTAGCATTTGTAGGCCTGATCATCACAACGCCGTTGTTAAAAAAAGTCACATCTTGAAAATAACTAAAGTTTCACAAGACGTAGGCCTATTACGAGTTTAGTATAGTCCTATACGTTCACCAACGCAACTAACATTGAGCTATTCCGACTTGGGCAAGGTTTACAAACAACAACTGAACAGATTGAAAACATCTTTGATGGTCTTGGATAAAGGAAGAAAACAGATTTCCGATTATTATAATTTACCATACCTGCCTTTTTCAGCAATTGAGTGGGTCCCAATCAATTTTAGACTATTGGTAGGCAGCCTAATTCAATGAAGAGTAATTTCAGTGAAGTGGAACAAAATTCCATATTAAAAACAAACGCTTGTTAAATAATTTATTCATAATACAAAGTTTTTTTTCTTCCATCTTCGCGGAAGCAATAATACTCTCTTATTCCAACAAACGATTATCCAGTTCTCTATTTTTGTTTGAGGTGAAACAAATTCCTTCAAATTATAAAATAAAACAGTTTAGATCGTTAAAACAAGCTTTTTACATAATTTACAACGTTTGCATTCATACATTGTGTACCTTGAATTTAGAATGGTAAAGGTGGAGAGATGGGCGACATTATTCTGCAATATATAACAAAATTAAGCTATAATATTGAGAAGGTATATGCTTATCAGGATTTGCGGGAAAAGCCTGCCATTTCTTGTTTACATTGGTTTAATAACATAACTTACTCAGTAAAAAATATATACATCTCACATTTTCGTCTGTACAACATAAATCATTCATACCACCCATCAGCGCCCTTTCTCTCCTTTTGAACAATTTATACCCTGGTTAAATTAGCTTTAGAAGCATCATGGAGTGTTAGAGTCTTTTCTCGACAAGTTCTCAATGTCATCACAAGGTGTCCGAGCTATTGCTGCATGGACTGATCAAGGAAAGGTTTGTAGCCTTGTGCTTTTTCAGAAGTCTCGTGATTTTTTCGTCATCTGAATTTGGGTCCAGAGGTTTGTTGTACTCATCATCGTCCTCATTGTCCGAGCTTTCCTTCATCTTCTCAGTTTCAGAGTCGTGTTTCTTTTTGGCTGTTGCCATTTCTGCTGCGTGTCTCTTCCGCCATTTGGTTCTCCTGTTTTGAAACCATACCTATTGGGAGAAGGAATAACATACAATTAGCCACTTAATACATACAATAATACATAAGCTGTTCTTGGTAGTATAGGTAGAAATTATTATTCCAATATAAAACACATTATCTGAGTCGGAGCCAAGAAAATACCTTGCTAAACATGAAGTTAGCCAACTAATAGCTCCAATTGCATGATAATGACAACATAATAACAACATAGGCTAATACCAATAATGTTAACCATATTGCCAATAATAATATTAATAGGCCTACTAATAATAAGCCTGTTAAACATAACTTATAATAAAGCATACTACACACAGAACAGCCAAATATGCCAATATTAATTTTAAGACAATCATCTATAAATACTGGCTTCATTACATTTGAATTCATGTCAAAAGATAACTCAGGTAATGATAGTTACCTTGACTTGACTTTCAGTCATTCCCAAAGAGTAAGCCAGTCGAGCTCTTTCTGGGCCAGCAAGGTATTTCGTCTGTTCAAAGGTTTTCTCCAATGCAAAAATTTGCTGTCCAGAAAAAGTTGGCCTGGAGTGTTTTTTCTTGCCATCCTTGTCGAGCATCATGTTTGCTTGAGCTACAAAAAAGATTGAAGAGTCTAGTCAAAAATATGTAAACACAACAGTGATTAGTATTACAACATCAGTAGTAAACAGTTCTCACGATTTCACTCCTGGAGTGAGACTTTGTGTTGACTAACATAGCTAGGCTTGCACATGAATTAAAACACTGAACATGAAAAGCAACCAATATAAATGGAAAGCCCATCGAATAATTATGTATAGGTCGATAATATAAGTTAAGTTATTAAAAGTTATTTACAAGAAGCAGCACAAAATAAGCTACCCAACAAATTCAACAGATGTCTGCATTAAAAAAAGTTAAACATTGTTGAGCAGCCTACAGAATTTAATTGTTTTTCTATAACTGCATTTCTATAATATTTTGCACTCGACACAGCGAACTTACTAGGACAGGGCACTCGAGGATCCCTCCAAGGGGAGCTCTGCATCACTCCAGGCCAGAATATGGGTGCTCTCCCCGGGAGCTCCGTCAGGGGCTTCGGGTACCGAGAAACGGCCGCTGGGTTAAAGTACATTCCTGCGGTGGTGGCCAAGCCGTTTATCCTAGGAAAGCCCGATAGCAGCTGTCCAGCTGAGTTGATAGGTCTACCCAAGATATCGCTAATTCCATGTGGTGTCCCCAGGGCAAGCTGTGAGTTCAAATGAGTAAGAGAATGCGCCTTGAAGCCCGCATGATTCTGCAAAGTGTAGGGAAATAAAGACGCCTTCATCTCGGTCATGTTGTGCAATGCTGCCAGCGGTGTACTGCCTAGGACGAAAGCACTCTGCCGGTTAGCATCCATCTGCCCAACAGCTAACATTGGAGAGCATGAACCACCAAAATCGCTCGAGTAAAAATAACAATAAACCGAGGAAAGGAATATAAAGGTGCTGAACTGGTTGATAAGCAGAGGCCACTACAGGTGCTTCAGACGTATATCCTGGATACCGCAGCCACTGAAGGTTCAAACTTCCGGAAACAAAAACAGTTATTTAGGAGAGAAGTTCTCTTGCGTTGTCGGGCAAATAGTTTGATCGAAAATGTCTCTCCAATTCAGACTGTCAATTGTGAGTTTGCCGCATGCGTCCACAACGAGAATCCACTCGGAAGGTAGAGGATCTGATTTCGTTTTTTTAGTGGTTTTGATGGTGACCATAAGGGTCGGCTTTCTTCGTAAATTGAGTCGAGCTATGGTGTGAGTGAAGCGGGATGCACAGATAACGGCGCAGCCACCTGCATACGCATTTTCCCCATTGGATAATGTTGAGTGAGAGCGCTCTCTGATTGGAGGGAACACACTCGGGTACTTTTCATGTGCGCCACTTGGACATAGCCACACTATTAATAAGTTTAATATATTACTGTTCTATTAATGATGCATCGTACTGTAGAAATAATTGTTTCAAGATTTGACTGAAATGATACATTTACATTATGACCCATTACCGATGACAATGTAAGTAGGCTACATCATTAAACTCTATACAATTATGCTGCAGGGCCTACTGATTTCATTGTTACCAGTGATTTGAAGGACGTTGAAGATAAGATTACACGCATTTCTAGAAGACACATCCAGTAGCCTATTAATTGAAAAGTATGTTTTGTGTGTAGGCTATGTGTTGTTGATGCGTAATAAGGATATAGAGGACGCTTTAGGTGTAGGATGTGTGTTGTGGATGTATAACAAGCATGTAGACTAGGCATACTTAACTAAAGTTTGCCTTTTAGAAAATTATCAAATCTATTTCAGAGCATGATAAAATAACTGACCACACTAATTGATATTTTTCTGATGCCATAACGGATTCATTGGGGTGCATAGTTGTAGGGTTATCTTGAAATGTTCTGTTAATGCTGTAAAAAAAAAAAGATTTTAAAAATATACATTCGTTTAAAACTAAATCAAATCCAAATCAAATTTATTTATATAGCTCTTCCTCCATCAGCTGATATCTCAAAGTGCTGTACAGAAAAACGACCCTTATCTTTGTTTCATGTGATACAGTAAATCATTTTATTTTCAGTGTGCGGGTCTAGATAAACTCATAGATAGGCTAAGTGAGTCTTAACGATGGTATCACTTGGCCTACACAATAGAAAATTAGATCGGCGATTGTATCTTTATCACGGTCACTGGTCAGATACACAGATGCATCATATTTGCCTGGTAGCCTATATATGTCAAAAACTGACAACTAAACAGTGTAACAAACATAGACCTAATGTGACCTTTTTCATTACTCAAATTATCATTGTTGTTTTTTCATTATTTTCATCATGAGATGTGACCTGGACTGAAAAAAAGCGCGTGGCTCAAGACGTCATCAAGTTGAGTGCCGCTTCAAGCCACGGCGCTAATATTTTATGGAGACGTGAAATGTTGTTAGAGTGAAATATGGCCACCTTAGCATTAGAAAGGCTTCAGCGAATCTAACTTGGACATTTAATAGCACGCTTATTCTAAGGGTTTGGAAAAGTAAAGGTTTTCCAATTCTGCACTGCATTTCTTTATTTAGATGAGAATTACACATTTCAACAGGCCTATCTATAAATTATATAGGGGAAAAGAGATAAAAGGAGACTACAGTTTGTGACCTTTTCAAACGTGTTAAAAACATGAATAATACAACAATAAGATTTCAAATAGTTGTTTTTTCATTATCATTATTTTAGGCCATATTGGATAATATAACGTTATTGACAATATTATATTTAACTGTTTAACCGGACATAACTGGTGATGAAAACAATATTTATATGTCATTCATTTTCACCGTCATAGGAAAGTTCAATACACCAGTCACTGTTTGTCTATTAGTAAACAAGAACAAATAATCAATCAGAAAAACCCGTACATTTCTCCTGCAACCACTGAATAACTGAAATCGCACAGAGAATAATGTAAGAAAAACGAATTATCATCATTTAACTTATAGTTATTTTTTTCTGTGAAGATTTTATCAACTAACTTTTTGGAATGCATTCTCCAGGCCAACTTTTCTGTTACTGGTGTACGTCTATAATTAGCAGCATCGCCGATTTAAAATCTGCTCTAGCTATATCTTTACTTTAACATAAACATATTTTCACTAATTACAGGAGACCTTTATTATGGAGTTTTATTATAGGCTAAACGTTTATATGATGTTTCATAATTTATAGACAAAGTCTTCCAGCTTATTAATAAAAAAACATTCATGGATTTTATTTATGTCACCCTGTTAACGCATTCATTTGTTATTATTGTACGTATTAATATTACAATTATTACAAGCAGGGTATTCGAAATATAGAAATATATTTTAATTAATTTAATTATAATTATCATTACTATTATTATTATCATCATAATCAATATAAGTAATTGACTGTTGTTTGCAGCGGCAAGGGTAACCTGTATGCAATAAGCAAGTGTCCTTAATCACTGCCAATCACCTTGCATGTAAAAAAAAAAAAATAGACATTAAAATAATTACAATTATAATTAAACGTTGGCTAATGTATGAATTAATTGTTATAATTGTTTGATATCTCATGGGTGAATTAAATTATTGATACAAATCTGTGGGGGAAAAACTAGTCAACTATAACGTTGACGTAAACGTAGTCAACTATAACATTGATGTAAACCATTTGACACAAAATTTCAGCGGCACGGTTCCCAGATTATAGTTTCGAGGAGCCCTCTAGTGGCGTCAAGAAGAGTTGTTAGCTTTATCATTTCCCATTTGCTAAACATAGGTAAGTAGGCTAGAATGAAAAATAGGCCTAGGTGACCGACCAACCAACCACTAAACGCAGAACACACACTTTGCGCTAGACATGAGCGTCTGTTCAGTGATTTACAAGTGTTGTTTCAAGTGAGAAAATGTCACCCCTATACAATCCTGTGCAACACAGAGCATCCGTCAGCCATCAGTATATTCTGCCTTCATTGGAAACAAACTGTCTGTTCCTCCTCAAAGATCCCTCCGTTTATTTCAATCAACTTTTCTATTCAATTACCTGTAATTAGATAGTTACTTGGTAAGCAGTTAATGGTGTTAATTAGTTGTTTTTTGGTTGTTATATTTAATCAATAAGGCCCGAGGGTGTGGTATATGACCAACATACCACAGCTATGGGCTGTTCTGTGTTATATCCCACACCTGGTGTATTAATTGATAATCATTAATTATCTGATTATTGTTTTAGTAGGCTAATATTAACTGAGTTAGGCTGCACTTTAAGCCTACTAAGTTCAAATCCAAAATAGAGAATAGGCCTGGGTATTATTTATCTTTGAAATTGAACTGATCATTAATTAAAGGATGTTCATGTATATAGTTTTAATCATCTTAATGATGATGCAGTAGACCTGCTATTTGTGCTAGGTCTATAAAATGTTCTTGTTAATGGAGAATCACCTGAACTTCCATTGCATAAATATTGTTTTATTAGTGATAGTCCACCAACCTTTTATGAGGTTGATGTGGGTCATGTGATCTAAAAATTATGTATAGGCCTATACTATTTTCCATAGCCAGCTAGATTATTTGCTCAGTCTACAGTTTGCGTATGTACAGTGCATTCAGAAATTATTCATACCCCTTGACTTAATCCACATTTGTTGTGTTACAGCCTGAATTCAAAATAGATTTTAAAAAAATCCTAACCCATTTACAAGCAATACCACATCATGACAAAGTGATAACATGTTTTGAGACACATTTAAAAATGTATTGAACATGAAATACAGAAATATCAATTTGGCTTTAGTATTCACACCCCTGGGTCAATACATATTAAAATCACCTTTGGCAACAAATACAGTTGTGAATCTTTCTGGGTAAATATCTAAGAGTTTTGCACATCTGGATTGTACAATATTTGCACATATTTTTTTTTTAATTCTTCAAACTCTGTGAAGTTGGTTGTTGATCATTGCTAGACAGCCATTTTCATGTCTTGCCATAGATTTTCAAGCCAATTTAAGTCAACACCATAACTAGGCCACTTAGGAGCATTTCATGTCCTCTTGGTAAGCTATTGTCCTGCTGAAAGGTGTATTTGTCTCCCAGTATCTGTTGAAAAGCAGATTGAAGCAGATTTTCCTCTGTAATTTTGCCTGTGCTTAGCTCTATTCTGTTTATATTTATTTATTATCCCCAAAAAACTCCCTAGTCCTTGCCAATGACAAGCATACCCATAAAATGATGCAGCCACCACTGTGCTTAAAAATATGAAGAGTGGTACTTAGTGATGTGTTGTTGGATTTGCCCCAAACATAATGCTTTGTATTCAGGACATAAAGTGCATTTCATTGCCACATTTTTAGCAGTTTTACTTTAGTGCATTATTGCAAACAGGATGCATGTTTTTTCACTGCTCGTCTGATGGACCTTACAGATAATTGTATGTGTGGGGTACAGAGATGATGTAGTCATTCAAAAATCATGTTAAACACAGTGAGTCCGTGCAACTTATTATGTGACTTGTTAAGCAAATGTTTACTCCTGAACTTATTTTGGCTTGCCATAACAAAGGGGTTAAATACTTATTGACTTAAGACACTTCAGATTTTCATAATTTGTTTCATACTTTCTGAAGACACGGTAGGCCCAATGTACACTTTTCCCAGAAGCATCTCATTAAAGTGTGTCTCACCTTACTCTACTGTCACTACCATCTCTCTTAAGCATGAAACACACCAATAATCGCACTTCCGATATGTACTCAATACAGTGGGAGGCCATTCCTTCTCTTGCCAGAACAAAAGCAATACCTGCTGCGTGCCGAGCCGGTAGCGACAAATCTACTAATTTTACTTGTACAATAGCAATGCTCGTCAGTACATCCATGGATGAGCCAGTCACACTTCATATGCAATGTAGGCTATGGGATGGTAGCTAGCCAAGTGCACAGACGCAATGCACACAACGCTAAATACTTCCTCTAAGCTAGCTAACCCCTGCAGCTAGTATTGACATAATTAAATTACAATGGATTAGCTAGTTTCCATGAAACAGCTGCCTGAGTTAACTGCTGGGTTAGAGCAGGGACCTTAGCTACGTTGTGCTAGCTAGCTAATATGCTAACGTTAGCTAGCTAGCTAAACATTTTTCTATGGACTGTCACTGGCAGTATTTGATTATGGAGAGTGAATTAAATTGTTTCTTCATCCTCTTGCTAGGTAGTTATCTAGCTGTGGCCATCTGGCTAGTTAGTACCAACAAGGGCTTTATATAAAATAGCAACATTAGAGCAGATAGCTTGGAATCTATACCATAAGCAATACGCATGGATATGCATTGCCAAACAACGCTACTGCTACCTTTTGGTTTGGAGTATTTTATGAGGGATGAGTGGCTGATGACTTCCAGTGGCTGATGGCTGATGACTTCCAGGGTCTTTGCTGTGTGAACACAAAATAAATTGACTGTCTACCCTCTGTTCAGAGGAGCTAAGCACTGTCGGCAGGCAAACTTTTACAATCCAACTGGTGTTTGAGCTTTAACAAGTTTTTATGCTTATAGACCCCTGTGTTTGCAAACATTGCTGCACGAGGGTTCAATTTGGCTGCAGAACATTTACATGTTGCGCATTTTAAACTACTTTTGGATTATTATTAGATTTTAAGGCTCATATGAATGTCCTACTTATGAAGGAATGTCCTACATTCCATATCAACTGCATTGTACTTAAAAAACACGAACGTAAACCAGTAAAATGGCTATTTGGCTAGCTTTGCACCCAGCCTATGTCAATAAGCATTAGCATTCTAGCTAACTGCTGCATCCAAAATAGATCATTTACGAAGATCATAACCAAATATAATCTAAGCGACAGTTCAATTAATAATCAAAACATTATAAGCATATGAGAATCCCTCAAAGTTTTTTTGTTTAGAAGTAAGTAATAAATCTGGGCTATGTTGAATGGGAGCAAATGGTGATGGATTTCTTTTTGCATCCAGAGGTCACATGCATTCATGCGTGATGTCAGTTTGTCATGTATTGAAAAGGAGCCAATATTGCTAATATAGCTGCTAAAATTGGGAGTTGGCCTATACATCAAAATACAGCTCATGGTCTGTAATGCGTAAGTTGAGGGAGATCAGGGTCTCGATTCAATCCCTATTACCGAAGTTCAGCACAATAGTGTGACTGAAATGTAAAGGTATTTTCCAATTGAGCCGACATATGCAGCGTTTGCCATGGATGCAGTCGCCATCAATACAGGAACATTGCCTCAATCATGCACTATAGCGCTGAACTTCTGCGATAGGATTGAATCAAGCCCCCTGACTAGAATCAAGGACGTAACTTTGTGTTGGATATTGGGGGGGGGGAGGCATCTGTTGCCAAACTGGGAAAGCTGTTCTGACTCTGTTGCCTACCCTCTACTTGGTGGCGGCCCGTCAGGAAGTCCAGGATCCATTTGCAGTGGGAGGTGTTTAGTCCCAAGGTCCTTAGCTTAGTGCTGAGCTTGGAGGGCACAACGGTGTTGAATGCTGAGCTGTAGTCAATGAACAATATTCTCACGTAGGTGTTCCTCTTGTCTAGGTGAGAAAGGGCAGTGTGGAGTGCAATAGAGATTGCCTCATCTGTGGATCAGTTGGAGTGTGTCCTTGTGAATGTTAACCTGTTTAAAGGTTTACTCACATTGTCTATGGAGAGCGTGATGACACAGATGTCCGGAACAGCTGGTGCTCTCATGCATCGTTCAGTGTTGCTTGCCTCGAAGCGAGTATAAAAGGCATTTATCTCATCTGGTAGGCTCGCGTCACTGGGCAGCTCGTGGATGGGTTTCCCTTTGCAATCCATGATAGTTTGCAAGCCCTGCCCCATCTGATGAGTGTCAAAGCTGGTGCAGTATGATAAGATCTTAGTCCAGTATTGATACACCTGTTTTACGGTTCATCGGAGGGCCTGGCAAGATTTCTTATACACGTTCGGATTAGTGACCTGCTCTTTGAATGCGTCAGCTCTAGCTTTTAGCTAAGTGCGGATGTTGCCTGTAATCCATGGCTTCTGGTTAGGATGTACAGTTGAAATCGGAAGTTTACATACACTTAGGTTGGAGTCATTAAAACTCGTTTTACAACCACTCCACAAATTTCTTGTTAACAAACTATAGTTTTGGCAAGTCGGTGAGGACATCTACTTTGTGCATGACACAAATAATTTTCCAACAATTGTTTAAAGACAGATTATTTCAGTTATTATTCACTGCATCACAATTCCAGTTGGTCAGCAGTTTACATACACCAAGTTTACTGTACCTTGAAACAGCTTGGAAAATTCCAGGAAATCACGTGATGGCTTTAGAAGCTTCTGATAGCCTAAAAGACATAATTGAGTCAATTGGAGGTGTACCCGTGGATTTATTTCAAGGCCTACCTTCAAACTTAGTGCCTCTTTGCTTGACATCATGGGAAAATCAAAATAAATAAGCCAAGACCGCAGAAAATAAATTGTAGACCTCCACAGTTTGGTGCATCCTTGGGAGCAATTTCCAAATGCCTCAAGGTACCACGTTCATCTGTACAAACAATAGTACGCAAGTATAAACACCATGGGACCACACAGCCATCATACCGCTCAGGAAGGAGACGCATTCTGTCTCCTAGAGATTAAAGTACTTTGGTGCGAAAAGTGCAAATCAATATCTCTCAATATCTATATCCACAGTAAAACAAGTCCTATATCGACATAACCTGAAAGGCCGCTCAGCAAAGAAGAAGCCACTGCTCCAAAACCGCCATAAAAAAGCCAGACTACGGTTTTCAACTGCACATGGGGACAAATATCGTACTTTTTGGAGAAATGTCCTCTGGTCTGATGAAACAAAAATAGAAGTGTTTGGCCATAATGACCATCGTTATGTTTGGAGGAAAAAGGGGGAGGTTTGCAAGCTGAAGAACATCATCCCAACCGTGAAGCACGGGGGTGGCAGCATCATTTTGTGGGGGTGCTTTGCTGCAGGAGTGACTGGTGCACTTCACAAAATAGAATAAATCATGAGGGAGGAAAATTATGTGGATATATTGAAGCAACATCTCAAGACATCAGTCAGGAAGTTAAAGCTTGGTTGCAAATGGGTCTTCCAAATGAACAATGACCCCAAGCATACTTCCAAAGTTGTGGCAAAATGGCTTAATAAGGCTAGGGGGCGGAATTTTCACGTCCGGAAGAAAAGCGTTCCCAAGGTAAACTGCCAGCTACTCAGGCCCAGAAGCTAGGATATGCATATCATTAGTAGATATGGATGGGAAACACTCTGAAGTTTCTAAAACTGTTTGAATGATGTCTGTGAGTATAACATAACTTATATGGCAGACAAAACCCAGAGGACAAACCATCCAGGAATTATTTTTGAGGTCACTCTCCATTCAATTTGTTTTCAATGAGAATCTAGAATTCTAAGGCAGTTGCTTGCAGGTCCTATCGCTTCCACTCGATGTCAATAGTCTTTAGAAATTGGTTGATGTTTTTCCTTTGTGTAATGAAGAAGTAGCCCTGTTCAGAACGAGGGTCGAGTGAAGTGTACTGTATGATAGTGGCGCGTGACCTGAAAAGCACGCTCCACTTTGTTTTCCTCCGGTATTGAACACAGATCATCCCATCTTAAATTTTATCGATTATTTACGTAAAAAAATACCTAAAGTTTTATTAGGTAAGTTGTTTGAAATGTTTGGACAAAGATTACAGCTAACTTATGAGATATTTTGTAGTCATGTTGCGCGAGTTGGAACAGGTGTTTTTCTGGATCAAACGCGCCAAATAAATGTACATTTTGGATACATAACGACGGAATTAATCGAACAATAGGACCATTTGTGATGTTTATGGGACATATTGGAGTGCCAACAGAAGAAGCTCGTCAAAGGTATGGATGAATTATATCTTTATTTCTGAGTTTCGTGTCGCGCCTGGCGGGTTGAATTATGATTGTCTGTCTTTGTTTGATGGGGTGCTGTCCTCAGATAATAGCATGGTTTGCTTTCTCCGCAAAGCCTTTTTGAAATCTGACACGTTGGCTGGATTAACAACAAGTGTAGCTTTAATTTGGTGTATTGCATGGGATTTAATTTAATTTGAATTTGGCTCTCTGCCATTTCACCAGATATTGTCAAATCGATCCCGCTAAAGGGATTTGATCCATAAGAAGTTGTTAGTTGTTAAGGACAACAAAGTCAAGGTTTTGGAGTGGCCATCACAAAGCCCTGACCTCAATCCTATAGAAGATTTGTGGGCAGAACTGAAAAAGCGAGTGCGCGCAAGGAGGGCTACAAACCTGACTCAGTTACACCAGCTCTGTCAGGAGGAATGGGCCAAAATTCACCCAACTTATTGTGGGAAGCTTGTGGAAGTCTACACGAAACAATTGACCCAAGTTAAACAATTTAAAGGCAACGCTACCAAATACTAATTGAGTGTATGTAAACTTCTGACCCACTGGGAATGTGATGAAAGAAATAAAAGCTGAAGTTAATCATTCTCTCTACTATTATTCTGACATTTCACATTCTTAAAATAAAGTGGTGATCCTAATTGACCTTAGACAGGGCATTTTTACTAGGATTAAATGTCAGGAATTGTGAAAAACTGAGTTTAACTGTGTTTGGCTAAGGTGTATGTAAACTTCCGACTTCAACTGTACATACGGTCACTGTGGGCTGACGTGGTCGATGCACTTATTAATGAAGCCGGTGACTGATGTGGTAAACTCCTCAATACCATCGGATGAGTCTCTAAATATATTCCAGTCTGTGCTAGCGAAACTGTCCTGTAGCTTAGCATCAGATTTATTGTACCACTTCCATATTGAGCGCGTCATCGGTACTTCCTGTTTGAGTTTTAGCTTATAAGCAGGAATCAGGAAGATAGAGTTACAGTCAGATTTGCCAAATGGAGGGTCAGGGAGAGCTTTGTATGCGTTTCTGTGTGTGGAGTAGAGGTGATCTAGAGGTTTTTCGCCTCTAGTTGTACAGGTCACATGCTGGTAGAAATGAGGTAAGACAGATTTCAGATACCCTGCATTAAAATCACCGGCCACTAGGAGTGCCATCTCTGGATGAGCATTTTCTTGTCTGCTTATGGCCCTATACAGCTATTTGAGTGCTCCAGATACTGTGCTAGCTTTTTTACACAATAGTATCTAATCACCAATAGTTTGCTAGTTACACAACATAGCAATACATTTATGAGATGTTCATGAACTTTTACTCGTTTTAAACTCTCACAACATTTATAAGTATTCAGAACCTTAACTTGTTCCACATTTTGTATGGTTACAGCCTAATTCCAAAATGTATTCAATTGTTTGTTTCCCCCTCATTAATCAGCATACAATACCCCATAATGACAGGGCAAAAACACGTTTTTAGAAATGTTTGTTAATTTATATTAAAAAAAACGAATTTTACATTTGCATAAGTTATCAAACCCTTTAGCCAGTACTTTGTTGAAGCACCTTAGGCGGCAATTACAGCCTCGAGTCTTCTTGGGAATGAGGCTACAAGGTTGGTACAGCTGTATTTGGGGTATTTCTTCCATTCTTCTCTGCAGATCCTCTCAAGCTCTGTTAGGTTAGATGGAAAGCATTGCTCCATAGCTATTTTTCAGGTCTCTCCAGATAAAGTCCGGGCTCTGGCTGGGCCACTCAAGGACATTCAGAGACTTGTCCTGAAGCCACTCCTGCATTGTCTTGGCTGTGTGCTTAGGGTCGTTGTCTTGTTGGAGGGTGAACCTTCACCCCAGTCTGAGGTCCTGAGCGCTCTGGAGCAGATTTTCATCAACGATCTCTCTACTTTGCTCCATTCATCTTTGCCTCGACCGTGACTAGTCTCTCTGTCCCTGCCACAGAAAAACATCCTCACAGCATGATGCTGCCACCACCATGCCTCACCGTATGGTGCCAGGTTTCCTCCAGACGTGACACTTGGCATTCAGGCCAAAGAGTTGAATCTTGGTTTCATCAGACCAGAGAATATGTTTCTCGTGGTCAGAGTCTTTAGGTGCCAAACTTCAAGCGGGCTGTCATGTGCCTTTTACTGAGGAGTGGCATCCGTCCGGCCACTCTACCATAAAGGCCTGATTGTTGGTGCTGCAGAGATGGTTGTCCTTCTGGAAGGTTCGTCCGTCTCCACAGAGGAACTCTAGAGCTCTGTCAGAGTGACCATCGGGTTCTTGGTCACCTCCCTAACCATGGCCCTACTCTCCCGATTGCTCAGTTTGGCCGGGCAACCATCTCTAGGCAGAGTGTTGTTGGTTCCAAACTTCTTCCATGTAAGAATGATGGAGGCCACTGTGTTCTTGGGGACATTCAATGTTGCAGAAATGTTTTGGTTCCCTTCCCCAGATCTATGCCTCGACACAATCCCTTCGACCTCGCAGCTTGGTTTTTGCTCTGACATGCACTGTCAACTGTGGGACCTTATATAGACAGGTGGGTGCCTTTCCAAATCATGTCTAATCAATTGATTTTACCACAGGTGGACTCCAATCAAGTTGTAGAAATATCTCAAGGATGATCAATGGAAACAGGATGTACTCGAGCTCAATTTCGAGTCTCATAGCAAACTGTCTGAATACTTATGTAAATAAGGTATTTCTGTATTTCATATATATATTCTTGTGGACTTCACCAGATAGATGTTGCTCTTAACTGTGATGATTATAAAACACAAACATTTAAGTTCCATTTTACTGTGCTGCTTTGCAGACTAGGCTCTATTTCATTTGTTTATTTAGAGTAGACACACATCTTCTACACCTGCATTGCTTGCTTTTGGGGGTTTTAGGCTGGGTTTCTATACAGCACTTTGTGACATCAGCTGATGGAAGAAGGGCTTTATAAATACATTTGAATTGATGTCTATAATCTTGTGCAAATGCGGCTCGTCCATAAGGCTAGTGGAAGCTTTCCCTAAAGTACTGTAACAGTTGAAAGGAAAGGCAGCCTGCGAAATATGGACAGAGTATTGTTGAGTTGCAACTGTCAGTGAAAAGTAGAGAAGCCCTGCCAGTCATGTCGAAATATTTCAAAATGCAATCGCGGGAAACATATTTTGGAAAGCAAATGGCTATTGCTGTAAACAGAAAGCAATGAAAAGACATAAAGCTGTCTGTTAGTTATCAAAATGCTCACCTTAATTGAGCCAACAACAGTATAGCTTATTGGCACTAACTGAGAGAATCAGCCATACCCCCCTGAGCATATTCACTCTTCATCATTTCTGGGTCATGTCCAATCAATTCAATTTACCACAGGTGGACTCCAATTAAGTTGTAGAAAATTTAAAGGATTGTCAATGGAAACAGGAAAACAGTTTCTGTACAGCACTTTGAGATATCAGCTGATGTAAGAAGGGCTATATAAACACATTTGATTTGATTTGATAAAAAGGTGAGTCTGGCGTAGTTTGAGTCGGTGCAGATCACCTGTTCTGACAATTCGTGTCGCACCGCTATTAGGAGTGTGATAAGCACGCACTTCTGGAAACGGTCTGTTCTTGTTGCCTAGCTGAAATTGAAGCGGTTTGCACGGAATGTCATTGTGCCATACCAATCCCACACCAGCTCGCAAGTGGTCTAGATGACGGTAAGAACAGCCATCAACAAATTCCATCGGCATGTCAAGACACACGTTCTCTTCGAAGTAGTGATGGTTCGAAGGCAATGGCGTCGCGATGTCACACGGGGGTGGTGCGGAGTCGGTTTCATCGTCACCACAGCGTTGACACACCGCCAACGCACTGCCCAAAGGCAGGTTTTTCGCTTTTGCGTAGTTGCCTACTACATCATGGCTCTGCAGTGTCATAAGCCAAGCCGCTATCCTGCTGTTGTGGACAGCCCCCTCACGGATTCATTGGCTTTCCAGAAAATTCACAGGCTGGTGACATGTTTCTATGATCACCTGTTGTCCGCCGACATAACTGGTGATGTGTTTGACCGCCCAGACTGTTGACAGCAGCGCTTTTTCACAGTCTGAGTATTTGTGTTCAGCAGGGTTGAGTGTTTTTCTCACGTAAGCAACCACACATTTTTCTTGGTCATATTTTTGGTACAACCCAGCACTAAGGCAATGCTCTGAGAAACCGACTCCCCAAAATAACGTATTGTCTTTGTTGGGGCATACCAGGCAGGGTGCCTCGCAAAGCAGGTTTTTCAAGGAAGCCACAGCTTTGTTGTGAGTGCCATCCTATTCTGAAGTAGAAGGGTCAAAGGCTTCAACAAGCCGGCGTAGTTTTCGATGAATTGACGGGAGTAATTACATATTCCCAAGAAACTGCACACCTCTTGATGTTTTTTAGGTGTTTTGATGTTGCGGACTGCTTAGATTCTGTTAGACTGTGGCAGGATGCCCTCAGCACCCACCAGAAGCCCAACGTAGTTTACCTTGGTCCTGCACCATTGCCATTTCATGATGGCCAACTTAGTCCCTGTCGTCCCGAGTTGGGTAAGAACGTGGTCCATCTCGTTGAGGTGATGTGACCAAGTCTCACTTCTCATGAGAACGTCATCCACGTAGATTATCATCCCCCTGGAGGCTGCGTCTAGCATTGCCCTGTGCAGGAATATGTTGACCTCTGAGGGGGAGTTTGCATACCCGAACGGGCAACGATTGAACGTGAAGAGCTTGTTTGAGAAAGAGAAAACCAATTTGTGTTGGTCACGAGGGTCGACTGTCATGGTCCAGAAACCATTCGCCACGTCGACGGTAGAGAAGTACTTGGCGTTTGCCAACTTTGGCAACTCTTGGTCGAGCTGTGTCATTGGCCAACGAGACAACGGAACCAGTTTGTTGAGTTGTCTATAGCCAACGGTAAAACGCCATTTACCCATTGGTTTCAGAATCAATGTTCCTAGCTGAGTGTGCTGAGGAATGGAAATACCCGCTTGAGTCAGATTCTGTACCAGGAGGTAACTGGATCTAGTGGTTAGTTCCATCAGTGGGTTGCCATTGATAGTTAGCCCCAAGTCGAATAGTCGCAGAGAGGGTTGGAAGAGCGCAGTGGTGCCTTCCATCCGGTATCCGGGCGCCAGGTTCAGTCTTACAGAAACCTCTGTGGTTCTTGCTGGAATCACCATGGCGCACTCAGTTATCACCTTGCAAGCTTCAGGAATAGTCATCCCGGATGCCATTCACAACAGTTCGAAAGACAAGCCATGATGGTGCGCCAAAGACCAAAGAACTTGGTGTATGGTATCGAGTTTAACACCCAATCTTACCAAAATGTCCGCTCCCACATAGACTGTATGTGAGAGGTACGCGACAACTAGTAGGTAGTGAGATACTTCATTGGTTCCAATGCAGATTGATAGCGCACACACCCCTATAGTGGTGAGTGTCGTCGGGGGAGTCATTCCCAGTCGAAATCTGAACATTTTCGGTACAAGCGGATGGCAGTTAGCCATTTTCAAAATTGCCACCAATGGTGGACTCATGACCAAGTTCACTGGGTCTGCGTCAGATGCTGACGTCGTTACACAATGTATGGAATGTAGCCTTGGAAGAATGCGGTGAAGTCAGCGGAGTTGGCATAGGTATTTGTGACCAGATTTGGTTGGTTTTCCAATCCATTAGTGGTACCAAAAGGTCAATTAAATCTATCCCAATCAGCATCCGTTCGATGTCAATGCTAGTCACATACACAGGGTGGATCAGTGACACGCTTTTGAAGTTGAGATTAAGTAGGAGACGCTTGGTTAGGGGCGAGGTAGCTTGAGTGAAACCTCGAAGATTCATGTCGCAACGTTCCACTGCCCTTTTTAGTTCATCCAGCAAAGTTTCAGATATGAGGGAAATTGTCAAACCCGAATATATCAGAGCGTGACAGTGCTCCAGGACGGCTCTTAAGTATGGCCTGTTCGAGTTGGTTTTTCTCGTCATATCCCCAACAAAATGGAGTGGGTTGGGAGAACGGAGCGGTTTGTAATCTGTGTCGATTTCCAAGACAGATAACTCACCTACGTGACCCCGTGGATCCTCTATCGGAATGGGAGCGGAATCATCTGTTGCAACGCTGCTTATCTTGTGTATCTCCACATCCGTAACCAAGTCTGTAGACAAAACCTGTGGGCCTGTGTCTAGAACGAGATGTCCCTGCACAGGGATTTGAGTGAGGGCGGGCGGGGATAATGGGAATGTTGAGTTTCTGCAGACTTGGTCTCCAACAATTTTATGCCTAGTCATGATGACTTATCCTTGTCCTCTTTTTCAAATTTCGTCCGACGCAGTACATCTCTTATCAGAGCTTCGATAGAGTTTCGGTTAGCGTTTAGATCGTTGTTGAACACTGTGTTGCCCTTGTTACGCTTGTTACCGTTGTGTCCTGACCCTTTGTGAGGGTTAGGTGCAGTGACCTATCGGCCAGGTTGATCTCTACGGGACCTGTTAGGTTGGGGACGTTCATCATAGCTATTGTTACTGCGGTGGTTATCGGTGTGGTGGTTACTTGGTAGCCACCCCCTTTGTGAGTCATCTTTTACCGCACCTGTCCTGATGCTGCACATTCTAATTGTAGTGATGGTTCCTGCCTAAGCTCGAAAGTCGAGGTGTCCAGGCTCTTAGCCCGGCTTGCTTTTGATACTTCAAAAGTGGTGCTTGCAAGCTCTCGGAGCGTCGAGATCAGCAAACCAACGTGGGCAGTAGGGCCCAAGTACTTGAGGAAGTTGGGAGACATGTTTGACAGAAACAGTTGTTTGAACGGTAATAGGTCGTCCATTCTTGTTTCAGTGAGCATGCCAAAGTAAGCTGAACGAAGCCTATGATAGTAGGCTTGTGGGTGTTCATTTCGAGCTTGTTTGATGTTGTTAGCCAATGAGCTGTCGAGTTTGCGAGTTGCAGAACCACTGAATTCTATTTTCAAAACAGTGGCAAGTTTTGCGTAGTCGTTTTGCACGTGTTGATTTTGTAGACGGGTGAACTTGTCACGTGTCTGTTGGACGTTCGCTTCAATAGGTAGAGCCTGTCGGCATTCGTAGCATTTGGGTAGCCATCCAAGGCGTCCTTTATGTCTGCTAAGAATGTCTCAGTGTCATTTGGCTTTCCTGGAATAGGGTCAAAGAGGCGGAAGTTTTTGACAATTTTGTCAAGGCGATCTCTGCCAAGCGTGCGGGGAGCATCTGCACTCTCCCATGGAGAATTGTGGACCGAATGGCCAAGCGGAAAAGTAAAGTGGTGGTTGTGTTGGCGAGGAGGCGCCATGTCACTGTTGGCCGAATGGCCAAGAGAAAAAGGCTGAAATCTCATTTTGTCTACCTTCCCTTGTTCCCTGAACTCCGGATGTGAGCTAGGTTGCATGGTTTGGTTGTCCCGCGATAGCATATCACTGTTCTGGAGTTCATCCAGATGTTACCTACGAGTGGTTTTCTGCTGCGTGTCAGTCCACCTGGGAGTTGAGGGTGTTTATTTTAGAGACGTAGGTGTCACACTTGCTCCGCTCAGCCTCATACTTATCTGTCATGGTTTGCAGGGAGAGGTTTCGAGTGTGGAGCGAGCTTTCTAAGTTTATCACCTGGTCTTTCTCATCCTTCATTAAATCAGCGACTTCAAAGAGTTCTGCTGTTTTGTCATCCAACTTGATCATTGTGTTCATTAACTGATCGTCTTTGGTCTGCAGCTTTTGGAATAGAACATTATTGCTTTGAGTGGTTTCATTCACAACCATTTGCAGGGCATCAAGTTGCTCACCCCTGTTTCTAGCTAGCTCGTTAGATTCATCTACTTTTGCGTGGACTTCATCGTATTTAGTTTTGGCTAAAACGAGTTGTTCCTTCAGAATATGGACTTGGTCAAGAGATTGTTTGCGTTCTTTGTTATAAGTGTTAGCCAGACCCTCCAATTCATCTGTTCTCACACAGTTCCTCGGCTAACAGTAGCTTATCTTTTTCGGCTTTTGACGTCAACTCCCTGGTTCTCTCCACCTGTGCCTTGAACTCCCAAGCTTCCTGCTCATGCCTCTGCTGGGCACTGAGGTATTAGTGCACTGTCCATCTCTGCTGGTGGGCATAGTTGAGGGCTAAACTGGAGAGAACCTTCACAAGGCTCTGATGGTCTATTTTGGAGAGCGTCTGTCGCACTGTCTGCATTTTTCTTGCTTATGGCATCGAAATCTAACATTTCAGCCCCTCGGCATAGTTAGGATTTGCATCGTTGCTGAGGTCAGCGATCAATCTTTCCGTGGGTGAAGGTCCACTGATTAGATGGGGAATAGGTGGAAACCCATCTGATGGCTTGCTCATTGTTATGATTATCAGTTATTTCAATTTATGTAAAGTTTGGGTTTTGAGTTGGAAGCTGCAAACATGATTTAACTCAGTTTGTAAACGTCAATGAATCATCAAGACCGGGCCAGTAATGTGAAAGTTGTTTTTTACTGAACTTGTCAAAGCAGATTTAATTGATTACTCAATTTTAATGATAAATTGAACCTGTATAGGCTATTTTGGAATTAAACTTGAATTAACCTGAAAGAGTTGCTGTATCCAAGTTAACATGGAAAAGTTTAACAACGTCTCATTGGTTGGAACACATTAGTTTGTGTATTATCCCAAGAAACAACCTGCAAAGGTAGTACGGCAATTTAACTTATGTATTAAATTGAACGAGACAATGGTATCCAATCATTTGAGCCTGGTTAGATACCATCCAGTGCAACCTGAATTATTTAAGAACAAATACTGGTGATTCTTCACCACAAGAAGTCACTGTTAACACAAGCTAAAAATTGACAAGGTGCCAGTAAAAGTGGAATTTCACAATGCTGTTAATGTCTTCCTAAACACCATTGAGTTGGTAAAAACAGATTTTATCGATTAATCAACTTGAATGATTAGTCAACCCTGTATAGGCTGAAAGGAATGAACTTTAATTAACCTGAAATTGTTGCTTTATATAGGTTAAGAGTGGAAACGTTTAACAATGTCTCATTGGTTGGAACAAATCCATCTGTGTATTATCCCAATAAACAACCTGCAAAGGTAGTATGTCAATTTTACTTCTGTGTAACGGCTGATTTCCTCCTCTTCGTCTGAAGAGGTGTAGGGATCGGACCAAAACGCAGAGTGGAAAGTGTCCATGTTTTATTAAGAATAACTGAACACTACACGAAACAAAATAACAAAAGAGAATCTAACCAACAAACAGTCCCGTGTGGCACAACTACTGACACGGAAGACAAACACCCACAAAACACACGTGAAACCCCGGCTGCCTAAGTATGATTCTCAATCAGGGACAACGATTGACAGCTGCCTCTGATTGAGAATCATACCAGACCGAACACACAAAATCCCAACATAGAAAATCACACATCGACAACCCACCCAACTCACGCCCTGACCATACTAAATAAATACAAAAACAAGGGAAAACAGGCCAGGAACTTGACAGAACCCCCCCCTTAAGGTGCGAACTCCGGGCGCACCACCTAAAACTCTAGGGGAGGGTCTGGGTGGGCGTCTGTCTGCGGTGGCGGCTCTGGCGCGGGACGTGGACCCCACTTAAACAATGTTTTTTCCCGCCTCCTTAATCGCCCCGTGGCCTCCTAACCACAACCACCCTCCATATCAACCCCACTGAACCAAGGGGTAGCACCGGACTGAGGGGCAGATCCTGGCTGGCGGGCGGTTCTGGCAGATCCTGGCTGGCGGGCGGCTCTGGCAGATCCTGGCTGACTGGCGGCTCTGGCAGATCCTGGCTGGCGGGCGGCTCTGGCAGATCCTGGCTGACTGGCGGCTCTGGCAGATCCTGGCTGGCGGGCGGCTCTGGCAGATCCTGGCTGGCGGGCGGCTCTGGCAGATCCTGGTTGGTGGGCGGCTCTGGCAGATCCTGGCTGGCTGACGGCTCTGGCAGATCCTGGCTGGCTGGCGGCTCTGGCAGCTCCTGGCTGGCTGGCTCTGGCTGCTCCTGGCTGGCTGACGGCTCTGGCTGGTCATGGCTGGCTGACGGCTCTGGCTGGTCATGGCTGGCTGACGTCTCTGGCTGGTCATGGCTGGCTGACGGCTCTGGCTGGTCATGGCTGGCGGACGGCTCTGTCTGCTCCTGTCTGGCGGACGGCTCTGGCTGCTCCTGTCTGGCGGACGGCTCTGGCTGCTCCTGTCTGGAGGACGGCTCTGGCTGCTCCTGTCTGGCGGACGGCTCTGGCTGCTCCTGTCTGGCGGACGGCTCTAGCGGCTCGGGACAGACGGGCAGCTCTGACGGCTCGGGACAGACGGGCAGCTCTGACGGCTCGGGACAGACGGGTAGCTCTGACGGCTCGGGACAGACGGGCAGCTCTGACGGCTCGGGACAGACGGGCGGCTCAGATGACGCTGGGCAGGCAGGCAGCTCAGACAGCGCTGGGCAGGCAGGCAGCTCAGACAGCGCTGGGCAGGCAGGCAGCTCAGACTCTGGCTGCGCTGGAGAGGAGGAAGGCTCTGACAGCGCTGGACAGGTGGGAGCAACTGGAGAGAGAAGACGGAGAGACAGCCTGGTGCGGGGGGCTGCCACCGGAGGACTGGTACGTGGAGGTGGCACCGGATATACCGGACCGTGAAAGAGTACACAAGCTCTTGATCACCGAGCCTGCCCAACCTTACCTGGTTGAATGGTCCCCGTAGCCCTGCCAGTGCGGCGAGGTGGAATATCCCGCACTGGGCTATGCTGGCGAACCGGGGACACCATTTGTAAGGCTGGTGCCATGTACGCTGGCCCGAGGAGACGCACTGGAGACCAGATGCGTTGGGCCGGCTTCATGGCAGCCGGTTCGATGCCCATCCTAGCCCGACCAGTGCGGCGAGGTGGAATAGCCCGCACTGGACTAAGCACGCGTACTGGGGACACCGTGCGCTTCACCGCATAACACGGTGTCTGACCAGTACGACGCCCTCTCACTCCACGGTAAGCACGGGGAGTTGGCTCAGGTCTCCTACCTGGCTTTGCCACACTCCGTGTGTACCCCCCCAAGAAATTTTTGGGTCTGACTCTCGGGCTTCCAACCGCGTTGACACTCTGCCTCCTCATACCAGCGCCTCTCTGCCTTCGCTGCCTCCAACTCTGCCTTGGGACGGCGATATTCCCCTGGCTGAGCCCAGGGTCCTTTGCCGTCCAGGATCTCTTCCCAAGTCCACGAGTCCTGTGTCTTCTGCCGCTGCTGCTGCTGTCCTTTCCCACTCTGCTTGGTCCTTTGGTGGTGGGTGTTTCTGTAACGGCTGATTTCCTCCTCTTCGTCTGAAGAGGAGGTGTAGGGATTGGACCAAAACGCAGAGTGGAAAGTGTCCATGTTTTATTAACAATAACTGAACACTACACGAAACAAAATAACAATTCTCAATCAGATGATTCTCAATCAGGGACAACGATTGACAGCTGCCTCTGATTGAGAATCATACCAGGCCGAACACACAAAATCCCAACATAGAAAAACACACATCGACAACCCACCCAACTCACGCCCTGACCATACTAAATAAATACAAAAACAAGGGAAAACAGGTCAGGAACGTGACATTCTGTAATAAATTGAATGAGACAATGATATCCAATCAGTTGAGATTTGTTGGATATCATACAGTGTAACCTGAATTATTTAACAACAATTACTGGCGATTCTTCACCAGAGGTTACTGACAGCGCAAGCTGAAATCTCACGGGATTCCCGCCAGGCGCGGAAATTCACTTTGAACAAAGGGGAAAACAAAAATGTCTGCTCCCCTTTGTTAGCTTAGCATCATTTTGTTAGCTTAGCATCTAGCGCAATGCTTAGCTTCCCTTTTTTAGCTTAGCATCTGGCGCAATGCTTAGCTTCTCTTGGCGGGATTTCAACTTCGCCGCACAAGGGAAGTTCCCTACAACAAGGGAACAGGTTTACTAGGTGACGTCTCACGTTCAACCCTTCAAATCTTCACGTTACCAAAAGCGAGAGGTAGAGAGATAATAACTTTGATTCGGTCAAACTATTAAATCTACTCAAATTTCTGTAATGGCCGGCTCCTATGTCCTCTGCTCTAGAAATTGCTTGTGACCGAGTCTGATCACTCCTGAAAGAGATAGACAGAAATAACACTACGTTGGGCCCTGCATCGACTGGTACATATACCCTAGCTTGTAGCATTAGGTAACCCCCCCCCCCCCCACACACACACACACTGACTTTCGTCAGATATACAACGCAGGGGTGGTTCTCTCCCTACCAGTATCTGGGTGAAAAGGAAACCACACACGCTCTTCTCAACAACAATCCTACCTATAGCTATTATTGGTATATATGTATCTTGCTACACAATTGGTAAGGAATTAACCCAAAAGTGCAGCCTAGATGTATCTTAGATTCCTCACAAGGGGCGCCAATATGTTGTGACATTGTGTTGTATTGATTAATGTGATGACTGCTGCTCATCGAATGATTAATACCCCATAATGTCAAAGTGGAATTATTTTTTCTGAAAATTTTATTTATAATGAAGTAAAAGTTGAAATGTCTTCAGTCAATAACTATTCAATCCCTTTGTTATGGCAAGCCTTAAAAAATTCAGGAGTAAAAATGTGCTTTACAAGTCACATAGTAAATGACTACATCATCTCTGTACCCCACACATACAATTATCTGTAAGGTCTCTCAGTCGAGCAGTGAATTTCAAGCACAGATTCAACTATACAGGCCAGGGAGATTTTCCAATACCTCGCAAAGAATGACACCTATTGGTAGATCGGTAAAAATGAAGCAGACATTGAATATCCCTTTGAGAATGGTGAAGTTATTAATCACACTTTAGATGGTGTATCAATACATCCAGCCACTACAAAGGAAGTAAACCGCTCATGGATTTCACCATGAGTCCAATGGTGACTTTAAACAGTTATAGAGTTTATTGACTGTGATAGGAGAAAACAACACAAAACAGCACAATACAAAACATTACTGAGTACCACTCTCCATATTTTCAAGCATAGTGGTGGCTGCATTATGTTATGGGTATGCTTGTAATCGTTAAGGACCGGGGAGTTTTTCAGGATAAAAAATACATGGAATGAAGCTATGCACAGGCAAATCCTGTTTTCCACCAGACACTGGGAGAGCAATTGACCTTTCAGCAGGACAATAACTTAAAACACAAGGACAAATCTAAACTGGAGATGCTTACCAAGTTTTGACTTGAAAATCTATGGCAAGAATAGAAAATCGTTGTCTAGCAATGATCAACAACCAATTTGACAGAGCTTGAAGAATTTTTTAAAGAATAATGGGAAATATTGTACAATCCAGGTGTGCAAAGCTCTTAGAGACTTACCCAGAACGGCTCACAGCTGTAATCACTGCCTAAGGTGATTTCAAACATGTATTGACTCAGGGGTTAGAATACTTATGTAAATGTGATAGTTCTGTATTTCATTTTCAATACATTTGGAAAAAAAATCTAAAAACATGGTTTCACTTTGTCATTATGGGGTATTGTTTGTAGATGGTTGAGCGAAAATATATTTAATACATTTTGAATTCAGGCTGAAACACAAAAACATGTGGAATAAGTTGAGAGGTATAAATACTTTCTGAAGTATTTACATACATGTATTTATACATACACTACACTACATTCATGTAGCCAAAAGTATGTGGACAACCCTTCAAATGAGTGGATTCAACTATTTCAGCCACACCCATTGCTGACTGGTGTATAAAATCGAGCACACAGCCATGCAATCTCCATAGAGAAATATTGGCAATAGAATGGCCTGTCTGTTCTCGGTTTCAACACTCTCTACTGAGTTCCAAATTGCCTCTGGAAGCAACGACAGCACAAGTACAGTTCATCGGGAGATTCATGAAATGGGTTTCCATGGCCGAGCAGCCGCACACAAGCCTAAGACCACCATGCGCAATGCCAAACGTCGGCTGGAGTGGTGTAAAGCTCGCCGCCATTGGACTCTGGAGCAGTGGAAACGCATTCTCTGGAGTGATGAATCATGCTTCACCAGTCCAACGGATGAATCTGAGTATTTCGGATGCCAGAAAAATGCTACCTGCCCGAATGCATATTGCCAACTGTAAAGTTTGGTGGAGGAGGAATAATGGTCTGGGGCTGTTTGTCATCGTTCGGGCTAGGCCCCTTAGTTCCGGCGAAGGGAAATCTCAACCCTACAGCATACAATTACATTCTAGATGATTCTGTGCTTCCAACTTTGCGGCAACAGTTTGGGGAAAGCCCTTTCCTGTTTCAGCATGACAATGCCCCCGTGCACAAAGCAAGGTCCATACAGAAATGGTTTATCGAGATCGGTGTGGAAGAACTTGACTGGCCTGCACAGAGCCCTGACCTCAACCCCATCAAACACCTTTGGAATGAATTGGAACGCCGACTGTGAGCCAGGCCTAATCACCCAACATCAGTGTCAGACCTCATTAATGCTCTTGTGGCTGAATGGAAGCATGTCCCCATAAGCAACGTTCCAACATCTCGTGGAAAGCTTTCCCAGAAGAGTGGAGGCTGTTATAGAAGCAAAGGGGGGACCAACTTCATATTAATGCCTGTGATTTTGGAATGAGATGTTTGACGAACAGCTGTCCACATACTTTTAGTCATGTAGTGTACATACTGCACATACATGTTAATGTCCCAGATGACACGGCAGTAACATGAAGCATGGTCCTAAAAATGACCCAATTAGCATTTTAAGGTGATTCAAGCAGTCAAAATGACCCAAACACGCTCGTGTCAACTTGCTTGTCCAACAATAACACATTATCTTTCAAACATTTAACGATGTGGTTTTTGACAGCCTTATTTCTTACCTAGGGAATCAGATAGCGAGAGAACATTCACCTTTTCTCAGAACTGCTGTATGATGTTTTTGGCAGGAGGATTCCAGCCTATGTTGAGACGAGATAACAACATTAAGATAAGAACAGAATAATTATCCAGTGTCTGACCAATGTTCTCGAATAATATTCTTACAAATGTTCTTACGGATAACAAAATGATCACACACCACGAGGAATACAGCTTACACAGACAGTTCTGACGTCGCAGTTATTTTTAGAGCATTGGAATGTAATAGATGTCAATCAAGAAACGTTCATCTTCTGCGTAAATGTTGATGTCTTGAAAAAAGAGACAGTTGGGAGTATTTGGAAAGTTCGTTTGTCAGTGTTTTTGTCCAAATGATGTCTGTGTCCTTTAATGGTGACTCACTTCTTCTGAAACCAAATTCAGTAGAAAAACAGTTCCTCTTTCTACTGCTCTGCTGCTTCATTTAAACACGGTGATGTTAATGACTTCAATAACAGCATGCTTACTCTGAGTACTGAGATGAACATCAAATTTAAGAACATTTTGAAGATTGTTCCACAAATAAGGGGCAAGAAAACTAAAAGCTGATTTACCTTTCTCAGTAGAGACCAAAGCAATTTCCAGAGTTAGCCATCCCTGAGACTGGGTGTGATAACTTGTATGCCTAAAGTTTACTGGCCCAACGATCTAACCACTAGGCTACCTGCCGCTACCTGCCACGAGGCTACCTGCTGGGGTTTATAAATGGAAACATAGCAATGTATCAACCTATATTAAACCAAAGAGGTTCCAACCAACTTCTCTGGTACAGAATGCAGTGATGAGTACTAATGATGAACTGCATCTAGTTTTAATGAAGTGGCAGTTGCGTTCATATAGATGATGTTGCCATAGTCTAGGATCAATCAGAGCGTCAACTGAATAATCTGCTTTCTACTATTTAGTGAGAGGCAGGACCTATTTCTATAGAAGAAGCCCTTTTTTATTCTCAGCTTATTAACTAACTCATCAATATGATTTTTAAAAGACAGCTTTTCATCTATCCAGATGCTCAGATATTTATGAGCAGGGACACGAGCAATATGGACAGCTTCGAAAGTACATATGCATAAATCATCAGACTTAATTAGTAATAACTAATGTAATCTAGCTACATGCTGGTTTCGAAATGTGCTTGTAGTTTTTTGGTCATAAATGTGCAATTACTTGTCCTGCAGTACAACATTAGCACACTAACAGGCTTATATGTAGGGGGTAGGAGACTGATGGAGCACAGTAAGTGATATTATGTGCCATAATGGGGTCGGCTACTTGCCATTATGGCCCTTTTTGTGTCCCCCTGTCTCGTCGCTGTTTATGTCTCCATGATGTGCTTGGAGCGTTCACACAGATGCCTCAATGAAAATAACATACACTACTTATGGCCTCCTTCAAAGTCATGAAGCCATCACATGTTCACATGTAAACCTACAGTATAAATCTGGTAGGTATCAAATAGAGATACAGTTTTAGCATCTCTACCACTTTCCCCTAAACTTACCACACATGCTACAACACAAACTTTTGAAAATATAAAGTGTGCAATCTAAATCAATATTCACAGGCATTTTCTCTGATTAGATTGTTAACTTCAATAGTTTGATGGTGAAAATGAAAACAAAATCAACATACACAAGGGCCATTCTTGAATTGCGCTGGCATTTGCGTTCCTCGTCTTTGGAACATTGAAAAACACAAACGTTCATTAATGTTGAAACATAATGCAAGTAAATTACACAGCAAAACGTTATGTTTGTGCATTGTTCAAAGTTTAAAGTCAGTCATTGTTTAAAGTCAGCGATGACTTTTTTATGGCAGAAATGTCTCATGGAATATGTGAACTTTCATGTTTCTTAATAACAAACATGCATGCCACCTGTAAATACAAATAAAATGGTTAAATTAAGAGCCTAGTTGGTTTAGCCAAGGAAAAAGTCAGAAACCTTCCTGCTAGCCATGGTTAGCTGAGATAATTGAAGGTTTGGACATGCCGAGCGATGAGTTTCGATTGGTCTGCCATGTACATGAGCTGCTCAGTATGTTTAGATAATCCTTGCTACCGCAGCTTATTGAAAGCATTGCTATTGCTCTCTACAACATTGCTGCCCAGACTTCAGCAGGCAGGCACTATTGACAAAGATCAGTGGGAAAAAGTTGTGATGGACTAAAAACCAAACGGAAAAGACCTGCTGCCGTGAAGCATTTATCCATGTATACAGGTAAGAGTCTAGCAAAATGTTCAGATATTATAAGTTTCTAATTTGATCAGAAAGTCGTTTGCATTGCAAGTTAAAGCGTACTGTTAGCTAGCGAACGTTAGCTTGCTGGCTGCTAGCTAACATTACGTGTATGATTTGTGTAGTAATATTATTAATATCTCAGAAAACCATTTGCATTGCTAGTTATAGCCTAATATTAGCTAGCTAACATTGAACCTAGGTTGTTACCTGCAGATTCATACTCCAGCATTTCATGCATGGCGACTAGCTATGACATCTGTTTGTACTGTAGCTATGGATTGGGATTATGGTTAATTGTTTAGCTAGCTAGCTACATGTCTAAACAAAAGACTCCACTTCACAAGAGATGATTACATGACCCATCAAGTTAGCCAGGTGTGTCTAGGGGTGATTACGACCATCTACATGTGTACATGTCCAGACAATAGTGACCCATCGACTTAGTTAGATGTGGCTGGGGGGTGGTTATATAATTTCTTACACATCAATTTAGACAAGTGTCTGGGTATGCAGCATCTAATAATTATAAAATATTCATTCAATATTTTTTATCTGGACACTTTCAAAATCAGATTAGGATACAGGCCAAGGACTAAACCAAAACATGACCAAAACATTGTTATCTTTCAGTCTAATACAGCTATTTACTTACTTCTGTAGCTCTTCATCAGAAGCACACTTTTTGTAAGTATTTAGTGCTAACTGTCCTCTCCAAGTTTAGTAGTTGTCAGTAGTTATCACAGCCACAAAGTCTTAAACCCCACCTATTTCTTTATTATTATTATTTTTTACCCTTTCGTGGTATCCAATTGGTAGTTACAGTAATGTCCCATCGCTGCAACTCCCGTACGGACTTGGGAGAGACAAAGGTCAAGAGCCATGCGTCCTCCGAAACACAGCCAAGCTGCACTGCTTCATGACACAATGCCCGCTTAACCCGGAAGCCAGCCGCACCATTGTGTCGGAGGAAACACTGTGCACCTGGCAACCGTGTCAGTGTGCATTGCACCCGGCCAACCACAGGAGTTGCTAATGCACGATGGGACAAGAACATCCCTGCCGGCCAAACCCTCCCCCAACCCGGACAACATTGGGCCAATTGTGCACCGCCCCATGGGTCTCGCGGTCACGGCCGGCTGCGACAGAGCCTGGACTCGAACCAGAATCTCTAGTGGTTACAGCTAGCACTGCGATGCAGCACCTTAGACCACTGCGCCACTCGGGAGGCCATAAACCTATTTCTACACATTCTATTCTCTGCTAACCTTATGCCTAAACCTAATTGTAAAAGCACATTTTTGTTTTCATACATTTTTACGATAATCTGCTCACCTACTCTGTGTCTCACAAAGACATGGCGGTTGGAACCAAAAATCTCACATTTGGACTCATCAGACCAAAGGACAGATTTCTACCGGTCTAATGTCCATTGCTTGTGTTTCTTGGCCCAAGCAAGTCTCTTCTTATTGGTGTCCTTTAGTAGTGGTATCCTTGCAGCAATTCGACCATGAAGGCCTGATTCACGCAGTCTCCTCAGAACAGTTGATGTTGAGATGTGTCTGTTACTTGAACTCTGTGAAGCATTTATTTGGGCTGTAATTTCTGAGGCTGGTAACTCCAATGAACGTATCCGCTGCAGCAGAGGTAACTCTGGGTCTTCCTTTCCTGTGATGGTACTCTTGAGAGCCAGTTTCATTATAGCGCTTGATGGTTTTTGTGACTGCACTTGAAGAAACGTTAAAAGTTCTTGAAATGGCCTCCCGGGTGGCGCAGTGGTCTAGGGCACTGCATCGCAGTGCTAACTGCGCCACCAGAGTCTCTGGGTTCGTGGCTCTGTTGCAGCCGGCCGCGATCGGGAGGTCCGTGGGGCGACGCACAATTGGGCCAGCGTCGTCCGGGTTAGGGAGGGTTTGGCCGGTAGGGATTTCCTTGTCTCATCCCGCTCCAGCGACTCCTGTGGCGGGCTGGGCGCAGTGCGCGCTAACCAAGGGGGCCAGGTGCACGGTGTTTCCTCCGACACATTGGCGCGGCTTGCTTCCGGGTTGTAGGCTCGCTGTGTTAAAGAAGCAGTGCGGCTTGGTTGGGTTGTGCCTCGGAGGACGCATGGCTTTCGACCTTCGTCTCTCCCGAGCCCGTACGGGAGTTGTAGCGATGAGACAAGATAGTAATTACTAGCGATTGGATACCACGAAAATTGGGGGGAAAAGGGGTTAAAATAAAAAAAAATAAAAAAAAAAGTTCTTGAAATGATTGGCTCAAACACATTAAGAAGAAAAGAAATTCCACAAATTTACTTTTAACAAGGTACACCTGTTAACCTGTTGGGGATGGGGGCGCTGTTTAGACTATTTATGCTAATGTGGCTAATTTTTTAAACGGCTTCCCACAAAATCCTTGATCGTACAATATGCATATTATTATTATTATTGGATAGAAAACAGTCTATAGTTTCTATAGGAGTTGAAATTTTGTCTCTAAGTGGAACAGAGCCCATTCTACAGCAATTTCCCTGACATGGAGTCAGATTTGAGAAACGTTGGCCACTTTTCTGAAGTCATTTAAACGGGCACTGTCGTTGCTATGACTATACGGACACTTCTTACGTCTTCCCCTGGATGCCTTTACGTGATGACGATTCCAACGGGCTCGATTGCTCGTTCACAGGCACTACAAATGAAAAAAACCTTTAGCTAGCAAGTCTTTTCTTGCTGCGTAACGCGCGTGGAAGACACCGACCCTCTCCTGTTCCAAGCATTAGTTTAGCCTGTTATATTTCTCCGGTCATCTTTTCACTCGTTATAGGAGTTACAAACATCACAAAGTAGTTAATTTAAAGCGTTTTATAGCAATTTATATCCGTTTAGTGCGATTTTGGGACATTTATTTTTGCAACGATGTGAAAAGTTGGGAACGCTTTTCAGTTCATCCCGAACGTAGTTGACATTTCCACATGGCAAGAGGACAGCTTTCCACCAAAAGACGATTTCTCCCAAGAAAGGATCCTTTGCCCAAGATACTGATGGAAGAACAGCTCAAGGTAGGACATTTTTATTATGATAAATCGTGTTTCTGTCGAAACATTTTAGTGGCTTAGGACGCCATGTTTTTTGACGTAGCTTCGCTTGGCGCAAACTGTATTGAAAAGTAAGGATAAATTAAAAAATGTAATAACGCAATTGTATTAAGAATTAAATTGTCTATCAATCCCTGTCCACCCTATATTTTTTAGTCACGTTTATGAGTATTTATGTATAAGAGTAGATCACTGTCTAAGTGGCGCAAGGACAAATTCTGACCAGCTGAGTTACATTTCACATTGTCTAACCATGATTTTGGTGGCTAAATATAAACATTTTCGATCAAACTGTATATGCATGTTGTAATGTGATGTTACAGGAGTGTCATCGGAAGAATTCTGAGAAGGTTAGTGAAAAAATTAATATCTTTTGGCGATGTTGACTTTTATCGCTCACTTTGGCTAGAATCAATGCTGGGCTGCTAATTGCTATGTGCTAAGCTAATATAACGATTTATTGTGTTTTCGCTGTAAGACACTTAGAAAATCTGAAATATTGTCTGTATTCACAGGATCTGTGTCTTTCGATTCGTGTATGCTGTGTATTTTTACGAAATGTTTGATGATTAGTAGTTAGGTAAACACGTTGCTCATTGTAATTATTCTAGTCCATTTGTGATGGTGGGTGCAATTGTAAACTATGCCATATACCTGAAATATGCACTTTTTTCTAACAAAACCTATCCCATTCCATAAATATGTTATCAGACTGTCATCTAATGAGTTTTTTTGTTGGTTAGGGGCTATAAATATCTTAGTTTAGCCGAATTGGTGATGGCTACTGGTGTTGGTGGACAAATAAAAGATGGTGGAATATGCTAATGTGTTTTTAGGTAATAGATGTACATCTTTACATATTGTGTCTTCCCTGTAAAACATTTTAAAAATCGGAAATGTTGACTGGATTCATAAGATCTGTGTCTTTCATTAGCTGTATTGGACTTTAATGTGTGAAAGTTAAATATTTTAAAAAAATATTTTTTTTGAATTTCGCGGCACTGGTTTTTCAGTGGGGGGGGGGGGGGTGTGCCGCTAGCGCCACGCTGATCCTAGACAGGTTAATTGAAATGCATTCCAGGTGACTATCTCATGAAGCTGGTTAAGAGAATGACAAGAGTGTGTAAAGCTGTCATCAAGGCAAAGGATGGCTACTTTGAAGAATCTTAAATATAAAACATATTTTGATTTGTTTAACACTTTTTTGGTTACGACATGATTCCATATGTGTTATTTCATAGTTTTGATGTCTTCACTAGTATTCTACAATGTAGAAAATAGTACAAATAAAGAAAAACCCTTGAATGAGCAGGTGTGTCCAAACTTTTGACTGATACTATATATTTTTTCATAAGCGCTATGTCACTGCAAATCAGCTTTTTTCTAAATGAGTGGTGTTTGAATTTTTTTATAAAATGTGAGACATAATTGTTTGGTTGTGGGACACGGGACAAAGAGCCAAAATACGGTACTGTCCGGCACAATCCGGGACATGTGGACACCCTAATAATTTGGTGTGTCTAAATCCAAAGTGTCACTTGATGTTACTCAATTTAAATAAAGGGAGATTATATTGTGAGCAATATTATTAATTATATCACTTTAGTAAAGGGTTAATGAAATGATGTCAAAGAATCTATTTTAGATTCTCCTGTAAGGGGTGCGTACTGGCGGCAGAGAAGTCAGGTGCAGGAGAGCAAAAACTGTGTTACAACGGCGCAGTTTAATAATAAAAATCACCGTAAACAAAACAATCAAATACAATGGGTACAAAACCCGTCGTACACCAGACATAACGTGCACAAGCACTTACAATAAACAATTCCAGACAAGGACATGGGAGAGAGAGACATGGGGGAGAACAGAGGGTTAAATACACAACATTAACGATGGAATTGAAACCAGGTGTGTGGGAAGACAAGACAAAACAAATGGAAAATGAAAAGTGGATCAATGATGGCTAGAAGACCGGCGACGCCGACCGCCGAACGCCGCCCGAACAAGGAGAGGAACCAACTTCGGCGGAAGTCGTGACATCTCTATTTGCTCGAAAATCTTAATTTACCCAAAATGTATCATTGGTGTTACCGTCATTGGTGTTACTACTCCTACTGGTGGCACAATGTTATTGTAATGGTAAAAATTATTTAAAGTCTGACCATAAGTGTTACTTGATGACTGCCATATTAGTTGATTTAGAATGGGAAGATGTACCCAAATACATTTGGAAAAAATATTCCAAATGCCATGCCTAAATGCCACTGCAATTCAAGAATGACCCATTACAGTGGAAAATACATTTTAAGGACTTTGAGATGGAGTGCAGACTAAGTCCCATGCAGACTGTCTGAACAGTGGCAACCAGGGTCAGTGTTAAGATTAATTCAGTGCATGCTGTTAGGCAGATATCAAGGCTACAGGAGGCGTTGTTTGTAAGAGAAAACTTGGGGATCCAACTGGTCAAGTTGATTGATTGCCTAGACATAAAACCCAATGCAAAGGTATCTTCTCGGGTACTCTCAGACACAACGATATGTCATTCAGGGCTATTGTTATCCATACAATTGTTAGATAATAATAATTTATCCATAATTTGTATATTTTAAATAACATTTTCACTTTTTATAGCTTCAAGGTACATGCCTCAGAGAATTCATTCAAATGGTCCCAACTTTGCCTTTCAGAAGGCTAGCCTGGTTTAACCAGTGCTGCATTCTGTCTGGTTTAACCAGGCTAGCAGAAGGTCTACTGTGAGTTTACAATTTGTTCAATCCGGCTGTATCAATGACAGAGTAGATAAGAAGTGAATGAATTGAAAACAGAAAAAGGAAGCGATGTTACAAAGAATCACGACAAATAAGGGACAACCAGCAGTCGGTTGTCTTAAGGTATATACCTATAGGACAAAACTCATCATTACCTGGAAAATAACACATTCTATACGGAATATGCTAATTCCCACTCATTCCTAATGATTGGTCATTTTTGTTGAACTTAAAGTTTTATTCAATGTATTTTTCCCCTGGGTAGTTTTCTTCGCTTTTTAAAGGTATTAAGTCTTTATGAGCTGAGCGTTTGTGCTCATTCACACAGGCGAGACAGAGAGCTCATCGTTAGTGAGCACAGGTCACATATACAGTATGCTACACTAAGTAAATCATCAAAGATGTGACTGACTCATTTATTGCTCTTCAAATGATTGCCAAAGTTGTCTGTCACCAACTTTCATCAGGTATTATTCAGTCAATAGCATTACGTTATTTCACACGTTGGTTAAGTACATTTCTTAGTACACTTAACAATGCCTTATTGTTGCAGACATTAGTAAAGACTCATGCAATGATAACTCTTTGCACCACTTAACTTGTGTATGAAAGTGCAATTATGTCTGAGCTACACTAGGTAAACACAGTTCCAACGTAAGATGTGTTCCTTATTCTTTACTTCCCACAAAACATATTAAAGACGGCTCTGATGAAGGTGGTCCTGGCTGAGGGAGATACGGCCTAACCACCTTTCTCTGGTGTGCAAAGTCTTCAAAGACATCCCGAGCATGCCTGACTTCCAGGAGGAGGCCCACTTTTTAAGTTTGTTTCCACCCATTGAACACAAAAGTGTATCTCCATTTGGCCTTGTGATGTCAGTTTAAATGACCAGTTTGCGTCTTTTTTTATTTAGCCATACTAATCACATGTTCATAGATGTTATTTGTACTGTTTATGTTGTAAGAAGACATTTGCTTAGGTATTTCCCTCTACATATCATTTCGTTGACCGTATTGAAGTGGGCAGTAATATTTGATATGTGAATATACAGTATATTATATATATACATCACATGCGACTCATAATAAGACTATGCAAATAGCCTATTCAAATGTTTATCTGACTCCATAAGATAAATAGCAATATGCGAAGAGACTATAGTTGAGTCACAGTAACAGGCAATGAAGAAGTGTCTGAGAATGGAATTCCAAATAAAAGTGTATTTAATTACTTTGTCAAATGTAATTATTCACATACAAGGCATAACGCTTAAGTTACAAGGCAATACTGACACTAACAAAGCATTATTCTAAACATGATCAGTGAGAGAAAGAGAGAAATCATAGCCTGACAGGCCATGCCCCAAAAGTCCATTAGGTGGAGAGAGAAATGTCCAGGAAACAAAAAAAGAAAGAACAATGAAGCTAAGACCCTTTAAGTTGTTTGGGTTCAAAAACGGAGTATATTGACCTATAGTATAACTGTACATTTCCAATCAGATATTAGACGTACAGGATGTAACCTCTGCTTCTCAGAGGTGAGACAAAGGCGGCTGGTAAGATCAACACAGAGAATGCTGAATTCCTAAGACCACACAGTTGATAAGAGACAGTATTACATCATTTGTATGTGTGTTCTGTTTCTCCTTGACAGAGCATGTCACATGGACGCTGTACTCCGAAAAGTACATGAGGGACTTCCAGGGATGTCCAATGTCCACTGCTCTTTAGTGATAAAGACATAACGCATATCATAGTAAATATACTTGACTTCATATTTTTAAAAACGTTTTTCTACAGTTTCCAATTGAATTTGTATTGCAGCACTTATGTGTTAGTGTGAGGGTGCTGGAGGGTGCTTTGGAGGGTGCTGGAGGGTGCTTTGGAGGGTGCTGGAGGGTGCTGGAGGGTGCTGGAGGGTGCTGTGTGCTGGTGATAAAACAACACCGCTCCCAATTTCATCTCTCTGTGCATCAGTGCTGTAGTCTACAATACTGGAAATAAAATATATTACACAAACATCTTTAGAAGTGCAAATATATTTTTAGGTGAAGAAGTATATGATGTCATTGGTATGTTTATGGAAGAGGGGCAGGACCAGCAGTTCAGTAAAACCCAGATAACTTTAGCAACTACTGTTGAGGAGCAGACCGTAGAGACCATCCAAACACACACTGGACACCACATGAAAAGCACTTTCTGGGTGAAATTGGATCTGCTATATTCCCATAAAATTTTACATGCATAGTCATGGGTGGGAATTTCCCATGCGAGTGTGCAGACTCCTGTAGATTCCTGTGCATCCCTGAACACTTATGTGATCCGGGAATTTGGGGGATAGTAAATTCCCAATTATGCATTAATATGCTTCTGGAAGTTTCCGGACCTTGCACGTCACTTTGCTACTGCCCAGCCAAGCAATACATTTGAATTTTACCCGTTTGACATCAACAAACACTCTATAAATTTAATTCAAAATAATTAATGAATTTCCAAATAGATGCATTATTTAGATTGAAGTAGTGCTTATTAAATTAAAGGTATGTTTGCTTCAAAATGAATATTCAATCATGTGTTGTGCACATCATGAGATATTAACATAAATCTGACAGTATGACATTAGGTGCAAATTTCCACCAGAGGGCGTCAGTGTTGAAAGGGAATAGTGTTTCATACAGTGCATTGGAAAGTATTCAGACCCTTTGACTTTTTCCACATTTTGTTACGTTACAGCCTTATTCTAAAATGGATTAAATAAATAAAACATCTCATCAATCTACACACAATACCCCATAATGACAAAGTGAAAAGTTTATTTTTAATACATTTGCAAAAAAAAAGAAAAAAGAATAGAAATACCTTATTTACATAAGTATTCAGACCCGTTGCTATGAGACTCGAAATTGAGCTCAGGTGCATGGATGGGAAACAGATAAAAAACACTTCTGTCAATCATGTCTGTCTCAAAAAAAACACTATTATAAAATAACCAATTACTGTAGAAGAGTCACGAAGTTAGCACTTATCAGAATTCTACTCCAGTGCACAACGGAACTACAACACTTACTTTCTCCTTAACTTTAAATTCCTTAAATTCACAGTTGTAGTACAAATAGTACACCTTTCTGCAATACACTCAATGGGGGGGGGGGGGGGGGGGGGGGTTAGAGGCCAGAGATTACATCCCAAACACTTGGATAGAACTTCTATAAAACCCCCTGTCAGGGTAGTGTTTAAACCAGGTCACTTCAGCTATAACATGCTTGTGTTTTGCTCCTTGCTGTGTTGTTAATTGCATACCGTTTTTTCACAATCCCTGGGTGTAGCACAGCCTGTAGATCTACAATGGGTTCTTCAAGACTAGCACCACTTGAACACCATTTGGCATAAACACAAAAGCCGACTGTTCAGTTCTGCAGCCATCAACAGAATGTGTAACACCCTGATGGCAAACTTGGAAACATAAGACATGGTGCTATCTGGATACACCTTGTTATAAAATGGACAGTAAATCATCCCTCAAACTCTTGTTGACAACTTTTGAGAAATGAGTCCGAGGCTCCACCTGCATGCATTGTCTATACTAAGTGTGCCTGAGTACATTTGGTCACGCTGTATGACATAGAGGGAATGCGACATGGTTCCAGTTACCTTACTGTCCTTGAATAAAGGTCCATAGACAGATGGCCAAGGTAAGTCGTACAGCTGTTGACCTCGTTGAAACTTTCTCACCATCTGCACTTCTATGTTGTTATTTGGTAGCTTCCTAGCATGCAATTGTAGCGCTCAAATGAGAAACACCAGAAGGAACACACTAGACCATAATCCAGGATACAGTCCTTGAAATGAAGGCGCAAGTGCATGTTTGGTGTGCAGTGTTGTGGCCCACACAGTCTCTTGAATTTACAAAGGAACAAACAACTAAAAGTGTTGGTCGGCTTTTTGTATTTCCTCCTCTGAAATTACACATGAGCACAAAATTGTGATTCATTATTTCAATAAACATTTCAGTATTTAATGACCTCTTAAAGCCCCATGTCAAATGAAGCCTCCACACTTCCTTGGCGCAGGAATGTTGGATGTGTGTACCTTTCTGTCTGACATTTTGACTCTGGTTCATAGTCGTCAAAAAGGGGATCCAAAAAGGTGTTAACATTCAGCAATGGTTCCTTTGGGCCAGGCATCAGCCCAACTACAATGAACTTTTTGTTCTTTGAAGCGCTATATTGGAGGCAAGTTGAATAACACCATATAAATTGCACACTGCATAGTCACTGTATTTATAAGGTTGGTACCAGTCAATGTTTGTCATGAGGGCTAAATTATTGTGTGCTGCAAGACATGGTATGCCATCTTGAAATGTGAAGTCTTTTAACACTCTCCCATCAAACACATCTCCCATAACAGAGTCAGGAAAGTCTCTCTCTCTCTCTCCATTCCTCACATCTCTGGAGAAATTCGGGGTGACAAATCAAAGACTGGCGAGACTGGCCTAAACTCTTATAACAGTAAGACTGTAAATGGTAAATACATGCATCTCTATTTGAATTATTTACCCTTTTCATCAAAGCGGTGCCACATCTCTATTCATGTGTAGAGCATTTGTGGGGATGATTGTGAAAGGGTACATATTGACATTTGTTGGATACCTTTGTGCCATCTCGCGTTGTGTGGTAAGTCCCTGTGAAATTCTCTCTCTTCTTTGATATACTTCCGAAAAGAGTCCATGGCAGACTCTCAGAAAAAGCAATTAAAAATATCTCCAACTATGTGTAAGTATTGTCATGTTTGCTCCCGCTCTTCCCTTCCCCTGGCGCTTGAGGGCGCCAGATTACCCTGCATCACACGCTCCTGCCATCCATCACCCACACCTGCCTTCCCTCGTCACTCGCATCAGCGTTAATGGACTCACCTGGACTCACTTATTACATGTTAATTTCCTCCCCTATATTTGTCTGTTCCCTTGCTCTGTTCCCTGCTGCTGCATTGATTGTTTCTTGTCTAAGTTTCTGTTTGCTGACGCTGTGCTTGTCTCGTTATATGTCCGTCATTTATTAAATGTTACTCCCCGTACCTGCTTCGTCTCTCCAGCGTCATTCAGGGTGACAGAATGCAGCAGCCATATACGAAGCATCGGGGAGTACTGGCGTTCTGGTTGGAATAGTGGCATCGGCTCTGGGTCACCACCGATGGAACCGGGGGTGCCTAGCCTGCTCGTCGGGCTTCCACGCCCTAGCAGGCTCGAGAGGTTTCCTTGCCCCGGTTGACTCGGATGACGCCCATCCCACGTCGGGTCTCAGCTGGATCGTCAGTTTTTGCTTCCCCAGCCGGTCCAGGAGTTTTTTTGTTTGTCTTGTGTTTTGTTGGTGACGTTGGTGGATTCCGCTGCCGATGGAACCGGGGTGCCTAAGCTAGCCCTTCAGGCTTTCACGCCCTGGCTGGCTCGAGAGGTTTTCCTGGCTCGGCGGTTTCCCATCCCACGTCACACTCCACTGGATCATCGGGCTCCCCTTCAGCGGGATCGACAGGCGCTTTGCCTCAGCCGGATCGTCAGGCTCCTATGCCTGAGCCGGCTCGCCAGGCTCCCACGCTCCTGCCGGTTCGTCGGGCTTTCACGCCCCAACTGGCTTGCCCTGCGCCCATGTCTCGGCCGGTTTGCCCAGGTGGGACGCCGGGTGGCGTCCCAAGAGGGAGGGGTACTGTCATGTTTGCTCCCGCTCTTCCCTTCCCCTGGCGCTTGAGGGCGCCAGATTACCCTGCATCACACGCTCCTGCCATCCATCACCCACACCTGCCTTCCCTCGTCACTCGCATCAGCGTTAATGGACTCACCTGGACTCACTTATTACATGTTAATTTCCTCCCCTATATTTGTCTGTTCCCTTGCTCTGTTCCCTGCTGCTGCATTGATTGTTTCTTGTCTAAGTTTCTGTTTGCTGACGCTGTGCTTGTCTCGTTATATGTCCGTCATTTATTAAATGTTACTCCCCGTACCTGCTTCGTCTCTCCAGCGTCATTCAGGGTGACAAGTATAGCTTAGAACAGATGAGCAATGTAGTATCCACAATTTTGAACATTGCTTGCCAAAAAAATAGAAGCATTGCCAGAAGCTTTCCCAAAAGTAAATTGTCTCCTTGTTGTCTGTTGTAGTCCATTCCATTGTCGTCACTGTCCCCCTCCTCCGAGTTAGCAGCACTCTGCACTTCTGATGCCGTGTTGTCTCCTTGTTGTCTATTGTAGTCCATTCCCTCGTCACCAGCTGCTGTGTTGTCCCCCTCCTTCATGTAAGCATCACTCTGCTCTTCTCTGCTCTAATTAAAAGAGGAATGAACATTACATTCAAGGCAGAATATACAGGGAAAATTAGAGTAGGCCTACTATACTACCTGCACAGATGGACAGTGTTAGGAAACCAATTTCTAGCTGATTTTGCTGCACTCATTAAGCCTAAACTCAGCAAAAAAAAAAATGTCCTCGCATTGTAAACTGAGTTTATTTTCAGCAAACTTAACATGTGTAAATATTTGTATGAACATAACAAGATTCAACAACTGAGACATAAACTGAACAAGTTCCAAAGACATCTGACTAACAGAAATTGAATAATGTGTCCCTGAACAAAGGGGGGGGGGGGGGGGGGGGTCAAAATAAAAAATAACAGTCAGTATCTGGTGTGGCCACCAGCTGCATTAAGTACTGCAGTGCATCTCCTCCTCATGGACTGCACCATATTTGCCAGTTCTTGCTGTGAGATGTTACCCCACTCTTTCATCAAGGCACCTTCAAGTTCCTGGACATTTCTGGGGGGAATGGCCCTATCCCTCACCCTCCGATCCAACAGGTCCCAGATGTGCTCCATGGGATTGAGATCCGGGCTCTTCGCTGGCCATGGCAGAACACTGACATTCCTGTCTTGCAGGAAATCACGCACAGAACGAGCAGTATGGCTGGTGGCATTGTCATGCTGCAGGGTCATGTCAGGATGAGCCTGCAGGAAGGGTACCACATGAGGGAGGAGGATGTGTTCCCTGTAATGCACAGCGTTGAGATTGCCTGCAATGACAACAAGCTCAGTCTGATGATGCTGTGACACCACCCCCCTGACCATGACGGACCCTCCACCTCCAAATCGATCCCGCTCCAGAGTACAGGCCTCGGTGTAACGCTCATAACTTTGACGATAAACGCGAATCCGACCATCACCCCTGGTGAGACAAAACCGCGACTCGTCAGTGAAGAGCACTTTTTGTCAGTCCTGTCTGGTCCAGCGACGGTGGATTTGTGACCAGTGATGTCTGGTGAGGACCTGCCTTACAACAAGCCTACAAGCCCTCAGTCCAGCATATCTCAGCCTATTGCGGACAGTCTGAGCACTGATGGAGGGATTGTGCGTTCCTGGTGTAACTCAGGCAGTTGTTGTTGCCATCTTGTACCTGTCCCGCAGGTGTGATGTTCGGATGTACCGATCCTGTGCAGGTGTTGTTACAAGTGGTCTGCCACTGCGAGGATGATCAGCTGTCCGTCCTGTCTCCCTGTAGCACTGTCTTAGGCGTCTCACAGTACGAACATTGCAATTTATTGACCTGGCCACATCTGCAGTCCTCATGCCTCCTTGCAGCATGCCTAAGGCATGTTCACGCAGATGAGCAGGGACCCTGGGCATCTTTCTTTGGTATTTTTCCAGAGTCAGTAGAAAGGCCTCTTTAGTGTCCCAAGTTCTCATAACTTTGACCTTGGTTGCCTACCGTCTGTAAGCTGTTAGTATCTCAACAACCGTTCCACAGGTGCATGTTCATTAATTGTTTATGGTTCATTGAACAAGCATGGGAAACAGTGTTTAAACCCTTTACAAAGAAGATCTGTGAAGTTATTTGGATTTTTACGAATTATCTTTGAAAGACAGGGTCCTGAAAAAGGGACGTTTATTTTTTTGCTGAGTTTAGTTAGCTAGCTAGTAGCTACCACAGCCAGTTCAGCTTTAGCTAGCCTCTAGCTATCTGTCAGGTAGCAGTATCTAACAGCTGTTGTGTGTATGTAAATGTTGTGTAGCCATTGTTTTTTCCCATTTCAACAGAAGTACATTTTATGTAACATTAGCTAGAGTTAGCCAAAAGTTGGTGAACGTAAGCTAGCTCATTAACTATAGCTATTATTTTTGCCTCAATCACACTAGACCTGATTCAAACGATGAAACCAGCAGCAAAACAATTGAAGACTGATATTCTGACATTTCTTCAGCGCAAAGTGAGTTTTTATTGTTCAGTATAGCAATGTCACGCTATTGATCTGTCAGTTTCCCTAGCTAATTCCCTACTTTTCACACTGACACAGTATAAACAGCTCTACAGGCTTCACTGTCATGGTGCACAGTCAGTACACAACACAATGCTTACCATGTCTTAACAAGATCAGATGGTGACAGGTGTCCCAGCAGGGTCAGACAGCCAGGGAAGACCAATCTACGGAGCTCCGGGGATTTTTGCAGTTTAATATACAATCACAGTGAATAGATACAAAGTTCCATCTTGAGTTGATGGGTAGACTACAGTCTGGGATCTGGGAATAATGGTCATTTCAATTATTGAACCATTGATTCTATTCTTGTATAATATAATGTATAAATGTACACCAAGGCAATTGTTTGTCATGCCTCATCTGAGCAGGATCAGATGTTGACAGTCTGTCACAGTCACTTTTGCAGACACAACACTTTATTCTCCCTGTGCAGCAAACACTGGACAAGCAAGAAGCTTCAAAGATTGAAAGTATTTTAAGGCAGTCTGACCTCTAAAGATGATTTCCAATCTGTATCAAGGGTTGATAGAGGCTTTTCCCGATGACACAAAACATGTAAAACAAATATGTGAGGAAGACCTGGGACGCTATTGATGATGATGAGTGGATACAGCTATGTTAGAACACCCAGTCACGTTCATAATATCTCAGACATAAATAACTGCCGTTTAAGACCATCCATAGAATGTACTATATATATTTTTTACATTTTTAATTTCACCTTTATTTAACCAGGTAGGCAAGTTGAGAACAAGTTCACCTTTACAACTGCGACCTGGCCAAGATAAAGTACAGCAGTTCGACACATACAAAAACACAGAGCTACACATGGAATAAACAAACATACAGTCAATAATACATTAGAAAAAATAAAAAATCTATATACAGTGAGTGCAAATGAGGTAAGATAAGGGAGGTAAGACAATAAATAGGCCATGGTGGCGAAGTAATTACAATATAGCAATTAGACACTGGAATGGTAGATGTGCAGAATATTAATGTGCAAGTAGAGATACTGGGTTGCAAAGGAGAAAGATAAGTAAATAAATACAGTATAGGGATGAAGTAGTTGGATGGGCTGTTTACAGATGGGCTATGTACAGACGCAGTGATCTGTGAGCTGCTCTGACAACTGGTGCTTAAAGCTAGTGAGGGAGATATGGGTATCCAGCTTCTGTGATTTTTGCAGTTCGATCCAGTCATTGGCAGCAGAGAACTGGAAGGAAAGGTGGCCAAAGGAAGAATTGGCTTTGGGGGTGACCAGAGAGATATACCTGCTGGAGCGCGTGCTACGGGTGGGTACTGCTATGGAGACCAGTGAGTTGAGATAAGGCGGGGCTTTACCTAGCAGAGACTTGTAGATGACCTGGAGCCAGTGGGTTTGGCGACGAGTATGAAGCGATGGCCAGCCAACGAGAGCGTACAGGTCGCAGTGGTGGGTAATATATGGGGCTTTGGTGACAAAACGGATGGCACTGTGATAAACTGCATCCAATTTGAAGAGTAGAGTGTTGGAGGCTATTTTATAGATGACATCGCCGAAGTCGAGGATCGGAAGGATGGTCAGTTTTACGAGTGTATGTTTGGCAGCATGAGTGAAGGATGCTTTGTTGCGAAGTAGGAAACCGATTCTAGATTACATTTTTGATTGGAGATGCTTAATGTGAGTCTGGAAGGAGAGTTTACAGTTTAGCCAGACACCTAGGTATTTGTTGTTGTCCACATATTCTAAGTCAGAACCGTCCAGAGTAGTGATGCTGGTCGTGCGGGCAGGTGCGGGCAGTGATCGGTTGAAGAGCATGCACTTAGATTTACTTGCATTTAAGAGTAGTTGGAGGCCACGGAAGGAGAGTTGTATGGCACTGAAGCTCGTCTGGAGGTTAGTTAACTTCTTATGGCTGAAGGGGCAGTATTGAGTAGCTTGGATGAAAGGTGCCCATATCAAACAGCCTGCTCCTCAGTCATAGTTGCTAATATTTGCATATTATTATTAGTATTGGATAGTAAACACTCTAAAGTTTCTAAAACTGTTAGAATTATGTCTGTGAGTATAACAGAACTCATATGGCAGGCAAAAACCTGAGAAGTTCCACTTCCTGTTTGGATTTTTTTCTGGGGGTGGCAGATTTTCAACCAAGCTCTCATTGAAATTACAGCGAGATATGGATGAGTTTTCACTTCCTACGGCTTCCACTAGATGTCAACAGTCAATAGAACTTTGTCTGATGACTCTAATGTGAAGGGGGGCCGAAGGAGACAGGAATTAGTCACCACTGCCACGAGCTGACCATGCTTTCACCATGCGCGTTCACATGAGGAGGACCTCCGTTCCACCGCTCATCTGAAGTCAATCTAATTCTCCGGTTGGAACGTTATTCAAGATTAAGTTAACAACATTCTAAAGATTGATTCAGTACATCGTTTGACATGTTTCTACTGACTGTTACGGAACTTTTGGACATTTCGTCACGTTATAGTGGACGCACTTTGTGACTTTGGAATTGTTTACCAAACGCGCTAACCAAAGTAGCTAATTGGACATAAATCACGGACATTATCGAACAAATCAAGCATTTATTGTGGACCTGGGATTCCTAGGACTGCATTCTGATGAAGTTCATCAAAGGTATGGAAACATTTATCATGTATTTTCTGGTTTCTGTTGACTCCAAAATGGCGGCTAATTTTATTAGATTTCTGAGCGCCGTCTCAGATTATTGCATGGGTTGCTTTTTCCGTAAAGTTTTTTTGAAATCTGACACAGCGGTTGCATTAAGGAGAGGTATATCTATAATTCCATGTGTACAACTTGTATTATCATCTACATTTATGATGAGTATTTCTGTTGAAACGATATGGCTATGCAAAATCACTTGATGTTTTTGGAACTAGTGAATGTAACGCGCCAATGTAAAATCTGATTTTTTGATATAAATATGAACTTTATCAAACAAAACATGCATGTATTGTGTAACATGAAGTCCTATGAGTGTCATCTGATGAAGATAATCAAAGGTTAGTGATTCATTTTATCTCTACTTCTGCTTTTTGTGACTGCTATATTTCGCTGGAAAAATAAACCTTTAAAATGATATAAGACACATGTATGTTTGAGGAATTTTAATTATGAGATTTCTGTTGTTTGAATTTGGCGCCCTGCACTTTCACTGGCTGTGTCATATCGATCCCGGTAGCGGGATTGCAGCCATATGAAGTTTTAAGGTGCTCCAGAGCTTTTTACTATCATTCTTTATATCATTTATCTTTGTTTCATAGTACAGTTTATTTTTATTTTTGTTAAGTTTAGTCACATGATTTCTCAATTTACAGTACTTTTGCCAATCGGGTGTTCAGCCAGACTTATCTGCCATTCCTTTTGCTTCTTTTTTCTCAATCATACAATTTTTTCCATTCCTCATCAATCCAGAGGGATTTAACAGTTTCTACAGTCCTTTTCTTAATGGATGCATGCTTATTAGTAACTGGATTAAGCAATTTAATAAATTTGTCATGTGCATGTAACCGATGTGAAATGGCTAGCTAATTAGCGGGGTGCGCGCTAATAGCGTTTCAATCGGTGACGTCACTCGCTCTGAGACCCTGAAGTAGTTATTCCCCTTGCTCTGCAAGGGCCGCGGATTTTGTGGAGCGATGGGTAACGATGCTTCGAGGGTGGCTGTTGTCGATGTGTGCAGAGGGTCCCTGGTTCGGGGCGAGGAGACGAACGGAAGCTATACTGTTACATGTAGCGTCTGCTTAATCCTCATTAAAGACCAGCAAATATTCTTTATATCTCCAAAACAATGTATGACTTCATTGATATGGCTAATATATTATGATCACTACATTTGATAGACATGGATACTGCTTTAGAGCAGATTTCTGCACCATTAGTAAAGATGTGATCAATACATGTGGATCAATACCTGTTCTGTTTGTAAATACCCTGGTAGGTTGACTGATAACCGTAACCAGGTTGCAGGAACAGGTTACAGTTTGAAGATTTTTCTTGAGTGGGCAGCTTGATGAAAACCAGTCAATTTTTAAATCACCCAGAAAATATACTTCTCTGTTGATATCACATACATTAGCAAGCATTTCACACATATTATCCAGATACTGACTGTTAGCACTTGGTGGTCTATAGCAGCTTATCACAAGAATGGGCTTTTAGGTGAGGAAGGTAAACCTGTAGCCATATTACTTCAACATAATTTGACATGAGATCCGCTCTAAGCTTTACAGGAATATGACTCTGAACATAAGTGGCAACCCCTCCAACATTGGCATTCCTGTCTCTTCTGAAGATGTTGAAACCATGTATTGCTACTACGGTATTATCTAAATGAGTTTCAGAGATAGTCAGTATATGAAGTTAACTGTTACTAGCAAGTTCTCAATTTCATGAACCTTGTTTCTTAGGCTACATATGTTAATATGGGGTATTTTTAGCACTTTTCTGGTATTCTTGATTGTTTTTTATTGCCTTACTTTGAGGCTTATCATAGGTAGACATGACAGTGATACTTATATTTGAGCTGATAGTGCAGGGTGAGCTGCACAAAGTGGCCTTCCTACTAGGGCAAACCGCTTCAGTGCTAACAGTATAACTAAGGTTCATAGGCGTATCATTACTGCATACAATAGCTGTAGGGTTGACAGAGGTATTCTGGGGAGTTATAGGGACGTAAATTAGGTTACTTACATTATGACTGCCAACGCCCATGGGACAATCTACATTTGCAGCAGCACTACGACAACTCAGCGACACAATGGTAGGAATTATCTGAGCAGGGCTTGGGTCACTGATAAGTAATTTTATCAACGCAGCCTTGAAATGAGCAGACAGGGTTCAGGAGCCAAGATGATTTGGATGGACTCTGTCATTCAGGTAGAGCATCTTCTGTTTCCAAAAGGTGTCAAAGTTATCTATAAAAGGTATGCCTACAGAGCTAAAGTAGTCTTTTAGCCAGGTGTGTAATGCCAGTAGCCTACGAAATCTTTCACATCCGCGGCCCAGCAATGTACTGGGTCTGATATAATTGGCCGCTTTTTGTAATCTTTCAGAGCTAGAATCAGTTTAAAAAAAAAAAATCAAATTTCAGCAGTTCCGAGCTAGCCCTCCTAATATTATTTTTTTGTTGTCTTCTTTGTCATTGCGTATCAGGTTTGTAAAGCGTTGAAATGCTTGGTGACATGTCCTTTCCTTTTGACTGATCCCGGAGCCCAGCTGCAAAATCTCTGAGGCCACCAAACAAACAAGTGTTAGATAGGTCCAGCTGCTGCTTGAAGTGCAGTGCAGCGAAAATCTCAAGTTTATAATTTGGGTAAAGTTTTAGAGCCCCATTGCACGTCGCCAGAGTTAGATTTTCATCCTCAGATACTTCTAGAAGCGACTGACTAACATTGGCATAATTGAGGCATAATGCTTTTGTGGCTGGTGCATGGGCAGACCACCTCATACCGGAAAGAGTTTTGAGTTTCAATTAGACTATTTTCATTTGATTCTAAACCAAATGTAACAATCTGCCATTGCCAAGTGGATTTGGTGGAAAATGTTGTATTTGTATTTATTATGGTCCCTCTTCCAGGTCCAGCATAGGAGGTCCAGAGGCAGAGGGGACTGTTGACACAGTCCCAGAACCCATGGGTCTAAGTGTCTTTAATTTATCAAGCAAGATTTTGGGCCATGCCCATGTCTCCTTGCTTAATAAAGGGTTATATTTTGTGCCTACAACTCAGTGTAATGATTTCGATGTTAAGGTGGACACGTTTACATTTTTTTGAAACATCCGTTTAAGGGAACACTTTAGCTCCCCTAATCCTGACATTTCAACTGAAGATGTAGTCTTCACTCCTGCATAATCTTCGACTCCTTTTAGAAGTAAGAGTTATTATGTACCTCCAGCCAATCACAATCACTCTATTGAGACATATGCTAGACTTGTTGAAAAAGATGTTGGTAATCTCCTTAAGAACAAACATGCGTACATATCTTTCCAAAATTTGCCAAACGAAGAAAAACAAGCTTTGCTTGATTTACAATCCGATGCGTCAGTCGTTACCTGCCCTGCTGATAAGGGTGGGTCGGTTGTACTCATGGATATGACAGTTTATGTAAATGAGTGTTAGACTACTGCTTAACATCACCTTTTATAAGAAACTCAGAAGTGACCCCACTTCCCAATTTCAAAACCCTCTCTTCACTGTCCTAGATGTGTATTTAAGTTCTGGTCAAATCACCAAAAAAATAACCCGACTTTTTGCCTATTCAACGGCCTAAAATTCAACGGCCTACTTTCAAAATTACATAAGAATGTTGCAAAACCTCCAGGGCGCCCTATTGTAGTGGACATTGATGCAGTAACGGCCCCTATTGTAGTGGACATTGATGCAGTAACGGCCCCTATTGTAGTGGACATTGATGCAGTAATGGCCCCTATTGTAGTGGACATTGATGCAGTAACGGCCCCTATTGTAGTGGACATTGATGCAGTAACGGCCCCTATTGTAGTGGACATTGATGCAGTAACGGCCCCTATTGTAGTGGACATTGATGCAGTAACGGCCTCTTTATCAACTTTTGTTGACTCTTTTATTGGACCACTTGCAGAACAGCTCCCCTCCTTTGTAAAGGACACCAGCAGTATGATCTCTATCATTGAATCTCTTGATCATCTCCCTGAGAATACTTTGTTAGTTGTGGGTTACAAATAGAAACAGTCAATTCTAAATCCTCAACCCAACATTCTTTTTTGCCAAACATTATTTCAAAACCGTACATTGATGATATTTTCGTTTTATGGAGGGGTGATGCAAAACAGCTCCGGGCATGCCATACTTTTTTAAACTCTTGTTCTAAGCACCTGAGATTCACTATGCAATCTGACACACGTCAAATCAGTTTCCTTGATTTTGTGTGAGGATAACGTTCTATACACTGATCTTTACAGGGAACCTACTGATCGTAACAGTTTGTTGAGGGCTGATAGCTGTCACCCACTTCCCTTGAAAAACAGTTTGTACTAAAGCCAATTCTGTCGAATCAAAAGAATGAGCAAAAAACTATCAGATTTCAACAGAAACATGGATGAGACGCAAACAAAATACAAGCAGAGGGGGTACAAAAATGGTCAGATCAATACTGCCATTGAGAAAATCCAAAACAAATCGATACATGATCTCTTTCAAGGACAGTCTTGCAAAAATAAGCATTGTTGTGTTCTTACTACACTCTATTCAAAGTGCTCTGAACAAATTAAGGGAATCGTTCACAAACATTGGCACATTCTAAGATCTAATGACAGTATCGGTAATGTGTTTTCGGACCCTCCCTTGGTTGTATTCTTGCGGGGCAGAAATCCCAGAGATCATTTGGTACTCTGAGTTACCACCCCAAAATACCCCCGCACAACATCTATTTGCGCCTCTACCTGAGGGTAGAACTATTGAAAGAGGTGTGTATGTGCGTGTAAAAAATAAATAAAATGAATGTGTAGCCTGTAATCTGTAAGAGAACAACAAGAGCTTGTATTTTTGGCACAACTGCAGACCGATACAGGGACTACTCATAAAGCCTAGACGTAGTAGGGGAACTTCAGACATGGCCATACAGAGAGAGAGGGCAGGGCACTGGAGATCTGAGGCACAGAGAGGAGTAGAGAAGAGGTGTGTGTCAGGGTCCATACAAATAGTAGAGTTTACCACCATGTTCACTGGCCTGACAAAATACAGGTGGGAAAAAAACGAATTAGGAAGAGAATGTGTTTTTACTTTCATCAAGAAATAAGCATATTAAGTCTAAATGAGATAATAATAAACAACTGACTATGAAAACATAATTTAATAAGTATTCAAGTACAGGAAAGAACATGACAGGTATGTATGTTGTAAAAAATGTTTAAAATAATAGAACTATTGAAAGAGGTGTGTATGTGCGTGTAAAAAATAAATAAAATGAATGTGTGGCCTGTAATCTGTAAGAGAACAACAAGAGCTTGTATTTTTGGCACAACTGCAGACCGATACAGGGACTACTCATAAAGCCTAGACGTGGTAGGGGAACTTCAGACATGGCCATACAGAGAGAGAGGGCAGGGCACTGGAGATCTGAGGCACAGAGAGGAGTAGAGAAGAGGTGTGTGTCTCTGTCTTTGGGAGAAAAAAAATGTGTAGCCATAACACAGCTAAACAAACAAATGGCCCCTGGACGTCATGGACCAGTCGATGGAACATAACTTCACAAACAGTTTCAACACCTTGGTTTTCAAGTGGTTTTAAATGAAATACATATATATTCACCTTTAGTCTCGTAAGAGACCAACAAGAGCATCTGTGGATTCTCCGGTGTATGAGTTTCAACTCAGAAATCTATGTAACACTAATAATGAATGCTATCCTAAGACTTTATAAACAAATGACTTTATGAATTGACTGAATTTAAAGGGAACTGACGTGTGTGAAAGGAAAGGTACAATGAGGGAGACCAAAACAGCAACCAGACAACTCCTCTTCCTGTCCTTCCTCTCCTCTTCCTGTTCTTCCTCTCCTCTTCCTGTCCTTCCTGTCCTTCCTCTCCTCTTCCTGTCCTTCCTCTCCTCTTCCTGTCCTTCCTCTCCTCTTCCTGTCCTTCCTCTCCTCTTCCTGTCCTCTTCCTGTCCTTCCTCTCCTCTTCCTGTCCTTCCTCTCCCTGTCCTTCCTCTCCTCTTCCTGTCCTTCCTCTCCTCTTCCTGTCCTTCCTGTGAGCTGGTCGGCTAAATTGACTCTCTGGAAGGGAAGAGAAAAACAACACATACAAGCTTAACATAATATGACACCATAAAAGGTGAGATTTATGTTAACTAAATACTGCTTGTATAGTGTCGTTAGTGGCATAAATATAGGAACAGTGTGGTCAAGTTGGTAATACTTGCTGTTTACTCATGGAATTTGTATTTCAGATCAAAAGATGAATGTGACATGCAAATATTTATACAGCAAACTTATTGTTTTAGGATATTTTCTAACCCAGAAACAACAGCTATACATTTGCTTCATATTAATACTTTGATCTGAAATACCAATGAACCTACATGACTATACTGTAAAAATGACCTACTTTACTTCACTGTCGCAACACTTATGACACTACCTGTGATGTGGAAGAAAAAAAAACGTACCCTTGAATTTGTCATCGAAAAGCAGCTGATACATTTTAACCTTGACTGCTGCTTTTCTTTGCTGAGGCAGCCTCTTCAGTGTTGGCACCAGGCTCATGGCAAAGAGGGTCTCTTCATCCTCCATCCTGTGAGCATCAGGTTGGGCTGCATCCCTCTCGACGGCTTGGAGGAGCCTCTGCTGAAATGAGTTGAGTGGATCTGGGGGCTGGTACCTCCGATGACGTCTGGTGTGACGTTGTTCCTCTTCGTTTCTCTCTCTGTTTCTCTCCACAGCCACATCCTGTTCCTCAGTGGTCACTTCCGTGAGGTTCATAATAATTTCAGGTGGTCCTAGATCCAGAGGTGCTTCCTCCATTTCATCATCTTCCATGTCTGCACCGGTGGTGGTCATACTCGTGGATGATGTAGACGTTGTAGAGGGTCTCGCTGCACCGGTGGAGGCGATGGTCGCACTTGTAGGTGACGTTGAGGGTCTTGAAACACCACCGGTGGCGACAACACTTGTAGATGACGTAGTAGTGGGTCTGGCTGTAAAATTGCCACTCATTGCCCTAGGCACAATGCATGGATCCAGAAAAGAAAGAATGTGGCAGAAGCGCCATGGCTGCTGGCCTGAAGCTGCTTACCCAGACCTCTTCTTCTCTTTCTCTGCCCTTCTCTCTCTCTCTCTGATACCTGTCCCTGAGTCCTCTCCACTTCCTCCTACAGTCTTCTTCTACATAGACATGAACATGATAAGCCAAACCATTACCTAGCATAACTAGCATAATTTATTTGACTATTTCTTTCACACACACACCTCATTGGCTAGGTTAGCAAGCTAGGTTAGCTAGCTAATGCTAACTACTAAACTGACCTGGCAATCCTACTATCATGGACACTTGTCTTCAAGCAGCATTTTTTGTGTCCCTGTAGCTGTCAGCAGTTGTGTCAAAAAGACACGGTTTTGAGGATACTGCTAAAATGATTCTCTCCTCCATGTGTCCAACCACATGCGACCATCTGCAAAAGGTACCTGCATCAGTATAGTTGCCTAGCTGCGCAAAATGTTATGCAGCAGTGATGCAATGACGCAGTCGGTGTGTTCGAAGCGTTAGACACTGCATCTCAGTGCAAGAGGCTTCACTGCAGTACCTGGTTCGAATCCAGGCTGCATCACATCCGGCCGTGATTGGGAGTCCCATAGGGCGGCGCACAATTGGCCCAGCGTCGTCCGGGTTTGGCCGGGGTAGGCTGACATTGTAAATAAGAATTTGTTCTTCACTGACTTGCCTAGTTAAATAAAGGTTCAATTTAAAAAAAATATTATAATAATTTACCCCAACCAAATTCAGAGTATGTGCAGTGCAAGGCATCTACTATGCCAATGGGTTGATCTCTTGTACTGCATGCTTGGTTGCAGGCCTATAGTTGTCGATGTCCTTTGTGCCTTTGTGTTAGTCAGAAAAATAACCAGTCAGTTTGGGCATTTTTTGTTTAAGTTCTTTCTCCTGCCGTTTTATTTTCTGTAATGTTATTTTCTGGGCCCTACTCAGGTCACTCACTTTTTCCCACCATTTTCAGTAGGCATGCTAGCTAGCTAGAGATTTGTAACCACATTACACCGTCTACATGTCATATGTGACCGACCGGCTCAAATCGGTCTTATGTAGCAAAATATGAAAGCGTTTTTTACAGAGCTACAAAATGGTATATCCTACACTACAGTTGAGGAACAATGGGAAAGTAATTTTGCTTTGAAAGTTGATAAACTCACTTTTGCGAAAATGGCCTTTGAATGTTTCGGTACTACTATTGGAGAGCCCTTCTTTGTCTAAACCCATCCAGAATCGTTCACACCCTCTTAAGCTTTAGCCCCACCCATCTCTTTAAGGGTTGATCCGAATGTACCAACAACAGCAGTCAAGCACCCAAGCTAACTTGCTAGCTACTTTCAGACATCTAAGTGAGAGAGAACAGCTCACTGAACATATATCGCCTTAGCAGAGCTGGTTAGGCTGTTATGTTATCCAGAGCGTTGGTGACTACAACTGTGCTCTCTGATTGTCCATCCGTAAATTCAGAGCGTTTTCGCATTCAGAGCGCACACTGGACAAGCTGGCCGATCAGTTGACTGACACCGAACATATTCAACAGATGTTGAGCGTTCGTAAATTCTTCATTTTATTCTGCACTCTCTCGCACACTCAGACGAGAGTGCTCTGAAATCGGAGTAGATGGCCAGACTGAATTTATTAAGGCACCTGAAATGTTTACTTGCATAGTGGAGTCTTTTGGTAAACAATGAACCATAATCAAAACTCATGACATTACTATCTTGCATGAATTTGCAGTAGGGCTGGGCGGTATACCGTATTTGATGATATACCGGTATTGATGCAGGATTTTACTTTACCTTCTATACTGGTATTTTAATGTTTGTTTTGTTAAATGTGATACGCCGTGTTGTAATGTCAATTTTTATAGTTTACTTCTTTACTTGAGTCATCTCTCCGCTCTTACTCTCCGTGCCACTTTCCACACAGACCTAGCCACATCCCCTGCCACTCAAGGAGCGCGTTTGATGTTCCTCAACCACGAGACACTTGCGTTCAGTCTGCATGGACAGTGCAGCACATGCAACAATGTTGATGACAACAATGCTGTTTTCACTTTGCTTAATATAAATACACTAGTGTTCTATAATGACACTATTAGTTTGTTTCTTACATCAGCAAACAGCTACTTTGTCTTTTCTTAGCAAGTTGCCCTAAATCTTGTGAGATGCTAATTGTTAGCCGCTAACGCTAATAGCTAGCTAGCTAATAAATGTACTGATGATGGTATAGACCTACAGTTGAAGTCAGAAGTTTACATACACCTTAGCAAAATACATTTAAACTCAGTTTTTCACAATACCTGACATTTAATCCTAGTAGAAATTCCCTATCAGAAGCTTCTAAAGCCATGACATCATTTTCTGGAATTTTCCAAGCTGTTTAAAGACACAGTCAATTTAGTGTGTGTAAACTTCTGACCCACTGTAATTGTGATACAGTGAAATAATCTGTCTGTAAACAATTGTTGGAAAAATTGCTTGTGTCATGCACAAAGTTGATGTCCAAACCGACTTCCCAAAACTTTAGTTTGTTAACAAGAAATTTGTGGAGTGGTTGAAAAACAAGTTTTAATGACTCCAACCTAAGTGTATGTAAACTTCTGACTTAAACTGTAAATCAGCATGCTGTTTGTGCAACAGTAACTTCTAAATCAGAGGAATATGCAAAGCAAGAATATGTTAGCTACATGAAGTAGCTAAGAGAAAACATGCAATGTAGCCAAAGCTTATAGGGTCCCCTAGGAAACACTTATCAATACTTTAGTTACAATAACTCCTCCCTGGCATTTTAATTTGTTGTCATCTCAAACAACACTGTATTCAAAGTACACACTATTATATTCTAACTATAGAATTAGACTAGTCATTCTATTTCCATGATTCCAACAGTTTGCTCTAATTCGCACGTCAAATCGCAATTGCAACATTTGGTTGGTTAAAAATAAATCCTAGATTATTTGCCCATATCGTGCAGGCCTATATTCTGAATTGAGCAGTGGTGTAAAGTACTTTCAAGTTCTACTTATGTCATTTTTTTTGTTATCCCAACTTTACTTTACTATTTTTATTTTTGAAAACTTTTACTTTTACTTCACTACATTCCTAAAGAAAAGACTGTACTTTTTACTCCATACATTTTCACTGACACCTAAAAGTATTCATTACATTTTGAATGCTTAGCAGGACAGGAAAATGATCCAATTCACGCACTTGTCAAGAGAACATCCCTGGTCATCTACTGCTTCTGATCTGGAGGACTCACTAAACACAAATGCTTTGTTTGTAAATTATGCCTGAGTGTTGGAGTGTGCCTCTGGCTATCCATAAATAAAAAAAACAAGAAAATGGTGCCATCTGGTTTGCTTAATATAAGGAATTTGAAATGATTTATACTTTTACTTTGATACTTAAAGTACATTTTATCAATTATATTTACTTTTTATACTTACGTATATTTAACCAAATACTTTTAGACTTTTATTCAAGTAGTATTTTACTGGGTAATTTTCGATTAATGTATCTTTACTTTTACTTATGTATGACTCACTACTCATAAAGCAAATGTAGAACTTGTATTATTCAAAAACAAAAAATTGTCAAATACCATCATACCGTCCAATTAAAAAATACTGACATATAATATTTTTGGCCATATCGCCCAGCCCTAATCTGCAGGTAGCTAACCAACCAGTTTCAATGTTAGCTAGCTAACATTAGGCTATAGCTAGCTAAGCAGATGGCTCTGAGATATGAATAATAAGGTCATACACGTAACATTAGGCAGCGAGCCAGTCAGCTAACGTTAGCTAGCAAGCTAGGTAAACAATGAACCATAATCACAACTCATGACGTTACTACCCTGCATGAATCTGCAGGTAGTCAACCAACCAGGTTCAATGTTAGCTAGCGAACATTAGGCTATAGCTAACCAAGCAAATAGCTCTGAGATACGAATAATAAGGTCACACGTGTAACGTTAGCTAGCAAGGCAGCTAACACTAGCTAGTTAGCTAGGTAAGCAATGAACCATAATCATAACATTTACGATAGCAAATTTCCATTTTCCCCCCCAAAATACTGCGTTTGTCTTTTTAGCTTCTAGTCATAATCTATGCAGCCAACTCAATCACTTTTTATAGCTACTGTTTACAGGCCTCCTGGGCCGTATACAGCGTTCGTCACTGAGTTCCCTGAATTCCTATCGGACATTGGAGTCATGGCAGATAATATTCCAATTTTTGGTGACTTTAAAGATATACTTCTCCTTAATGCAACCGCTGTGGCAGATTTCAAAAAAGCTTTACGAAAAAAGCACACCATGCAATAATCTGAGTACAGCGCTCAGGCACCAAAACAAGCAATACAGATACCCGCCATGTTGTGGTGTCAACAGAAGTCAGAAATAGCATTATAAATATTCACTTACCTTTGATGATCTTCATCGGAATGCACTCCCAGGAATCCCAGTTCCACAATAAATGTTTTTTTTGTTCGATAAAGTCCATGATTTATGTCCAAATACCTCCCTTTTCATTGCACGTTTAGTTCACAAATCCAAAAGGCGCAGGCACTTAGTCCAGACGAAAAGTCAAAAAAGTTATATTACAGTTCGTAGAAACATGTCAAACGATGTATAAATCTTGAATAATGTTTCAACTGGACAATTCCTTTGTCTTTAGAAATGAAGAGGAACAGAGCTCGCTCTCACGGCCGTGCGCCTGACTTAGCTCATGGCATTCTGCCAGATACCTGACTCAAAAAGCTCTTATTCGCTCCCCCTTCACAGTAGACGCCTGAAACAAGGTTCTAAAGACTGTTGACATCTAGTGGAAGCCCTAGGAAGTGCAAACGGACCAAATTTGACACTATATTGGATAGGCAAAGACTTGAATACCTACAAACCTCAGATTTCCCACTTCCTGGTTGGATTTTTTCTCAGGTTTTGCCTGCCATATGAGTTCTGTTATACTCACAGACATCATTTAAACAGTTTTAGAAACTTCAGAGTGTTTTCTATCCAAATCTACTAATAATATGCATATCTTAGCTTCTGGGCCTGAGTAGCAGGCAGTTTACTCTGGGCACCTTATTCATCCAAGCTACTCAATACTGCCCCCCAGCCAAGTTAATATTCGCATGGAAAAGTCCACAGACCCACTCCAAAAGGCTTTCGGAGCCATCATCGACTCAGTGGGTTTTGTCCAACATGCCTCCAGATCCTACTCACTGCCCCAGTCATACTCTGGACCTAGTTTTGTTACATGGAATAAATATTGTGGCTCTTAATGTTCAATCAATCGATCAATCATATGTATTTATAAAGCCTTTCCTACATCAGCTGATGTCACAAAGTGCTGTATAGAAACCCAACCTAAAACCCCAAACAGCAAACAATGCAGGTGTAGAAGCACGGTGGCTGGAAAAATTCCCTAGAAAGACCAGAACCTAGGAAGAAACCTAGAGAGGAACCAGGCTATGATGGGTGGCCAGTACTCTTCTGGCTGTGCCAGGTGGAGATTATAACAGAACATGGCCAAGATGTTCGAACGTTCATAGATGACCAGCAGGGTCAAATAATAATAATCACAGTGGTTGTCGAGGGTCAGCACCTCAGGAGTAAATGTCAGTTGGCTTTTCATAGCCGATCATTCAGCGGTATCTCTACCGCTCCTGCTGTCTCTAGAGAGTTGAAAACAGCAGGTCTGGTACAGGTAGCACGTCCGCTGAACAGGTCAGGGTTCCATACCCGCAGGCAGAACAGTTGAAACTGGAGCAGCAGCATGGCCAGGTGGACTGGGGACAGCAAGGAGTCATCAGGCCAGGTAGTCCCGAGGCATGGTCTTAGCGCTCAGGTCCTGCAAGAGAGAAAGAGAGAGAGAATTAGAAAGAGCATACTTAAATTCACAAAGGACACCAGATAAAACAGATGAAATACTCCAGATATAACAGACTGACCCTAGTTTTGATTCACCTGCCTGTTTGCCTACCTGTGTATGATCATTGCCTACCTGTGACCACGATTCCTGCCTTCTGCAAAGGTGAAATAAACACCTGCTGTTCTCTGCGCCTGAATCTACACCTTTTTCTCCCTGATTATCAATTACACAAGAGAGGATGGCTTTCACTTCAGCAGTAATAAAGATCATGAACATAAGGAAGCATAAAGAAACGTCCCTTTTTCAGGACGCTGTCTTTCAAAGATAATTCGTAAAATCCAAATAACTTGACAAATCTTCATTGTAAAGGGTTTAAACACTGTTTCCCATGCTTGTTCAATGAACCATAAACAATTAATGAACATGCACCTGTGGAACGGTCATTAAGACACTAACAGCTTACAGACGGTAGGCAATTAAGGTCACAGTTATGAAAACTTAGGACACTAAAGAGGCCTTTATACTGACTCTGGTTCAACACCAAAGAAAGATTCCCAGGGTCCCTGCTCATCTGTGTGAACGTGCCTTAGGCATGCTGCAAAGAGTCTTGAGGACTGCAGATGTGGCCCGGGCAATAAATTGCAATGTCTGTAATAGGCTGAGAGAGGCTGGACTGAGGGCTTGTAGGCTTGTTGTAAGGCAGGTCCTCACCAGACATCACCGGCACCAACGTCGCCTATGGGCACAGACCCATCGTTGCTGGACCAGACATGACTGGCAAAAAGTGCTCTTCACTGACGAGTCACGGTTTTGTCTCACCAGGGGTGATGTTCGGAATCACGTTTATCGTCGAAGGAATGAGCGTTACACCGAGGCCTGTACTCTGGAGCGAGATCGATTTGGAGGTGGAGGGTCCGTCATGGTCAGGGGCGGTGTGTCACAGAATCATCAGACTGAGCTTGTTGTCATTGCAGGCAATCTCAATGCTGTGCGTTACATGGAAGACATCCTCCTCCCTCATGTGGTACCCTTCCTGCCGGCTCATCCTGACATGACCCTCCAGCATGACACTGCCACCAGCCATACTGCTCGTTCTGTGCGTGATTTCCTTCAAGATAGGAATGTCAGTGTTCTGCCATGGCCAGCAAAGTGCCTTTTGAGCATGTTTTGGTCCTTTTGGATCGAGGGTGAGGGATAGGGCCATTCCCCCCAGAAATGTCAGGGAACTTGCAGGTCCCTTGGTGGAAGAGTGGGGTAATATCAGTAATTAATGCAGATGGTGTCCACTCCAGATACTGACTGTGATTTTTGATCTTGACCCTTTGTTCAGGGACACATTATTCCATTCCTGCTAGTCACATGTTCGTTTTTTTTCTCAGTTGTTGAATCTTACATTTACATTTACATTTAAGTCATTTAGCAGACGCTCTTATCCAGAGCGACTTACAAATTGGTGCATTCACCTTATGATATCCAGTGGAACAACCACTTTACAATAGTGCATCTAACTCTTTTAAGGGGGGGGGGGGGGTTAGAATGATTACTTTATCCTATCCTAGGTATTCCTTAAAGAGGTGGGGTTTCAGGTGTCTCCGGAAGGTGGTGATTGACTCCACTGACCTGGCGTCGTGAGGGAGTTTGTTCCACCATTGGGGTGCCAGAGCAGCGAACAGATTTGACTGGGCTGAGCGGGAACTGTACTTCCTCAGAGGTAGGGAGGCGAGCAGGCCAGAGGTGGATGAACGCAGTGCCCTTGTTTGGGTGTAGGGCCTGATCAGAGCCTGAAGGTACGGAGGTGCCGTTCCCCTCACAGCTCCGTAGGCAAGCACCATGGTCTTTTAGCGGATGCGAGCTTCAACTGGAAGCCAGTGGAGAGAGCGGAGGAGCGGGGTGACGTGAGAGAACTTAGGAAAGTTGAACACCAGACGGGCTGCGGCGTTCTGGATGAGTTGTAGGGGTTTAATGGCACAGGCAGGGAGCCCAGCCAACAGCGAGTTGCAGTAATCCAGACGGGAGATGACAAGTGCCTGGATTAGGACCTGCGCCGCTTCCTGCGTGAGGCAGGGTCGTACTCTGCGAATGTTGTAGAGCATGAACCTACAGGAACGGGTCACCGCCTTGATGTTAGTTGAGAACGACAGGGTGTTGTCCAGGATCACGCCAAGGTTCTTAGCACTCTGGGAGGAGGACACAATGGAGTTGTCAACCGTGATGGCGAGATCATGGAACGGGCAGTCCTTCCCCGGGAGGAAGAGCAGCTCCGTCTTGCCGAGGTTCAGCTTGAGGTGGTGATCCGTCATCCACACTGATATGTCTGCCAGACATGCAGAGATGCGATTCACCACCTGGTTATCAGAGGGGGGAAAGGAGAAGATTAATTGTGTGTCGTCTGCATAGCAATGATAGGAGAGACCATGTGAGGATATGACAGAGCCAAGTGACTTGGTGTATAGCGAGAATAGGAGAGGGCCTAGAACAGAGCCCTGGGGGACACCAGTGGTGAGAGCACGTGGTGCGGAGACAGATTCTCGCCACGCCACCTGGTAGGAGCGACCTGTCAGGTAGGACGCAATCCAAGCGTGGGCCGCGCCGGAGATGCCCAGCTCGGAGAGGGTGGAGAGGAGGATCTGATGGTTCACAGTATCAAAGGCAGCCGATAGGTCTAGAAGGATGAGAGCAGAGGAGAGAGAGTTAGCTTTAGCAGTGCGGAGCGCCTCCGTGACACAGAGAAGAGCAGTCTCAGTTGAATGACTAGTCTTGAAACCTGACTGATTTGGATCAAGAAGGTCATTCTGAGAGAGACAGCAGGAGAGCTGGCCAAGGACGGCACGTTCAAGAGTTTTGGACAGAAAAGAAAGAAGGGATACTGGTCTGTAGTTGTTGACATCGGAGGGATCGAGTGTAGGTTTTTTCAGAAGGGGTCAACTCTCGCTCTCTTGAAGACGGAAGGGACGTAGCCAGTGGTCAAGGATGAGTTGATGAGCGAGGTGAGGTAAGGGAGAAGGTCTCCGGAAATGGTCTGGAGAAGAGAGGAGGGGATAGGGTCAAGCGGGCAGGTTGTTGGGCGGCCGGCCGTCACAAGACGCGAGATTTCATCTGGAGAGAGAGGGGAGAAAGAGGTCAAAGCACAGGGTAGGGCAGTGTGAGCAGAACCAGCGGTGTCGTTTGACTTAGCAAACGAGGATCGGATGTCGTCGACCTTCTTTTCAAAATGGTTGACGAAGTCATCAGCAGAGAGGGAGGAGGGGGGAGGAGGGGGAGGAGGATTCAGGAGGGAGGAGAAGGTGGCAAAGAGCTTCCTAGGGTTAGAGGCAGATGCTTGGAATTTAGAGTGGTAGAAATTGGCTTTAGCAGCAGAGACAGAAGAGGAGAATGTAGAGAGGAGGGAGTGAAAGGATGCCAGGTCCGCAGGGAGGCGAGTTTTCCTCCATTTCCGCTCGGCTGCCCGGAGCCCTGTTCTGTGAGCTCGCAATGAGTCGTCGAGCCACGGAGCAGGAGGGGAGGACCGAGCCGGCCTGGAGGATAGGGGACATAGAGAGTCAAAGGATGCAGAAAGGGAGGAGAGGAGGGTTGAGGAGGCAGAATCAGGAGATAGGTTGGAGAAGGTTTGAGCAGAGGGAAGAGATGATAGGATGGAAGAGGAGAGAGTAGCGGGGGAGAGAGAGCGAAGGTTGGGACGGCGCGATACCATCCGAGTAGGGGCAGTGTGGGAAGTGTTGGATGAGAGCGAGAGGGAAAAGGATACAAGGTAGTGGTCGGAGACTTGGAGGGGAGTTGCAATGAGATTAGTGGAAGAACAGCATCTAGTAAAGATGAGGTCAAGCGTATTGCCTGCCTTGTGAGTAGGGGTCTTGTTAAGTTTGCGGAAATAAATGCAGTTGACAGTGAGAAGACGCTTCTTTTTTTGCTGAGTTTATTATGGACTCCTCTAAATCTGTGTATTTCTCCAAAGCTCAGTTGTTCTGAGTCTGCACAACACTGCCAGGACCTAGAATCAAGGGAGACACTCAAGTTTTTATTCCTATATCTCTTGACGTGTTCATGAAAATAGTCATGGCCTCTAAACCTTCAAGCTGAAATCTGGACCCTATTCCAACTAAACTATTGAAAAAGCTGCTTCCTGTGCTTGGCCCTCCTAAGTTGAACATTATAAACGGCTCCCTATCCACCGGATGTGTATGAAACTCACTAAAAGTGACAGTAATAAAGCCTCTCGTGAAAAAGCCAAACCTTGACCCAGAAAATATATAAAACTATTGTACTATATCGAATCTTTTTTTCCTCTCAAATGTTTGAAAAAGCTGTTGCGCAGCAACTCACTGCCTTCCTGAAGACAAACAATGTATACGAAACACTTCAGTCTGGTTTTAGAACTCATCATATCACTGAGACTACACTCGTGAAGGTGGTAAATTACCTTTTAATGGCATCAGACCAAGACTCTGCATCTGTCCTCGTGCTCCTAGACCTTAGTGCTGCTTTTGACACCATCGATCACCACTTTCTTTTGGAGAGATTGAAAACCCAAATTGGTCTACACGGACAAGATCTGGCAGAAAGATATCAGTTTGTCTCTGTGGATGGTTTGTCCTCTGACAAATCAACTGTACGTTTTGGTGTTCCTCAAGGTTCCGTTTTAGGACCACTATTGTTTTCACTATATATTTTACCTCTTGGTGATGTCATTTGGAAACATAATGTTAACATTCACTGCTATGCGGACGATACACAGCTGTACACTTCGATGAAACATGGTGAAGCACCAAAATTGCCCTCCCTGGAAGCCTGTGTTTCAGATATAAGGAAGTGGATATCGGCAAATGTTTTACTTTTAAACTGGGACAAAACAGAGATGCTAGTTCTAGGTCCCAAGAAACAAAGTTATATTCTGTTGGATCTGACAATTAATCTTGATGGTTGTACAATTGTCTCAAATAAAACTGTTCAGGACCTTGGTGTTACTCTGGACTCTGATCTCTCTTTTTACGAACATATCAAGACTATTTCAAGGACAGCTTTTTTTCCCATCTACGTAACATTGCAAAAATCTGAAACTTTCTGTCTTAAAATGATGCATAACAGTTAATCCATGCTTTTGTCACTTCTAGATTAGACTACTGCAATGCTCTACTTTCCGGCAACCCAGATAAAGCACTAAATACATTTCAGTTAGTGCTAAACACGGCTGCTAGAATCTTGACTAGAACCCACAAAAATGATCAGATTACTCCAGTGATAGCCTCTCTACACTGGCTTCCTGTTAAGGCAAGGGCTTATTTGAACGTTTTACTGCTAACCTACAAAGCATTACATGGGCTTGCTCCTACCTTTCTTCACGATTTGGTCCTGCCGTACATACCTACACATACGCTACGGTCACAAGACGCAGGCCTCCTTATTGTCCCTAGAATTTCTAAGCAAACAGCTGGAGGCAGGGCTTTCTCCTAAAGAGCTACATTTTTATGGAATAGTCTGCCTATCCACGTGAGAAATACCAGAATTGGTCTCAACCTTTAAGTCTTTATTGAAGACTCTTCTCTTCAGTAGGTCCTATGATTGAGTGTAGTCTGACCCAGGGGTTTGAAGGTGAACGTAAAGGCACTGGAGCGACGAACCGCCCTTGCTGTCTCTGCCTGGCTGGTTCTCCTCTCTCCAATGGGATTCTCTGCCTCTAACCCTATTACTGTGGTTGAGTCATTGGCTTACTGGTGCTCTTCCATGCCGTCCCTAGGAGGGGTGTGTCACTTGAGTGGGTTGAGTCACTGACGTGATCTTTCTGTCCGGGTTTGGCGACCCCCTCGGGTTCGTGCAGTGGGGGAAATCTTTGTGGGCTATACTCAGCCTTGTCTCAGGGTAGTAAGTTGGGGGTTGAAGATAACCCTCTAGTAGTGTGGGAGCTGTACTTTTGCAAAGTGGGTGGGGTTGTATACTGCCTGGTTGGCCCTGTCTGGGGGTATCGTCGGACGGGCCACAGTGTCTCCCGACTCCTCCTGTCTCAGCCTCCAGTATTTATGCTGCAATAGTTTGTGTCGGGGGGGCTAGGGTCAGTCTGTTATATCTGGAGTATTTCTCTTGTCTTGTCCTGTGTGAATTTAAGTATGCTCCCTCTAATTCTCTCCCTCCCAGAGGACCTGAGCCCTGGGACCATGCCTCAGGACTACCTGGCCTGATGACTCGTTGCTGTCCCCAGTCCACCTGGTCGTGCTGCTGCTCCAGATTCAACTGTTCTGCCTGCGGCTATGGAACCCTGACCTGTTCATCGGACGTGCTACCTTGTCGCGGACCTGCTGTTTTTGACTTGTTCTCTCTACCGCACCTGCTCGAACTCTGAATGATCAGCTATGAAAAGCCAACTGACATTTACTCCTGAGGTGCTGAACTGTTGCACCCTCTAAAACCACTGTGATTATTATTATTTGACCCTGCTTGTCATCTATGATCATTTGAACATCTTGCGAAATAACTCAACACTTTTGACATTTTTCCAATTTTGTTGCCTTACAACCTGGAATTACATTTTATTTTTGGGGGGTTTGTATCATTTGATTTACACAACATGCCTACCACTTTGAAGATGAAATATATTTTTTATTGTGAAATAAACAATGAGACAAAAAACAGAATTTGAGAGTGCATAACTATTCACCCCCTCAAAGTCAATACTTTGTAGAGCCACCTTTTCCATAAAGCCCAGCTCTGTGGAGTGTACGGCTTAAAGTGGTCCTATGGACAGATTCTCCAATCTCCGCTGTGGAGCTTTGCAGCTCTTTCAGGGTTATCTTTGGTCTCTTTGTTGCCTCTCTGATTAATGCCCTCCTTGCCTGGTCTGTGAGTTTTGGTGGGCGGGCCTCTCTTGGCAGGTTTGTTGTGTTGCCATATTCTTTCAATTTTTTAATAATGGATTTAAATGGTGCTCCGTGGGATGTTCAAAGTTTTGGATATTTTTTTATAACCCAACACTGATCTGTACTTCTCCACAACTTTGTCCCTGACCTGTTTGGAAAGCTCCTTGGTCTTCATGGTGCTGCTTTCTTGGTGGCGCCCCTTGCTTAGCGGTGTTGCAGACTCTGGGGTCTTTCAGAACCGGTGTGTATATATATACAGTTGAAGTCGGAGGTTTACATACACTTAGGTTGGAGTCATTAAAACTAGTTTTTCAACTACTCCACAAATGTCTTATTAACAAACTACAGTTTTGGCAAGTCGGTTAGGACATCTACTTTGTGCATGACACAAAGTCAATTGTTTACAGACAGATTATTTCACTTATAATTAATTGTATCACAATAACAGTGGGTCAGAAGTTTACATACACTAAGTTGACTGTGTAGAAGCTTCTGATAGGATAATGACATCATTTGATTCAACTGGAGGTGTACCTGTGGATGTATTTCAAGGCCTACTTTCAAACTCAGTGCCTCTTTGCTTGACATCATGGTAAAATCAAAAGAAATCAGCCAAGACCTCAGAGAAAAAAATGTCGACCTCCACAAGTCTGGTTCACCTTGGGAGGAATTTCCAAATGCCTGAAGGTACCACATTCATCTGTACAAACAATAGTACGCAAGTATAGACACGCAGCCGTCATACCGTGGGAACACGCAGCCGTCATACCGTCCAGGAAGGAGACGCGTTCTATCGCATAGAGATGAACGTACTTTGGTGAGAAAAGTGCAAATCAATCCCAGAACAACAGCAAATGACCTTGTGAAAATGCTGGAGGAAACAGGTACAAAAGTATCTATATCCACAGTAAAACGAGTCCTATATCGACATAACCTGAAAGGCCTCTCAGCAAGGAAGAAGCCACAGCTCCAAAACCGCCATAAAAAAGCCAGACTACGGTTTGCAACTGCACATATGGACAAAGATCGTACTTTTTGGAGAAATGTCCTCTGATCTGATGAAACAAAAATAGAACTGTTTGGCCATAATGACCATCATTATGTCTGGAGGAAAAAGGTGGAAGCTTGCAAGCCGAAGAATACCATCCCAACCGTGAAGCACAGGGGTGGCAGCATCATGTTGTGGGGGCGCTTTGCTGCAGGAGGGACTGGTGCACTTCACAAAATAGATGGCATCATGAGGGAGGAAAATTATGTGGATATATTGAAGCAACATCAAGACATCAGTCAGGAAGTTAACGTTTGGTCGCAAATGGGTCGTCCAAATGAACGATGACCCCAAGCATACTTCCAAAGTTGTGGCAAATGGTTTAAGGACAACAAATTCAAGGTATTGGAGTGGCCATCGCATAGCCCTGACCTCAATCCTATAGAACATTTCTGGGCAGAACTGAAAAAGTGCGTGCGAGCAAGGAAGCCTACACACCTGACTCAGTTACACCAGCTCTGTCAAATGGAATGGGACAAAATTCACCCAACTTATTATGGGAAGCTTGTGGAAGGCTACCCGAAACGTTTGAACCAAGTTAAATAATTGTAAAGGCAATGCTACCAAATACAAATTGAGTGTATGTAAACTTCTGACAGATTGGGATTGTGATGAAAGAAATAAAAGCTCAAATAAATCATTCACTCTACTATTATTCTGACATTTCACATTCTTAAAAATAAAGTGGTGACCCTCACTGACCTAAGACAGGGAATTTTTACTAGGATTAAATGTCAGGAATAGTGAAAAACTGAGTTTAAATGTATTTGGCTAAGGTGTATGTAAACTTCCGACTTCAACTGTATGTTTTTCATAGCTGTTTATTTACCACCACAAACCGATGCTGGCACTAAGACGGCACTCAATGAGCTGTATCAGGCCGTAAGCAAACAAGAACATGCTCATCCAGAGGCGGCGCTCCTAGTGGCAGGGAAACTTAAATCCGTTTTACCTCATTTCAACCAGAAGAAAAAAAACTCTAGACCACCTTTACTCCATACACAAAGACCCGTAAAAAGCTCTCCCTCCATTTGGCAAATCTGACCATACTCTATACTCCTCATTCCTGCTTACAAGCAAAAATGAAAGCAGGAAGTACAAGTGACTCGCTCAATACGGAAGTGTCCAGATGACGCAGATGCTAAGCTACAGGAATGTTTTGCTAGCACAGATTGGAATATGTTCTGGGATTCTTCCGATGGCATTGAGGAGTACACCACATCAGTCACTGGCTTCATCAATAAGTGCATCGATGACATACGTACATTTCCTAACCAGAAGCCATGGATTACAGGCAAGATCTGCGCTGAGCTAAAGGATAGAGTCCTGACAAGGAGCAGGACTCTAACCCGGACACTTATAAGAAGTGAGCTGCCCAGTGACACGAGCCTACCAGACAAGCTAAATAACCTCAATGCTCGCTTCGAGACAAGCAACACTGAAGCATGCATGAGAGCATCAGCTGTTCGGGAAGAATAGCCGATGTGTGTAAGACCTTTAAACAGGTCAACATTCACAAGACCGCAGGGCCAGATGGATTACCAGGATGTGTGCTCCGAGCATGCGCTGACCAACTGGCAAGTGTCTTCACTGCCATTTTCAACCGGTCTCTGACTGAGTCTGTAATACCAACATGTTTCAAGCAGACCACCCTAGACCCTGAGTCTAAACACTTCCCTCTGCAACTGGATCCTGGACTTCCTGATGGGCCGTCCCCAGGTGGTAAGGGTAGGTAACAACACAGCTGCCATGCTGATTCCTCAACAAGGGGGCCCCTCAGGGGTGTGTGCTCAGTCCCCTCCTGTACTCCCTGTTCACCCACGACTGCATGGCCAAGCACGATTCCAACACCATCTTTTAGTTTGCCGACGACACAACAGTAGGCCTGATCACCGACAACAATGAGAGCCTATAGGGAGGCGGTCAGAGACCTGGCTGTGTGGTGCCAGGATAACAACCTCTCCCTCAACGTGATCAAGACAAAGGAGATGATTGTGGACTTCAGGAAAAGGAGGACCTAGCATGCACCCATTCTCATCAACGGGGCTGTAGTGGAGCAGGTTGAGAGCTTCAAGTTCCTTGGTATCCCCATAACCAACAAACGATCATGGTCCAAACACACCAAGACAGTCGTAAAGAGGACACAAGAAATCCTTTTCCCTCTCAGGAGACTAAAAAGATTTGGCATGGGTTCTCAGATCATCAAAAAGTTTTACAGGTGCACCATCGAGAGCATCCTGACTGGTTGCATCACCGCCTGGTATGGCAACTGCTCGACCTCCAACCTCAAGGCACTACATAGGGTAGTGTGTACAGCTCAGTACATCACTGGGGCCAAGCTTCCTGCCATCCAGGACCTCTATACCAGGCGGTGTCAGAGGAAGGCACTAAAAATTGCCAATGACTCCTGCCACTCTAGTCATACTGTTCTCTCTGCTACCGCACGGCAAGCGGTACTAGAGTGCCAAGTCTAGGTCCAAAAGGTTTCATAACAGTTTATACCCCAAGCCATAAGACTCCTGAACAACTAATCAATAGAACTTTTCCCCAGACTTTTTGCATGAACCCCCCCAACCTACATGTACATATTATCTCAATTACCTTGACTAAGCTGTGCCCCAGCACATTAACTCTGTACCGGTACCCTCTGTATATATCCTCGCTACTGTTATTTTATTGTTGCTCCCTACAGTCTTACTTTTTATTTTAAAAATATATTTTATTCATTTTTTACCTCTGTTTATTTTAGTAAATACTTTCTTAACACTTATTTTTTCTTAAAACTGCATTGATGGTTAAGGGCTTGTAAGTAAGCATTTCAATGTAAGTTCTACACCTGTTGTATTCGGCTACAATTTGACAAATACAATTTTGATTTGATTTAATCCCATCAGCTCTAGCTAAGTGTTCATATGGTGGAGGAGAGCATCCGAGTGAGAGGGGGAAATAGGCAGACTTCCTCCGAACAAAGAGCGTGATCAGAGTGCTGAAAGGGCAGCAGAGAAAAGTAGGAACCATGGTCACTTTTGTCTTATTCCTATTGTAGTGAGGGTAGGACCAGAAAAACGCAGTGTTCGTTTATTTTTCGTCCAAGGTACATCAATGTTGCTTTTTCAACAAAAAACAAAAAAAGGGGAAATAAACTGAACTATTTGTTGCAGATCTTAAACTTGCCCCTTTTCAGTTCAGTTGATACAGTTAAAACGCTTTAGAGAGAAAAGAGACCTGAACATTACATGTTTAAAGGACATACGCTTGACGGCTTCATTAGCCTTTCATATGGTGTCTACTCTCAAACTCCAAGACTGGGGTTGTCAATCAGTTACACTATTTAGCGTCTTCTCATTCCTTCAAATTTTCCATTGGCTCTGATACAATGTGAGAAACATCTTTAAAGAAGGTCATCAATTTGATCAGATTTGTCTTAGCTGTAGGATGACATTTAGGAGATTGACTTATTATTGTTGACCGAGTGTTGATCATGTAGGGAGTAGAGGACACTGCTATGTGATGGAGCAGACCTCGGTTCTGTAACGATTCTCGTCCTCTTCGTCTGAGGAGTATGAAGGATCGGACCAATATGCAGCGTGGTAAGTGTTCGTCATCATTTTCATTTAAAACTGAACACTACACAAAATAACAAACGATGAGAAAACGAAACAGATCTACGAGATGAACAGACACTACACAGAAAATAAACACGCACAACCAAAATGGGGAAAACAGGCTACCTAAGTATGATTCTCAATCAGAGACAACGAACGACACCTGCCTCTGATTGAGAACCATACTAGGCCAAACACATAGAAATATAACAACATAGAAAAAAGAACATAGACTACCCACACCAACTCACGCCCTGACCAACCTAACAGAAAGACATGAAAAAGGAACTAAGGTCAGAACGTGACAGGTTCAAATTAGAATGAATTTAAAATACTTGATCTATGCTTGACTGAGCTTGCCTGGCGCAATGGAACCAAGATAATAATTGCAAATATGAAAACCGTGCCTATCTGACACTCCAGGCAAGCTAAAGTGAATTAAACAATTTCAAATAGTATTTGTGATAGAGGGAGATCGGACATACAATACAGTACTGAGAATCCTGTCTGATCTGATCCCCATGTGGCATCAGTGGGATGACAGGGGAGGGTCTGAGGTGGCATAAGGGTGAAATCAACAGAAACACGTCAACATCTCCTTAGCCTGGAGACTTTGAAGATGGATTAACAGCTGGGACTGTCCTGATTTTCTGGAATCTGTCTCCACTGCCCATCCCTATGCCTTCTGTGTCATTGCTCGTATTGCTTCTCAAGCTGTGTTTTCAATATAGTTTATCAAGGGGATGCATGTTGGAATAACTTTCAGTGTCTGGAGTATGAATGGTTCGCAATGCAACATCAATATGTATCAGAGCATTCCACATTTCAGAAAGTGGAAGCATATGATAAGAGCTTGCTACTATTCAAAGTCACAGGCAAAGTTAATATACATTTCCTAGATGGTTAATTACCTATCAGTGGATTGTGTCCTCAATAGCACAAATAGTACACATGCACGGACACGCACACACAAAATCTATCTGGGAACATGTTTGTGGGCAGGATATGCATCCGAGGGCATACGGCTGTGATTCCAACGGCTGTGACGGTCCCTACAGACAGCCAGCTGCTCCTCAGCCTCACCCGAGGCCATTCTCATTTACCAACAATTAGAGCTGCCACAGACCCACACGGCTCTCTGTAAAAAAATAAGGCCATGATGATACTTCGCCTTCCTGGTCATGATGGGTCACCTAGACCCAGGCACGTGCACAGATAGAGCCCTAGGGGTGCCGGAGCACCTGCCCTTTTGCCCTCCTATGAAAACAGTCCCCTTTTTATTGTTGGTGTTTTTTTAAACACTTTTTATTGTATTTTTAAAATCTTTTCTCTCTTGTAACTTTAAATGCAACAAATTGACTATCAAATGAGATAATTGCTCATGAATCTTGAAAAAAATCCCCTCCCCAACCCTTCTGCCGCCACGAGCATGGCAGTGCGTTGCTGCACTCCTCGTCGCATGCACGAGCTACCCACCGGCGCTGGGCCAGGAGGTGAGTTTCAAATGAAAACCGCCAGTATGTTACTTTGGAGTTGCTAGCATGTGTTGTCTCATGTTAAATTGTGACGTAACGTACAGCACACATAATGCAACTCATTCTGTGTCGTATGGCCTCTCTACCAGGTGTAGCGCTTCTCTCGCGGCTTAAAAACAAGAAAGGGACAGGGATAGGGTAAGGGGGGATACCTAGTCAATTGTACAACTGAATGCATTCATTTTTGCGTCATCACTGCAAGCCGCGACAGCCGCTGTTTACTTCTGAAGATAACTTTAGCGCCGCCCTAAAAACGATTCAAATTCGACACAAACCTTCAAATAGGTATGTAATGGCACATTTTATAAATTCTTTATAATGTTTTCTTTACATTTTAGAGGTGATGTTGGAAAGGTGGGGTGAAAAAAGCTGTTTCCCCACACGGCTTATCTCCCTCTTTCCCTATTTCGCAGTAGGTTTCGCTTCCCCACCTGACGGAGCTCATTGCCTTCTTAAATCATTTAAAGACAGGCAGCATGAATGTCTCATCATTGATTTTGCTGGAAAGGGGAGAAATTGTGCTTTACAATGGTATTCATTTTACAGTTGACCTGGAAGTATTATGTTTTTGGAATTCTAAAATAAGGTCAACTGTACGTTACAGCGCGATATACAAAAGTGCGTTAGCTAACTATAACCTGTCAATGGGAGCTCTTGCTCATCTTTTTTATAAATTTGCCTTTGTTTTAACAGGGAAGCTGACTGAGAACACATTCTCTCTTTAGAGCAACTCTCACCATCTCCAAAACGTTCACATCAGCTAACACAGACAAAAAGTTCAGTAAAGGTGCGAGATTAAACCAAGTCCTCAACATTATATGATATAAAACCAATTTCCAAAATCCAATGAATTAGATGGTAGAGATGAATAAGATACTAGTAAAAAGAAGCGAGGCGACATTTGCTGCAGTGCAAGCAGCATAGAGCTCTTTGGAAAGGTTAAGCCTCTATGGGTGTCAGAGCTTCCTTCCCATGAGAAAGGCTGTGCGATTGCCATTTTATACTACATGAACAGTTTAGCGCAGAAGGATCCATTCCAGCATGATCATTAAAGGTTATAACAAATTAACAGTTTAACACCAAAGCTCCAGTCCAGTGTGCTCATAAAAGTTACTACAGCTTCTATGGGACGTTTGCATGTTATCAGTATGCCAAGGCATGTAGAGTTGTATCTGATCACAAAGAAGTAATTAGCATACATATAGGCCATGAATAGCATGGAATAGCATTCAGATGACTTCCATTGAAGCACCATTGTTACTGGGAAGTGTGAAGACAGACCTATGATTACTTCTGGCCTGGGTGAGTCATGGTGTGTCCCAATTATCTCTTATATCTACCGTAGTGTGCACTTGCTCACTTCCATTCATGGGTTTGAAAGGAAATTACTAGTTGTATATATTGAATCTCACATTAGACCATGCCAACACCAATCAAAAGGATTTTACATTTGTGGAGAGTAGTGAACGAGTGCACACTTCAGAAGAAAGGAGATTATTGGGACACACCCGTGAAAGCATTTAATCATCATTAATTTTGTCCATGGTCTCTTTAAAAAACAAAACACATACAGTGCCTTCAGAAAGTATTCACATCCCTTGACTTCTTCCACATTTTGTTGTTACAAAGTGGGATTAAAATTGATTTAATTGTCATTTTTGGTCAACAATCTACACCCCAAAAATAAATTTGTTCAATAATTATGAAAAATACAACACTACTATATCTTGATTAAAGAAGTATTCAAACCCCTGGGTCAATATGCATGTTGGAATAACCTTTGGCAGCGATTACAGCTGTGAGTCTTTTTGGGTAAGTCTCTAAGAGCTTACCACAACTACAGTGAGGCAGGTAGCCTAGTGTTTAAAGGCGTTGGGCAAGTAACCGGAAGGTTGTTGGTTTGAATCCCCAAGATGACTAGGTGAAAAGTCAGTTGATGTGCCCTTGAATAAGGCACTTCACCCTAATTGCTCCTGTAAATTGCTCTGGATAAGTGTGTCTGCTAAATGACTAAAATGTAAATGATTGTGCAACATTTTCCCATTATTCTTCAAGCTCTGACAAATTGGTTGTTGATCATTGCTAGACAACCAATTTCAGGTCTTGCCGCAGATTTAAGTCAACTAACTCGGGCAACCAGGAACATTCACTGTCTTGGTATTTTTTCATATTTTATTTTACCTCTACCTGCAAGTCAGTTAAGAAGGAACAGAAGGAACAGTGGGTTAACTGCCTTGTTCAGGGGCAGAACGTCAGCTCGGGGATTCAATCTTGCAACCTTTCGGTTACTAGTCCAACGCTCTAACCACTAGGCTACGCTGCCGCCCCAAAGTAAGTAACTACAGTGTAAATTTGGCCTTGTGTTTTAGGTTATTGTCCTGCTGAAAGATGAATTCTTCTCCCAGTGTCACGCCCTGACCTTAGAGATCCTTTTATTTCTCTATTTGGTTAGGTCAGGGTGTGATTAGGGTGGGCATTCTAGTTTTTCGTTTCTATGTTGGCCTGGTATGATTCCCAATCAGAGGCAGCTGTCTATTGTTGTCTCTTATTGTGGATCATATTTAGGCAGCCTTTTCCACCTGTTTTGTGTGGGATCTTGTTTTTTTGTAGTGCCTGTGAGCACTGCATTTGCTTCACGTTTCGTTTTGCGCTTTATTGTTTTTTTTGTGAGTTTCATCTAATAAAACATGTGGAACTCTACGCACGCTGCGCCTTGGTCCATTTATTCCAACGAGCGTGACACCCAGTGTCTGGGGAAAAAGCAGACTGAACAGATTTTCCTCCATGATTTTGCCTGTGCGTAGCGCCATTCAGTTTTTATTTTATCCTGAAAAACTCCCCAGTCCTTAAAAATAACAAACATACCCATAACTTAATGCAGCCACCACTATTCTTGAACATATGGAGAGTAGTACTCAGTAATGTGTTGTACTGGATTTTCCCCAAACATAACACTTTGTATTTTGGACAAAAAGGTAATTGTTTTCCCACATTGTTTTCTAGTATTACTGTAGTGCATTAGCTGTCAGAGAAGCTGTCAGAGCAGCTTACCAATCGCTGCAGCTGTACACAGTCCATCTGTAAATAGCCCATCCAACTACAAACCTCATCCCCATATTTGCTTTTGTTTTTCTGCTCTTTTGCACACCAATATTTCTACTTGCACATCCTCATCTGCACATCTATTACTCCAGTGTTAATTGCTAAATTGTAAATACTTTGCCACTATGGCCTATTTATTGCCTTACCTCCTTACTTAATTTGCACACACACTGTATACAGATTTTTCTATTGGGTTATTGACTGTACGTTTGTTTATCCCATGTGTAACTCTGTTGTTTTTGTCGCACTGCTTTGCTTTATCTTGGCCAGGTCGCAGTTGTAAATGATAACTTATTCCCAACTGGCCTACCTGGTTAAATAAAGGTAAATAAAAAGTGCGTTGTTGCAAACAAGATGCACGTTTTGGAATATTTGTTTTCTGTACAATCGTCCTTCTTTTCACTCTGTCAGTTAGGTTAGTATTGTGGAGTAACTACAATGTTGTTGATCCATCCTCAGTTCTCTCCTATCACAACCATTAAACTCGAACTGTTTTAAAGTCCCACATTTTCCTCATGGTGAAATCCCTGAGCGATTTCCTTCCTCTCCGTCAACTGAGTTAGGAAGGATGCCTGTATCTTTGTAGTGACTGGGTGTATTGATACACCATCCAAAGTGTAATTGATAACTTCACCATGCTCAAAGGGATATTCAATGTCAGATTTTTGTATTATTTTTACCCATCTACCAATAGGTGCCCTTCTTGGCGATGCATTGAAAAACCTCCCAAGTGTTTGTGGTTGAATCTGTGTTGGAAATTCAATGCTCGACTGAGGGACCTTACAGATAATTGTTTGAGTGGTGTAAAGAGATGAGGTAGTCATTCAAAAATCATGTTAAACACAGTTATTGCACACACGGTCCATGCAACTTATGTGACTTGTTAAATCCATTTTTACTCCTGAACGTATTTAGGTTTGCAATAACAAAATAGTAGAATACTTATTGACTCAAGACATTTCAGCTTTTCATTTTTTATTAATTTGTATACATTTCAAAAAACATCATTCCATTTTGACATTATGGGGTATTGTGTGTAGGCCAGTGCCGAAAAATCAAAATGTAATACATTTTAAATTCAGGCTGTAACACAACAAAATGTGGAAAAGTCAAGGGGAGGGAAAGTTTCTGAAGGCAATATTTTAGGGAACATTATAAAATACATGGGTAAATGGGATGAGATGGCAGGGAAGAAAATATAGAAACGTCCTGCTTTTTTGGCTTTTCAGATTTTAATTAATTTAACAGTTAAAATATATTAATATACACATTTGAAAGGACAATGGTGAACTCTTGTGGTCTGTAGTAATGGTACCATGAAAGGGTTTTGTTGCTGTCCTGTTTCCAACCAGGCCCTGGTTCTGCATCCTTCTTTGGCACTACCATTAAACTAATAGGGGTTTAAATGCCGGTCTATTTTCCTACCTGCACTTCCTTGAAATGTGTCGCTGACAATTATCTCTGTTTCATGACAGGTGGCAGTCTGGACGTCTCATGTGGCAGATAAGAGAAATGCAAATGAGCTGAACAAGCATCTGCTGCCCAGGGAGAGGGAGTCGTTTAATGCCAACCAGAGGCGGGCATAAAAAAAGGTCCTGGGATGAGTGTCATCAAAATGACTCAAACCTTATCCCCCAATGCCGCACACACAGGCACGCACACACACAGGCTCACCCTGGCTGTTTGATGTTGAAAAGGTCCACAGAGCAGGAGAACATTTGCTGGGGTTGGAGGTGGAGAGAGGACGCTGATGTTTTTTCATAGGTCATCTCTCCATTACACACCTGGGGGATGGAATTCAACAGGCATTTATTCAAAGAGGAAAGTTAGACTGCTTTTGCCTCAGCACTAACTCAATTCCAAATCCAATTGTACTAATGCACCAAACATAAACAGAGGGGAACTATTTCAGTTTGTTGAACAAAATGTGAGGAGAATGTCAACATTTTCGTCAACTTTATCTGGGTTATAGGCCCATTGAAAAGACTGCAGTTGGTATAAGAAACCAAGAGAGACACACACGTACACACACACTGGTAGGTCTATTTGGTCATAATTTACTCATCTTAAGCCTAATATTTCACGAAGCAATACATGGTGTCTGCTGGCTGGTGGCAATAATGTAATCACTTGTTCAGTAAATAAAGTTAGAAATTTAAACATTGCAAATTGTTAAATTAATTTTCAATGCAAAAGCATACTAATCAGCTACCAATATATATTTTTGAATATACAACTGTCATGTATAGCCTACCTGGACCTGCACGACATGAGCCGTCCTCATGCACTCTCCCAGCTTGGATAGAAAGTTGTTGTGCATAAAAGCAGTCTATTAATGTCAAATAATACAGTCAGTTCACCCTCAAAACACTGGCTTACTTGGGATTGTTTCATTATACATTGTAGCCTACTATCTATAGCTATACAGAATACTGAATTTTGCTACTGTTTATAAACATAATACAAATTACACATCAAATAGCCTAACAATCATGAAAAAAGTAGTCGGCTTGAGGATAAATTTAGCCACTATTTATTGATGAATTTAGCGGATTTTCGGCTGCAATATTCAACGTAAATTTAATAACATTAAATCCAAATTGAGAGGCGGCTTCCCTGGTCTCCTGAAGTCCTCATTGCTGCTGCTGTTTCTCTCTCTTTTCTCCTAAAGGTTCTCTGTGTCTGTGCTTGTCTCTCTTTTTTCTACATAGAGATAGTAGCTACAGTATGCGACTGCGTCACCTTGCATTTTTGCGTGCAAATGTTTTCACCATGGCATTTACTGTAGGTCTAGGTTGTGGGCCCGACTGTTTTCTACACTGAGTATTGCCAACCTAGACAGTCTTTCCTTAAACGTTGTGTATTATACACTATATATACAAAAGTACAGTGTCTTGCAAAAGTATTCACCCCCCTTGGCATTTTTCCTATTTTGTTGCCTTATAACCTGGAATTAAAATAGATTTTTTTGGGGGGGGGTTGTATCATTTGATTTACACAACATGCCTACCACTTTTAAGATGCAAAATATTTTTTTATTGTGGAACAAATAAAATCACTCCTGTTTTGGGGGGTGTCTTGCTAATTGCCTATAATTTCCACCTTTTGTCTATTCCATTTGCACAACAGCATGTGAAATTTATTGTCAATCAGTGTTGCTTCCTAAGTGGACAGTTTGATTTCACAGAAGTGTGATTGACTTGGAGTTACATTGTGTTGTTTAAGTGTTCCCTTTATTTTTTTGAGCAGTGTATATATACTGAGATCATGTGACAGATCATGTGACACTTAGATTGCACACAGTTGGACTTTAACTAACTATGTGACTTCCGAAGGTAATTGATTGCACCAGATCTTATTTAGGGTCTTCATAGCAAAAGGGGTGTCACGTCTGCTCCCGCTCCCCCCCCATCAGCGATATTGGACTCACCTCGACTTATCACCTGTTATTACCTTCCCTATATTTGTCAGTTCCCCAGCTCTTTTCCTCGTTTCTGCATTGATGTTTTTTTTGTCTTTGTTTTCTTGTATGCTGACTCTGTTCCTGTCTCGTTCCATGTACGTTCTTTATTAAATGTTTTACTCCCCGTACCTGCTTCGTCTCTCCAGCGTCAACTCATGACAGAATGCAGAAGCTAACACACGAAGCTTCCGGGAGTACTGTAGTTCCGGTTGGTATGGTGGCCTCGGCCCTGGGTCGTCACCGATGGAACCGGGGGTGCCTAGCCAGCTCATCGGGCTTCCACGCCATGGCTGGCTCAAGAGGTTTCCTTGCCTCGATTGGCTCGCCGACTTCCCATCCCACGTCACACTCCACCGGATCTTCGGGCTCCCTCTCTGCAGCCAGATCGTCAGGCTTCCATTCCTCAGCCGGCTTGCCCAGCGCCCATGTCTCGGCCGGTTTGCCCAGGTGGGACGCTGGGCGGCGCCCCAAGTGGGGGGGTACTGTCACATCTGCTCCCGCTCCCCCCCCCACGTCGCTTGAGGGCGCCAGGCTGCCCTGCATCACGCACTCCTGTCATCCATTACGCACACCTGCCTTCCCTCGTCACGCGCATTAGCGATATTAGACTCACCTGGACTCACTCATCACCTGTTATTACCAATTCATGTCAACTCATGTGACAGGGGGTGAATACATACTATGCACTTTTTAAACAAGTTGTCGTTTTCATTTCATTTCACCAATTTTGACTATTTTGTGTGTCCCTTACATTAAATCCAAATAAAATCTATTTAAATTACAGGTTGTAATGCATCAAAATAGGAAAAATGCCAAGGGGGATTGTAACGTCTGCTTCCAACTCACACTCTCAAACACGTAGATCCCCTGAACGGAGCTTACTTTCCAGCGCACTTTCCAGGTCACTCTCTCAAAAACATAGCTCCCATGAACGCACCTCACTCTTCAGATCCTAATCACCTGAATTCTGATAACCTGTTCACACACCTGTATGGCATTATCACACACTATTTAGTTCAGTTCTTTGCACCCCATCATTGTGAGGTATTGTTTGTTTTGTGACATACCTCTATTCGGAGCTCTGGTTGTCCCGTAATTTAATCCTCCCCTGTGTGATAGTTTTGGCCTGCCTCACTAACGATGCCTTTTGCCTATTCACTGCCTGTACTTTAGCCTATCAGATTTCCTGTTATCAACCTATTGCCTGATCTCCCGGGTGATGTTACTAGCTTTTTCCCTGCCTGTACTGTTGCCTTTATGGACCCCCTGTGTATGACCTTCTGCCTGCCCCAGGACCCAGCTACCTGCCTCCTCCTGTGGGTCTCTACAAATAAACACCTGCTGCGCCCTGCGCTTGAAACCAGCTCTCTGTCCCCCATCGTGTTCATTACGTTGGACTAGTAACCGAAAGGTTGCAAGTTCAAATCCCTGAGCTGACAAGGTACAAATCTGTCGTTCTGCCCTTGAACAAAGCAGTTAACCCACTGTTCCTTGGCCGTCATTGAAAATAAGAATTTGTTCTTAACTGACTTGCCTAATTAAAAGAATAAAATTACAGGGATGAATACTTTTGCAAGGCACTGTATGTGGACACCCCTTCAAATGATTGGATTTGGATGTATACTATAAATAGTACTACCCCCCCAGCGCTTAGATTGACTATTGCATTAGGCTTGTTAAAACCTCTCTGGACCACCCATCCCGGATCCGGGATAACTGTCATCAGAAACGCTGACTAGCATAGCCTAGCCTAGCGCCACAGGGATATAATATAATATAATTTCATGAAATCACAAGTCCAATACAGCAAATGAAAGATAAACATCTTGTGAATCCAGCCAACATGTCTGATTTTTTAAATGTTTTACAGCGAAAACACAACACGTATTTATGTTAGCTCACTACCATATCCCAAAAAACACAGCCATTTTTTCACAGCAAAGATAGCTTTCACAAAACCCACAAATAGAGATAAAATCATGGTTTTACATTGGCGCCTTGTTCAGAAATGGCTCCAAAATAGCGAAAGTAATTACAGATAGCCACGTGAAATACAGAAATACTCATCATAAACTTTGATGAAAGATACATGTTTAACATGTAATTAAAGATACACTGGTTCTTAATGCAACCGCTGTGTTAGATTTAAAAAATAACTTTAGTAAAAAGCACAGCATACAATAATCTGAGACAGCGCTCAGCCATTCTCCGCCATTTGAGTCAACAGAAATACGAAATTACATCATAAATATTCCCTTACCTTTGATGATCTTTCATCAGAATGCAGTGCCAGGAATCCTAGTTCCACAATAAATCGTTTTTTTTTTGTTTTATAATGTGCATTACTTCTGTTGAATTAGAAACTTTGGCTAGCATGTGTAGTTCACGTGTCCATAGAACTTTACGCTAATGAACGAAAACTTCAAAAAGTGATATTACAAATCGAATAAACTCGTCAAACTCAGTTGAGAATCAATCTTCAGAATGTTTTTCTCATATATATCCAATAACGTCCCAGACGGAGCATTTGTCTATCTAACGCATTACAGACAAGGACATGACATTCCCAATGTGCGTGGCCGAGAACTGGCAATATATGCCTGACCTGTCACTCCAAAGACTCTCATTCGGTCCCACATCAGGCTAGACGCTTCATTCCACATTCTACTGCCTGTTGATATCTAGTGGAAGGCGTATGAAGTGGATACAGATCCATAAATATAAGGCAATTGAATAGGCGATGCCTTTCACAGCGACCCATTTCAGAATTTTCACTTCCTGTTTGGAAGTTTGCCTGCCACATGAGTTCTGTTTTACTCACAGATATGATTCAAACAGTTTTAGAAACTTCAGAGTGTTTTCTATCCAATAGTAATACGAATATGCATATCATATGATCTAGGACAGAGTACGAGGCCGTTTAATTTGGACACCAATTCATCCAAAAGTGAAAATGTCGCCCCCTAGTTCTAAGAAGTTAAAATAGAGCCCTATGAGGTCGAAATAACACTCGAATTGTGAAAATTATGATAATGTTCTTTTTGTGTAAGAGCTGTTTGAAAAAAAAAAATCAGACTGGGTGGGATGTAATTTTGGCTTGCCGTGTAACATCACCCTGTGATCTGATTACCAATTAATGTTCATAGTTTATTTACAAATTCCCTCCTAGTTGTTGTACTGGTCCCACCCAAAAGCAAGAGATTATGCAGTATGGCTGCTTCCACTGTATTCAATCTGAACAATCAGTCTGATTTGTCTTTGATACATTTTTCATAACCTCCTGCACAGCACACTACATTGCAAATCAGGCTAGTTAACGTTACACATGTCGATTTCCCAGCAGCTCCATCAAGCATCACATGGATCTTGAAATGTGTCTAGATATACATGTTTCAATTCTATAATTAAAGGACATGTTAGTCATAGTTTGCATGCTTCATCGCAATATTGTTTAGAACGTTCTCTTGAGGACTGATGCCCGAATGAACATTCTACTAGTTACTCAATGGCATTCTCTGCTCTGCCATGTGTGAAGAAGATTTAGTCTAAAGTGCATTACAGTGACTTGGAAAGACATTTACATTCCTAAAGAATGCAAATCATTATTACGAAAATCTTTTGTCATCACTGTGATGTCACCAGATTAATTTTGGAGTATAACTTTAGCTAGCTAAGATTGAGGGACAGGACCAGATAGCCATATCTCTAAAGTACATTTGACAACATGATAATGATGGCAAACCGGTTTCCTGCTAATTACTTGCCTACTTTAGCAATGTCGTCGTATTTTCAGGCCACTATAGTGTCTCCTCAGATAATACTACTGTAGCTAGATTGCTAGCTACCAAAGTCTGAGATAAATAATGGTAGTTAACCTGTTGTTCATGCTGCCAGTCACCCAAAACAATACTTGATTTAGTTTGTGTCTTGTCTTTTTTATGTTTGTTTTCTTTGATTACTGTGCAAAATAAAATGCTAAAATGTACAATTTGAAGAGTATTTGTCAAGTATTAGAGCTAAAACAAACTGGCCTGTGATTGGATTTGTAGCTATTAGTTTACCAGCCAGAAGAGAGAGGGTAGCTATTATTTTTATTAGCTAGCTAGCTAAATATCTCATTAGGTGTATGTTCATCTGTGATATGATTCCTAAAAAATGGTCAGCCTTCTGGTTGTTGAATGCAAAAATGAATGTATAACCCTTATGATGGATCATATGACTTATGAAAGCTGGAGCTGGTTTAACTCTGCTACATGATCACATTATTTGAGTTATGGACCATCAGATATGAAATTGTTACGTTTTCTCAAATGTAACTTTGTCACCTTACCAACAGGTTGATAACTTGTAGCTACACAATTCCTTTCCATTCATGATGCCCTTTCTTATCTGCTAAAGGGTCATCGCTGAAGAAGGCCTGCAGGATGAGGAGAACCATGAGGTCATGGACCTCTTGGAAGAAGATGCTTTTGATGAGTAGATACTTGGTGAAGACTAGGACGAAGAGTATGAGACACACACACACACACACAGGACAGACAGGTGAACATCGACTGGCAGAGAAGCAGGTGAACTGGTCACCCCCCCCCCCCCCCCTAACCCTCCTAGGTTGATGCTGGTGGTGCCTGCTGTACATACCAAGCTGGTGGTGCAGGTCGTAGAAATGCTATAGCCTGGTATCATATCTGTTTATGCTGTCTTGCCAACTCCTAATTTATGATAGTTGTCGTGTCATGTTACATAGGAGTTCGCTGTATAGCACAAACAGATCAAAGACCAAGCTAACATTTGGCTGGTTGTCAAAACAGAAAGAGTGAAACTTCAATGTACTTGAGGACTACTCTAGAAATGGTTGGCTTTGTTACAGGAAAGATAGAAAGGAGAATATGACGAGGTTTGCTTGTGTAGCACCTGAATGTAAGGGCAAGAATTTGTGTATGATGTACCTTGCACTTTGTTTTTAGGTTTGAATGAGACAATGTACTCCCATAAAGTTATTGTTTTATTAATATTATATTACTTGTGTATGTCTTATTATATGTAGGACTCAATGCTTTCTGAAATTTGTTTTGATGCGTATATGTGTTTCATTTACTATCCCCATGAGAAAGTGTCTGATCACGGAAAATTCCATCGAATTTTTGAGAAGTACCATCAGTCACTGCAACAGGTGTTCCTTATTTTGTAAGGTTAAAAATAGAATATAACTATTACTGTGAACGACTTTGTAAAACTTACTGACAGTACATGCCATGATTTTAACTGTCCTTATAACCTTGTTTATGACCCGAGACACATGTAGACAGTTTCATTTACACAAATACATGTGCCACAATGGAGCACTCTGGCAGTCTACCATAAGGAACACATAATAAACAGATGCGCGGCAATTCAGTTATGTAAATAACTGACAAGAGAATTTATGAAGAATGACAACCTTTCATTGCAGCCTGGTTTCTTTATTTACTTTCAACAACATAATTCAAGAGTGTTTACTCATTAGAATTGTTTTAATAATATATATCCAGTATCGTCATAAAGTCTATTTTGCAAAATGATGAAATAGACTTTGATGATACTGAAGATTCTACCGTGGGCCATTGTATCTCAGATCCCTAACACAGCAAGCAATACTAAGTATACAGCACTTAGTATTGCTTACTGTGTTTGGCCTCAGATGCTGAGGGCCTTTTGTCTGCCCTGTAGATAATCATGGTATTCTGCAATGAATAGACGGCAGACAGGCTGTTCTGGTCCTGCATCGTCTGGTAACCTATTGAAAACAGTACAACAATGATATAGAAAATGATGCATTATGTATGCCTATTGTTTTTAATGACAAAACAAAGTATCACACACACCTGTACAGTAGAAGTTTGTTGCTTTCAGGTTCCAACTCCAACTCCAACTGACCGGTTGAATAACATGTGCGTTAGGAAACAAAAAAACAAAAAACAAATAAATTAGCATTCGTATGTACATGGAAGGTAAAAAAAATGTAAATACCAAGATACATAAAGAACAAACTCTCAGCTATAGGCACATACGAATGTTATTTTGTTTTTGAAGGGGTAAGGGCTCTAGACCATCCTATCAGGCTGTGTATGTAAATATGTAATTTCAAATTCAATTTTGTTTCCTAATGCCCACACGATCAGGCTGAGCATTTCAGTGGCGCAAGGAGGCTCAGGGAAAAAAAATATATCGTTTGGAGTTCTATAAAAAACAAAATAAGCAGTGATTTATTAGACATAAGAGATTGTTAAAACACTTAATTAAAAAGAATGCAACGGGGCTTTAAATTGCTTAGATCGTAAAAGCCATTCTGCTGCCTTAGTTACTTACTTTCCAAGGCCTTCGACACTGTTGACCACTGCATTCTCATTCAAAAGCTGACTGAAATATGCCTGGATCATGTTTCCTGCAAGTGGTTTGATAATTATCTGTCAGATAGGACACAATGCGTGATTTCTGTTGGGACCTGTTCCTTTACTATTTACTGTATATAAATACTATTGGTCTATCTTTTAAAACTTGGAATATTCATCTGTATGCAGATGACACTTATGTATGCCATTGCTCCAACTGTTGATCAGGCTATGTTAGAGCTGCAATCTGACTTTGTTGACTTACAGAAAAGCCCTGGTTGGTTTAAAACTGGTAACGCGGGCAATACTAAATATACAGTATCTTGTTCTCAAATTCTCACAAAACATTTTCAGATGGACTACATATTTATTCATTGGATGGTTCTCCCATAAATCTGGTTCCCGCCTATAAATATCTGGGCATTAGACAAAGATGTAATATTTCTTTTAAACATATGGATGAGCTAGTTAAAAAGCTACGATTTAAAGTTGGCTTCTTTTTTAGAAATAGATATTGCCTCTCCTTAAATAGCAGGAAGCAGATTGTACAGGCTTGACTATAGTGACACCATTTACCAGATTGCAGCAGCCACGTACGACTCTTAAGCCTTTGGATGCAGTCTACCATAGCGCCCTTCACTTTATCACAGGTGACAGTTTTAATACTCACCACTGCATCCTGTATCAAAAGGTTGGCTGGTCCTCATTTAAAATTGTGGAGATCACTTCTCTATTCTATTTTTGTTTACAAAGCTCTACTACACAAATTTATGACATACCTAACTTCGCTGTTAAAATATAAAAACATGAGATACCAAACCCACTCCCACAGTTGGTTACCTCTTGAGGTTCGTCAGGTCTCCACCGAACTAGGAAATTCCACTTTTAGTTTTAAAGCACCTCATTGCTGGAACCAACTACAAAATACATTACAATTGGATGTTTGTTTGACCACCGGGTAGGTCCCCATCTACAATTGGATGTTTTTTGGACTACCGGTAGGTCCCCATCTTATTGAGGAATGTATTTGTTTCTCTTGAATATTTGCACGACCCGATGAAAATGTCCCAGAAGCCTTGTACATCTTCAGGTTTCCCAGGAAGAAATCATTCAGTAACAGGTTTATTTTGTCTTATGAAATTGTATATCCAGGGTTCCTTTGTGAAAAAGACCCTGGTCTCAATGGTGACTCACTGCTTAAATACAAAAAAAAGGGCGGACTGCCATGATGGAGCCAGCGAAACCCAGAGCAAACTGATATGTGCCTTGATAACCACACAACAATAGAACGTCAGAACTCAGGCACATACAACTAACTGTCCAACACGCAAGTGGGTCGCTACACATCCCGCCCACCTCACAGTTCCTTGTACTCAGGGAAACACACAAAGTCTCTGAAGTGACCCGGTGTCACGACCTGCCGAATTCGGTTCCTCTCCTTGTTCAGGCGGTGTTCGGCGGTCGACGTCACCGGTCTTCTAGCCATCGCCGATCCATTTTTCATGTTCCATTTGTTTTGTCTTGTTTTCACACACACCTGGTTTCAATTCCTTAATTACATGTTGTATATTTTCCCTCTGTTTCCCCCCATGTCCTTGTCGGGAATTGTTTACTTGTAAGTACTCGTGCTATGTGTTACTGGCGCGCTGGGTTTTGTACCCATGTGTTTGTTGTTTTGTATGCCGTTAGTTTTATATATTAAACTGCTCCGGCTACTCACCAAGTTCTGCTCTCCTGCGTTTGACTTCCCTGCCACCAGTTACGCACCCCTTACACCCGGAGGTCTCCTTTGTGTGGTCGTGACGGGGCAGAATGTCCCCCCCATGCCACAAGGTGCTCAGTCTGTGGTATGGGGCTGTCCTTCTGGGCCACAGGGGATGAAGGCAGGGGATACAGGGAAGAAGAAACAGGGGATACAGTCCTTGGTTCTGGGGAATCATTCAGTGACACAGGAGGGACTGGATGAGTGGGTGGTCTGGAGACCTGTCTGAGAGGCCTGTGTGGGTGTGTGGGGGATATCATTGCCACAGGGAGGTGTTGTGGTGGTCTCTGGAATTTGTGGAGGAAAAGCGGCTCCTCTGTATGGGGTTAACCTGTTCCGGTGGAGTGCCACCTTTCTCCCCGTGGGAGACAGCTGGACTGGGTACACCACTTCCCCCATCCTCTCCAAGACCCCGCAGAGACCCACACAGTAACGGGACAGCACCCTTTCTTTCTCAGGGGGCTGTAGACCCAGACCAGTTCCCTAGCCTCAAAGAGCCTCCCCCGGGTTTAAATTACTATCATTAATCCTGGGTCAAGTCTCAAATATGGCTGAATTGTAATGTACCGGCACAGATAGAACAAGGAGCAATGACCCCTGGTGATCACAGATAGACAAAGCATGCTACCGTTAACCAAAATATACCTGGTTTTAACACAAGACTGTGTTGTAGTACTCAAGACATGTCTCGAGACCACATATTGAGTGTCTCTTTGTCTCGATGTCAGACAATGGGAGACACATATATTTGCTAATTATAATTTTTTTAAAGTCAAGTTGGTTGATCATTGCTAGACAGTCATTTTCAGCCCAATTTAAGTCAAAACTGGTAACTAGGCCACTCAGGAACATTCAATGTCGTCTTGGTAAGCAAATTCAGTGTATGATAAGATGTGTCTCCCATTGTCTGTTAAAAATAATACTGAGCCAGGTTTTCCTCTAGGATTTTGCCTATGCTTAGCTCCGTTTTCTCCTATCACAGCCATTAAATGCTGTAACTGCTTTAAAGTCCCCATTGGACTCATGGTGAAATCCCTGAGCGGTTTCCCTCTTCTCTGGCAACTGAGTTAGGAGAGATGCCTGCATCTTTGTAGGGACTGGGTGAATTGATACACCACCCAATGTGTAATTAATAACTTCACCATGTTCAAAGGGATATTAAATGTCAGCTTTTTTTTACCCATCTACCAATAGGTGCCCTTTGCGAGGCATTGGAAAACCTCCCTCGTCTTTGTGATGAATCTGTGTTTGAAATTCACTGCTCAACTGAGGGACCTTAAAGATAATTGTATGTGTGGGGTAAAGAGATGAGGTAACCAGCAAACCTGGTTTCAAAAAACAGATGAAACAACACCTCAAAGCACAATGCCTCTCCCCTATATGACCTATATAATTTATGTGTATGTATTGATAAGTAGGCTACATTTTTAAAATGATGTAGCTCTGTCCTTGTCTGTTAAATGTCCTGTATTACAGTGCCATTGGAAAGTATTCAAGACCCATTGACTTTTCACATTTTGTTAGGTTACAGCCTTATTCTAAAATGTATTCAAATGTTTTTTCCCCTCATCAATCTACACACAATAACCCATAATGACAAAGCAAAAACAGGTTTAGATGTTTTTGCTAATTTATAAAAAAATTGAAATATCACATTTGTAAGTATTCAGACCCTTTACTCAGTACTTTCTTGAGGCACCTTTGGCAGCGATTACAAACTAGAGTCTTCTTGGGTATGACGCTACAAACTTGGCACATCTGTATTTGGTGAGTTTCTCCCATTCCTCTCTGCAGATCCTCTCAAGCTCTGTCAATTTTGGATCGGGACCGTTGCAGCATAGCTATTTTCAGGTCTCTCCAGAGAGTCCGGGCTCTGACTGGGCCACTCAAGGACATTCAGAGACTTATCCCGACACCACTCCTGCATTGTCTTGGCTGTGTGCTTAGGGTCATTGTCCTGTTGGAAGGTGAGCCTTCACCTCATTCTGAGGTTCTGGAGCAGTTTTTCATCAAGGATTTCTCTCTGTACTTTGCTCCGTTCATCTTTCCCTAGATCCTGACTAGTCTTCCAGTCCCTGCCACTGAGAAACATCCCCAAGGCATGATGCTGCCACCACCATGCTCGACCGTTGGGATGGTGCCAGGTTTCCTCCAGACGTGATGCTTGGCATTCAGGCCAAAGAGTTGAATCTTGGTTTCATCAGACCAGAGAATCTTGTTTCAAATCAAATGGTTTCTCATGGTCTGAGTTTTTAGGTGCTTTTTGGGAAACTGTCATGTGCATTTTACTGAGGAGTGGCTTCTGTCTGGCCACTCTACCATAAAGGCATGATTGGTTGAGTGCTGCAGAGATGCTTGTCTTACTGGAAGGTTCTCCCATCTCCACAGAGGAACTCTAGAGCTCTGTCAGAGTGACTATCAGGTTCTAGGTCACCACCCTGAGCAAGGCCCTTCTCCCCCGATTGCTAGAAATAGTCTTGGTGGTTCCAAACTTCTTCCATTTCAGAACGATGGAGGCCACTGTGTTCTTGGAGACCTTCAATGTTACAGAATGTTTTCGGAGCTCTACGGACCTTCCTTCAACCTTCTGGCTTGGTATTTGCTCTGACATGCACTGTCAACTGTGGGACCTTTATATAGACGGGTGTGTGCCTTTCCAAATCATGTCCAATCAATTGAATTTACCACAGGTGGACTCCAATCAAGTTGTAGAAACATCTCAAGGATGATCAATGGAAACAGGATGTACCTGAGCTCAATTTCAAGTCTCATAGCAAAGGGTCTGAATTCTTACTTAAATAAGGTGTTTTTTATTTAGAATAAATTTGCAAAAAAATCTAAAACATGTTTTTGTTATTATGGGGTATTGTGTGTAGATTGCTGAGGATTTTTTTTCTTCAATCCATTTTAGAATAAGGCTGTAACGTAACAAAATGCGGAAAAAGTCCATGGGTGTGAATACTTTCCTTATGTCATGTTTCATGTTTTGTGAGGACCCCAGGAAGAGTAGCTGTTGCGAAAGCAGCAGCTAAATGGGGATCCTAATAAAGTACCAAATACAAAAATACTAAGAGTGAGTCCATGCAACTTATTATGTGACTTGGTAAGCACATTTTTACTCCTGAATTTATTTAGGCTTGGCATAACAAGAGTTGAATACTTATTGACTCAAGACATTTCAGCTTTTAATTTGTCATTTGTTTGTAAAAATTTCTAAAAACAAAATTCCGCTTTCACATTATGGGGTATTGTGTGTAGGCCAGTGACACAAAATCTAAATCTAATCAATTTTAAATTCAGGCCATAACACAACAAAATGTGGAAAAAGTAAAGGGGTGTGAATACTTTCTTAATGCACTGTATGTTCTTCTGAAATATGATTACAGAAATACTGGACATATTGAACGCTTATTATGGTGCCGATTTGACAATTACAATTATGGTCTTGAATTGGACTCACATTTTCTGGCCTTGACTTGGTCTCGGAACCCTCTCCCCCCTCCTCCTCCTCCCCCCTGTCTTGGTCTCACCGCCCCTCCGGTCTTGGTCTTGTCGCGGACTCGATTTGGTCTTGAATCGTCTTGCTTTAGATGGTCTCGAACACAACACCGACACACTGTTAGTTGACCAATGTATCATCAATTGTCTAGCTATATTATATCTAAGGGCATCGCAGGGTATGCTGCAAAATCAATGGGAGCCATAATTTGTGACACTGGGTCATTGCAAAGCAATTGATCCAGCTGTAGAACATCAATATGTTGTTTTAATCTCTAAATTTGTCATGTCTGCTCCCGCTCTTCCCCCCCCCTGGCGCTTAAGAGCGCCAGGCTGCCCTGCATCATGCACTCTGTCATCAATTACGCACACCTGCCTTCCCTCGTCACGCTATATTTGTCTGTTCCCTGCTGATGCATTGATTGTTTTTTTGCCTGTGTTATCTGTTTGCTGACGCTGTCACCGTCTCGTTCCGTGTCCATTATATAGTAAATGTTTTACTCCCCGTACTTGCTCCGTCTCTCCAACGTCATTCCATGTGACAAAATGGTAGAAAAAAAGGTGCCATCTAGAACCTAATAGGTTTCTTCAGCTGTCTCCATAGGAGAACCTTTGAATAATTAGTTTTGTTCCAGGTAGAATCCCTTTTGTTCCAGGTAGAACCCTTAAAGGTTCCATATAGAACCCTTTCCACAGAGGTTTCTACATGGAACACAGAAGGGTTATACCTGGAACCAGAACGGGTTCTATTATGGGGACAGCCGAAGAACCCTTTTGGAACCCTTTTTTGTAAGTGTAGATGTCTGTCAAAATCTTGAATTCTCAGAAGATGAACATTGTATATAGGCAACTATGTATGTTTTGTTACCCCATGATCTAATTAGGTCGGAATACCATACAATATGAAGGACCTAACGAGTGAAAATTGGAATGCAGTGTTTAATGAAAATGGTGCATGTATTTATATGCATCTTCAGAGAATAGTCTGAAAAGGTTGTAAATGTAACAAACATTTAATGAAGAAAGGCCCATTAATGTGGTGAAGAATATTAACGTGCTAGAAAATATAGAACATATAGAAACCATGAACCTATTGTATGAGAGCCACGACAACAAAGAGCCTTTGATCACAAGCTGGAAGAATACATTGAGCATGCATCCTCTCTCACTGGGAAAATGATATAAAAAATGAAAAAGACATACATCATGTGTAGAACTAGAGCATAGCTTCAAAAGATCAATCTTGAAGTTCAAGAGGGTGGATACGGAAAAAGTTACATAGGATAAAGTGTGAATCTTTTTTCTAAAATCTGTTATCAGTTATTAGGAGGGTGTTCATTGGATTATAACAGTGACAAACGGTACCCACTGTAATGGATGTCGCTCTCCTCATCCTCGGACGAGGTGAGGAGAGAAGGATCCTCAGACCAAAACGCAGGCTTAGGGAAATAAGCCATCTTTATTATAAAATATGATGGCAACACGAAACGAAACAAAACACTTTAACAAGCTTACAAAATAACAAAACGACGTTGACGCAACCTGAACATAAACTTACATAACTAAACATAAACTTACGTACAGGAAACGGACGACATCGAAACGAAACGAAACAAAACAAACAAACGCTACAGTCCCATGTGGTACGAACGTACATACAGACATAGGAGACAATCACCCACAAACAAACAGTGAGAATGCCCTACCTAAATATGACTCTTAATTAGAGGCAAACGCAAACCACCTGCCTCTAATCAAGAGCCATACCAGGCAAACCAAAACCAACATAGAAACAGATAACATAGAATGCCCACCCAACCTCACGTCCTGACCAACTAACACACAAAAACTAACATAAATAGGTCAGGAACGTGACACCCACAAACTGTTAGGGCCTATATAAGTTGTCCCAACTGCAGAGCTTTCTTTTCAGCACCATGTAGTGAATCCTTACCACTGCTACACCTGGCTATCAGCAGAGCCTTGTCTGGCAGCGAAACAGTTCATTAAGCCTCATTTACTGCCTTTTAAAAAACATAGCTGATATGGCTGTAAAGGGACACTGTAAAGTCCATGGAGAATAAGAACACCTCCTCCCAGCTTCCAACTGCACTGAAGATAGGAAATACTGTCACCACCGACAAATCCACTATAATTGAAAATTTCAATAAGCATTTTTCTACGGCTGGCCATGCTTTCCACCTGGCTACCCCTACCCCGGTCAACAGCACTGCCCTCCCCTCTGCTACTCGCCCAAGCCTTCCCCATTTCTCTTTCTCCCAAATACAGTCAGCTGATGTTCTGAAAGAGCTGCAAAATCTGGACCCTTACAAATCAGCCGGGCTAGATAATCTGGACCCTTTCTTTCTAAAACTATCTGCTGAAATTGTTGCCACCCCTATTACCAGCCTTTTCAACCTCTCTTTCGTGTCGTCTGAGATTCCCAAAGATTGGAAAGCAGCTGCGGTTATCCCCCTCTTCAAAGGGGGAGACACTCTAGACCCAAACTGCTACAGACCTATATTTATCCTACCCTGCCTTTCTAAGGTCTTCGAAAGCCAAGTCAACAAACAGATTACCGACCATCTCGAATCCCACCATACCTTCTCCGCTATGCAATCTGGTTTCAGAGCTGGTCATGGGTGCACCTCAGCCACGCTCAAGGTCATAAACGATATCTTAACCGCTATCGATAGGAAACAGTACTGTGCAGCCATATTCATTGACCTGGCCAAGGCTTTTGACTCTGTCAATCACCACATCCTCATCGGCAGACTCGACAGCCTTGGTTTCTCTAATGATTGCCTCGCCTGGTTCACCAACTACTTCTCTGATCGAGTTCAGTGTGTCAAATCGGAGGGTCTGTTGTCCGGACCTCTGGCAGTCTCTATGGGTGTGCCACAGGGTTCAATTCTTGGACCGACTCTCTTCTCTGTATACATCAATGATGTCGCTCTTGCTGCTGGTGAGTCTCTGATCCACCTCTACGCAGACGACACTATTCTGTATACTTCTGGCCCTTCTCTTGACACTGTGTTAACAACCCTCCAGGCGAGCTTCAATGCCATACAACTCTCCTTCCGTGGCCTCCAATTGCTCTTAAATACAAGTAAAACTAAATGCATGCTCTTCAACCGATCGCTGCCTGCACCTGCCCGCCTGTCCAACATCACTACTCTGGACGGCTCTGACTTAGAATATGTGGACAACTACAAATACCTAGGTGTCTGGTTAGACTGTAAACTCTCTTTCCAGACTCACATCAAGCATCTCCAATCCAAAGTTAAATCTAGAATCGGCTTCCTATTCCGCAACAAAGCATCCTTCACTCATGCTGCCAAACATACCCTTGTAAAACTGACCATCCTACCAATCCTCGACTTCGGTGATGTCATTTATAAAATAGCCTCCAAAACCCTACTCAATAAATTGGATGCAGTCTATCACAGTGCCATCCGTTTTGTCACCAAAGCCCCATATACTACCCACCACTGCGACCTGTACGCTCTCGTTGGCTGGCCCTCGCTTCACACTCGTCGCCAAACCCACTGGCTCCAGGTCATCTACAAGACCCTGCTAGGTAAAGTCCCCCCTTATATCAGCTCGCTGGTCACCATAGCAACGCCCACCCGTAGCACGCGCTCCAGCAGGTATATCTCTCTGGTCACCCCCAAAACCAATTCTTCCTTTGGCCGCCTCTCCTTCCAGTTCTCTGCTGCCAATGACGGGAACGAACTACAAAAATCTCTGAAACTGGAAACACTTATCTCCCTCACTAGCTTTAAGCACCAGCTGTCAGAGCAGCTCATAGATTACTGCACCTGTACATAGCCCATCTATAATTTAGCCCAAACAACTACCTCTTTACCTACTGTATTTATTTATTTTGCTCCTTTGCACCCCATTATTTCTATCTCTACTTTGCACCTTCTTCCACTGCAAACCAACCATTCCAGTGTTTTTTTTACTTGCTATATTGTATTTACTTCGCCACCATGGCCTTTTTATATTTTTATTTATATATATATTTTTTTTGCCTTCACCTCCCTTATCTCACCTCACTTGCTCATATTGTATATAGACTTATTTTTCACTGTATTATTGACTGTATGTTTGTTTTACTCCATGTGTAACTATGTGTTGTTGTAAGTGTCGAACTGCTTTGCTTTATCTTGGCCAGGTCGCAATTGTAAATGAGAACGTGTTCTCAATTTGCCTACCTGGTTAAATAAAGGTGAAATAAATAAATAAATAAAAAAATGGCTGACTGCTTAAACAAATGTGGATACTACTGACAATTGAGATGTACAAACTACGGCATAAGGGGACAACGAGTGGATAAGAGGAAATCCATAATTTGGATTAAGACATTAATGAGCGAGCTAGGACGGGACATAGTTAATATAACTGTTTGTTCAGCACTTTTGAAATGTACAGCGACATAATACAGAACATTGGCCGTTCTTACAGTATTATCCCTGTACACCAATTCAGAACCGTAGGATAAATGAAGGGGGCATATAAGCAGACAACGAAAGCTCTTACATGTAGCTATAGGCTATAGCTATAGACTACATGCGCACCACCAAGTCAGAACAGTACCCTAAATTATGAGGGGGAAGGGACCAAATTATTAGGGTGAGGCACATGGGCTACTAACAGCTTACTACACAACATACTGTACGCTTAGTATTACTTTCTTAGCTACAGTATACATATCTCCCTGGCATATTACATAAGTTATGCAGCATACAAGACATTTTTGGACTCACCTTGTTGTGCTCACTTGAACAGGAAGGTGGTGCGGCGGTCCTTCATGTGGGCTCTAGAAAGAGGTCCAAAATCCCGAATTGGAATTCAGAGTTGTTAAAAATTATTATTTTCCCAGTCTGAGCTAGTTTGATCTGAGTTCCCAGTTGTCTTGAACTCCCTGAAGTTTGAGATTTCCCAGTTCCGAGTTTCCAAACTTTTCTGGCCCATGGCGTTACACCCTTTTTCGTAATATCAAATTGGCAGTTACGATCTTGTTTCATCGCTGCAACTCCCCTACGGACTTGGCGAAGGTTGAGAGCCAAGCTGCACTGCTTCCTGACACACTGCTCGCTTACCCCGGAAGCCAGCCGCACCAATGTGTCGAAGGAAACACTGTTGACAACTGAGGTCAGCTTGCAGGCACTCTGCCCGCCACAAGGAGTAGCTAGAGGACGATGAGACAAGGACATCCTGGCCGGCCTAACCCAGACAACGTTGTGCCAATTGTGCGCCGCCTCATTGGTCTCCCGGTCAAAGCCGGCTGTGATACAGCCTGTGATTGAACCCGGGGCTGCAGTGGCACCTTAGCACTCATTGTTGAATTTGCGATTTCCAACTTGTTGTGTAATGTTTACATCCTTTATCCTCTTGGATAAGCAGTTCTAATGTAAGTCTATGGCAGCACCCAAGATGCTTGAATTTTTTTGCTCTACCCGTAGATTTTGTGGCGACGTAGTGTCCCCATGAGTGATAGCAAACTGAGCCAATAACGGCGCAACTAGAGAACATTACCAACCACTACACTCCCTGTTTTCCGCTGTCTGACCCACCACCACAGAAAGCATTGAGCTAGGCTAAAATACCTGCATATTGGAGCCGCCTTACTCAACAAAGCAAAAAAGAGGCCGTGTTTGCATGCGGCTTTATTAATTAAATTATTATATATATTTTTACATTGTTTGCAAACTGATATGTGACACGTATTAATACCACATGCAAATAGGCAAAAAAAAAGTACTATATATACAGTACTAGTCAAAACTTTGGACACACCTATTTATTCCAGGGTTTCTTTTCACTATTTTCTACATTGTAGAATAATAGCGAAGACATAACTATTAAATAACACATATGTAATCATGTAGTAACAAAAAAGTGTTAACTTGTTATGGCTAGGGGTTCCCTTGACAACATTCCGCTGAAAAGACAGAGCGCGAAATTCAAAAATATTTTTTAGAAATATGTAACTTTCATTCACAAGTGCAATATACCAAATTAAAGCTTAACTTCTTGTTAATCTACCCACCGTGTCCGATTTCAAAAAGGCTTTACAGCGAAAACACACCACCATATGATTAGGTCAGTCACAAAAACACATACATCCATTTTCCAGCCAAAGAGAGATAAAATGAATCACTAACATTTGATTATCTTTATCAGATGGCACTCATAGGACTTCATGTTACACAATACATTTATGTTTTTTTCGATAAAGTTCATATTTATATCCAAAAATCTCAGTTTACATTGGTCCATAATGGTCAGTAATGTTGTGCCTCGAAAACATCCACCGAATATTCAGAGAGCCACATCAATGTACAGAAATACTCATCATAAACTTTGATAAAAGATACAACTGTTATGCACAGAATTAAAGATATACTTCTCCTTAATGCAACCGCTGTGTCAGATTTCAAAAAAACTTTACGGAAAAAGCACACCATGCAATAATCTGAGTATGACGCTCAGACACAAACAAGCAATACAGGTACCCGCCATGTTGTGGAGTCAACAGAAGTCAGAAATAGCATTATAAAGATTCACTTACCTTTGATGATCTTCATCAGAATGCACTCCCAGGAATCTGTTTCACAATAAATGTTTGTTTTGTTCGATAAAGTCCATCATTTATGTCCAAATACCTCCTTTGTGTCAGCGCGTTCAGTTCACAATCCAAACTCACGAAGCGCGGGCAAGTCCAGGCAAAAGTTCAGACGAAAAGTCCAAAAAGTTTTATAACAGTTCGTAGAAACATGTCAAACGATGTATAGAATCAATATTTAGGATGTTTTTAACATAAATCTTCAATAATGTTTAAAACGGAGAAATCCTTTGTCTTTATAAATGCAATGGAACACAAGTCGCTCTCACGGCCATTCGCGTGACCAGCTCATGGCATTCTGCCAGACACCTGGTTGAAACAGCGCTCATTCCCTCGTCCTTCACAGTAGAAGCCTCAAACAAGGTTCTAAAGACTGTTGACAGCTAGTGGAAGCCTTAGAAAGGCAATGAGTTGAAAACCTACAAACCTCAGATTTCCCACTTCCTGGTTGGATTTTTCTCAGGTTTTCGCCTGCCATAGGAGTTCTGTTATACTCACATACATCACTCAAACAGTTTTAGAAACTTCAGAGTGTTTTATATCCAAATCTACTAATAATATGCATATATTAGCTTCTGGGCCTGAGTAGCAGGAAGTTTACTCTGGGCACTTTTCATCCGAACGTGAAAATGCTGCCCCCTATCCGAAACAGTTTTTTTTTTTTTAAACAAAATATATTTCATATTTGAGATTCTTCAAAGTAGCCACCCTTTGCCTTGATGACAGCTTTACACACTCTTGGCATTCTCATAACCAGTAGGTGTGTCCAATACATTATGTTTTTTAGACTGATCTAAAGAAGAAGTTGTAGTATATTTCAAAAGAACAGAATAGTCCTTATGTTAGACTCTGGTCTGGCTATGCCATATGGTTGTGGGCGACACTAGCTCATTTAGCAGACAAGCTTTGCTTAGAATTCCATGGCATTATTATATATTATTTTATCAGTTTGGAATTCAATTGAACATGGCTGAATAAAATAGAAAGATTTTCTCTAAAAGATTTCTGAGGGAGTGCGAACATGCGGCTATTCTGTGTTGAGCAATTAACAAAGAAACAGGTCTTCCTATACGCTTAATTTAGAGTTATTTATGCAACTTTAGTTGTGATCAAAACATATAAGCCCAACGTTTGGATTTTTAATATATTCTAAGGCTGCATGATGCGACTCTAAAGATGATTTGAAAAATGTTGCATGAAAGACATGAGCGCCGCTTTGTTATTTGCACAGGCTGCACACAATTCACTAGTCTCTCATTCACAATTTGACAAGCACTTGATAATGCCTCGAATTTCCCAGATGGCAACCCATTTGTGTGGCCGTAATGCCCCCTAAAAAATCCATTGTGCCCTTGGGCTGAATATAATAATTATAATTCCCTTCTCCCGGCTGTGCACGCCAAAGCACCGCTCACTCACATGGCTCACTCAAATATCTCAATTCTTATTAGCCAATGCCCATCACATGATCGGGTCTTTCTCACAGGCTACAAGTGAAGACAAACACATCAGGGACGCAACTGCGCACGCTTTGTCCAATTCCAAGGCGCATATTGAAGATATTGGAAGAACTGTAAAATGTACTTTTCATCAGCCAACAAGATGAGTAGGCAGCAAAAGCACTAGCCTAACAAATGTTGTACTATGGGGGATAGTATTTACAAAGTTGACCAATTCTATTTTGTGAAGGAAATAAATATTCCAAACATAGTCTGGGACAGTTGTGGGATGCAGGAAATATTAACGGAACAAAGTACAGAGAGATCTTTGATGAAAAACTGCTCCAGAGTGCTTAGGACCTCAGACTGGGGCCAAGGGTCACCTTCCAAAAGGACAACGACCCTAAGCACACAGCCAAGACAATGCAGGAGGGGATTCTGGACAAGTCTCTGAATGTCCTTGAGTGGCCCAGCCAGAGCCTGGACTTGAACCCGATCGAACATCTTTGGACAGACCTGAAAATAGCTGTGCAGCGACGCTCCCTATACAACCTGACAGTGCTTGAGAGGATCTGGAGAGAAGAATGGGAGAAACTCCCCGAATACAGATGTGCCAAGATTGTAGAGTCATACCCAAGTAGAGTCTGTAATCACTGCCAAAGGTGCTTAAACAAAGTACTGAATGAAGGGTCTGAATGCTTATGGAAATGTGATATTCATGTTTTTTATTTATAAAACATTTGCAGAACTTTCTGATAACCTGTTTTTGCTTTGTCATTATGGTGTAGATTGATGAAGGGGAAAAAACGGTTTAATCCATTTTAGAATAAGGCTGTTATGTAACAAAATGTGAAAAGTAAAGGGGTCTGTATATTTCCCGAATGCACTGTATACAGCTGAAGTCGGAAGTTTACATACACTTAGGTTGGCGGTATTGAAACTCGTTTTTCAACCACTCCACAAATTTCTTGTTAACAAATTATAGTTTTGGCAAGTCGGTGAGAACATCTACTTTGTGCATGACGCAAGTCATTTTCCAACAATTGTTTACAGACAGATTATTTCACTAATAATTCACTGTATCACAATTCCAGTGGGTCAGAAGTTTACATACACTAAGTTGACTGTGCCTTTAAACAGCTTGGAAAATTCCAGAAAAGGATGTCATGGCTTTAGCACGTCTGATAGGCTAATTGACATCATTTGAGTCAATTGCAGGTGTACCATGATGTATTTCAAGGCCTACCTTAAAACTCAGTGCCTCTTTGCTTGACATCATGGTAAAATCAAAAGAAATCAGTCAAGACCCCACATTTTTTTCGTAGACCTACACAAGTCTGGTTCATCCTTGGGAGCAATTTCAAAATGCCTGAAGGTACCACGTTCATCTGTACAAACAATATTACGCAAGTATAAACACCATGGGGCCACGCAGCCATCATACTGCTCAGGAAGGAGACGCGTTCTGTGCCTAGAGATCCCAGATCAACAGCAAAGGATATTGTGAAGATGCTGGATGAAAACAGGTACAAAAATATCTATATCCACAGTAAAAAGAGTCCTATATCGACATAACCTGAAAGGCCGCTCAGCAAGGAAGAAACCACTGCTCCAAAACGGCCATAAAAAAAGCCAGACTACAGTTTGCAACTGCACATGGGGACAAAGATCTTACTTTTTAGAGAAATGTCCTCTGGTCTGATGAAACAAAACGCCACAGAACACCTTCCCAACCGTGAAGCACAGGGGTGCAGGCATCATGTTGTGGGGGTGCTTTGCTGCAGGAGGGACTGGTGCACTTCACAAAATAGATGGCATCTTGAGGAAGGTAAATTATGTGGATATATTGAAGCAACATCTCAAGACATCAGTCAGGAAGTTAAAGCTTGGTCGCAAATCGGTTTTCCAACTGGACAATGACCCCAAGCATACTTCCAAAGTTGTGGCAAAATGGCTTAAGGACAACAAAGTCAAGGTATTGGAGTGGCAATCACAAAGCCCTGACCTCAAACCTATATAACATTTGTGGGCAGAACTGAAAAAGTGTGTGCGAGCAAGGAGGCCTACAAACCTGACTCAGTTACACCAGCTCTGTCTGGAGTAATGGGCCAACATCCACCCAACTTATTGTGGGAAGCTTGTGGAAGGCTACCCAAAATGTTTGACCCAAGTTAAATTATTTCACGGCAATGCTCCCAAATACTAATTGAGTGTATGTGAACTTCTGACCCACTGGGAATGTGATGAAATAAATAAAAGCTTCAATAAGTAATTCCCTCTACAATTATTCTGACATTTCACATTCTTAAAATAAAGTCATCATCCCAACTGACCTAAGACAGGGAATTTTTACTAGGATTAAATGTCAGGAATTGTGAAAAACTGATTTTAAATGTATTTGGCACAGGCCACAATCAACAGCCTAATCAACTCTATGCGAAGGAGATGTGTCGTGCTGCATGAGGCAAATGGTGGTCACACCACATACTGACCTTAACACCACACAGGCCTTAACTTTTTTTTAAGGTATCAGTGACCAACAGATGCATATCTGTATTTCCATTTATGTGAAATCCATAGATTAGGGCCTAATGAATTTATTTAAATTGACGGATTTCCTTATATGAACTGTAACTCAAATTGTTGCATTTTGCTTTTATATTTTTGTTCAGTATAATGAATAAAAAACGAAAAGCTGAAATGTCTTGAGTCAATAAGTATTCAACCCCTTTCTTGTGCCATATATGAATGTGCTTAACAAGTCACATAAGAAGTTGCATGGACTTTTAATGACTACCTCATTATCTGTAAGGTCCCTCTGTCGAGCAGTGAATTTCAAACACAAATTCAACCACAAAGACCAGGGAGGCTTTCTCGCAAAGAAGGGCACCTGAATGGTGTAACAATAACTCAGTTCCAGGTCAGTATGAAAAATAAATGGAATGGCGCTATTTTGCCTTAAGCACAGGCAAAATCCTAGAGGAAAAACTGGTTCTGTCTGCTTTCCACCAGATACTGGGAGATGAATTCACCTTTCAGCAGGACAATAATCTAAAACACAAAGCCAACTCTACAATGGAGTTGCTTACCAAGAAGACATTGAATTTTCCTGAGTGGCCGAGTTACAGTTTTGACTTAAATCTTGGCAAAATCTATGGCAAGACCTGAAAATTGTTGTCTAGAATGATCAACAACCAATTTGACAGAGCTTGAAGAATTTTGAAAAGAATAATGGTAAATTGTTGCTCTATCCAGGTGTGGAAAGCTCTAAGAGATTTACTCAGAAAGTCTCACAGCTGTAATCGCTGCCAAAGGTGCTTCTACAAAGTATTGACTCAGGGGTAATAATATTTATGTATATTAGATATCTGTATTTCATTTCCAATACATCTGCAAAAATGTCTAAAAACATGTTTTCACTTTGTCATTATGGGGCATTGTGTGTAGTTGGGTGAGAAAAATATATATTAAATACATTTTGAATTTTAACACAACAAAATGTCGAATTGTCACACCCTGATCTGTTTCACCTGTCTTTGTGTTGATCTCCACCCCTCTCCAGGTGTCGTCCATCTTCCCCCATTATCCCCTGTGTATTTATACCTGTGTCCTCCGTTTGTGCCTGTTGCCAATAATTCTTTCCCCGTGAAACCTACCAGTGTTTATTCCCCTGCTCCTGTCTGTTCTTGCTCCTGTTTTCTAGTCCTTCCTGGTTTTGACCCTTCTGCCTGCCCCGAGCCTGCCATTCGATACCTTGCCCCACCTCACTGGATTATTGACCCCTGCCTTCCCTGACCCTGCGACTACCTGCCATTCTGGACCTTTTGCACCCTCTCTGGATTACTGACCTCTGCCTGCCTTTGACCTGTCGTTTACCTGCCCCTGTACTAGAAATAAACTTTTGTTTCTTTGACACTGTCTGCATCTATATCATACCTAAAATCTGATAGTACGAACTGGCCATGACTGACCCAGCAGACTCAGACCAGCTCCACAATGCTGTCTCCCTGCAAGGAGCCACCCTTGGAAGACACGAGGAGTTACTTCAAAGTCTTATAGAGGGACTCCATACCCTGACAGAGCGCCATGACCAGGCGTTCGATACCTTACTGGAGCAAATCCGTGGATTTCCCACTGGGCAGCGGGTCACACCTGTAATCACCCAGCCTACCCCAGTGTCCCGAGAACCCTGTTTACCTCCTCCGGAGCACTACGCTGGAGATAACGGAACCTGCTGGGCTTTTCTCTCCCAGTGCTCCCTCATTTTCGAGCTGCAGCCTTCTTCGTTCCTCTCGGACCGCTTGAGGATAGAGTACATAACTCTGATGTCTGGGAGGGCACTCGCTTGGGCCACGGCGGTGTGGGAGCAACAATCCATCTGCCTCAGTCTGGAGAAGGTTCGTAAGGTGTTTGATTCTCCATTGTCTGGGAGATAGGCTGCTCCAGCTACGTCAAGACTCCCGTAGTGTGGCAGACTACGCTGTGGATTTCCGCAAGTTGGCAGCTGAGAGTGCTTGGAACCCAGAAGCGCTGTTCGACATGTTCCTACATGGTGTATCAGAGAAAGTAAAGGACGAGCTCGCAGCCCGGAAACTACCGACGGATCGCCTTGACCATTCGGATCGATGGGCGAGTACGGAAACTAAGAAAGGAGAGGAGATTCGATTTCACTCTCCCATCCAAAGATTCTTCCTCGCCTCCAAGCTTTCCTGGAAGTCCCCTACGGCTCCATTGCAGAGAGAACCCGAGGCTACCCGAGTTCCCCCGAGAGCCTCCGAAGACTACCGATTCACCTCTTCCTGAGCCTATGCAACTAGGCAGAGCTATGCTGTCTCCAGCTGAACGGCTATACAGGCTTCACACTAAGAGTTGCCTGTATTGTGGGACTACTGTTAATTTCGTCTCCACCTGTCCACTAAAAGACCAGGCTCACCGGTAGGAGTGAGTACTCTGGTGGGCCATACGGAAAACTTTTCCTCTCCCCTTACTCACATCCCTTTTCATGCCATGTTGCTGTGGGGGACACAGTTGAAATCTCTCCGGGTCCTCATCGACTCTGGGGCCGATGAGAGCTTTATGGACGCTACCCTGGCTTCCCAGCTGGATATCCACACTCAGCCCCTCTCCATTCTCATGGACGTTAGAGCATTGGCCGGGTGCTCTATAGGCCGGGTCACCCACAATACCACCCTTATCAACCTATGTTTCTGGGAAGCAAACGAGACGATCCAGTTCCTGCTCATTAAGTCTCCTCATGTTCCTGTGGTATTGGGATTCTCCTGGCTCCAGCGACAATCCCGTCATTGACTGGTCTGGTCTGGTCTGCCATCATGGGCTGGAGTCCGTTTTGCAACGGCCATTGCCTGAAGTCAATGCAGCCTGCCCCGGAACGTCTTCCTGGGGGCTCGGAAGTTGCCCCGGACCTCTCCGCCATTCCTGCGGAGTACCAGGACCTCTGGGAGGTATTCAGTAAGGCCCGAGCCACTTTGCTTCCACCGCACCGACCATATGATAGGATTGAGGGTTGAGCATCTCCCAGGCACCACTCCACCCCGGGGACGACTGTACTGTCTGTCAGGTCCGGAGACCAAGGCTATGGAAACCTACATTGAGGACTCCCCCTCCGCCGTGCATCGGCTACTGGGTCTCAACGACATGATGGTGAAGAACCCCTACCTCTCATCTCCTTGGCCTTCGAGCCACTCCAGGGGCTCACCGTGTTCTCCAAGTTGGACCTACGGAACGCCTACCACCTGGCGCGGATACGGGAAGGCGACGAGTGGAAGACTGCCTTCAACACGGCCAGCGGTCACTACGAGTATCGGGTCATACCATTTGGTCTTACTAACGCCCCTGCTGTGTTCCAGGCTCTGGTTAATGATGTTCTCCACGACATATCTTGTCTTCTCCCGCTCCACCCAAGAACACAGGCTCCACGTCTGACAGGTTCTCCAACGCCTCCTGGAGAACCAGCTTTTTGTAAAATCAGAGAAGTGTGAATTCCATCGCTCCACCATCCCCTTTCTGGGTTACATCATCGCTGCAGGGAGTGTACAGATGGATCCTGGGAAGGTGAGAGAGGTGGTGGATTGGCCCCAGCCTACGCCCAGAGTACAGTTGCAATGCTTCCTGTAGTTTTAAAACTTTTATCGCCGCTTTATCCGGGGCTACAGCACCCTGGCTTCCCCCTGTCTGCACTCACCTCTCCCAAGGTTCGGTTCACGTGGTCCCCAGCTGCTGACCGGGCGTTCTGGGATCTTAACCACAGCTCCCATCTTGGTACATCCTGACCCGTCTCGCCAGTTCGTGGTGGAGGCCGACGCTTTGGATGTTGGAGTGGGGGCTGTTCTGTCCCAGCGGTCTGCCCTGGACCTCAAGTTACATCCCTGTGCCTTTTTCTCCCACCGCCTCAACGCCACGGAGAGGATCTATGATGTGGGGAATCGTGAGCTTCTTGCGATGAAGATGGCGTTGGAGGAATGGAGGCACTGGCTAAAGGGGGTGGAATCCTTTTATTGTGTGGACCGACCACAAGAATCTGGAATATCTCCACACCTCCCAAGTGTCTCAATTCCAGGCAAGCTAGGTGGGCCCTACTGTTCACCGGTTCAACTTCTCCCTCTCATACCGGCCGGGATCCAAGAATGTCAAGCCAGATGCGCTGTCAGGCCACTATAGCCCCACGGCTACTTCCCCGGAACCTGAGACCATCCTTCCCACCTTGTGCCTGGTGACGCTACTCAGCTGAGGAATAGGGAAGCATGTTCTTGAGGCGCAGTGTTCCCAGATAACCGGATGTTCATTCCTGACGCGGTCTGCTCCTCGGTCCTGGAGTGGGCCCACTCCTCCAGGCTTGCCTGCCACCCGGGCTCCTGCTGGACCCTGGCTTTTGTGCGACACCACTTTTGGTGGCCTACCATGGTTCCTGACGTCTCCGCATTTGTAGCCGCTTGCACGGTCTGTGCACAGAAAAATTCATGCACAAAGTAGATGTCCTAACCGACTTGCCGAAATTTGTGGAGTGGTTAAAAAACGAGTTTTAATGACTCCAACCTAAGTGTATGTAAACTTCCCACTTCAACTGTAAATACGTTCTGTAGGCACTGTATCACCACCTTCAAGAAAAGTAATTGACTATGTCAAGATAAGATAATATTTTAATTCTGCGTCCTTACCTCAACGGCTATAACACACTTAGATTGTCCCCTATTTGAAAGAGTACATCTTATTATGTTGTGGTTGGAATTCATCAACTGATAGCTGATCATATTAACAAAGTAAACCTCATGGCTTGGCAGTTAATCCCAAAATCTTCCACATTGTCATTACCAACACTGTGATTACCACTACAAAATGTGTTAGTAATGACAATTTCCAGGTTTTTACTTCCCAGGTTATACATTTTCTATAAAATGGGTATACACCTGCTCAATCGTGCTTATCAAATGTAATGCTCATCAAAATGTTACTTACTTTATCGACATCCATTTCCACCCACTTATTTTTAACACCTAATGAAATTTACCATTACCCTGTCATTACCACCACACAGTCATTACCGCCACAATATGCACATATTTCTTGATGTGTATATTTACACATTCAATATCACACTGGTAAGTATAAAGATACAGTCCATTTAACAAACTGGAGGCCTAACACGTCAATGTTGTGATGTGAAAATCCTGCCGAAATGCATAGCATATAGAAATTGTTCATCCTGATCAGACAGGTTTTTTACATGGACGATATATTGGAGATAATATACGAAAATTACTTGAAACAATTTAACATTATGAAATATTGAAGATACCAGGTCTGGTCTTCATAGCAGATTTTGAAAAGGCGTTTGATAAAGTTTGATTCGGATTTATATATAAATGCCTGGAATACTTTCATTTTGGTGAATCTCTCATACAATGGGTAAAAGTTATGTACAGCAACCCCAGATGTAAAATAGTAAACAATGGTTACTTCTCAGAAAGTGTTAAGCTTTTAAGAGGAGTAAAACAAGGCTGTCCGTGTCTCCATATCTATTTATAATGGCCTTTAAAATGCTAGCTATTAAAATTAGATCCAACAAGAACATCAAGGAATTAGAAATCCAGGTGATAAAAACAAAAGTGTCAATGTACGCTGATGACTAGTTTTTTTAAAGTCCGCAATCTGGATCCCTGCACAGTCTCATTGAAGATCTTGATCCCTTTTCTAGCCTCTCTGGATTAAAACCTAATTATGACAAGTGTACCATATTATGTATTGGATCGTTTAAAGATAGTGTTTACACTACCTTGTAGTTTACCAATAAAATGGGTGGATGGTGAAGTAGACATACTCGGAATTCACATCTGAAAAAATATAAATTAATTTACCACAATTAATTTCAATAGAAAGTTAGCAAAAATAGATAATATTTTGCAACCACGGAGAGGTTGTCTATTTATTGAAAAAATGACATTGATTAATTCTTTTATCACAGTTTATTTACTTACAAATGGTATTGCCTACTCCAGATGATTTGTTTTTAAAATCATATGAGCAAAAAATATTTCATTTTATTTGGAATGCTAAACCAGACAAAATTAAACGTGCCTATTTAAATAAAGAATATGAGTTTGGGGGGCTAAGATTATTAAATATTAAAGCTTTAAACCTACCTCTAAAAGCTGCACTTATAAGTTATTCTTAAACCCAAAATGGTTCTCCAGTAGATTATTAAGAAAAGCTCATCCATTGTTCAAAAATTGCTTTTTGCCATCATAAAGATAAAAATTTCTCATTTCCGACTAATTGAAAATTAAATTTTGTTTAAAGTATCGCCCATTCTTAAACAAGCCATACAAAGCTGGTAACAATTTCCAGAAAAGATAGAACAAATATTACAACAAATGTTATGGTTAAATTAAAATATGTTGAGTAATAAAAAATATTTTTTTATGGAATTTAAAAAAAAACATTTTATTATATTTATTAATAATATTCTGAATAGAAATGGAGGAGTTATGTCACATATGCAGTTATCGAAACATTTTGGGAATATCTGCTCAATCCAAATTTACAACCAACTGATTGCAGCACTACTATACAAAAATGGAGGAGGCAAGTGGAAAAGGGAGAAGGTAGGGAACTTGTTTGCCTGCCATATATTAAAGATACAAATTGGCTGAAAGTGACACGTCCTGAACTTTTTCACATGTCCTTGTGCTTGTCTCCACCCCCTTCCCAATTATGCCCTGTGTATTTTTACCTGTGTTCTCTGTCTGTCTGTTTGTTGCCAGTTCGTCTTGTTTGTTCAAGGTAACCATCACTTTTCCTGTCAGCGCCGATCATTTTCAAGCCTCTCTTTCCTCGTCTTCCTGGTTTCTGACCTTTGCATGTCCTGACCCTGTACCCGCACGCCTGACCACTCTGCCTGACCCTGAGTCTGCCTGCCATCCTGTACCTTTTCATTACCCTGGATCTTCAACCCCTGCCTGCCTTGACCTGTCTTTGCCTGCCCCTGTTACTACAATAGCCTCCGGAGACTGCCAATTCACATCTTCCCGAGCAGATGCAGCTCGGCAGGGCTAGGCTGCCTCCAGCCGAACGCGTACGCAGAGTTGTCTGTATTGTGGTACTGCCGGTCATTTTGTGTCTACTTTGGAAAGAGTACACTGGTGGGTTTGAAAGATAATTGTTCTTCTCTCCTTACTCGCCCCCCTGTCTATGCCACCCTGATGTGGGGTGACCAGTCCAAGTCTCTCCAGGTACTCATCGACTCGGGGGCCAATGTGAGTCTCATGAACATTACCCTGGCATCCGAGCTGGGAATCCCCACTCAACCACTCTCAATTCCTATGGGTGTTAGAGCGCTGGAAGGGTGCTCTGGAAGGGCGCTGGATAGAAGGGCGCTGGAAGGGTCTAGGAACCTTCACCAAGGCCCCCCCTAGATAGAGGAGATAGCTCAGGACAGAGAGGTAGCTCAGGACAGAGAGGTAGCTCAGGACAGAGAGGCAGCTCAGGACAGAGGGGCAACTCCGGACTGAAAAGCAGCTCCGGACAGAGAGGCAGCTCATGACTGAGTGGCAGCTCATGACTGAGTGGCAGCTCATGACTGGAGGGCAGCTCATGACTGGAGGGCAGCTCATGACTGGAGGACAGCTCATGACTGGAGGACAGCTCATGACTAGAGGGCAGCTCATGACTGGCTGGCGGCTCTGGCAGCTCCTGACTGGCTGGCGGCTCTGGCAGCTCCTGACTGGCTGGCGGCTCTGGCAGCTCCTGACTGGCTGGCGGCTCTGGCAGCTCCTGACTGGCTGGCGGCTCTGGCAGCTCCTGACTGGCTGGCGGCTCTGGCAGCTCCTGACTGGCTGGCGGCTCTGGCAGCTCCTGGCTGGCTGGCAGCTCTGGCAGCTCCTGACTGACGGACGGCTCTAGCGGCTCCTGACTGACGGACGGCTCTAACGGCTCGGGACAGACGGGCGGCTCTAATGGCTCGGGACAGACGGATGGCTCAGACGGCGCTGGGCAGACGGATGGCTCAGACGGCGCTGGGCAGACGGATGGCTCAGACGGCGCTGGGCAGACGGATGGCTCAGACGGCGCTGGGCAGACGGATGGCTCAGACGGCACTGGGCAGACGGATGGCTCAGACGGCACTGGGCAGACGGATAGCTCAGACGGCGCTGGGCAGGCAGGCAGCTCAGACGGCGCTGGGCAGACGAGCAGTGCAGGCGGTGTTGGGCAGACGGCCGACTTTGACCTGCTGAGGCGCACAGTAGGCCTGGTGCGTGGTACCGGAACTGGAGGTACTGGGCTGGAGACACGCACCATAGGAAGAGTGCGTGGAGCAGGAACAGGGCACACTGGACTCTCAAAGCGCACTATAGGCCTGGTGCGTGGTACCGGCACTGGTGGTACCGGGCTGAGGGCACGCACCTCAGGGCGAGTGCGGGAAGAAGGAACAGTGCGTACAGGGCTCTGGAGACGCACAGGAGGCTTGGTGCGTGATGCCGGAACTGGAGGCATTGGGCTGGAGACACGCACCATAGGGAGAGTGCGTGGAGGAGGAACAGGGCTCTGGAGACGCACTGGAAGCCTGGTGCGTGGTGTCGGCACTGATGGTACTGGGCTGGGGCGGGAAGGTGGCGCCGGATATACCAGACCGTGAAGGAGTACACGAGCTCATGAGCACCGAGCCTGCCCAACCTTACCTGGTTGAATGGTCCCCGTAGCCCTGCCAGTGCGGGGAGGTGGAATAACCCGCGCCGGGCTAAGCACACGTACAGGAGACTCCGTGCGCTCTTCCGCACAACACAGTGTCTGCCCGTACTCTCGCTCTCCACGGTAAGCCCGGGAAGTTGGCGCAGGTCTCCTACCTGACTTCGCCACACTCCCCTTTAGGCCCCCCCCTCCCCAATACATTTTTGGTTGAGCCTCTCGGGCTTCCAGCCGCTCTGCCTTGCTTGCGCCTCATAATGCCGCCTCTCCGCTTTCGCTGCCTCCAGCTCCGCTTTGGGGCGGCAACACTCCTCTGGCTCTGCCCAGGGTCCTTCTCCATCTAGGATTTCCTCCCATGTCCATTCCTCCTTGTACTGCTGCTGCTGTCGCTGCTGCCCGTTTCCACGCTGCTTGGTCCGAGTTTGGTGGGTGATTCTGTCACGGTTTTCTTCCTGGGATGAAGGAGAGGACCAAAACGCAGCGCGGCTAGTGTTCAACATAATTTAATAAAGAATATGTGAACACTACAAACAACAAAACAATAAATGTGAAAACCGGCAACAGTCCTATCTGGTGCAGAACACAAAGACAGAAGACAGGAAACAATCACCCACAAAATCCCAACACAAAACAAGCCTCCTATATATGATTCTCAATCAGGGACAACGATTGACAGCTGCCTCTGATTGAGAACCATATTAGGCTGGATACAGAAACAGACAAACTAGACATAGAATTCCCACCCAGCTCACGTCCTGACCAACACTAAACAAGCAAAACACATAAGAACTCTGGTCAGGACGTTACAGGTTCGAGTCTTGAGTCAAATCCAAGTCGTGCATTCTAAGAGCAAGTCAAGTCGAGTCACAAGCTTTTTGAAGTCTCAAGTCAAGAAAAAATATATCTATATATGCAATGACTTGTTCAACTACAGATCTTTGTCTATTTATTGAGGCTAAAAGACTTTTTCATTATTTTGTCTACAACATATTTGGATTGGGTGGTAAGGGTAGGCAACAACACATCTGCCATGGTAATCCTCAACATTGGGGCCCATCAGGGGTGCGTGTTTAGTCCCCTCCTGTACTCCTTGCTCACCCACGACTGCGTGGCCAAGCACGATTCCAATACCATCATTAAGTTTGCTGACGACACATCAGTGGTAGGCCTGATCAACGACAACGATGAGACAGCATATAGGGAGGAGGTCAGAGACTTGGTACTGTGGTGCCAGGACAACAACCTCTCCCTCAATTTGAGCAAGACAAAGGAGATGATTGTGGACTTCAGGAAAAGGAGGGACGAAGAGGACCCCATTAACATTGACTGGGCTGTAGTCGAGCGGGTCGAGAGTTCCAACAAACTATCATGGTCCAAACACACCAAGAAGAGGGCACGACAACACCTTTTCCCCCTCAGGAGACAAGATTTGGCATGGATCCCCAGATCCCCAAAAAGTTCTATAGCTGCACCATCAAAAGCATCCTGGCGGGTGCATCACCACCAGGTAAGGCAACAGCTCGGCATCCGACCGTAAGGTGCTACAGAGGGTAGTGCGTACGGCCCAGTACATCACTGGGGCCAAGCTTCCTGCCATCCAGGACATATGTACTAGGAGGTGTCAGAGGAAGGCCCAAAAAATTGACAAAGACTCCAGTCACCCAAGTCATAAACTGTTCTCTCAGCTACCGCATGGCAAGCGGTACCGGAGCGCCAAGTCTAGGTCCAAAAGGCTCCTTAACAGCTTCTACCCCCAAGCCATAAGACTGCTGAACAATTGATAAAATGGCCACACGGACTATTTACATTGACACCTCCCCAATTTGTTTTTACACTGCTGCTACTCGCTGTTTATTATCTACAGTATGCATAGTGACTTTACCTCGACTAACCTGTACCCACGCACATTGACTCGGTACCGGTACCCCCTGTATATAGCATCGTTATTGTTATTTTATTTAGTTACTTTTTAAATACATTTTTCACTTAAGTTTCTTTAGTAAATATTCTCTTAACTCTATATCTTGAACTGTATTGTTGGTTAAAGGCTTGTAAGTAAGAATTTCACGGTACGGTCTACACCTACTGTCACGTTCCTGACCTGTTTTCTGGTGTTTTTTATGTGTGTGATGGTCAGGGCGTGAGTTTTGGGTGAGCAGTCTATGTTTTCCGTTTCTATGTTGGTTTTGGGTTGCCTGGTATGGCTCTTGATTAGAGGCAGGTGTTTTGCGTTTTCCTCTAATTGAGAGTCATATTAAGGTAGGGTGTTCTCACTGTTTGTTTGTGGGTGATTGTCACTGTGTCTGTGTTTGTTGCACCACACGGTACTGTCTCGTCTCGTTCGTTCGGTCGTTCCTGTTTATGTGTTCCTCGTTTCATGTAAGTTCATAGTTTAGGTCTGTCTAGTTTGTTTTGTTGTTTTGTAAAATTATTCAAGTGTTCTTCGTGTGTTTAGTTTTGTCTTGTTAAATAAAGTTCATTATGTACTCACAACCCGCTGCGCCTTGGTCAACTCACTCACCGAAAGAGAGCCGTTACAGAATCACCCACCAAACCCAGATCAAGCAGCGGGTTAACGGACAGCAACGACAGCAGCAGCGCAAGAAGGAGGAATGGACTTGGGAGGATGTTTTGGACGGGAAAGGTTGCTACACATGGGAGGAGATCATGGCTGGAAGGGATCGCCTCCCATGGGAACAGCTGGAGGCACTGAGGAGAGCAGAGGCAACCGGAGAAGGGAACCGGAGTTATGAGGGGACGCGTCTAGCACGGAAGCCCGAAAAGCCTGTGAGTACCACCCAAAAATTTCTTGGGGGGGCTAAGAGGTGGTGGGCCGAGGGCAGGCAGGAGACCTGCGCCCACTTCCCAGGCTAACCGTGGAGAGCGGGAGTACGGGCAGACACCATGTTACGCAGTAGAGCGCACGGTGTCTCCTGTACGGGTGCATAGCCCAGTGCGGATTATTCCACCTCCCCGCACTGGTAGGGCTAGATTGGGCATTGAGCCAAATGTCATGAGGCCGGCCCTACATATCTGGCCACCAGTACGTCTCCTTGGGCCGGCTTACATGGCACCAGCCTTACGCATGGTGTCCCCGGTTCGCCAACACAGCCCAGTGCGGGTTATTCCACCTCCCCGCACTGGACGGGCTACGGGGAGCATGCAACCAGGTAAGGTTGGGCAGGCTCAGTGCTCAAGGGAGCCAGTACGCCTACACGGTCCGGTATTTCCGGCGCTACCTCCTCGCCCCAGCCCAGTACCACCAGTGCCTACACCACGCACCAGGCTTCCAGTGCGTTTTAAGAGCCCTGTTCCTCCTCCACGCACTCTCCCTTTGGTGCGTGTCTCCAGCCCAGTGCCTCCAGTTCCGGCACCACGCACTAAGCCAGAGCCCTGTACGCACGTCTCCAGAGCCCTGTACGCACTGTTCCTTCTCCCCGCACTCGCCCTGAGGTGCGTGCCCTCAGCCCGGTACCTCCAGTTCCGGTACCACGCACCAGGCCTATAGTGAGCTTCGAGAGGTCAGTGTGCCCTGTCCCTGCTCCCCGCACTAGCCTTGAAGTGCGTGCCGTCATCCCGGTACCTCCAGTTCCGGCACCACGCACCAGGCCTACTGTGCGCCTCAGCAGGGCAGAGTCGGCCGTCTGCCCAACGCCTTCTGCACTGCCTGTCTGCCCAGCTCCGTCTGAGCCATCTGTCTGCCCAGCGCCGTCGGAGCCATCCGTCTGCCCAGCGCCGTCGGAGCCATCCGTCTGCCCAGCGCCGTCGGAGCCATCCGTCTGCCCAGCGCCGTCGGAGCCATCCGTCTGCCCAGCGCCGTCGGAGCCATCCGTCTGCCCAGCGCCGTCGGAGCCATCCGTCTGCCCAGCGCCGTCGGAGCCATCCGTCTGCCCAGCGCCGTCGGAGCCATCCGTCTGCCCAGCGCCGTCGGAGCCATCCGTCTGCCCAGCGCCGTCGGAGCCATCCGTCTGCCCAGCGCCGTCTGAGCCATCCGTCTGCCCAGCGCCGTCTGAGCCATCCGTCTGCCCAGCGCCGTCTGAGCCATCCGTCTGCCCAGCGCCGTCTGAGCCATCCGTCTGCCCAGCGCCGTCTGAGCCATCCGTCTGCCCAGCGCCGTCGGAGCCATCCGTCTGCCCAGCGCCGTCTGAGCCATCCGTCTGCCCAGCGCCGTCTGAGCCATCCGTCTGCCCAGCGCCGTCTGAGCCGTCCGTCTGCCCAGCGCCGTCTGAGCCGTCCGTCTGCCCAGCGCCGTCTGAGCCGTCCGTCTGCCCAGCGCCGTCTGAGCCGTCCGTCTGCCCAGCGCCTTCTGAGCCGTCCGTCTGTCCCGAGCCATTAGAGCCGTCCGTCTGTCCCGAGCCATTAGAGCCGTCCGTCAGTCAGGAGCCGCCAGAGCCGTCCGTCAGTCAGGAGCCGCCAGAGCCGCCAGCCAGTCAGGAGCCGCCAGAGACGCCAGCCAGTCAGGAGCCGCCAGAGACGCCAGCCAGTCAGGAGCCGCCAGAGACGCCAGCCAGTCAGGAGCCGCCAGAGACGCCAGCCAGTCAGGAGCCGCCAGAGACGCCAGCCAGTCAGGAGCCGCCAGAGACGCCAGCCAGTCAGGAGCCGCCAGAGACGCCAGCCAGTCAGGAGCCGCCAGAGACGCCAGCCAGTCAGGAGCCGCCAGAGACGCCAGCCAGTCAGGAGCCGCCAGAGACGCCAGCCAGTCAGGAGCCGCCAGAGACGCCAGCCAGTCAGGAGCCGCCAGAGACGCCAGCCAGTCAGGAGCCGCCAGAGACGCCAGCCAGTCAGGAGCCGCCAGAGACGCCAGCCAGTCAGGAGCCGCCAGAGACGCCAGCCAGTCAGGAGCCGCCAGAGACGCCAGCCAGTCAGGAGCCGCCAGAGACGCCAGCCAGTCAGGAGCCGCCAGAGACGCCAGCCAGTCAGGAGCCGCCAGAGACGCCAGCCAGTCAGGAGCCGCCAGAGACGCCAGCCAGTCAGGAGCCGCCAGAGACGCCAGCCAGTCAGGAGCCGCCAGAGACGCCAGCCAGTCAGGAGCCGCCAGAGACGCCAGCCAGTCAGGAGCCGCCAGAGACGCCAGCCAGTCAGGAGCTGCCAGAGCTGCCCTCAGGTCATGAGCTGCCCTCCGGTCATGAGCTGCCCTCCGGTCATGAGCTGCCCTCCGGTCATGAGCTGCCCTCCGGTCATGAGCTGCCCTCCGGTCATGAGCTGCCCTACGGTCATGAGCTGCCCTACAGTCATGAGCTGCCCTACAGTCATGAGCTGCCACTCAGTCCGGACCTGCCAGAGTCCCTCAGCCCGGACCTGCCAGAGTCCCTCAGCCCGGACCTGCCAGAGTCCCTCAGCCCGGACCTGCCAGAGTCCCTCAGCCCGGACCTGCCAGAGTCCCTCAGCCCGGACCTGCCAGAGTCCCTCAGCCCGGACCTGCCAGAGTCCCTCAGCCCGGACCTGCCAGAGTCCCTCAGCCCGGACCTGCCAGAGTCCCTCAGCCCGGACCTGCCAGAGTCCCTCAGCCCGGACCTGCCAGAGTCCCTCAGCCCGGACCTGCCCCTTATCCCGGACCTGCCCCTTATCCCAGTGCTGCCCCTTATCCCGGTGCTGCCCCTTATCCCGGTGCTGCTCCTTCATTTAGGTGGTTTTAGTTGGAGGGTGGTCATTGGGAGGGGGATACAGAAGCGGGGAGTGACTATGGTGGTGTGGGGACAGCGTCCGGAGCCTGAGCCACCACCGTGGTCAGATGCCCACCCAGACCCTCCCCTGGACTTTGTGCTGGTGCGCCCGGCGTTCGCACCTTGAGGGGGGGGGTTCTGTCACGTTCCTGACCTGTTTTCTGGTGTTTTTTATGTGTGTGATGGTCAGGGCGTGAGTTTTGGGTGGGCAGTCTATGTTTTCCGTTTCTATGTTGGTTTTGGGTTGCCTGGTATGGCTCTTGATTAGAGGCAGGTGTTTTGCGTTTTCCTCTAATTGAGAGTCATATTAAGGTAGGGTGTTCTCACTGTTTGTTTGTGGGTGATTGTCACTGTGTCTGTGTTTGTTGCACCACACGGTACTGTCTCGTCTCGTTCGTTCTGTCGTTCCTGTTTATGTGTTCCTCGTTTCATGTAAGTTCATAGTTTAGGTCTGTCTAGTTCGTTTTGTTGTTTTGTAAAATTATTCAAGTGTTCTTCGTGTGTTTAGTTTCGTCTTGTTAAATAAAGTTCATTATGTATTCACAACCCGATGCGCCTTGGTCAACTCACTCACCGAAAGAGAGCCGTTACACCTACACTTTCGGTGCATGTGACAAATAAAATGTGATTTGATAAATATTTAATTTTACCAACAAATTCCAAATACAACTTCATAATCACATTATATAATGCTGCCTGCAGCTACAGTCACTGGCTGCGTGGAGAGTAGGCTAATCCACCAAGAACCTGTGCTACAAAGTGAGTTACAAAACCTGGCCAGATAACTTCAAGTTATCAGTCTCAAGTCAAAGTCGAGTCCCGAATCTTGAGGCTCCAAGTGCAAGTCGAGTTATTTTATTTTCTATCCAGTCCAATCAAGTTATCAAATTTGTGACTGGAGTCAGACTCGAGTCCAAGTCATGTGACTTGAGTCCACACCTCTGCCGTAAATGATGATGGTTTGTGGGAAAATTGGTGTATTTCAAATGGAATTGTAATTCCACCCCATCAGACTACAGTATCATATAGTATCTTGGGAGCACCAAAACCCTTTTGAGCACTAGTGAGTGAATGGTAAGGTCTACACCTGTTGTATTCGGCGCATGTGACATAAAATTTGATTTGGAATTGTTGTTTCGGGCCTATTAACACATTTTGAAGCATGCCTTGTAAGACGCTTGATTTGTTGCACCGGTGAGGGGAAATTCTGTAACAATTGAACTCCTATGTGATTATAGTGCCCCCATCAATTTAGAATGTATAGGGGACAGATTAGACAACCGTGTATATAGCCAAGTTATCGTTACTCATTGTGTATTTATTTCTTGTGTTATTATTTCTACATTATTGCATTTTTTGGGGGCCCGTTAGTAATTTCACTGTTAGTCTTCCTCTGTCGTTTATGAGGCAAGATTGGAGTTGCAGCCAGTCTTAACCTTAACAGGTTGAGCATCTTGCCATGTCCTTTTGGTCTGTTTTTCCCTGTTGTCGCTGCAAGTTTGGAAGCCTTTGTTAGGCCTCTAGAAGTGCAAGTGATATAAAACACCAAATATGAATGAATATGCTGTAATGTGTAAATACTTTACCTAGCAGCCAACCTGCTTGCACCAATCCCTTGTAATTACAGTAAAATAATGTGAAGTACAAGCCCCTCCCCTCAATACATTTCATTCATCCATTCCAATTACGGTAGCATTTACTTTTTTTTATAGTATAATACAGTACATTTTATGGTATTGTACTGTGTGTCATTACACGGTACTTGCTCTGATACCATCTTTATATTACAGTAGGTGTATTGTAATTTTAAATACAGCATATTATTTGCCACCTGTAAACAACAGTTAAATTCAAGGTAACCTCTTTACAGTGTAACTACTGTCAAAATTATAAATATATAACTATTTCAGCAGGACATTGCATTGTTGATGGTAGCCTCCGTGCAGGTATACAAGCACAAACAGCGCAGGCCCATATTTATGGATTAAGGAATTCAAATAATGATTTCTTAAATGTGGTAGTACCAAATACTATAGACAGAATCCAAATCATCAAAAAATCCAATCTGTTTGTCATTCAGTTTTAAATTAAAATGGAATGTTTTATTATGAGATGGCAATGAAAACTGCAGAAAAGTGTTTTGAAAACTGAGTAAAATGTATTGTCGAATAAAATGGTCACAGCCAATACAAGTTTACGGTCCTGACAAAATGAGAAGTTTTTTCAACAAACACATTTTTTGGAAAGTTAGAAATGCCCAAAATGCATGTAGTTGCAAAATTACGAATAAAAAACACATTCAAAATATGAAAGTGAAAGGCAGCGGATTCGTCGCATACAGACCTCATTTGCACATCTGACAAGTAGCTAGGTTTTGCATTTCCTCGAGGGCAGGAGTTGTTGCGAGCGAGTCGACTACCGGCTATATAAGCGCATACAACATGCTGCTCATCAGTCACCTATTTAGTTGTTGGTGTGCCTTCTCAAGACTCCGATCCGGCCCCCACCGATTAATTTATAAAGTGTTCGTTTATTTGCTGGACTGCTTTTGCCCTTTTGGTTTACCGTTGCTGTTTTCGAGATGCAGGCTCACTTTCATGAACTCTGAATAACTGTGGATTCGTCGCTTTGGTCCAAAATAGGTTATTTCATACAAAATGCGGATATCAAGATCTGCAGTTCAACCTACTCAAAGACAAGTAGTCTAAAGATTTCAAGCGATGGCTGTTGATCCAGTCATTCTTTCAAACGAATGTTTTTTTACGCGCGACTCCGAGGATGAGAGTCCAAATTAAGTTGTGAAAATGAGACATATGGACCACAAAATCTCAGACCCCTTACATAACCCCCAAGTGCAATATTAATATTACTCTCTAAGATCGCGTGCAATTATTTGGACATGGACAATGGATACTTTAAGAATTGCAGTAAATGGTGTTTCTTATAACGAGGCAGCCGAGATCTACAAACCACACGCTGATCCGTTCACTGGTCCAATAACAAATCTTGCACCTTGGAATTTCGCCGTGTTGGCTACCTTGATGTTTGTTATAACATCTCTGTCTCTCTTTGAAAATTTCACTGTTATGTTGGCCACTTACAAGTTCAAACAGCTGAGACAGCCCTTAAATTATATCATCGTTAATTTATCTCTCGCTGACTTCCTTGTGTCACTCACCGGTGGAACCATAAGTTTTCTAACAAACGCCAAAGGGTATTTTTTCCTTGGAAATTGGGCTTGCGTTTTGGAAGGTTTTGCTGTCACCTATTTCGGTAAGTTCAGCATGGTTATGTATCTGAATAAATTGGATGCTGGGGTAATCGCGCACTTACTGTAGGTGTCAGTGTTGGAGCTGTTTAGATTCCAAAATGGTGCAAAAATAATACAATTTGAAAGTCAAAGACTGATTGTTTGATTGACTGTTTATTTGTTAGATTGGTTTCTTAGACAGTTTTTAAAAAAAGACATAGCCGAAAAGAAGCCATCCATCATTTGTAGTGCATTTCGCAGTTCTTTTAAAGCATTTTGTTGCGGTGAAAAATCGACCCAAAACTGATGGCAAAATGACACACAGACATATATAATCGTGTGATAACATTTAAAAAAAAATGTGAATACATTATCTAACTTAGGAAACACACACATTTGTGTTGCACAACGTAGCCTTATAGTCAACAGTGAAAACACTGTTACTGAGAAAGTAGGCTACAGTAGCTACAGTAGCTACTCATTACATCAGAAGGCAGTAATCTGTTTATTATGACGCCTTAATCCATTTGTTTTGGAGCTGGTTTGTATGTAAGACATGCTGAGACAATTATTTGAACCAAAAGGCAGCAAGGTAATACTTTATAAGTATACCCATGTAATAACACTGTCATTATACTAGTAACAGCATTGTATTGACATTAGCATATTATTAGTATAGCAATGGAGTTGAGCAGTTTTTATGATTACACAAAAGGAATAGGGGCTGCTCCTTATTTCACGTGTGACCCAAATAGCACTTATTTGGGTCATTTATATACTTTTCTACAACAACAATTCTGAATTAAATGTAGTGTTAAGGAGAGAGTACATGTACTGTAGTCTTGCCCCAGAGACTGTAGTACACAAGCAAACCTTTGAGAGTGAATTATACTGTAATTAAGTACAACTTTTTCACTCCATTAGGAGGCAGACTAATGTACCTTTACTGCATCATTAGCCTATTTTAGGTAAGAGTACTTCAATATGTACCTCTTACATGGATTATATATATCCTGCAAATTGATGTAGCTATACCCTAAGTGCTGTCACAATTGGATTTAGATAACTCTCTCGCCGGGAGAATGTAACTCAAAATCCTATTGTGGTTGGAATCATAGTGCTCTGCCTTTTCACTGACAATGTCACAATGGCACGTGAATATCATATACATACAATCTTTGAAAAAGGAGCTATCTAGAACCATAAAGTGTTCTTCCGCTGTCCCTGTGGTAGAACTGAACCCTTTTTTGGTTCCAGCTAGAACCTTAACACCGAAGTGTTATTTGAGGGTTCTACCTGGAATGAAAAAGTGCTCTACTTGGAATCAGACAGGGTTATCCGACAGGAACAGCCTAAAATCCTTTTAGGGTTCTAGTTAGCCCCCTTTCTTTAATTTTCCATTCATTTTTCACACTGTTTTGATGTAGCCTCCTTTTTTTTGTTGTGTCCATTTTCTTTAATGCATTTCACTGTTAGCTTCTATATTTAAAAGGGTTAAAAGGGAGCCCTCAATCCTGTTTATAAACTTGTACATTTGACTCTGTTCCACAATAAAACATATTTGAAACAGCATTTAGTTTGGTAAAGTGGGGGTTAATATAAGCGTGACTGAGTTAGCTGAAGTTGGCTAGCTAGCTTAGAACGGACGACCAGTCCTTTTACATAGCAACATGACCAGATTTTTGTCCAGACTATATCTTCTTTTAAAAATAACGTTTTTAATGAAAATATGTAATTTATTGTTATTTTAACATGTTAGTAATCGTTTTATTAATAGTAAGAAGGCATGCAAGTCAGTGCTATGCAATGAATATAGTCACAGGTAAATGGGTTAAGTAGTAATGTGGCTTCTAGGCTCTACATAATGCCCATAATACCCTTCTTTCAGGGATTGTGGCTATGTGGTCGCTGGCGGTGCTGTCCTTTGAGCGTTACTTTGTGATCTGCCGGCCTCTGGGGAATGTCCGTCTGAGGGGGAAGCATGCAGCGCTGGGCCTGCTGTTCGTCTGGACCTTCTCCTTCATCTGGACTATCCCTCCTGTGTTCGGCTGGTGCAGTTACACCGTCAGTAAGATCGGCACCACCTGCGAGCCCAATTGGTGAGAGGCAACAGAGAGAGCAGAGGGCACACATCATACTGTAGATGTACAGCAATATCAACCTCCTGTTTGTATCATACACGCACTTAGGTACACACGGGTCATTCTTGAATTGCAGTGGCATTTGGGCATGGCAAAAATGGTTGTATGAACTACAGATATCCCTTTTAAAGGAATAGTTAACGATGTCATAATATGACTGGGTCATGTAGAAAATGTAATTTAAATGTTTATGGTATACTTTCCTCTGACCTCAGGTATTCCAACAACATTTGGAATCACACCTACATCATCACCTTCTTTGTGACCTGCTTCATAATGCCCTTGGGGATGATCATCTACTGCTATGGGAAGCTCCTACAGAAGCTGAGGAAGGTCAGTTTCCATGTATAGAATACTGGCACTACTGGTAGAGGATGCAACTGAACCAAAGTAGTCCTTGGTTGACTAGCAAGCGCATGCTTGGGAATATTTTTTGTAATTGTCTAGTCATTATGTCCTGGTGTATTCAAGACTTTCAGGTCAGTTCTTAAAGTCTTTAAATAAACTCACATAATAGACTTTATAGCTCAATAACCAAAGCTGTTTGTTGTCACGTCAATCCTCAGGTGTCCCATGGCAGGCTGGGTAATGCCAAGAAACCGGAGCGTGAGGTGAGCCGCATGGTGGTGGTGATGATCGTCGCTTACCTGGTGGGCTGGACACCCTACGCAGCCTTCTCCATCATTGTCACAGCCTGTCCCACCATCTACCTGGACCCCAGACTGGCTGCCGCGCCCGCTTTCTTCTCCAAGACGGCTGCAGTCTACAACCCAGTAATCTACGTCTTCATGAACAAACAGGTATCTCACTCTTTCCCCCCTGAGCGCATGGCTACTTATGACATTCTTTGGGTTGTTAATTACATTGAAGGCTTACACCGTATCGATCTGTGATATTGCTGTTATTATTGTTGTCCAAGGTTTTAGACAACCATTTCCAGGTGTACTGTGAATAAGGCCAGGATACAATCAGATCAACAGTAACACAGCAGTAACATAGTTTGTGATTGCTTTTGTTTTGGTGGTGTTGGGGGTGTAACTGTGTTAGAGCTGTCATATCCACAACCTGCTCCTGGCGTTACCTATCGCGGACCTGCCATTGGATGCACTGAATTGCATTAGTAGAAATCCCATGCAGCTACATTACAAAATTTGAACACTGGAATGTGTGATATAATCTACACCTCGGTCAGGCTTCTATAAATCCCTATTACTGGTGTCGTTATTTCTATGTAGCCTACACTTTCTCATTCTGAACTTGTAATGCGGGTTGGATTTAAGGACAGGTGTGGTTTCATGACAATTACCACAAGAGCAGCCAATTACCGATTTGACAGCTCTAACGCAATTACACCACTGACACCGCCTAAACAAAAGCAGTGATAAATTATGCGTTTGTCGGCTAACATGGGTTACTGCTGATCTGATTTAATCCTGGCCATGTTGCTTATGAATTCTGCAATATGAATGGAAATACAATTTGGCAGTTTTCAGGAGAAAAAATGCCCACCAGTTCTCTGCCAGGTTGTGGCAAGTCTCACTCAACTGACACAGAGCTGAGAGGCATCATCAATTGTTAGTCTTGGGATGAAAGCCTTTGAGGAAAACTCAGCTGACAGTTCTTTTTTTTTGTTTTTGGGTGTTAGCCTGTCCTTAAATAATGTATGGTGTATGAATAAATGACATGTGAAATATAGAATGTAGAACTGTCCATGCTGGCTGGCTGCTTTAAAAATGCATCAGCTCCTCGATCCGCAAAACCAGTTTGTTTTGCAATTACCAAAAGATATTCTGCACATTGAGCATGGGAAATGCGTGACACAATGTATTATTTTCCTGAGTGGTGCAACGGTCTAAGGCACTGCATCTCAGTGCTAGAGGCGTCGCTACAGACCCTGGTTTGATTCCAGGCTGTATCACAAACGGCCATGATTGGGAGTCCCATAGAGCGGCGCAAAATTGGCCCAGCGTCGTCCGGGTTAGGGTTTGGCCGGGGTAGTCCGTCATTGTAAATAAGAATTTGTTCTTAACTAACTTGCCTAGTTAAATAAAGGTTAAATAAATAAAAATTATATTATTATCAGGGGTTCTTTATTTCTCTCTGCTCATCAAAAGAGAGATATACAGAGTATTCAGACCTGTTTACTTTTTCCACAATTTGTTACGTTACAGCCTATTTAAAAAAAAAAAAAAAAAGTCTACTCATCAATCTACACACAATAGACCATAATGTCAAAGCCATATTTTTAAGCAAATGTATTAAATTAAAAAACATTTACATATGTATTCAGTCTCTTTACTCAGTACTTTGTTGAAGCACCTTTGGCAGTGATTAGAGCCTTGAGTTTTCTTGGGTATGACGCTATAAGCTTGGCACACCTGTATTTGGGGAGTTTCTCCCATTCTTCTCTCCAGATCCTCTCAAACTCTGTCAGGTTGGATGGGGAGCGTCACTGCACAGCTATCACCAGAGATGTTAAATTTGGTGCAAGTCCGGGCTCTGGCTGGGCCACTCAAGGACATTTAGAAACTTGTCCGAAGCAAGTGTTGTCTTGGCTGTGTGCTTAGGGTCATTGTCCTGAAACTTTGCCTCAGTCTGTGGTCCTGAGCAGGTTTTCATCAAGGATCTCTCTGTACTTTGCTCCGTTCATCTTTCCCTCGATCCTGACTGGTCTCCCAGTCCCTGCCGCTGAAAAACATCCCCAAAGCATGATGCTGCCACCACCATGCTTCACCGTAGGGATGGTGCAAGGTTTCCTCAAGACGTGACCCTTAACATTCAGGTCAAAGAGTTCAATCCTGGTTTCATAAAACTAGAGAATCTTGTTTCTCATGGTCTGAGAGTCCTTTAGGCTGTCATGTGCCTTTTACTGAGGAGTGGCTTGCTTCTGGTGGAGTGCTGCAGACATGGTTGTCCTTCTGGAAGGTTCTCCCATCTCCACAGAGGAAGTCATGCCCTCATATTGCCAACAAGTGCTCAGCATATGTGGGAACTCCTTCAAGACTGTTGGAAAAGCATTCTAGGTGAAGCTGGTTGAGAGAATGCAAAGAGTGTTCAAAGCTGCCATCAAGGCAAAGGGTGGCTATTTGAAGAATCTCAAATATAAAATATATTTTCATTTGTTTAACACGTTTTTGGTTACTACATGATTCCATATGTGTTATTTCATAATTTTGATGTCTTCAGTATTTTTCTACAATGTAGAAAATAGTACAAAAAAAGAAAAACTCTTGGATGAGTAGGTGTTCTAAAACTTTTGACCGGTAGTGTATGTAAATAAGTAATTTCTGTTTTCATTTTTTAAATTAATTTGCACAAATTTTAAAAACCTTTTTTCGCTTTGTCATTATTGTGTATTGATGAGGGAAAAAACCATTTTAGAATAAAGCTGTAACGTAACGACATTTGGAAAAAGTTAAGATGTCTGAAAACTTTCCGAATGCACTGTAGTTTTAGATTTACACAAAGCCACAATGAATTTGGTCAAGGATAGACATTAAATAACAAAGTTTTCCTTTTTTTTTTTTACCAAATCTATATTTTTTATGTATATGGAAGTTACAAAGCCTCATGCGCGTGCTTTCTCATTCCCATTGTGGTGATACAGATGGTTTCTCGGGACTGATGGCTTCTATGACAACCAAATAGAGCAAAATAAATAATATTCTCTCTGACATATGGCCATTTATACTTGTTTTCTGCATGCCCTCATATTGCCAAATGAGCCTGAGGATGTCTATCACTGTGGTGGGGTACATTTTTCAAAACCAAGGAAAATCACAAAAATAGTATCTAAAAACTTCAATAGCATGCTGTTTACATAACATTTTTGATTTGGTTAGGGAGATTTTGGTCACCCGGTGGGTGCATGAATTCTGCCTGTCCATCTGACTGGCTGCTCCACTTTAGATCTGTCCTGTTAATAGGTCACTGTATTTATAAAAGAGCAGGGGATGTGAATAAATGTAAATAAGGACAGCTAGCAGGCAGATCCTGGCATCAAGATACCTCAGATGTAGGACAGTTGTAAAAGTCAACTGACCTTAAGCAATGGGGTCTGTGTGGAAGTTACGCAATAGTGTCAGAGAGACATAGGAGGCTTCCTACAATGGATGACTTCTGTACAGTAAAGCAGATTGATACCATAGACAGGTTCAAAGTATATCATACACAGGTCACAGCAAGGTCACGGAGGAACGTTCTACCATTATCCTTTGATATTTCTTGTTTTGATCTTACAAGGTCAGTCCCTCGAAATACAAATGAGGAACCACAGTCCCCAAAGATCACAGTTGTCAGGCAGAAGTTTTTGATTAATAATTGAGCAAATTAAGTCTGGTCTGTGGCTGTGTGGTGAATGATTGGCATGCCATAGTCTCTCTATTGTGGCGTATCAAATCACTTTTTTTGGTCACATGTGCCGAATACAGGTGTAGAAATGCTTATGCACAAGCCCTTAACCAACAATGCAGTTAGAAAAATAAGTGTTAACGAAAAAAATAGAGAAAAAAAAAAACAAATAATTAAAAAAACAGTAGCGAGGCTATATACAGGGTGCGGGGGTACAGGGTAGTCGAGGTAATTAAGGTAATATGTACATGTACGTAGGTAGAGACTATGCATAGATAATAAACAGGGAGTAAAAGAGGGGGGACAATGCAAATAGTCTGGGTAGCCATTTGATTAGCTCTTCTTTAGTCTTGTGTCTTGGGGGTAGAAGCTTTCGGTGCGGTAGCAGAGAGAACAGTCTATGACAATGGTGGCTGGAGTCTTTGACAATTTTTAGGGCCTTCCTCTGACACCGACTGGTATAGAGGTCCTGGATGGCATGGAGCTTGGCCCCAGTGATGTACTGGGCCGTATGCATTACCCTCTGTAGTGCCTTGCGGTCGGAGGCCGAGCAGTTGCCATACCAGGTAGTGATGCAACCAGTCAGGATGCTCTCGATGGTGCAGCTGTAGAACTTTTTGAGGATCTGAGGACCCATGCTAAATCTTTTCAGTCTCCTGAGGGGGAATAGGTTTTGTCGTGCCCTCTTCACGACTGTCTTGGTGTGCTTGGACCATGATAGTTTGTTGGTTATGGGGACACCAAGGAACTTGAAGCGCTCAATCTGCTCCCCTACAGCCCCGTCGATGAGAATGGGGGCCTGCTCGGTCCTCCTTTTCTTGTAGTCCACAATCATCTCCTTTGTCTTGATCATGTTGAGGGAGAGGTTGTTATCCTGGCACCACACGGCCAGGTCTCTGACCTCCTCCCTATAGGCTGTCTCATCGTTGTCGGTTATCAGGACTACCACTGTTGTGTCATCGGCAAACTTCATGATGGTGTTGGAGTCGTGCCTGGCCATGCAGTCGTGAGTGAACAGGGAGTACAGGAGGGGACTGAGTACCCCTGAGGGGTCCCTGTGTTGAGGATCAGCGCGGCGGATGTGTTGTTACCTACCCTTACCACCTGGGTGCGGCCCGTCAGCAAGTCCAGGATCCAGTTGCAGAGAGAGGTGTTTAGTCCCAGGGTCCTTAGCTTAGTGATAAGCTTTGAGGGCACAATGGGGTTGAACGCTGAGCTGCAGTCAATGAATAGCATTCTCACATAGGTGTTCCTTTTGTCCAGGTGGGAAGGGGCAGTGTGGAGTGCAATAGAGATTGCATCATCTGTGGATCTGTTGGGGCGGTATGCAAATTGGAGTGGGTCTAGGGTTTCTGGGATAATGGTGTTGTGAGCCATGACCAGCCTGTCAACGCACTTCAGAGGTCGGTAGTCATTTAGGCAGGTTACCTTAGTGTTCTTGGGCACAGGGACTATGGTGGTCTGCTTGAAACATGTTGGTATTACAGACTCAGTCAGGGACAGGTTGAAAATGTCAGTGAAGACACTTGCCAGTTGGTCAGCGCATGCTCAGAGTACAAGTCCTGGTGATCCGTCTGGCCCTGCGGCCTTGTGAATGTTGACCTGTTTAAAGGTCTTACTCACATCGGCTACGGAGAGCGTGATCACACAGTCATCCGGAACAGCTGATGCTCTCATGCATACTTCAGTGTTGCTTGCCTTGAAGTGAGCACATAAGTGATTTAGCTCATCTGGTAGGCTTATATTACTGGGCAGCTCGCGGTTGTGCTTCCCTAAGTAGTCCGTAATAGTTTGCAAGCCCTGCCACATCCGACAACCGTCGGAGCCTCTGTAGTACGATTCAATATTAGTCCTGTATTGATGCTTTACTTGTTTAATGGTTCGTCGGAAGGCATAGCCGGATTTCCTATAAGCTTCCGAGTTAGAGTCCTGCTCCTTGACCTCTACCCTTTAGCTCAGTGCGGATCTTGCCTGTAATCCATGGCTTCTGGTTGGGGTATAAACGTACAGTCAGCGTGCGGACAATATCATTGATGCACTTATTGATGAAGCTTGTGACTGAAGTGGTGTACTCCTCAATGCCATCGGAAGAATCTCGGAACATATTCCAATCTGTGCTAGCAAAACAGTCCTGCATCTGCGTCATTTGACCACTTCTTTATTGACCGAGTCACTGGTACTTCCTACTTTAGTTTTTGCTTGTAACCAGGAATCAGGAGGATAGAATTATGGTCAGATTTATCAAATGGAGGGCGAGGGACAGCTTTGTATGTGTCTCTGTGTGGAGTAAAGGTGGTCTAGAGTCCCCCCCCCCCTCTTGGTTGCACATTTAACATGCTGGTAGAAGTTTCCCTGCATTGAAGTCCCCGGCCACTAGGAGCGCCACCTCTGGATGAGCGATTTCATGTTTGCTTATGGCCTTATACAGCTCATTAAGTGTGGTCTTAGTAAATCCTTTGCGTCCAACTCGTTTAAAAAAAATCTTCTTCCAGTACGCGGTGAGTAATCGCTGTCCTGATATGTAGAAGCTCTTTTCAGTCATAAGAAACGGTGGCAGAAACATTATATACAAAATAGGTTATATGGCATCCTGGGACTGTAATATACCCAGTCCTACAGAGGGGCACATACACATGATTGAAGCGTTGTGAAGCCTGAAGAGAATTAACATTTGGGAATGACTTGATTGACAGGACTGCTACTTTAGTGCGTTATCAAGGAGCATCCCCTTCCCTTCCTCCTCTCTCTCCTCCATCTCTCTCTTACCTAAGCTGATTGTGATGTGCTTTGTTCAGCCCTGGCTCTGTGAGTTTGGAGCGGTACTTCTGACTGTTGTGAAGGATTTTAGAGAAAGTTAGAGAGAAAGTTACTACAGAGAGACATATAGATCTTTCTTTGGTCCCAGCACAACTTTCACTGCACACAAGCAGCTACTGCACTAAGAAAGGGATCGCTGCAGAGGAATGCTTGACACAGTGCACTCTGCTAGCATTACATCATGTGTGTACTCATGTCCCTGGCCATACTGTGGCTTGCAAAAGTATTCACACCCCTTGGTATTTGTCCTATTTTGTTGCCTTACAACCTGGAATTAAAATATATTTTTGGGAGGTTTGTATCATTTGATTTACACAACATGCCTACCACTTTGAAGAAATAAGACAAACAAACTGAAAACTTGATCGTGCATAACTATTCACCCCCCCCCCCCCCCCCCCCAAATCAATACTTTGTAGAGCTACCTTTTGCAGCAGTTACAGTTGCAAGTCTCTTGGGGTATGTCTCTATAAGCTTGGCACATCTAGCCACTGGGATTCTTGCCCATTCTTCAAGACAAAACTGCCTCTGCTCCTTCAAGTTGGATGGGTTCCGCTGGTGAACAGCAATCTTTAAGTCATACCACAGATTGGATTGATGTCTGGGCTTTGACTAGGACATTCCAAGGCATTTAAATGTTTCCCCTTTAACCACTCAAGTGTTGCTTTAGCAGTATACTTAGGATCATTGTCTTGCTGGAAGGTGAACCTCCGCCCAGCTCCGCCCACTCTGTGGAGTGTACGGCTTAAAATGGTCCTATGGACAGATACTCCAATCTCCGCTTTGGAGCTTTGCAGCTCCTTCAGGGTTATCTTTGGTCTCTTTGTTGCCTCTCTATTAATGCCCTCCTTGCCTGGTCTTTGAGTTTTGGTGGGCGGCCCTCTCTTGGCATGTTTGTTGTGGTGCCATATTCTTTCCATTTTTTTAATAATGGATTTAATGGTGCTCCGTGGGATGTTCAAAGTCTCGGATATTTTTTTCATAACCCAACCCTAATCTGTACTTCTCCACAACTTTGTCCCTGACCTGTTTGGAGAGCTACTTGGTCTTCATGGTGCCGCTTGCTTGGTGGTGCCCTTTGCTTAGTGGTGTTGCTGACTCTGGGCCCTTTCAGAACAGGTGTATATATACTGTATTATGTGACACTTAGATTGCACACAGGTGGACTTAATTTAACTAATTATGTGACTTCTGAAGGTAATTGGTTGCACCAGATCTTATTTAGGGGCTTCATAGCAAAGGGGGTGATTACATATGCACGCAACACTTTTCCGTTTTTAATTTTTTTAACATTTTTGAAAGAAGTAATTTTTTTCATTTCACTTCACCAATTTGGACTATTTTGTGTATGTCCATTACATGAAATTCACATAAAAATCGATTTAAATAACAGGTTGTAATGCAACAAAATAGGAAAAACACCAAGGGGGATGAATACTTTTGCAAGGCACTGTATGTGGCAAGATGAAAAACAATTTTTTAGGAGAATGCCAGTACATCCTGCTCTGTGTCATAATACTACTAAATGGCATATTATTATTATGATTATTATTAGTAATAATAATAATAATATATGCCATTTAGCAGAAGCTTTTATCCAAAACGAGAGTCATCATGCATACATTTGACATGGGTGGTCCCAAGAATCAAACCCATGCTCTACCGACTGAGATATACAGTACCACTCACCAAAGTTCTTCTGACACACAATCCTGCTGTCTATGTCCAGTGCACAGAAATATGGGAATTGAAATGTGTTCTCCATTTAGCTGAGAGGTGTGAAATGTTATGATGTTTGCCTTCTTCATCTTGGAAAACCATCTAGCCTCCGGAAAAGCCTTTCAATGGGACAGAAAAAGTGTTGTTGACGTTATTTTGATCAAGCCATTCATAGTTCCATTAAGGTGACACATTTATGACCTTATGCTTGGCATGACACATACTGTAGCTTAGTGCCATAGTTGCTTTCTTGTAGGTCTATTTTGGAACATCAAGCGAACACATTTCTCAAACAAATACTTAAATGTATTCTCTGCTAAAGCCTTAAAGATTTCAAGGTCAGTGGACAAAACACTGAATCTAAAGTGAACATCCATTTGAGAATAGGACAGGATTCAATCCGATCGTGGGTTGTAGTCAATGCAACTTTTAAAGGCAATGTTCCCACGTTCGCAGAGATTGCTTTCACTGCAAACGCAGCATCCCACTGGGCAAAAACTGGTTGAATCAATGATGTGATGACGTTGAATCAACATTGAAAACTGATTGGATTTGCAAAAAGTCATCAACGTAAGGGCATTTTGTCTTTTTTTCACCCACATTTGATCATAAATCCAATGATATGGTGAATTTGATTTGATTTATTTCATAACTAGAAGTTGAACTGACGTCTGTTCCCAGCGGGATATGTCGTCTCAATGTGAAATTCCCTTTTAAAAGCAGCATTGTCTACAACCCGCGATTTCATTGAAAACCCGGCCATAGTGTTTATTTTCAGCAGCCTTTGGGAAGGTAAAGATGTGAGAAGCATTAGCTCGGACTTTATGTTGAAATGGAAACTTCAATAGTGGCACAGGTCATACTTGAATTTGCTGGGGGCGATGCATTGAGGGTTTTCCTGGAATCTGCTTTTGGGACAGAAAAAGCTTGCAAAAAGGTCAGTCACGTAACAGTTTCATCTGCAAGGTAATGTGGAAACAAGTAATGATTCAGAGCTTTTTAGAGGTTTTTTCTCCCACCCTTTTAGACAAAATTGTCAGGTCATTGATGTGTGCCCTTCAGCAGTAGGATGGTGGTCAGTACTCCATCCTATCTGCCTTTTTAAACAAATAGCAAAAAACAATCGCAATGTTGCAATATGTGCTGTACATCTCTTGATAAGTATGATACATATCTCCTACCTGCAGAGCCATGTAACTGTATACCGCTTATCTGCTTCTTTTTAAGAGGAGCTACAGTATCCTGCCAGTTCAGATAACACACTGCAAGGCAATAAGTGGCTATCACCTGGGTGCTGTTCATAAGGCACCAATCAGAAGCCTACGTGTTAAGAAACAATGAATGTGCTTTAAGAACTTGTCCAAAAATAACATGTATTTCATTCCCATTTAAAAATGTTTTTCCCCCTTCGTACTGAAGGAACACTGCCTTCACTGGCTTTCTGACATTTTCTTTTTGATTGGCTGTTCTAATGCCCTTTGACCTTTGTCCAGTTCAGGAAGTGTCTGATCCAGCTCTTTACCGGCAAGCCTGCGCCAGAGAACATGAACGCAACATCGCAGCGACCGGGAATGACTGGGGAGAGCTGCACGGGGGGCGAGATGTCAGCCATCGCCGCCCGCATACCGGTCTGCGGCAACGCTCAGCCTAAGAATGAGGAGGAGTCCCCGAGCGAGCGCAGCTCCGTCGCCCAGCTACCGATCCCAGAGAACAAAGTTTGCCCCATGTAGGCCAACAGAAGACTCCCCCTCCCCCCCACCACCTCCAGTCCTCACTGCCTTTCCATTCTTATACAGATGCATCTTCTCTTACTCACACACTTCTTGTGATAATTGTTTGTTTACAGATGCCAGCTGTAACCACAAGGGTTCTCTGGTTAACTTTGTATGTATTAGTAATAATTGAGGGAACTTGTCCAAAACCGAAGCACAAAAGAGGGACATAATACTTTAATGTATGGCAAGCAGACAGACTACCCTGACTGCCTCTCTCTGCTGGCTTTCATCCGAGTCTAAGCAGGGTCAGGCTTGATTGATGTCTGGGTAGGAGACCAGATGCTGTTGGAAGTGGTGTTACAGGGCCAGTGAGAGGCATTCTTCCCGCCTCAATACCTTAGGCTGTGCTGGGGGGGACACTGCCACCCAAAGGGTGCCCTTAAACCAAGGTCCTGACTCTTATACAATCATGGCCACCTAATCCACCCGTTAGCCCTCTCTCCACTACAATACAAGATTCTTTCAGCACGAAAACCGCTAATTCTTTAAGTCCCCTGCATCATTACTTATCATTATTATGACAAGAATATTACATGTTTTTTTGACAGTGATTAAATATTAACAATTCAGCAAGCTAGAAATAGTGGCTGTAAATGTACTATTTGCTTGTCTGATTCCCTCCCACTTTACTTGAGTCATGAGTTATTTTTGTTCTGGTAGGCCTAATTGTCATCAGATACCTAACAGTTTGTTGTATTACAGGGGGGCCCGTACATACTCAGCTTGTACAACTGATGTACTCTTTATGCGCTGCACATCAGTTGTACAACTTGAGTGTGCACCACCTGCATTATCAAGGTTGTCAGAGGGGGCAGGTGTCGAGTCCTACTCTTACCCAGAAAAGCCAGACTTACTCGATGAGAGCTGGCTACCGTCAGAATGCTTTAAATCTGGAGCTCTTTTCCCCTTTGAAGCCCCTGTGATGGCAACTGCTGAGAGGGTGTTGTTTTCTATATGTTTCTGTACATTTCTCTTTCTCTTGAGCAGATTCGATGGGGAGTTTCCATTCAAAACAAAGACAGTCAAAGAGACTTGGTGCAGCTGGCCCCCTGCTGGCTCTGCTGGGACACTGAGGGACTGTATATTTATGATCAGTCCACAAAAAAAAATCCTTTCTTTCTTCAACACACTGTGACTGTACATTGTATGTTATGAAATAATGTATATGGACACTGTGAATGGGTCCAGTGAATCCGGGTAGCTCTGCTCATTGTTAGCGTCGATAAATACCATAGCAATGTACACAAAAGCATTGTACAATGAGGATCACAACAAAGCATAGGTCTACAGTCAGCAATATTTTAGCACAAGATACTGTAACACTGTTGACTTTAGAGCTGGTTACAGTAGATGTAGTAATACGTTTCAGGTGTATTCGAACTTATGTAAATTTATCTTGACACCATTCTGTGCAGCACCATCATTGAATAAGTTAAACAGTAATAATAATGTGATAATATCCATAATAATATGTGATAATATCCATTTGCCGGGTACAGCAGAGACCCTGATCATATTGCATGAGTCAGTCTCAACAAATACGTCATCTACAAATGAATCTCGCATTTCCACACTTCAAGGTCTTGTTCACTGGGCTATTGGAATGAATGTAACAAAGCCGGAAAATGAAGGTTTTATGAAAAGGTTGATACTTACAAGTCTCCACAAGGATAGTAAAACCAAAACACACACACACACTCGCACACACAAACTGTAGGCCTATACACATTACACACACAAAAGCAATATGACAATGTTCCGTTTTTTGAGGATACATGAGCAGGTGCTAGGGGTGGTAACCTCACCTTCGAGAATACAGGGAGAGGAACGTTTTTAAGAACACAGAGATTTGGACAGGAATCACAGACTGATAAGTTGAGGAAGCAGTCCAAATGTGGACAGAAGTATAATTTATATATTTTTCTCATTTTTGCCCTCACTATCATGCACCTCCAACAGTGTTTGTTGTATTGTACTTACTGTGGCATGTTGAGAATTGTTCTGCTGTGTTTTTCGTGTAACTATTTTGTCTTGAGCTGCAGGTCATGCATGCTAGTTGTTAGAAAAACTAATGTCTGTACTGGAATAAAATATATTTTTAAAAGCAATTATTGGTTGTGAGGCTGTCTGGGTTTCTGAATCATTATGTACAAAACCATTGGTGAACAGGGCAAACTCAGCAAGCATTAGCATCTGTAAGATGACATAAAGTAGTACATCCACAGACAATACAAGGAAAACGGTTGATTAATAAGATTATATATTTTTAAAAGGAGTTATTCTATTTTCTGTGTGTCTGAATCAATGTGAACGATACCATCGTAAAGCAGGAGATACACAGAAAGCCCATATAACATAGTACATCCACAGACATTACAAGGAAAATATGAGATAAAATAGTCTTAATCCCATCTCAATTTTTAATTCTCAGAGAAAAGCAGTTCCAAGGTTTCTATTCTTTCTTACTCCATACACTATCAATTTTCAATCTGTGTTTGTGTTGATATATACATTTCTCCATGCATGTTGTATCTGTGAGCCAATCCCATCCTTATTAGCCCAGATATTATGGACAGTATGGGATGTCACAAGGTCCCATTACCTCCATTATGACGATATTACAGAGCGTGTCCCCTACACCATATTGTATTTATGCTTTAACTTGACACTCTGGACAAATTGTTGTTGATTAAATTGGCCTGTATAGCCATCAGGGACACCTGGGTCACATTAGACCTTGGTGAATTAGATTCACTAAAAGGGTAGAGAGAGACAGAGTGAGAGGCCCCCCCTTCACCCCCCCCCCCCCCCCCCCCCCTTCACTCCTGCACCATGTCTCCCTCTCAGCTCTTACAAGTTTCTCTGAACCAGAGGAGAGGGGAGCCAGACTGCAGTGGTCAACATGTCACTTTCAATCTCTGCCAGTTGTTCAACGGGACATGGTCTCTCTTTCACCTCCCCACTGCTGTTAACCAGAAACACAGCAACACATTTGGGGTCAAATGGAGTGTAAACTCCCTGCAAAAAGAACGCAAACAGTATTACAACAACTAGTCCTCAGGCCACAACTATTATTGATTTAGATTGAGAATGAATGCTAGCCTTGTGATTCCTTATTTAGTATTGATTCATTCAACACAACTGCTTGGAAAAATGTTGCTTTCAGAAGGACATTTAACATTAGGACAATGTTCTAGGTCAGATGATAGAAGCTGTGTAGTGGGAGGAGGTGACATACACTGACACAGAAGATCAATACGTGATGTTAGAGAAAAATAACAACGTCCATTCAGACTTTTATTTCACCTTTATTTAACAAGGTAGGCTAGTTGAGAACAAGTTATCATTTACAACTGTGACCTGGACAAGATAAAGCAAAGCAGTTTGACACATACAACAACACAGAGTTACACATGGAATAAACAAACATACAGTCACTAATACAGTAGGAAGTCTATATACAGTGTGTGCAAATGAGGTGAGATAAGGAAGGTAAGGCAATAAATAGGCCATAGTGGCAAAATAATTACAATTTAGCAATTAAACACTGGAGTGATAGATGTGCAGAAGATGAATGTGCAAGTAGAGATGCTGGGGTGCAAAGGAGCAACAACAAAAAAATAATGAGGCATGATTGACCACATCATTACATTAGACACTGATTTTATTCTGTTTCTATTATTATAGTCCCTTACCACTTTGTACTTACACAAATGGGGTTAGCAATAGCTTAAACATGATCCAGACAGACATAGGTGGGTTCGTCAACAATACTGTTGATATCTATGTGTGTTTCTTTTGTCCGCCATGGACATATACGGTCAACGATCCAGCAAAACAAAACAAGCCTCATGTTCGACTCTCATTTAATAATTCACTGATGGATCTTTTTTTAGTGACCTTCCATAAATAATCAGAGCAGTCTGCACTCTCATTTAGTCCAAACGCTGACAGGTGCTGTCCATCACCCCTTCCGTTTATTGTGTTGAGGTGTGGTAAGGCTGAGGGTGATGGACAAATAGCACCGATGGACCAGCTGCATCTCAGTGTGGACATCAGTCATCTTTTGAAAATAACGCTGATCACACAAACACCATGTAGGCTCTACACAGAGAACACAGGTCGCCTTCTCCTAATCATGTCCTGACTCCATCCTTTTGAGATTATCACAATTGCTAGATCTATATAGGGTGAGCGGAGAACCTTGGCATAGAATAAACTTGCTAACAAGGCGTCAGCTCAGAACTAGTTGGTCAGAACAGTGTCCGAGTTTTCACTGCGTTAGGTGCTAGCCTGAGACCACCACTGAACCATACTACTAGATTATTCTCACAAGCTACACGTCTGTCTGTCCTCTGAGCAGCCATGCTCTTTCGCGCTATAGCTGGCTGTAGCCTACTGTATATAGTGACAGCAAAGAGTCAGGGTCAGGGCCTGTTGGTAGAGTGTTGTTGGTTAACACCAAACCGGTGCGCCTGGCACCTAACTACAACCATACCACGTTCAAAGACACAAATATTTTGTCTTGCCTATTCAGCCTCTGAATGGCACACATACACAATCCATGTCTCAATTGTCTTGAGGCTTTAAAATCATTCTTTAACCTGTCTCCTCCCCTTCATCAATTCTGATTGAAGTTGATTTAACAAGTGGAATCAATATGGGATCATAGCTTTCACCTGGATTCACCTGGCCAGTCTATGTTATGGAAAGAGCAGGTGTTCTTAATGTTTTGTACACTCAGTGTATGTTTTCTTATTAAATAACAGTTAAATAAAACAGAAAATGTATTATTTGTCATGTTTTTACATGGTGCCAAAGTCAAGGGACTGCATTTTACCACCACCATTCAAGAATGGTGCAATGCTCATTTCCTGTCAGTGTTCCTTTAAAATTTGGGTGGTTGTCATGGAAAAAAAAAAAAATTGCATCCAGACAGAGGTCACATATGAAGGATTGGGTTTGTATCAGGATTCAGATCCACATGTTGAGGTGGTAAAATCATTCGATTCCATGTGTTTCTTTTGCTGTTAACTCATTAGGGAAAAGATATAAATAACTGGCAAAATATCTGAATTGAGCTGCCTATGTAAACACAGCCTCATTTATCAGCCATGTGTACATTTCTTACTAAATTCTGGCGTATTCTTGGATATGCATGCACAACAAATGTGACTCACCACCTGGATTCGGTCTTATGTAGCAAAATTTGAAATGGTGTTTTTTACATTGGATAAACGTAGAGACTTAGAGGTACAAAATTGTATATCATAATGCATTGTTGAGGAACAATGGGAAAGTAATTCTGCTTTGAAAGTTGATAAACTTGTAAACACACTTTTGAGAAAATGGCCTTTGAATGGGTTGGTATCTAATGAAGAGCTCGTTGTCTACACCCATTCAGCATCGTTCACACCCTCTTAAGCTTTAGCCCCACCCATCTTGTTTCGCCCTCGGAGCATTTAGAGCGCACGCTCTGGCCGATGAGTTGTTTAACTATGGATAACATGAAAATAGCCTAACCAGCTCTGCAGGAAACATTTTCATTACAATTCTTTGCAGACGTTTACTGACACTGGCCATATTCAACTCGTGATGTACACTGTAGCTTAAGACATGTAGCTAGCTAAGTAAACAATGAACCTAGCTAGGCAAACAACATGTAAGATCACACACGTCACGTCAGCTAACGAGCCAGCCGGCTAACATTAGCTAGTTAAACAACAATGAACATAGTGGCAAATCGTGTCGTTACTACACTGTAGGAATTTGCTGGGAGCTACCCATCCAGGTTCAATGTTAGCTAGCTAATATTAGGATCTAACTAGCGAAGCAAACAGCTGTAGGATACGAATAACACTGTCAGCTAGGGAGCCAGCTAACGCTAGCTAGTAAAACAACAATGAACATTCTGCCAAATCATGTCGTTACTACACTGCATGAATATGCTGGGAGCTGACCATCCAGGTTCAATGATCGGACGAAACCTACACTCATGTTTTCATTGATAAATCAGAGCCATACTACAACCCTGCCTGGAAAAGGGCAATTCAAATGTGCTGACTCTGATTTTTCACTTTAAAATGTATGCCAAACAAAAAACATTACATTTCAAAGTTGAACAAGGCATACAACTTAATGCACAATTACTAAGTACAGTGCCTTGCAAAAGCATTCATCCCCCTTGGGATAACATCTGGTGCAACCAATTACCTTCAGAAGTCACGATTAGTTAACTTACGTCCACCTGTGTCACATGATCTCAGTATACACTATCGTTCAAAAGTTTGGGGTCATTTAGAAATGTCTTTGTTTTTTAAAGAAAATCTATTTTTTGGGGGCTATTTAAAAAAATATTTTTTATTTATTTCACCTTTATTTAACCAGGTAGGCTAGTTGAGAACAAGTTCTCATTTGCAACTGCGACCTGGCCAAGATAAAGCATAGCAGTGTGAACAGACAACAACACAGAGTTACACATGGAGTAAACAATAAACAAGTCAATAACATGGTAGGAAAAAGAGAATCTATATACAATGTGTGCAAAAGGCTTGAGGTAGGCAATAAATCGAATAATTACAATTTAGCAGATTAACACTGGAGTGATAAATCATCAGATGATCATGTGCAAGAAGAGATACTGGTGTGCAAAAGAGCAGAAAAGTAAATAAATAAAAGCAGTATGGGGGTGAGGTAGGTAAATTGGGTGGGTAGTTTACAGATGGACTATGTACAGCTGCAGCGATCGGTTAGCTGCTCGGATAGCAGATTTTTAAAGTTGTTGAGGGAGATAAAAGTCTCCAACTTCAGAGATTTTTGCAATTCGTTCCAGTCGCAGGCAGCAGAGAACTGGAAGGAAAGGCGTCCAAATGAGGTTTTGGCTTTAGGGATGATCAGTGAGATACACCTGCTGGAGCGCGTGCTACGGGTGGGTGTAGCCATCGTGACCAGTGAACTGAGATAAGGCGGCACTTTACCTAGCATAGCCTTGTAGATGACCTGGAGCCAGTGGGTCTGACGACGAACATGTAGCGAGGGCCAGCCGACTAGGGCATACAGGTCGCAGTGGTGGGTCGTATAAGGTGCTTTAGTAACAAAACGGATGGCACTGTGATAAACTGCATCCAGTTTGCTGAGTAGAGTATTGGAAGCTATTTTGTAGATGACATCGCCGAAGTCGAGGATCGGTAGGATAGTCAGTTTTACTAGGGTAAGTTTGGCGGCGTGAGTGAAGGAGGCTTTGTTCCGGAATAGAAAGCCGACTCTAGATTTGATTTTGGATTGGAGATGTTTGATATGAGTCTGGAAGGAGAGTTTGCAGTCTAGCCAGACACCTAGGTACTTATAGATGTCCACATATTCTAGGTCGGAACCGTCCAGGGTGGTGATGCTAGTCGGGCGTGCGGGTGCAGGCAGCGAACGGTTGAAAAGCATGCATTTGGTTTTACTAGCATTTAAGAGCAGTTGGAGGCCACGGAAGGAGTGTTGTATGGCATTGAAGCTCGTTTGGAGGTTAGATAGCACAGTGTCCAGGGAAGGGCCGGAAGTATACAGAATGGTGTCGTCTGCGTAGAGGTGGATCAGGGAATCGCCCGCAGCAAGAGCAACATCATTGATGTATACAGAGAAAAGAGTCGGCCCGAGAATTGAACCCTGTGGTACCCCCATAGAGACTGCAAGAGGACCGGACAACATGCCCTCCGATTTGACACACTGAACTCTGTCTGCAAAGTAGTTGGTGAATCAGGCAAGGCAGTCATTAGAAAAACCGAGGCTACTGAGTCTGCCGATAAGAATATGGTGATTGACAGAGTCGAAAGCCTTGGCCAGGTCGATGAAGACGGCTACACAGTAATGTCTTTTATCGATGGCGGTTATGATATCGTTTAGTACCTTGAGCGTGGCTGAGGTGCACCCGTGACCGGCTCGGAAACCGGATTGCACAGCGGAGAAGGTACGGTGGGATTCGAGATGGTCAGTGATCTGTTTGTTGACTTGGCTTTCGAAGACCTTAGCTAGGCAGGGCAGGATGGATATAGGTCTGTAACAGTTTGGGTCCAGGGTGTCTCCCCCTTTGAAGAGGGGAATGACAGCGGCAGCTTTCCAATCCTTGGGGATCTCAGATGATACGAAGGAGAGGTTGAACAGGCTGGTAATAGGGGGTGCGACAATGGCGGCGGACAGTTTCAGAAATAGGAGGTCCAGATTGTCAAGCCCAGCTGATTTGTATGGGTCCAGATTTTCCAGCTCTTTCAGAACATCTGCTATCTGGATATGGGTAAAGGAGAAGCTGGGGAGGCTTGGGCGAGTAGCAGCGGGCCGGGCGGGGCTGCTGGCCAAGGTTGGAGTCGCCAGGTGGAAGGCATGGCCAGCCATTGAGAAATGTTTGTTGAAGTTTTCGATTATCACGGACTTATCAGTGGTGACCGTTTTATCTAGCCTCAGTGCAGTGGGCAGCTGGGAGGAGGTGCTCTTGTTTTCCATGGACTTTACAGTATCCCAGAACTTTTTGGAGTTAGAGCTACAGGATGCAAATTTCTGCTTGAAAAAGCTGGCCTTTGCTTTCCTCACTGACTGCGTGTATTGGTTCCTGACTTCCCTGAACAGTTGCATATCACGGGGGCTCTTCGATGCTATCGCAGTTCGCCACAGGATGTTTTTGTGCTGGTCGAGGGCAGTCAGGTCTGGAGTGAACCAAGGGCTATATCTGTTCTTGGTTCTGTATTTTTTGAACGGAGCATGCTTGTCTAATATGGTGAGGAAGTAACTTTTAAAGAATGACCAGGCATCCTCAACTGACGGGATGAGGTCAATATCCTTCCAGGGTACCCGGGCCAGGTCGATTAGAAAGGCCTGCTCGCAGAAGTGTTTCAGGGAGCGTTTGACAGTGATGAGGGGTGGTCGTTTGACCGTGGACCCGTGGCGGATACAGGCAATGAGGCAGTGATCGCTGAGATCTTGATTGAAGACAGCAGAGGTGTATTTGGAGGGCAAGTTGGTCAGGATAATGTCTATTAGGGTGCCCATGTTTACGGATTTAGGGTTGTACCTGGTGGGTTCCTTGATGATTTGTGTGAGATTGAGGGCATCAAGCTTAGATTGTAGGACTGCCGGGGTGTTAAGCATATCCCAGTTTAGGTCACCTAACAGAACAAACTCTGAAGCTAGATGGGGAGCGATCAATTCACAGATGGTGTCCAGGGCACAGCTGGGAGCTGAGGGGGGTCGGTAGCAGGCGGCAACAGTGAGAGACTTATTTCTGGAGAGATTAATTTTTAAAATTAGAAGTTCGAACTGTTTGGGCATAGACTTGGAAAGTATGACAGAACTTTGCAGGCTATCTCTGCAGTAGATTGCAACTCCTCCCCCTTTGGCAGTTCTATCTTGACGGAAAGTGTTATAGTTGGGTATGGAAATCTCAGAGTTTTTGGTGGCCTTCCTAAGCCAGGATTCAGACACGGCAAGGACATCAGGGTTGGCAGAGTGTGCTAAAGCGGTGAGTAAGGCAAACTTAGGGACGAGGCTTCTGATGTTGACATGCATGAGGCCAAGGCTTTTTCGATCACAGAAGTCAACAAATGAGGGTGACTGGGGACATGCAGGGCCTGGGTTTACCTCCACATCACCCGAGGAACAGAAGAGCAGTAGGATGAGGGTGCTGCTAAAGGCTATCAAAACTGGTCGCCTAGAGCGTTGGGGACAAGTATAACATCAAATTGATCAGAAATACAGTGTAGACATTGTTAATGTTTTAAATGACCATTGTAGCATAAACGGCAGTTTTTTTATGGAATATCTATATAGGCCCATTATCACTAACCCATCACTCCTGTGTTCTAATGGCATGTTGTGTTAGTTAATCCAAGTTTATCATTGTAACGGTTTTCGTCGTCTGAAGAAGAGTAGTCGGACCAAAGCGCAGCGAGGTAAGTGTTCATTCATTTTTTATTACAACACTATAACAAAATAACAAGAGAATAAATGAAACCGAAACAGTCCAGTAAGGTTCAAAATACTAAACAGAAAAAGCTACCTAAGTATGATTCTCAATCAGAGACAACGATAGACAGCTGCCTCTGATTGAGAACCACACCCGGCCAAACACAAAGAAATAAAAAACATAGAAAATTAACATAGAATGCCCACCCAAATCACACCCTGACCAAACCAAAATAGAGACATAAATAGCTCTCTACGATCAGGGCGTGACAATCATTTTAAAAGGCTAATTGATCATTAGAAAACCCTTTTGCAGTTATGTTAGCACAGCTGAAAACTGTTGTTCTGATTAAAGAAGCAATTAAACTGGTCTTCTTTAGACTAGTTGAGTATCTGGAGCATCAGCATTTGTGAGTTTGATTACAAGCTCAAAATGGTCTGAAACAAAGACTTTCTTCTGAAACTTGTCAGTCAATTCTTTTTCAGTTTACATACACTTAAGTCGGAGTCATTAAAACTCGTTTTTCAACCACTCCACAAATTTCTTGTTAACAAACTATAGTTTTGGCAAGTCGATTAGGACATCTACTTTGTGCATGACAGAAGTAATTTTTCCAATAATTGTTTACAGACAGATTATTTCACTGTATCACAATTCCAGTGGGCAGAAGTGTACATACAGTAAGTTGACTGTGCCTTTAAACAGCTTGTAAAATTCCAGAAAAATTATGTTATGGCTTTAGAAGCTTCTGAAAGGCTAATTGACATAATTTTGAGTCAATTGGATGTGTAGCTGTGGATGTATTTCAAGGCCTACCTTCAAACGCAGTGCCTCTTTTCTTGACATCATGGGAAAATCAAAAGAAAAATTGTAGACCTCCACAAGTCTGGTTCGTCCTTGGGAGCAATTTCCAAATGCCTGAAGGAAACACGTTCATCTGTACAAACAATAGTACGCAAGTATAAACACTATGGGACCATGCAACTGTCATACCGCTCAGGAAGGAGACACATTTTGACTCATAGAGATCAACGTACTTTGGTGCGAAAAGTGTAAATCAATCCCAGAACAACAACAAAGGACCTTGTGAAGAGGCTGGAGGAAACAGGTACAAAAGTATCTATATCCAAAGTAAAACGAGTCCTATATTGACATAACCTGAAAGGCCGCTCAGCAAGGAAGAAGCCACTGTTCCAAAACCGCCATAAAAAAGAAAGACTAAGGTTTGCAACAGCACATGGGGACAAACATCATACTTTTTGGAGAAATGTCCTCTGGTCTGATGAAACAAAAATAGAACAGTTGGCCATCGTTATGTTTGGAGGAAAAAGCACAAATCTTGCAAGCCAAAGAACACCATCCCAACCGTGAAGCACGGGGAGGCAGCATCATGTTGTGGGGGTGCTTTGCTGCAGGAGGGTCTGGTACACTTCACAAAATAGATGGCATCATGAGGCGGGAAAATTATGTGGATATATTGAAGCAACAATCTTCAAGACATCAGTCAGGAAGTTAAAGCTTGGTCGCAAATGGGTCTTCCAAATGAACAATGACCCCAAGCATAATTCCAAAGTTGTGGCAAAATGGCTTAAGGACAACAAAGTTAAGGAATTGGAGTGACCATCACAAAGCACTGACCTCAATCCTATAGAAAATTGTGCGAGCAAGGAGGCCTACAAACCTGACTCAGTTACACCAGCTCTGTCAGGAGGAACGGACCAGAATTCAGACAATTTATTGTGGGTAGCTTGTGGAAGGCTACCCGAAAAGTTTGACCCAAAGTTAACAAGTTAAAGGCAATACTAGCAAATACTAATTGAGTGTATATAAACTTCTGACCCACTCGGAATGTGATGGAGAAATAAAAGCTTAAATAAATAATTCTCTATTATTCTGCCATTTTGCATTCTTAAAATATAGTTGTGATTCTAACTGACCTAAAACAGGGATTTTTACTGGGATGTCAAGGATTGTGAAAAACTGAGTTTAAATGTATTTGGCTTAGGTGTATGTACATTTCTGACATTATCCCATTCTCTAAACTGTTTAGGTAGGATTTCTATAAGCAGTGACTGGAACAAATACAGTAACCTTGGCATGATGTTCATTGTTGTTTCAATTCTACTACTAAGATTCCACCTGTCCAGGTCATCATATATTTTCTTGTTGATGTGATCGTAATTCATGTCACAAAGTTTGGGTTTATCTTTTGGTAAATTTACTCCAAAGTTATTTAATGGATGAAGAGGTCCACTGGAAGTTATACCTGCTCTTGAGCTCTTCCTGTGGGGTATAATTATATACTAGGGCTTGGGTCTTGTGTACGTTAAGCACATACCCTGAATATGTTCCAAATGTTTGTAAAACATCCATCAATCTAGGTACGCCTGAGCCTGGGTCTTTAAGGAATAACAGAACATCATCAGCATACATGCATATCTTATGTTCACTACATCTTATTGTTATTCCCTCTAAAGATGGGTCCTGTTTAATTGCCTGTGCTAATGGCACGATGTACAAGGAGAAGATCGTGGCTGAAAGATTACAGCCTTGTCTTGCCCCTCGCTCTAATTTTATTGTTTGTGACAGTTGGACACGAATACATTGTTTTGATGCACTGTATCACTTTTCTGTTGAAGCCAAATCTTTCAATGACTTGGAATAGATAATCCCATCCCACTGAATCAAACACTTTTTCAGCATCTACAGTCGTGGCCAAAAGTTTTGAGAATGACACAAATATAAATGTTCACAAAGTTTGCTGCGTCAGTGTCTTTAGATATTTTTGTCAGATGTTACTATGGAATACTGAAGTATAATTACAAGCATTTCATAAGTGTCAAAGGCTTTTATTGACAATTACATGAAGTTGATGCAAAGAGTCAATATTTGCAGTGTTGACCCTTCTTTTTCAAGACCTCTGCAATCCGCCCTGGCATGCTGTCAATTAACTTCTGGGCCACATCCTGACTGATTGCAGCCCATTCTTGCATAATCAATGCTTGGAGTTTTCAGAATTTGTGGGGTTTTGTTTGTCCACCCACCTCTTGAGGATTGACCACAAGTTCTCAATGGGATTAAGGTCTGGGGAGTTTCCTGGCCATGGACCCAAAATATCGATGTTTTGTTCCCCTAGCAACCCCACACATGAATGGTCTCAGGATGCAATACTGTTGGCATGACACAGGACTGATGGTAACGCTCACCTTCTCTTCTCCAGACAAGCTTTTTTCCGGATGCCCCAAACAATCGGAAAGGGGATTCATCAGAGAAAATGACTTTACCCCAGTCCTCAGCAGTCCAATCCCTGTACCTTTTGCAGAATATCAGTCTGTCCCTGATGTTTTTCCTATAGAGAAGTGGCTTCTCTGCTGCCCTTCTTGACACCAGGCCATCCTCCAAAAGTCTTTGCCTCACTGTGCGTGCAGATGCACTCACACCTGCCTGCTGCCCGCAGCTGAATCAACTTTTTGTGCAACGCAATGATGACGGCACGTGTTTCCTTGCAGGTAACCATGCTTGACAGAGGAAGAACAATGATTCCAAGCACCACTCTCCTTTTGAAGCTTCCAGTCTGTTACTCGAACTCAATCAGCATGACAGAGTGATCTCCAGCCTTTTCTTCGGCAACACTCATACCTGTGTTAACGAGAGAATCACTGACATGTCAGCTGGTCCTTTTGTGGCAGGGCTGAAATGCAGTGGAAAGGTTTTTTGGGGATTCAGTTAATTTGCATGGCAAAGACGGACTTTAATTGCAATTCATATAATCACTCTTCATAACATTCTGGAGTATATGCAAATTGCCATCATACAAACTGAGGCAGCAGACTCAGTTTGTGAAAATTAATATTTGTGTCATTCTCAAAACCTTTGTCCTCGACTGTATGTCCATTACATGAAATCCAAATAAAAATCCATTTAAATTACAGGTTGTAATGCAACAAAATAAGAAAAATGCCAAGGAGGATGAATCATTTTGCAAGGCACTGTAGCTAGTATCGTGTTATTTTCTAGATGGTAAATTGACTAATTTGGCAGGCAATTTTGGGCGCTCAACTTTTGGTGTACAACTTTTGGTAAGCAGTGCAATTATATTGACTTCATTGGGCGGATCATTTTTGGCGCTTAAACTTTGGCAGACAACTTTTGGTATGCAATGCCAAGACATTGACCAACAGGACCGTCAGCATTAAAATCTTTAGCTGATGTTAGAAATGTGACTGGCTGGCTCCCATGTCTCAATCGCGTCAATGTGTAGATATGATTTTGGAGCAGGTCACAGTCACAAGTTAACTGCTGAATACGGTTGCTAGCTAGAAAAGAGAGGCTATGATGCTTTGGCTAAATTATCTGGTAAAAAAATGTTGCAGGCAGTGCAGGCGTGTAATGCTACTAGTATACAGGTAGCAACATTATGAGCGGGGGGGGGGGGGGGGGGTGTTTATTGTTGGACAAAAAAAACTGTAAAAACACCAGGAAATCAGCTCTAAATGATTCAAATGTTGGAAATCTGTTCGCAAGTATTCCCACGCATAACAGAGAGACATATGATCGTACACAAATGTAAACAAGGTTTGAAATTCTAATGATTTAGTTAAATATTATATCTGCCTGGGCTTCTTGTGGGCAATTTGCTACGAGAAAGAATTGGCCCGTGACTGAATATAATTGTTGATTCCTGGATTAGAGAATAGAGAGAGAATTGACATCATGAATGCAACTGACTTGTGTCAACAACGTGACCTATACAGTATCTATGCGTCAATCTCATTGAATGCAATGTATTCACCTAGTCATCATGTCTCTGAGGCTTGTCTCTAGGCGTCAATATTGTGACACTAATCTTCCCCCACCCACTGAATGCAATGTAAGCTTCATGTTCTTTGTTTGCTATCTTTTGGGGAAAAAGTACCAGATTGAACCTTTTCTGCTGATACCAGGCTGCCATTTTGTGTGGCAGAGAGCAGATCCAAAACAGATGGCTGATGTCTGTGGTGGTGATGGCTCGACTGGTTTTGGGAACTGTGAAATGGGCACAGAGGAGGTGAAATGTGCAGTCACTAGCAGACCAGATATTTTCCGTATTCATTTCACATCACTAAAGTGTGAGAGACACATGGCACTCTCCACATTGCTGGGCCTAGCCTGGATTAATCTATTTCACGTTCAATCACCTGTACTAATTAGACTTCATTTGTTAATGTAATCAATCCATTATCAGGTCACTAAAATACTTAACAAAGTGCTGGAATGGTAAAATGCAGCTTTCACTACAGAGTTCCTGAAAAGAAAGTGCGTGACGGTGAAAGACGGTGTGCATTGTTAGCTGCAGTTTTTCTAGCCACTAGCCCAGGGGTTGCGAACCCAAACAAGCAGTTAAAGAGCTACATGCGTCTCCAGAGCCACACATTGCAGTCCCCTGCCCTAGACCCTAGCCCATCTCACTAGCTCCTGCAATTAGGCTCCATCATAGGGGCCGACATTCCTTTCTGCGTAATAGTCACAGCAAGCAACAGAGTGGTACAAGCCACCGACTCGAGGGACATGCGCAAATGAGAGACAGCTGTTCAAGCATCTGGTCCATGACTGCAGGAGAACCTTAAAATGACAAAAAGTTGAAAATAAAACTGAAAGTAGCAAACTTTATCAGACTTAGGACACTTGGAACTAAAAATGAACAAACGAGCACATATACAAGACAAGTCTAGAGTTGAATTGCAGCTGATCTGCCACACTTAATAAGCAGTGAAAATGAGGGCCAGTAGCACAATCAATGACATTGGAAAACAAGCTTATTTTAATTGATTGAAAAAGTGAAAGTATTATATGCCGTCTTTCTACTCCATCATACAAAATGAAAAATGTGACATCCCTTAAAGTAGAAATTCATCTCTTACTTATAGCTGCAATCGTCAATCTATCAATCTATTGTTCATTGATCGAACAACTGAATGCTGCACTTCTAAGCCAGAGAAAGAACAGTATTCTATTGCACTGTTTTATATCCACAAAAAGTGAATTTCTCTAATTTTGTGCACAAATTAGTTTAATTCACTATTAGTGAGCATTTCTCCTTTGCCAAGGCAATCCATCCACCAGACAGGTGTGGAATATCGAGAAACGGATTATATATCATGATCATTACACAGGTGCAACTTGTGCTGGGGACAATAAAAGGCCAATCTAAAAATGTACAGTTTTATCACACAACACAATGCAACACATATCTCAAGTTTTGAGGGAGCGTGCAATTGGCATGCTGACTGCAGGAATGTCCACCAGAGCTGTTGCCAGAGAATTTGATCCCCCATTTCTCTACCATAAGCTGCCTCCAATGTTGTTTTAGAGAATTTGGCAGTATGTCCAACCAGCCTTACAACCGCAGACCACGTGTAACCATGCCAGCCCAGCACTTCCACATCCGGCTTCTCCACCTGCGGGATCTTCTGAGACCAGCCACCCGGACGGCTGATGAAGCTGAGGAGTATTTATGTCTGTAATAAAAACTCATTGTGATTGGCTGGGCCTGGCTCCCCAGCGGGTGGCCCATGCCCAGTCCTGTGAAATCCATAGATTAGGGCCTAATGAAATTATATAAATTAACTGATTTCCTTATATGAACTGTAACTCAGTAAAATCATTGAAATTGTTGCATGTTGCGTTTAAATTTTTGTTCAGTATATAAGCTTGACGCCCATTCAAAAACAACCCATTACTTGAACCAAGAAGTAGATGGGGACTTTCATAAGGTATATACTAGAAAATGAAAAATGGTTTTGGACTAGAATGTTTGTGACTTTTGGTAATTCTGTCAAATTTGTCTCAGGTCATGTACGGATAGAGAGGATGGAGTCTGTCAAGTCATTTATCTCAATCTTCAAGGTGGCAGTAGCTAGGCAGGCTGCACTTGTGCGTACAGCTGACAGTCCCACTTTAAATGAAGTTCACCTTATAAAGGCTTCATAAAGCCTTCATAAGCACAACATAAAGGATCATAACCGTACTTTACACTATATAAAGGCGTCATAAATGTGGCATTACTGTGTGACAATCCCCAGTGTCAAAAGTTACACAACCCACTATGTCAAATATAAACATGTGCTTTATAAAGGGTGACATGTTGTGCTGAAGGATTGCATACGCTCTAAAGTGATGGCATGTTAATCACATTACACCTCATTTTGATCACCCAAAAGCGTGGAAGGTCTGGTTGACCGACGCATCAAACTTGGCCTTCATTAGTTAAGGTTAGGTTTAAAATCAAAATTTAAGTACATAAATTGTGGAAATGGGCAGGGTTTAGCTATAGTTATACAATGGGTGTTTATAATGCTGAATACTGATTGGTTAATAGAGCTTTCCAACCGGTGTCTATTCCACAAATTACTAATATAAATGCCTTTATACTCTGTTCCATCTGACTGCGCAATCCACTGTCTCATCTGCCCAGCCAGGCAAATTATACAATTGATCTCCACTATTAAAGCATCTAGACATTATCTCACATTTCTTTTAGACTAACATTTACTTTTCAACTGCGGTGATTTGTATAAACCTTGCTATCTGTCTCTTCGACATTTGCAAAAGTGGTTCAAAATTCAATCTCCATGTGTCAGGGTCAGGGGTCAGGAGTAGGGACGATAGACAGGCAGGCAGCGTTTCTCAGCCAGTCAATGTCAGTTGAAAAAAAAAGGTCAAACGAAATGGTGCAGCTAGTTTGTCTTTACAGCTTCAGTGATTGTGTTGTTGGCTAGCTCCGTAATCCAAAATCTACTCAAACACATCATGAGAGCCCATGAGCTCATGGTGGGCAACACTTCTATAAGCTATGCAATTGCGTTAGAAAACAGAGTGAAGGCCACCATTAAAAAGAGGAGAATCCCATCAGCTTTCTATAGGCCAGGCCTAGGTCGTGGAAATTCTAATCAAGTAAGGGAGAAGAGACTTCCAATTTCTTCAAACAATCAACCTGTAATGTCAATTAATTATTGCAATAATGGAGCTGGTCAATGACCACCAATAAGTGATCGTTGAGAGACCAAATAATACAGAAACGCAAGGGGTTCATATGGAAACCAAAAAACTTCTTTGTCATGGTTGGTTCCACCCCTCGGGGCATCATAAGCAACCTTGTTTTCTTCTTGTGGCTATAAGTACCGGATGTGTGAGGTCATAGCACACAACCAAGTGATAACTTTACTCCTATCTGCCGATAGAATTGTCAATGATGCTCAAGCCAGCCTCTCTTCACTTCATATCTCCACACAGCTGTGCCCTTGGAAGACAGAAAAAGAACAGGATGGACTGAAGAACGGTGGACACTCTCAAAGGCTCTTTGTCTTATGCCACGTGACCAAATTTCTCAGAATCAAAGATGATTGGAAACAATAACAGGTTGTTCCTCAAGTTATCTGTAGCCCCATGTCACTGACTATACGCCTAGAACAGCTGCGGGGAGCTAAAATGGGAAACCATCCTAAAAGAGGGTTTTAGAAATGTAAGCAAAATTGTCAAATATAAAAACACAAAGACCTTATTTACATAAGTATTCTGACCCTTTGCTATGAGACTCAAACTTGAGCTCAGGTGCATCCTGTCCATTGATCATCCTTGAGATGTTTCAACAACTTGATTGGAGTCCACCTGTGGTAAATTCAATTGATTGGACATGATTTGGAAAGACACACACCTGTCTATATAAGGTCCCACAGTTGGCAGTGAATGTCAGAGCAAAAACCAAGGCATGAGGTCGAAGGAATTGTCCATAACGCTCCGAGACAGGATTGTGTCGAGGCACAGATCTGGGGAAGGGTACCAAGAATCCGATGGTCACTCTGACAGAGCTCTAGAGTTAATTTGTGGAGATGGGAGAACCTTCCAGAAGGAAAACAATCTCTGCAGCACTCCACCCATCGGGCCTTTATGGTAGAGTGGCCAGACGGAAGCCACTCCTCAGTAAAAGGCACATGACAGCCCGCTTGGAGGATGCCAAAAGGCACTTAAAGACTCGCAGGAACGAGATTCTCTGGTCTGATGAAACCAAGATTGAACTCTTTGGCCTGATAACCAAGCGTCAAGTCTGGAGGAAACCTGGCACCATCCCTACGGTAAAGCATGGTGGCGGAAGCATCATGCTGTGAGGATGTTTTTCAGCGGCAGGGACTGGGACACTAGTCAGAAAGATGAATAGAGCAAAGTATAGAGATATCTTTAATGAACACTCACTGAGTGCCCTGTTCCAGAGCACTCAGGACCTCAGACTGGGGGCGAAGTTTCACCTTCAAACAGGACAACAACCCTAAGCATACAGTCAAGACAACACAGGAGTGGCTTTGGGACAAGTCTCTGAATGTCGTTGAGTGGCCCAGCCAGAGCCCGGACTGAGTGAACCTGATCGAACATCTCTGGAGAGTCCTGAAAAAAGCTGTGCAGCGACACTCCCCATCCATCCAGACAGAGACTATAGAGGATCTGCAAAGAAGAATGGGAGAAACTCCCCAAATACAGGTGTGTCAAGCTTGTAGCGTCATACCCAAGAAGACTCAAGGCTGTAATCACTGCCAAAGGTGCTTCAACAAAACTGAGTAAAGGGTCTGAATCCTTATGGAAATGTGATTTTAAATTTTTTATAAATTAGCAAAAATGTCTAAATACCTGTTTTTGCTTTATGATTATGTGGTATTGTGTGTAGATTGATGAAGAAAAACCCCCCAATTGAGTCAACTTTAGTGTAACCTAACAAAATGTGGGAAAGTCAAGCTTTCTGACTACATCCCGAAGGCACTGACCTTTTTATTTGTAGCCTAGCCCATAGGCCTACATGTTTTGATTAGGTTAGTATCACAACTAAAGTGGCCAAATAAGTTCTTAAAATTAAGCACATTAATCTGCTTTACAACTGGGTGTAGAGCCTAACTGTCATACAGTACATACACAGCGCACAAATTTTCTACATAAAAATGCACCTTCATGATAAAAGCATTACGTGAATAATCGCATTTGCAGTCACTTTTGCTAATGGTGTTTTCCCATTAATGGAACATTCGTGCTTATGGCCTACTGCCGTGCGCGCTTGCTGCGCGTATAATGTGATGAAATAGCCTAATAGTTTATCAACATTTTAAGATAAACATTCTGATATGTTGCGTCAGCCTTTTTTTGATGCTAGTGGTTGTATTAATTTGGAATCTATCGCATGCCACAACAGTCCCAGACTATGTTTGGAATATTTATTTCTCGCACAGAATAGGTCAACTTTTGTACTAAATGTGGACAGTTCTTCCAATATCTTCAATATGCGCCTTGAAATTGGATAAGGACACACACAGGTGCATCCCGGATGTGTCTTCACTTGCAGCCTGTGAGAAAGAACCCATCATACGACAGAGAGCCATGTGAGTGAGAGGTTGTTCGGAGCATGCAGCAACCAGGAAGAATGGAATAATTATTATTATTTTCAGCCATTGGGCACAACGGCCATTGACTGCAAAAGGCATGGATTTTTTTAGGGGGCATTATGGCCACACAAAGGGATGCCACAGGGAAGGTATTATTATTCGAGGTATTATCAAGTGCTTGTCAAATTGTGACAGAGAGACTGATGAAGTGTGTACAGCCTGAAAAAAAAAGCTGAGCTCATGTGACTTAAAAAGCAAAGAATGTATTAAAAATCGAAACATATAGCCCCACATTTGTATCACAACTAAAGTTACATAAATAACTCTAAATTAAGCATTTCGGAGTACCTGTTTCTTTGTTAATAACCTGTTTGGGCTGCAGCCCGACACCGGTACACTTATGACGACATCCAGCTCAAGTGCAGGGCGCGAAATTCAAAAGATATATTTTTTTTAATATTTAACTTTCACACATTAACAAGTCCAAGACACCAGATGAAAGGTGCACATCTTGTGAATCAAGCCAACATGTCCGATTTTTAAAACGTTTTACAGGGAAGACACAATATGTAAATCTATTAGCTAACCACGTTAGCAAAAGACACCACTATTATTACTCCATCAGTTTTTGACTCCATCAGTAGCTATCACAAATTCGGCCAAATAAAGATAAAAATAGCCACTAACCAAGAAACAACCTCATCAGATGACAGTCTGATAACATATTTATTGTATAGCATATGTTTTTTTTGAAAAATTTGCATATTTCAGGTATAAATCATAGTTTACATTGCAGCTACAGTCAGAAATTGCACCGAAAGCAGCCATAATATTTACAGACACCAACGTCAAATACCTAATTACTCATCATAAAACATATCTGAAAAATACATAGTGTACAGTAAATGAAAGACAGGCATCTTGTGATGCCAGACAATATTTCCGATTTATTAAGTGTTTTACAGCGAAAACAAAATGTTGCGTTATATTAGCTTAGCTTAGCACAATAGAAACACTTGGGCGCCGGCGACTACGACAGATATATGAAATAACATCATAAATTGGGTCTTACTTTTGCTGATCTTTCATCAGAATGTTGAACAAGGTGTCCTTTGTCCAGATGAGTCGTTGTTTGGATTCAGAATGGCAACTTTCTCTCTCCATTTAGCAAGCGTGCTAGCCGGGTTGCACGGATCTCTCCATGTAAACAAACGGAAGAGAACGGAACACGGCAAAACTCCCGAAAAAATTTCAATAATCTGATGAAACTATATTGAAAAAACATACGTTACGATGATATGGTGACATGTATCAAATAAAATGGAAGAAGTGTACGTAGACTCTTACGTTCATTGCCCATGTATAGGCATGAAGAGGAAGAGAGCCTCGATTTCAGACTTTGAACTTCTGGGTCAGGAAAAGTGCTGCAGAATGAGTTCTGTTTCACTCAGAGAAATAATTCAAACGGTTTTAGAAACTAGAGAGTGTTTACTATCCAATAGTAATAATAATATGCATATTGTACGAGCAAGAATTGAGTACGACGCCGTTTGAAATGGACACATTTTATCAGGCTACTCAATACTGCCCCTTGCAGCCATAAGAAGTTAACCGCTTGAATAGCTGCATGCGCCCACTACCTCATTGTTTGGTGAAAATATTCTTTATTTTATTCAGCTTTGTTCAATTGTATTCTTCAAACTATAAAATAATACCACGGAATTCTAAGCAAATCTTGTCTGCTAAATTAACTAGTGTAGCCCACAGCCCTATGGCATAGCCAGATCAGGGCCTAACATAAGGACAACTGAGAGTACCCTATTCTGTTATTCTGAAATTGAATACATTTTCTTCATATCATGTCTCGTTATTCCTGTCTAAAATAAATAATGGATTTATTGTGAAGGTGTAGGCTATATTACAGGGATTTATTAGACTTTTTAAAATGTAGATGTTTCAAAGGTCTGCATCAGTGGGCTGTGTGTGAAAATGAGGAGTTGCTAAATGTATTTATGTTAATAAAATCATCTTGGTTCAGACACACACACACACACACACACACACACACACACACACACACACACACACACACACACACACACACACACACACACACACACACACACACACACACACACACACACACACACACACACACAAATGCATGCTTAGCAGGTCCATCAACCCATTTAAATACCTCTCACACCCTACAGTAACCTGTGGATCATGAGAGAACCTTCATAAATCAGCAGAACGTAAATTACCTTTATTGACACTTCATTTAGTGTCCTGCAATAATTAGTTTAAAGTGAGACACCTTCGGCCATTCATAGCACATCCATAAAGACTCTATCGCATGACATTGTACTTACTATAAAGTCTCACCCATTTAGTAATTTATAACACATACATAATAATACGATATCATAACCGCCATCGATAAGATACATTACTGTGCAGCCGTATTCATCGACCTGGCCAAGGCTTTCGACTGTGTCAATTACCACATTCTTATTGGCAGACTCAACAGCCTTGGTTTTTCAAATTATTGCCTCGGCTGATTCACCAACTATTTCTCTGATAGATTTCAGTGTGTCAAATCGGAGGGCCTGTTGTCCGGACCTCTGGCAGTCTCTATGGGGGTGCCACAGGGTTCAATTCTCAGGCCGACTCTCTTCTCTGTATACATGAATGATGTCGCTATTGCTGCTGGTGATTCTCTGATCCACCTCTACGCAGACGACACCATTCTGTATACCTCTGGCCCTTCTTTGGACACTGTGTTAACTAACCTCCAGACGAGCTTCAATGCCATACAACTCTCCTTCCGTGGCCTTTAACTGCTCTTAAATGCAAGTAAAACTAAATGCATGCTCTTCAACCGATCGCTGCCCACACCTGCCCGCCCGTCCAGCATCACAACTCTGGACGGTTCTGACTTAGAATATGTGGACAACTCCAAATACATAAGTGTCTGGTTAGTCTGTAAACTCTCCTTCCAGACTGACATTAAGTATATAACACATACATAATAATAATGCGATATCATAACCGCCATCGATAAGAGACATTACTGTGCAGCCGTATTCATCGACCTGGCCAAGGCTTTCGACTCTGTCAATTACCAGCATCTCCAATCCAAAATTAAATCTAGAATCGGCTTCCTATTTCGCAACAAAGCATCCTTCACTCATGCTGCCAAACATACCCTCGTAAAACTGACCATCCTACCGGTCCTCGACTTCGGCGATGTCATTTACAAAATAGCCTCCAACACTCTACTCACCAAATTGGATGCAGTCTATCACAGTGCCATCCGTTTTGTCATCAAAGCCCCATATACTACCCACCACTGCGACCTGTACGCTATCGTTGGCTGGCCCTCGCTTCATACTCGTCGCCAAACCCACTGGCTCCAGGTCATCTACAAGTCTCTGCTAGGTAAAGCCCCGCCTTATCTCAGCTCACTGGTCACTATAGCAGCACCCACCCGTAGCACGCGCTCCAGCAGGTATATCTCACTGGTCACCCCCAAAGCCAATTCTTCCTTTAGCCGCCTTTCCTTCCAGTTCTCTGCTGCCAATGACTTGAACGAACTGCAAAAATCCCAGAAGCTGGAGACTCATATCTCCCTCACTAGCTTTAAGCACCAGCTGTCAGAGGAGCTCACAGATCACTGCACCTGTGCATAGCACATCTGTAAACAACCCATCTATCTACCTCATCCCCATACTGTATTTATTTATTTCTTGCTCCTTTGCGACCCAGTATCTCTACTTGCACATTAATCTTCTGCACATCTACCATTCCAGTGTTTAATTGCTATATTGTAATTACTTTGCCACCATGGCCTATGTATTGCTTTAACTCCCTTATCTTACCTCATTTGCATTCACTTTTTATAGACTTTTGTTTTCTTTTTTTTCTACTGTATGTTTTGTTTATTCCATGTGTAACTCTGTGTTGTATTTGTCAAATTGCTATGCTTTATCTTGGCCAGGTCGCAGTTGCAAATGAGAACTTGTTCTCAACTAGCCTACCTGGTTAAATAAAGGTGAAAAACAAACAAACCTGCAGGCGTTTAGAAATTGCTCCCAAGGATTGAACCAGACTTGTGGAGGTCTACAATTTTTTTTCTGTGGTCTTAGCTGATTTCTTTTGATTTTCCCATGATGTCATGCAAAGAGGCACCGTGTTTGAAGGTAGGCCTTGAAATACATCCACAGGTACACCTCCAATTGACTCAAATTATGTCAATTAGCCTATCAGAAGCTTCTAAAGCCATTACATAATTTTCTGGAATTTTCCAAGTTGTTTAAAGGTACAGTCAACTTAGTGTATGTAAACTTCTGACCCACTGTTATTGTGATACAGTGAATTAATCTGTCTGTTAACAATTGTTGGAAAAATTACTTGTGTCATGCACACAGTAGATGTCCTCACCGACTTGTCAAAACTATAGTTTGTTAACAAGAAATTTGTGGAGTGGTTAAACAATTCATTTAATACATTAACTTATTTAGCTGTTATGAATAAATGAATTATAGGTCTAATGAATGTCATTTAACACTTATGCCCATCGATGAGCAAATGAACCCTGAAATGTATCAAATACATTTTTTATATGGTTGTAATTGTGAGTCTCCAATATTGTTTTGCATAAGAAAAAGTTAAGGTATTCTTCTGATATTTAATATGGTGTAATATAGAATAGAAACCTATTCCTGTCACGCTCGTCGTCCTCCTCGTCTGAAGAGGAGTAGTTGGAAGGATCGGAGGACCAAAATGCAGCAAGGTAAGTGTTCATCTTGAATTTATTTAGAAAAGAGAACACTGAACGAACTATACAAAAATAACAAACAACGAACGTGAAGCTATCGAATAATAGTGCTGACACAAAACACTACACATAGACAATCACCCACAACCCACAATGACAAAACAGGCTACCTAAATATGGTTCCCAATCAGAGACAACGACAAACACCTGCCTCTGATTGAGAACCATATCAGGCCAAACGCATAGAAATAGACAAACTAGACATACAACATAGAATGCCCACTCAGATCACACCCTGACCAAACAAAACATAGAAACATACAAAGCAAACTATGGTCAGGGCGTGACAATTCCATTTGTTCTACCAGTTATCAACAAATTATTCAATCTAAAAAAAAAAAATATTAAAACCCAGTGGATATTCTGTGGCTTTAGCTAATTAGATATAAAAAAAAAATCTGGTATTGTTTCGGTATTGAGTATCGTTTCGGTATAGAGTATATAATACCAAACCTGGTATCAGTATTGAAGTAAAACATCTAGCACCATGACAGCACTACCTCCAACATGAATTCAGTACTATTATAATCAACATCTTTACATAATCAATAATTTTCCGCACTGGGTAACTGCGAAAATAAAGGAAATGCTTGAGTAAATTAGGCATATAAAGTACACTGCTCAAAAAAATAAAGGGAACACTTAAACAACACAATGTAACTCCAAGTCATTCACACTTCTGTGAAATCAAACTGTCCACTTAGGAAGCAACACTGATTGACAATAAATTTCACATGCTGTTGTGCAAATCGAATAGACAAAAGGTGGAAATTATAGGCAATTAGCAAGACACCCCCCAAAACAGGAGTGATTCTGCAGGTGGTGACCACAGACCACTTCTCAGTTCCTATGCTTCCTGGCTGATGTTTTGGTCACTTTTGAATGCTGGCGGTGCTCTCACTCTAGTGGTAGCATGAGACGGAGTCTACAACCCACACAAGTGGCTCAGGTAGTGCAGTTCATCCAGGATGGCACATCAATGCGAACTGTGGCAAAAAGGTTTGCTGTGTCTGTCAGCATATGGGGTAACCTCTCTGGGATAGATGGGACACTTGCGTCCCAACAGCCATGTCAAAAATGTAGAGCGCCAAATTCAAAAAAATTATATAAAATTAAACTTGATTAAATCACTCATATAAGATATCAAATTAAAGCTACACTCGTTGTGAATCCAGCCAACATGTCAGATTTCAAAAAGGCTTTTCGGCGAAAGCATAAGATGCTATTATCTGATGATAGCCCAATGTAAACAAGAGAGTGTAGCCTATTTCAACCATGCTAGCGCTACTCAAAACGCTAATATAAAATATAAAACATGCATTACCTTTGACGAGATTCTTTTGTTGGCACTCCAATATGTCCCATAAACATCACAAATGGTCCTTTTGTTCGATTAATTCCATCCATATATATCCAAATTGTCCATTTATTTGGCGCCGTTGTACCAGGAAAAACAGCGTTCAATTTGAACAAAATCACGACACAATATCTAAAAAAAATTACCTCTAAACTTTGCCAAAACATTTCAAAGTACTTTTGTAATACAGCTTAAGGTATTTGTAAACGTTAATAATCGATCAAATTGAAGACAGGTCAATCTGTTTTCAATACAGGATATCAACAAACTCACGGAACATTTCATGTCTTGCCCAAATCTCAAACATAAACAAACGACGTCCCTCCACTTCCGGGTCAATATCTTTTTCACCTCACTAAGAAAAAACCTTAACCATTTTCCATACAATGGCGACATCCAGTGGAAGCAGTAGAAACTGCGCATTTACTGATTAGAATTCTGGTTTGCCCAAAACAATCCATTGAACATAGAGGAACTTAACAATAAAAAAGTTAGTCCTCAGGGTTTTGACTGCTATATAAGTTCTGTTATACTTACAGATATGATTCAAACAGTTTTAGAAACTTCAGAGTGTTTTCTATCCAAATCTACTAATTATATGCATATCTTATATTCTGGGGATGAGTAGCACGAAGTTGAAATTGCGCACGCTATTTTTCCCTAAGTGAAAACTCTGCACCCTATCATCAAGAAGTTAAAGGGAGTGTGTGTGTGTCACCAGATCTCAACCCAACTGAACACTTATGGGGATTCTGGAGCCATGCTTGAGACAGCGTTTTCCATTAACAAAACACCACATTATGAAATTTATTGTGGAAGAATGGTGTCACACAGCACTGTACTGATTGTATTGTCTGTAACATAATTCACAGTAAAACAAATTCCTGTCAAGCATTGTTAATAGGCAATTAAGTTGTCTGTTCTATTTGATAAAGTAAATGAATAATAGAAGATAAACTACACAAATTAAAATGAGAATCTAACACTCTCCTGGCTGTGTATTTATTGTTCTATTTCATAACAGATCAACATAGAGATCCGCTTCTTGTTTTCAAAGGGTGTTAAACCGTGACCCATCAGAAATATTTTGTAGGTATTTTGCTTTAGAACTTGGTTTAAGCATGAATTAACCTTTATAATGTCATCTGTGGAACTTTGGGACTCACTGTGTGTGTCTGGTTCTGGTAGTAGCGTGCAAAGTAGCGTGCGAGTCCTTGACTTCGGTCTGTCCTAGTAGGCTGAGGACAGCTCTGGTGACTGTCATCTGTCCAGTCTTCACCAGTTCTGACCCTGCAGCCACAGCTTCTACACCAGTTCACACATACACACAGGTAAGCATACTCATACACATCTGCATGCATTACATAATACACCTATCTGTAAGGGTAACCATGTTTAATAACCTTCAAGGGTAGTTCATCTCTCAAAATATGTATCTGATCCTTTGGCCCCAAGTACACATATTGTAAATCATTAATTTATGCATGTTGTCACTGCGTCAGATAAGCGGCCACTTGCTTGACTATTCAACAACTAGTAAGCCTCTACACTTCCTGCTGAAATACAAAGGAGGAAGCTCCCTGACATCCACTCACTCATGCTCCCTCCCCGAGTCGCCCAAGGATTGTTTAGTAAAAACGTACAGACATCCTTGGTAATTTTATTTGTGATAGGAGGCTCTTAGACATTAGCATGAGGACGCAATTTACATTTGAGGAGCGACTGTGACCTCATCATTGTGTGCAGTGTTTTGGAAATAATAAATCATCGCTTCCCAACTACACAGCTAACTTTTGCTCAGCCCATGAATTCATAAGTAAAACTGAAACATAAACAGTTGATATCAGAGCTTGGTCTTTAGGGCCCAATTTCTCTATAGTTATCTATCTGGATTTTACCTATCGGGTGGGATTAAATGCATAGAAATAGAATGAATTGTCACGGCCGTTGTAAGGAGGATGCCAAGGTGCAGCGTGGTTAGAGTACATTCTTCTTTATTTAACAATGAACACTGAACAAACGAACAAAACGAACCGTGAAGCTAATATGAGTAGTGCAGACATAGAACAAGAACCCAGGAACACCAAAAGGAAAATGGCTACCTAAATGTAGCAGTGTGATGTTGTTCCCCTAGATTACGCACCAAATTGCACACAAGGACCAATTCAAATAGGCCAGGTCAAGAGGGGATGTTAATAATCTGATAATAATAATAATAATAATTCAGTGTATTTTTTTATTTAATTACAGCTGCATAGCTAATGTTTTTATTTGGTGTACAAACACTTTTTCATACCAATATTGTACATACAAGTGATTGTAAAAGTTTTGTATATTTTGGTTTGGCCCATCGCGGGTTATCTGTATCCCCATACCACTTTATCGTTCTCTTTTGCCTGACCCTCGGCTAGCAAGGTATGTTGTCCTTGGCTCCGAAACTGTTTAATATGGAACCGTCATAAGGTTATACAATGTACTGTTTTGCAACCATACGTTTGTTATAGTGTGGACAGTGTAGGAATTTATGTTAACAAGTTTCACAGAGCTCACTGACCGGGGTATCTGTTGTAACTTCTAAGTACTTGTGACAGTGGTTGAGTGAGTGTACATGTGCTCGCGCAGGTGCCGGAGAGCTGTGACTGCACCAAGGGTAACGTGTGTGTTGTCTCTTCGTGTGCAGGTATGTCTTTTATTTTGTCAGAATTATGTTCTGTATAGTTTTACTTGTATATGCTGTTGTGCAGCGAGTGTGCACGCAGCACCTGTTAATTCCTTTTGGCGCTCTTTTGCCTGACCCTCGGCTAGCAAGGTGCCGGATAGCTGTGACTGCACCAAGGGTAACGTGTGTGTTGTCTCTTCGTGTGCAGGGCAAATAAAAAGATTTCAACGAGCAGACCATCAGTTGTGGCAGCGTCTTCATTAAGAATTACACAACGCAGAACGAACCACGCTACATAAATATGATCCCCAATCAGAGACAACGATAAATGGCTACCTAAATATGATCCCCAATCAGAGACAACGATAAATGGCTACCTAAATATGATCCCCAATCAGAGACAACGATAAACAGCTGCCTCTGATTGGGAACCATATCAGGTCACCATAGACATACAAATACCTAGACCTACAAAAACCCTAGACTTACAAAAAAACCTAGACAAAACAAAAACTAACGTACCCACCCTATTCTCACCCTGAACTAACCAAAATATAAAGAAAACAGAGATAGCTCAGGTCAGGGTGTGACATGAATAGAAAGTATGGCTCATTGACATGAAAGGAGACTCACATTCTATTAATAATTTTTCGATGCATTTAGGGACAGATCAACATTAACTGGGGGGAGGGGCTGGTTCAACTAAAAGTGTCATAAAGAAATGCACCCCCCCTCCCCACATTACCCTCCCCTTGTACTGTAAAATAAATTGAACACCTTCCCCCCTCATAGAATTAACTCAAAATAATGTTTACGACCACAAAAAACAATAATTGTAGCAACCCTGTGTTTATACACACCGATATCCACTTCAGCGTGCCTTTGTGGCACAGTCAATGCCACACAGGGCTACGGGTCAGAAGGTTGAGGGTTCGCCGGGCACCACAGATGAGCTAACTCTCCCTGCTTGTTTCATTAACTTCGATCAGAGCCGGCTGCAGACAATGATCAGCTATGGAGAAATCAGATTTCCCACATGTTGATACCGTATTTATAATTATATAAAATATATGCAACAAATTTTCCACCAATAGGTTTCTGTGCCAATGCACCACACACACGATCAACAAAGCATACCAATAACGGGCACAACAATATCATAGTTTGCATTTTCAACACCACTGTCAATCTCGACAAATAGAAAGTAAATCCCTCCCTACCTTGTAGGCTTACCCAGTATCAAAGGCTTGGAAATAATCTCCTAATATTGAGTTGCACGCATCCCTTTTGCCCTCAGAACAGTTTCTTTCTCCAGTGTCACGGCTTTCTTGTCACTCATCTCGAGGCTCTGAAGGCCTTCATATCTTTACTGGCTAGTTCAGGTATGCCCAATTGATTCTTTATTGACTTTATAAGGTCGGTTTCCATTCTTACCGTAACAGTTGGTGAAAAGCATGAATCGCATGTGTTTGACTCTGAGTCTTGTTTTCTTTTGGAGATTGTCTCTCCATACTTACCCTGGTTACTCTCTGATATGTTTTGGCATTGACTGTTGCCACATCTTTTCCTGCTCCTCCCCTCCGGTCTCTTCTTCGTGAACAAGGAGGGAGGATTACGCCCATGTATCAATTACCGAGGACTCAATGACATCCCTAAGAGATATCGGTACCTTCTCCCGTTGGTCCCGTCAGCCATAAAGCAGGGCGCCTGGTCACCTGGTCACCTAGCCTGGTCACCTAGCCGATACAGTCCCCCACAACACACCTCCACCCCCCTGGACATCGTGGGGGTCGGCTCCAGTGTCTGGTGGACTGGGAGGGGTATGGCCCAGAGGAGCATTGTTGGGTTCCGGTGGAGGGGGCGGGGGGGTGTCACATCTGCTCCTCCAACATATGACAGCACATTTGTGGCCTGCTGGAGGTCATTTTGCAGGGCTCTGGCAGTGCACCTCCTTGCACAAAGGCGGAGGTAGCGGTCCTGCTGCTGGGTTGTTGCCCTCCTACGGCCTCATCCACGTCTCCTGATGTACTGGCCTGTCTCCTGGTAGCGCCTCCATGCTCTGGACACTACGCTGACAGACACAGCAAACCTTTTTGCCCCAGCTCGCATTGATGTGCCATCCTGGATGAACTGCACTACCTGAGCCACTTGTGTGGGTTGTAGACTCAATCTCATGCTATCACTAGAGTGAGAGCACCGCCAGCATTCAAAAGTGACCAAAACATCAGCCAGGAAGCATAGGAACTGAGAAGTGGTCTGTGATCACCACCTGCAGAATCACTCCTTTTTTGGGGGTGTCTTGCTAATTGCCTATAATTTCCACCTTTTGTCTATTCCATTTGCACAACAGCATGTGAAATTTATTGTCAATCAGTGTTGCTTCCTAAGTGGACAGTTTGATTTCATAGAAGTGTGATTGACTTGGAGTTACATTGTGTTGTTTAAGTGTTCCCTTTATTTTTTTGAGCAGTGTATATATGTATACAGAATGGTGTCGTCTGCATAGCGGTGGATCAGAGAATCACCAGCAGCAAGAGCAACATCATTGATGTATACAGAGAAAAGAGTCGGCCCGAGGATTGAACCCTTAGAAAGGCAGGGTAGGATAGATATAGGTCTGTAGCAGTTTTGATATAGACTGTCTCCCCCTTTGAAGAGGGGCAGCTTTCCAGTCTTTGGGGATCTCAGACGATACGAAAGAGAGGTTGAACAGCCTAGCAATAGGGTTTGCAACAATTTCGGCGGATAATTTTAGAGAGGGTCCAGATTGTCTAGCCCTGTTCATTTGTAGGGGTCCAGATTTTGCAGCTCTTTCAGAACATCAGCTATCTGGATTTTGGTGAAGGAGAAATGGGCGAGGTTTGGGCAAGTTGCTGTGGGGTGCAGGGCTGTTGACTAGGGTAAGGGTAGCCAGGTGGAAAGCATGGCCAGCTGTAGAAAAATGCTTATTGAAATTCTCAATTATCACAGATTTATGGCAAATTGGATTGGCAATATAGTTCGTTATTATCCTCAGTAATTTTCCATCCAAGTTGTCAGACCCCGGTGGCTTGTCATTTTTGATAGACAACAATACTTTTTTCACCTCTTCCACACTCACTTTACGAAATTCAAAATTACAATGCATGTCTTTCATAATTTGATCAGATATACTTGGATGTGTAGTGTCAGCGTTTGTTGCTGGCATGTAGTGCCTAAGTTGACTAATCTTGCCAATGAAAAAAATCATTAAAGTAGTCGGCAGTATCAGTCGGTTTTGTGATGAATGAGCCATCTGATTCAATGACTGATGGATCTGTTTGTCTTTTTCCCAAAAATTGCATTTAAGGTGCTCTAAAGCTTTTTACTATCATTCTTTGTCATTTATCTTTCTTTCATAGTGTAGTTTATTTTTATGCAGTATAGTCACATGAATTCTCAATTGAGTGCATGCTTATTATTTACTGGAATAAGCTATTTTAATAAATGTGTCAAGTGCAGCGTCTGTTTCCTTCTCATTACACACCATGGACCAACAAATATTCTTTACATCAACAACATATGAATCACTACAAAAGTTATTGTATGACCTCTTATACACTAAATTAGCACAGCATTTGGAACTTTGGTTTTTCTAGATATGGCTACTATATTGTGATCACTACATCCGATGGATCTGGATACTGCTTTCAAGCTAATTTCTGCAGCATTTGTAAAGATGTGATCAATACATGTTGATGATTTCATTCCTGTGCTGTTTGTAACTACCCTGGTAGGTTGACTGATAACCTGAACCAAGTTGCAGGCACTGGTTACAGTTTGAAGCTTTTTCTTTAAGTTGGCAGCTTGATGAAATCCAGTCAATATTTAAATCACCCAGAAAATATACCTCTGTTGATATCATATACATCATCAAGAATTTCACACGTTATCCAGATACTTGGTGTTCTATAGCGGCTTCTCACAAGAATGGGCTTTAGGTGAGGCAGATGAACCTGTAGCCATATTACTTCAACAGCATTTAACATGAGATCCTCTCTAAGCTTTACAGGTACGTGCTTCTGAATATAAACAGCAGCATCTCCACCATTAGCATTTCTGTCTTTTCTGTAAATGTTATAACCTTGAATTACTACCACTGTATCATCAAGAGTATTATCTTAGTGAGTTTTAGAGATGGTCAGAATATGAATGTATTGTGTTACTAGCAAATGATTGATGTCAGGAACCTTGTTGCTTAAACTACATGTGTTAACATGGGCTATTTTGAGCACTTTTCTTCTGTTTTTGTTTTCATTGCTTTACTGGGAAGTTTAGGAGAAGTAGATATTCTCATTTTATTTATGTTAGTGCAGGGTGACCTGCAGACAGTGGACTTCCTACTAGGGGACGCCTCATCAGTGCAAACAGTCTAAATCTGGTTCATAGGCACATGCTTACTGCATACAATAGCTGTAGGATCATCAGAGGCATTCAGGACAGTTAGATGGATAGAAATGAGGTTACTTACATTGTGTCTACCAACGCCCTTGGTGTAATGTACATTTGCTGAAGCATTATGACAACTCAGCGTCACAATGGTAGGGATCAACTGAGCTCGGCATTGGTCATTGATATGTCATTGTCTCCATACAGCCTAATTTAACTTCTCTACGGATCCCTTTAGCGGGATCATTTTCCTAAACAACCGCTGAATTGCAGTGCGCAAAATATTACTAACAATATTTATAATCATGCAATCACAAGTGAAATATACCAAAACACAGCTTAGCTTGTAGTTAACTTCTTCTGGCTGCAGGGGCAGTATTGAGTAGCTCTGATAAAAGGTGCCCATTTCAAACGGCCTCGTACTCAATTCTTGCTCGTACAATCTGCATATTATTATTACTATTGGATAGAAAACACTCTTTCGTTTCTAAAACCGTTTGAATTATACCTGTGAGTAAAACAGAACTCATTTGGCACAAACTTCCTGACCAGGAAGTGGAAAGTCTGAAAACGAGGCTCTGTTCTAGGTCCTGCCTATAAATGGGCATGATACGGATTAGTATACATGCACGTCATAAACCTTGCCCTAGATGTCAAGAGGCAGTGAGAGAAGAAATTAGGTGTTTATCTTGGTCTGAGATGGAATAAATCCTCTTGGAATGACGTGTCACCCATTTCCTGTTTTCTGGAAAGCGTGAGGTTGGACCTGGAATTGCCTTCTGAAACGTTGTCGTTATAGGCGACTACTATCTCCGGCTTTGATTTTATTTGATACATGTGACAATATCATCGTAAAGTACGTTTTTTCAATATAGTTTTATTAGATTATTGAAATTTATTCGGGACGTCAGGCGTGTTGCGTTGTGTGCCTTTGTTCAGGAAGGGGAGCTTCGCGCCACTTGGCTAGTGCGCTTGCTAATTCAAGAGGGAAAAAGGACGTTCTAAATCCAAACAACGATTGTTCTTGACAAAGGACCTCTTGTACAACATTCTGATGGAAGCTCATCAAAAGTAGGACCCATTTTATGATCCTATGTCATATATCTGCCGAACTGTGTACTATTAGTTTTGCGTCCAGGTTTTGGGTACTCTCTCGCCATAACGTAAGCCTTATGTCGTAATGAAGTTATTTTTAGAATTCTAACACGGCGATTGCATTAAGAACTAGTGTATCTATCATTTCCTATACAACATGTATTTTTTAGTTATGTTTATGAATAGCTATTTGGTCAGAATGTGTGTGTCAGAAAAAGTGTCAGAAAAATATCCGGACTTTGTGGGAAAAAGTAGCTACGTTAGCACAGTGTATAACCACTGATTTCAGCTCTAAATATGCACATTTTCGAACAAAACATAAGTGTATGTATAACCTGATGTTATAGGACTGTCATCTAATGAAGCATATCAAGGTTAGTCAAAAATTATATATCTTTTGCTGGTTTGTTACGATTGCTAATTTTTGCTGCTGGGAAATGGCTTGTGTTTCTGGCTATTGTGGTAAGCTAATATAACGCTATATTGTGTTTTCGCTGTAAAACACTTAATAAATCGGAAATATTGGCTGGAATCACAAGATGCCTGTCTTTCATATGCTGTAAAATATGTATTTTTCAGAAATGTTTTATGATGAGTAATTAGGTATTTGACGTTGGTGTCTGTAAGTTTTATGGCTGCTTTCGGTGCAATTTCTGATTTGTAGCTGCAATGTAAACTATGAGTTATACCTGAAATATGCACATTTTTCTAACAAAACATATGCTATACAATAAATATGTTATCAGACTGTCATCTGATGAAGTTGTTTCTTGGTTAGTGGCCATTTATATCTTTATTTGGTCGAATTTGTGATAGCTACTGATGGAGTAAAAAACTGGTGGAGTAAAAAAAGTGGTGTCTTTTGCTAACGTGGTTAGCTAATAGATTTACATATTGTGTCTTCCCTGTAAAACATTTTCAAAATCGGACATGTTGGCTGGATTCACAAGATGTGTACCTTTCATATGCTGTATTGGACTTGTTAATGTGTGAAAGTTAAATATTTAAAAAAAATATCTTTTGAATTTCGCGCCCTGCACTTGAAGTGGCTGTTGTCATAAGTGTACCGACGCCGGGCTGCAGCCATAAGAAGTTAATTTTTTCACTAACCTTCTCAAACTTCTTCAGATGACAGTCCTATAACATCATATTACACAATACATATAGAGTTTGTTCGAAAATGTGTATATTTAGCGGGCACAAATCATGGTTATACAATGAGAATAGTAACAAAGCTGCCAACAAAATGTCGGGAGAAATCTTGGGAGAGGCACCTAATCTAATCATTAACTAATCATAAACTTGACTAAAAAATACAGGTTGGACAGCAAATGAAAGATACATTAGTTCTTAATGCAACCGCTATGTTAGATTTTTAAAATTAACGTTACTACGACATACGGTCGTAGTAACGACATACGGACGTACGGTCTCGCGTTAAAGCGAGACCGCACCGAAATTAATGGCGGAACAGGAGTTTTACATTTTTCAACAGAACAACGAATTAACATCATAAATAGTTCTTACTTTTTGATGAGCTTTCATCAGAATCTTGGGCAAGTTGTCCTGTGTCCAAAAGAATCGTTGCTCGGTTGTAGATTGTCTCCTTCAACTTTGGAATTAGCAGTAAACATTAGCCATGTGGCCCAGACGTGCCCAACTCACTACAACGCAGCACAAAGATTTATCCGAAAATCGCAATATACTGATATAAACTGATATAACTCTGTTTAAAATAACAACATTATGATGTCTTTAACACCTATATCGAATAAAATCAGAGCCGGATATATCTAAGGCCTATAACGGGAGCTTTCCAGAACGCAATCCTGAGGTCTGTCTTGCGTCATGGCAAATGTTGAAAAGAGTGGACCCCACGTTCCCAGACCCTTTATATGGCCTCAGATCTGCCTAGCAACTCCATTCCAATTCTCACTATTTGCTGACATCTAGGGGAAGGCGTATGCAGTGCATCTCAACCAATAGAAGACAAGCAAATTAATAAACTGACCCCAGAACAGTCTGCCTGATTTCAGATTTCTCACTTCCTCACAGGAAAATTGCTCCAACTTGAGTTCTGTTTTACTCACAGATATAATTCAAACGGTTTTAGAAACTAGAGAGTGTTTTCTATCCAATAGTAATAATAATATGCATATTGTACGAGCAAGAATTGAGTACGAGGCAGTTTAATTTGGGAATGAAATCTTTACAAGTGAAAACAGCACCCCCTATTGAGAAAAGGTATTAATAGGCCATGATTATTTTCATCATTGTGTCAAGAGATATAATACTAAAACACTTAATTGTCTCTCTTGATCCTAGGTCCTGGCAGAGTTTTGCAGACTCAGGACAGCTGAGCTTTGGAGGAATATGCAGATTTAAATAGGAGTCCGTAATTTGCTTTCTAATGATCATGATCTTTTCCTCAAAGAAGTTCATGAATGTATTACTGCTGAAGTGAAAGCCATCCTCACTTGGGGAATGCTGCTTTTTAGTTAACTTTGCTACAGTATCAAATTTTTTTGGGGGATTATTCTTATTTTCCTCAATTAAGTTGGAAAAGTAGGTTGATCGAGCAGCAGTGAGGGCTCTTCGATACTGTACGGTACTGTCTTTCCAAGCTAGTCGGAAGACTTCCAGTTTGGTGTGGCGCCATTTCCATCTTTCTGGAAGCTTGCTTCAGAGCTCGGGTATTTTATGTTTACCAGGAATCTATTTTCTTATGACAAATGTTTTTAGATTTTATGTTTTTAGGGGTGCAACTGCATCTAGGGTATTGCGCAAGGTTAAATTGAGTTCCTCAGTTAGGTGGTTAACTGATTTTTGTCCTCTGACGTCCTTGGGTAGGCAGAGGGAGTCTGGAAGGGCATCAAGGAATCTTTGTGTTGTCTGAGAATTTATAGCACGACTTTTGATGCTTCTTGGTTGGGGTCTGAGCAGATTATTTGTTGCGATTGCAAACGTAATAAAATGGTGGTCCGATAGTCCAGGATTATGAGAAAAAACATTAAGATCTACAACATTTATTCCATGGGACAAAACTAGTATGACTGTGACAGTGAGTAGGTCCAGAGACATGTTGGACAAAACCCACTGAGTCGATGATGGCTCCGAAAGCCTTTTGGAGTGGGTCTGTGGACTTTTCCATGTGAATATTAAAATAACCAAAAATGTGTATATTATCTGCTATGACTACAAGGTCCGATAGGAATTCAGAGAACTCAGTGAGGAACGCTGTATATGGCCCAGGAGGCTTGTAAACAGTAGCTATAAAAAGTGATTGAGTAGGCTGCGTAGATTTCATGACTAGAAGCTCAAAAGATGAAAACTGCATTTTTTTTTTGTAAATTGAAATTTGCTAATGTAAATGTTAGCAACACCTCCGCCTTTGCGGGATGCACGGGGGATATGGTCACTAGTGTAACCAGGAGGTGGAGCCTCATTTAACACAGTAAATGCATCAGGCTTAAGCCATGTTTCAGTCAGGCCAATCACATCAAGATTATGATCAGTGATTAGTTCATTGACTTTAACTGCCTTTGAAGTGAGGGATCTAACATTAAGTAGCCCTATTTTGAGATGTGAGCTATCACGATCTCTTTCAATAATGGCCGGAATGGAGGAGGTCTTTATCCTAGTGAGATTGCTAAGGTGAACACCGCCATGTTTAGTTTTGCCCAACCTAGGTCGAGGCACAGACGCGGTCTCAATGGGGATAGCTGAGCTGACTACACTGACAGGCTGGCTAACAGCCTGCACCCTATTTCATTGTGGAGCTAGAGGAGTTAGAGCCCTGTCTATGTTGGTAGATAAGATGAGAGCACCCCTCCAGCTAGGATGGAGTCTGTCACTCCTCAGCAGGCCAGGCTTAGTCCTGTTTGTGGGTGAGTCCCAGAAAGAGGGCCAATTATCTACAAATTCTATCTTTTGGGAGGGGCAGAAAACAGTGGTCTACCGTATCAAAAGTCAATGAAAAATGGCAGCAAAACATTGCTTAGAATCAAGGGCAATGATGACATCATTGAGGACCTTGAAGGTTGCAATGACATATTCATAACCTGAGAAGAAACCAGATTGCATACCAGAGAGAATACTATAGACATCAAGAAAGCCAGTCAGTTGATTAATGACATTTTTTCAAGAACTTTTGACAAACAAGGCAAAATAGAAATAGGCCTATAACAGTTAGGATCAGCTTGATCTCCTCTTTTAAAGAAAGGACCCCCCGTGGGTGCCTTCCAAGCAATGGGAACCTCCCCAGAGAGGAGAGACAGGTTAAAAAGGTCAGAGATAGGCTCTGCGATGATAGGGGCAGCAACCTTAAAGAAGAAAGGATTTTAACCATCTGACCTAGATGTTTTTTGGGGGTCAAGTTTCAGGAGCTCCTTTAGCAACTCGGACTCCGTGACCACCTGTAGGGAGAAACTTTGTAGCGGGGAAGGGGAAAAACAGGGAGGAACTTCAGGGCTAGTCACATTAGAAGGGGTGGGAGATGAGGAAATGTTCAACGGGCAAGGAGGTTTGGCTGAGTCAAATTAGGAATCCTGACTTAATGAAGTGGTGATTAAAGAGCTTAGCCATGTGCTTCTTGTCAGTAACAACCACATCATCCCATTGCTTTAGGACTTGGTCAGGTGGTTTAAGTGTGTCCCAGTTTAGGTCAACTAGCAGGACAAATTCAAAATTAGTGTAAGGGGCCAGAAGAGAGCTTAGGGCAGGTAGGGTACAGGCTGTTGCTGATGGAGGACAATAGCACTCAGCAACAGTCAACAAAGAGATATTTGAAAGTTTAATGCTTAAAACCAGGAAATCAAATTGTTTGGGGACAGACTTGGTGGAGACAACCGAGCACTGAAGGAATGCAAAGAAGCACTGAAGCACTAAAAGAATGGTCCTTGGTAAAGATTGCAACTCCCCCACCTTTGGAAGATCTGTCTTGCCTATAATACTGTGAAAAAATCCAGGAAACCAAATTTTTTGGGTGGATCCCATCCTCCTTAAAAAAAATTGTTTTGTTTCCAAAAGGTATCGAAATTGTCAACAAAAGTTAGACCCATTGAGCTGCAATAATCACTTAGCCAATTGTGAAGAAAAATCCTGCTAAAATCCTGCTAAAGCGTTCAATGCCACGATTCGGAAGAGGACACAGGGCCAAATATTATGGGTCTTTTATTAGTGTCTAGCAGAGAGTCTCTTTAAAATCCAGTTTCAACTGTTCAGAACTGCCCTTCATAATGTCATTAAAACACACATGGTCTACGATAGAATTTGAATTCCATGTCCTGACGAAGTACATTTGGGAGCAGTTTAGTAATGTAATTTACTCAAGCTCCGGGATAAGACACTGTTTTTGCACCAAGGAAGGTAATGTGTTTAGGTAATGTGAACAACATGACCTGCACAAAAGTCAAATTAGGATATAACGTTAAGCCAACAAGACAGTGTCCAAGTAAAAAAATTCTCTGGTAGAATGACATGCTTATATTTTGTCACACTCACGACCGTAAGCTATTTTCTGTAACTAGCTATCCATCAACATGTAAATAATGATTTTGTTTTGAGTTTATTTTCCTGTAATAATTAATACAAATTAGCTAAGACGTTTGCTAGCCTGGTTTGCTAAATTGACAAACTACATTTGTTTTTGATGCAGCCTGTTGTTTTTATGTTTATAGTTTTTTATAACAAAAATGACAAGTTTGATGTCGGACGACAATATAATGTTCATGATGTCACTGCACCAACTGTCTACAAACATCTTGATAGAAATCTTTCGTTGTTTAGTACACTACCATACTCCCTCTGCTTGCACATGGCCTCACATGTGAATCCTTAAAGAGATGGATGGGGCTAAGGCTTAAGAGAGTGTGAACGATGCTGAATGGGTGAATGTAGACAAAGAAGAGCTCTCGAGTATGTGCACCAAAACATTAAAGGGCCATTTTCTCAAAAGTGGGGTTACAAGTTTATCCACTTTCAAAGCAGAACTACTTTCCCATTGTTCATCAACCGTAGTGTATGGTATACCATTTTCTAGCTCTGAGTCTCTATTTGTATCCAATATAAAAAATAAATACAATTTCAAATTTTGCCATATAAGACCGAATCGAGCCGGTCGATCACAAATGGCCAACCCCTGTCCTAGAATCCAGAATGCTTTGGGGTGTTTGAACATGTTTGGAATAACATTTCCTTGGAAATGTTAAAGTGCACACACACACACACAAACATGAACACGCACACACAGATGAGTGAACATCCATGTGTGCAGGCACCCAAACACACTCACGCGTATGCACACACACACACACACACACACACACACACACACACACACACACACACACAATAATTGGGCTAGGACATTAGTGTGAAGAGTAGCACATCCGCCTTCACAGAGAATGGGAGATGCCGCAGGAGAGCAGGGGGGCATGATAAAATGTATGACCATCTTCAGGACCTACACAGGCTTTTCCACACACAGCGCAGCTGCATCCTAATACATAAAAAGCAGAGATACAGTAACTCTCATTGGTCAAGAGAAGTTAAAGTGGAGCAGAGAGGACTGCAAAGAAGATAAATGACAACAAAGATGTGTCATTACAGTTTTTTACAATCACTTTGGCACTAATTTCAGAACCTAGATTTCATTTTTCCACACTCTAGAAACAAAACTCACAACCGATGATCAAAATGCACTTTTCCCAATTGCTTGGATACAATACACATAAAGCTACGATCATTTGTTCATTTAACTAAAATCACCTGTTCAAAATGACACAACTTAACATCAAAGTATTACCATTCAAAATGCAATTCACACATTACATCCGAGATGAATATTTATAAATTTCATTACGATGATCTAACTATCAATTGATACAACTGGTTAAAATGATAAGTAACTGTTGCATTACTCTTAATGATAGTTTAATGGAAACTGACGAACAATATTCCATGTTTAGATCATGAAAGTTTCAGGATAACGAGATCCATTGACAACAATTACCGTGGAACACGAACCAATTGGACTATATTATCTATGTATGTAATATTTCATCATCATTCTTTATCAGACACTGTTTCTATGGTCCCATGTACCACTTTTCCAGACCATGTTTTCAGATTTTACATTACTGTACACTCACCGGCCACTTTATTAGGTACACCTATCGAGTACTAGGTAGGAACCCCTTTTTCCTCCACAGCATTATTCACGGTGTTGTACGTTAAGAGATGCCCTTCTGCACACCACAGTTTTAATGGCTGTTATTTGAGCATTTGTGGCCTTTCTGTTAGCTTGAATAAGTCTGGACATTCTCCTCTGACCTCTCTCATTAACAAGGTGTTTTTGCACACAGAACTGCCGCTCACTGAATGTGTTTTGTTTATCGCACCATTCTCTGTAAACTCTAGAGACTGTAGTGCGTATGCCATGTGTGGCACCAACAATCACACCACGGTCAAAGTTGCTTAGATTACGCATCTTGCCCGTTCTAATGTTTGGTCGAACCACAACTAAAGCTCTCTGCTCTATATACTCTATATATTGAGTTGCAGGCAGCCACATGATTGTTGCTGTTCGAAGGAGCAGGCTATTTGCGTTAACACGCAGGTGTACCTAATAAAGTAGTGTATGTATGTAATAGAGTGTATGTATGCAGGCCCTTATAATTGCTTTTCAAATACTGCCAACTCGTTACTGATGATTGATTTCACATTGTGGTACGAGTTTATAGTGAAATGAGTGGTATCCACCTACTGTACAACAACATAGTGATAACATGGATCCTTCAGGTGATCAAGGTCACAATAGAGGTCAAGCAGTGGGAGGAGGAGGAAGACGAGGAAGACGTAGTGGTCAGAGGAATGGCAGGGGACAAGCACCCCTTCTGAGATGTGGTCGTGGGCCTCGTTTGAGAGGCGTGGGGGAACGTGGTAGAGGACAAGGCCACGGACCAATACAGCAGCAGCAACAGCAAAGAGTGTCCAATAAAATCCGAGCAATAGTTGTCGACCATGTCGTAAATCATGGCATGACAATGACTGAGGCAGCTACAATGATTCAACCAAACCTCAGAAGATCAACCGTGGCCTCAATCATCAGAACTTTTTCCGCAATGAGAACAGGTAAGTCTTCAGCATGCACTAAACTTTAGGCTACTCTCAATCGTCAAATGACTATACTGCATGCCAATGTGTACCACAGAGTAGGTGACGGGACTAAATGTGTTCTTACTGTCATTTCCCCTGCAGAATTCAGACTAGGCCAAATAGGGGAGGCACAGGCAACATTCTGACTGACCAACAAGAGCGGGCTGTGGTCAATTTGGTTCGGGCCAGAAATGATATTCGCCTTACAGAAATTCGGGAGCACAGCTTGGACAATGGCGACATGTTCAACAATGTGGAAGCCATCAGTTTACCGACTATTGCACGCATGCTGAAAAGGCACCAGGTGCCTCTAAAATAGTCATACCGGGTGCCTTTTGAAAGAAATGCAGACAGAGTGAAGTAACTGAGGACTGAGTATGTTCAGTTTCAAGATGCCGGTTTTGAAAAATTCCACATCATTGTAATCAGTAATTCTCTTTCCAAAATACATTTTTAGAGGGTGATGGTTTTTGTCAGCATCCAGCTCCATCACAAATTCCTATTTTTGGATGAGGCAGGCTTCAACCTGGACAAGACAAGGAGGAGAAGTCGGAATTTCATCAGCCAGCGGGCAACCATCCAAAACCTGGACAACGTGGGGCAAACACAACCATGTGTGCGGCTATATCGGAAGATGGTGTGGTGGGACGCAGACCTCACATTGGATCCTATAATGCAGCTCTCCTTGTAACCTTCCTTGATGAGCTAAATCAGGTCTGTAGAGCTGATGGCGTAACCTATGTCATTGTTTGGGATAATGTCAGGTTCCACAATGCTCCAATGGTGCAAGCATGATTTCAGGCCCATCCACAATTTACTACCCTGTACTTACCCTCATACTCTCCTTTCCTTAACCCGATTGAGGAATTTTTCTCCAGATGGAGGTGGAAGGTATATAATAGGCGCCCTCACGAACAAGCCACCCTTCTCCAGGCCATGGATGACATATGCAAAAAAATCACGTCAGACCAGTGTTAGTCCTGGTTTCGCCATGCCCAAAGATTCTTCCCAAGATGTTTGGCTAATGAAAACATCCATTGTGATGTGGATGAGAACCTGTGGCCAAATCCACAAGACAGGGTTGGTGGAAATATAGAAGTACAGTAATCAACCCTTTGTTTTGCTTTTAACAGTAAGCCTGGTGAGGAACACTGCAGTTGACACTTTACTGTAGTTTTCTTGTTTTTAGTAGCTAATTATTTTTGCTTTGATTCTAAGAATTTCAGATTTTGTTCAATGATTCCACTGTGTCTGTAGTATTCTCTATACTAGTCCTTTTACAGTGATGTATTTACGTGTAGTACCATAATGAAACATGTATCACATATTTTGTACTACAATATTTAATGACTGTACGAACAACTACAGAGTGAAACTATCGGTATCTTGTGTGTAGGTGATTTAAATAAATGTCCCTATGGTATTTCATGATTACTTAGTTATTTGAACCAATGAGTCTGCAAGGTCAAGTTTTCTTTCAAGATATGAATGCACAATGCAATGTTTTGAACATTGGACGACCTGTATTACAAGAGATGACCGATTTCAGTTTTGTGTCTAGTGTTTTGAAAAATGAAATTAGTTCCAAAAGGATTGTAAAAAACTGTAATTATTCTAGTGTATCCATCTATTGTCTGCAGATCTGTTACTAAGGATGTCTTGAATATACAGTCGTGGCCAAAAGTTTTGAGAATGACACTGTAACGGTCGTCGAAGAAGAAGGATCGGACCAAAGCGCAGCGTGGTAAGTGTTCATGCTTTTTATTACAACTGAACACTAACAAAAATAACAAAGAAAATGAACAAAAACCGAAACAGTCCTGTCATGTGCAGAAACACAAAACAGAAAATAACTACCCACAATGTCACGTTCCTGACCTATTTCTGTTAGTTTATGTGTGTTAGTTGGTCAGGACGTGAGGTTGGGTGGGCATTCTATGTTTTCTGTTTCTGTGTTGGTTTTTGGGTTGCCTGGTATGGCTCTTAATTAGAGGCAGGTGTTTGGCGTTCCTCTAATTAAGAGTCATATTTAGGTAGGCGTTGTCACAGTGTTCGTTGTGGGTGATTGTCTTCCGTGTCTATGTTATACGTTTGTCTGTGTCTGTACACCACACGGGACTGTTTACGGTTTGTGTAGCCTATGTTCCTATTCGTGCGTTTTCTTGTTTTATGTAAGTACGTCGTCTAGGTCTGTCTACACCGTTTGTTGTTTTTGTTAGTTTAATCAAGTTTTGTGTTTCATTAATAAAATATGTCTGTTCTCTACACTGCGCCTTGGTTCCCTCAATACTCCTCCTCTTCCGAAGATGAAGAGGAGGAGGAATGCCGTTACAGAATCACCCACCAAGAATCCAGAACCAAGCAGCGTAATTTGGAGCAACGGGGAAGTATACAGGACTTGTGGAGTTGGGAGCAAATATTTAACGGAGAAGGACCATGGGCTAAAGTTAATCACCGTCCATGGGAACAGCTGGAGGCAGCTCGGAGAGTGGAGGAAAAGAGTGAGAGGAACCGGAGTTATGAGGGAACGCGTCTTGCACGGAAGCCCAAAAATCCCGTGAGAGAGCGCACGGTGTCTCCTGTACGAGTGCATAGCCCAGTGCGGGTTATTCCACCTCCCCGCACTGGTAGGGCTAGATTGGGTATTGAGCCAGGTGTCATGAGGCCGGCTCAACGCGTCTGGTCTCCAGTGCGTCTCCTCGGGCCGGCATACATGGCACCTGCCTTACGCATGGTTTCCCCGGTTCGCCTACATAGGCCGGTGCGGGTTATTCCACCTCCCCCCACTGGTTGGGCGACCGGGAGCATTCAACCAGGTAAGGTTGGGCAGGCTCAATGCTCAAGAGTGCCAGTACGCCTCCACGGTCCGGTATTTCCGGCGCCACCTCCCCGCCCCAGCCTAGTACCTACAGTGCCTACACTACGCACTAGGCTACCAGTGCGTCTCCTGAGCCCTGTTCCTCCTCCACGCACTCTCCGTGTAGTGCGTGTATCCAGTTCGGTGCCTCGAGTTCCGGCACCACGCACTAAGCCTCCTGTGCGTCTCCAGAGCCCTGTACACACTGTTTCTTCTCTCCCTACTAATCCTGATGTGCTTGTCCTCAGCCCGGTGCCACCAGTGCCGGTACCACGCACCAGGTATAGAGTGGGCTTTGAGAGTCCAGTGTGCCCTGTCCCTGCTCCCCGCACTAGTATGAAGGTGCGTGTCCTTAGCCCGGTGCCTCCAGTTCCGGCACTACGCACCAGGTCTACAGTGCGCCTTATCCGGCCAGAGCCATCCGTCTCCCCAGCGCCATCTGAGCCATCCGTCTCCCCAGCGCCATCTGAGCCATCCGTCTCCCCAGCGCCATCTGAGCCATCCGTCTCCCCAGCGCCGTCTGAGCCATCCGTCTGCAATGAGCCTGCAAAGCCGCCCGTCTGCCATGAGCCTACAGAGCCGTCCGCCAGACAGGAGCCGCTAGAGCCGTCCGCCAGACAGGAGCCGCTAGAGCCGCCCGTCAGACAGGATCTGCCAGAGCCGCCCGTCAGACAGGATCTGCCAGAGCCGCCAACCAGACAGGATCTGCCAGAGCCGCCAACCAGACAGGATCTGCCAGAGCCGCCAGCGAGCCATGAGCGTCCAGAGCCGTCAGCCTGCCATGAGCGTCGAGAGCCGTCAGCCTGCCATGAGCGTCGAGAGCCGTCAGCCTGCCATGAGCGTCGAGAGCCGTCAGCCAGCCATGAGCGTCGAGAGCCGTCAGCCAGCCATGAGCGTCGAGAGCCGTCAGCCAGCCATGAGCGTCGAGAGCCGTCAGCCAGCCATGAGCGTCGAGAGCCGTCAGCCAGCCATGAGCGTCGAGAGCCGTCAGCCTGCCATGAGCGTCCAGATTCGTCAGTCAGCCATGAGCTGCCCTTCAGCCAGAAACGGCTATATACCCAGAACTGCCCCTCAGTCCAGAGCTGTCTCTCTGTCCGGAGCTGCCTTTTAGTCCGGAGTTGCCCCTCTATCATGATCTCCCTCTCTATCTTGATCTACCTCTATATTCTGATCTATCCTTCTGTCTGGTGCTATCCCTCTGTCTTGATTTATCCCTCTGTCCCGGTGCTGTCCCTGTCATGGATGTTACTAAGAGGATTTTGTGGGGGTAAGATATGGGTGGACATTTTTAGGGGTAGATGGAGGCTAGGATTGACTATGGTGGGGTGGGGACCTCGCCCGGAGCCTGAGCCACCACCGTGGTCAGATGCCCACCCAGACCCTCCCCTAGACTTTGTGCTGGTGCACCCGGTGTTCGCACCTTATGGGGGGGGTTATGTCACGTTCCTGACCTATTTCTGTTAGTTTATGTGTGTTAGTTGGTCAGGACGTGAGGTTGGGTGGGCATTCTATGTTTTCTGTTTCTGTGTTGGTTTTTGGGTTGCCTGGTATGGCTCTTAATTAGAGGCAGGTGTTTGGCGTTCCTGTAATTAAGAGTCCTATTTAGGTAGGCGTTGTCACAGTGTTCGTTGTGGGTGATTGTCTTCCGTGTCTATGTTATACGTTTGTAGCCTGTATGTGCACTACGTTATTAGCTTCACGGTCGTTTGTTTGTTTTGTTAGTTTTTGTAAGTGTTTTGTTTTCGTTTTGCCGTCGTCATCAATAAAAGAGATGGCTTATTTTCCTACTGTTGCGTTTTGGTCCGTCAATCCTCCACACGACCGTGACACACAAAGCATCAGTGGGGAAAAGCTACCTAAGTATGATTCTCAATCAGAGACAACGATAGACAGCTGCCTTGAGAACCAGACCCGGCCAAACACAAAGAAATACAAAACCTAGAAAATTAACATAGAATGCCCACCCAAATCACACCCTGACCAAACCAAAATAGAGACATAAAAAGATCTCTACGGTCAGGGCGTGACAGATACAAATATTAATTTCCACAAAGTTTGCTGTTTCAGTGTCTTTAGATATTTTTGTCAGATGTTACTATGGAATACTGAAGTAGAATTACAAGCATTTCATAAGTGTCAAAGGCTTTTATTGACAATTACATGAAGTTTATGCAAAGAGTCAATATTTGCAGTGTGGACCCTTCTTTTTCAAGACCTCTGCAATCCGCCGTGGCATGCTGTCAAATAACTTTTGGGCCACATCCTGACTGATGGCAGCCCATTCTTGCATAATCAATGCTTGGAGTTTGTCAGAATTTGTGTGTTTTTGTTTGTCCACCCGCCTCTTGAGGGTTGACCACAAGTTCTCAATGGGATTAACTTCTTGTCAATACGGGGGCGCTGTTTTCACTTTGGAAAAAATCGTGCCCAAATGAAACTGCCTCGTACTCTGTTCTGATCATACAATATGCATATTATTATTACTATTGGATAGAAAACACTCAAGTTTTCTGAATTATATCTGTGAGTAAAACAGAACTCATTTGGCAGCAAACTTCCATACAGGAAGTGAAAAATCTGAAAACGAGGCTCTGTTTCAGGGCCTGCCTATTCACCTGGCTTTTATTTATCGATATGCATGCACTTCATATGCCTTCCACTAGATGTCATCAGGCAGTGGAAGGTGGAATGGGATGTCTAGCTTGATCTGAGGCCGAACAAGAGCTTTTGGAGTGACAGGTCCGGTATTTTCTTTGTCTTCGACGGCGCGCGAGGGACCTCGACATTGTCTTCTGAAAAGCGTTCGGTATACACGGCGAATATCTCCGGCTCTGATTTTATTTGATACATATGATAATAACATCACAAAGTAGGTTTTTTCAACCGAGTTTTATCAGTTTATTCAACGTTTATTGGGACTTTTGGAGTTTTCCGTTCTTTGCGCCAAGAGAGGATGGGAATGTTAGCAACCTTGGCTAGCATTGTGGCGCGAATTCGACAGAAGAAATTGACATTCTAAAACCAAACAACGATTTATTCTGGAAATAGGACTCCTTGTACAACATTCTGATGGAAGCTCAGCAAAAGTAAGACAACATTTATGATGTTATTTCATATTTCTGTGTAATATGTTGATGTCTATTCTCCGCCATGTTGGTGAGCACTGTCTCACAATAACCCAAGCTGTATGTTGTGGTAAAGTTATTTAAAAAATCTAACACAGCGGTTGCATTAAGAACCAGTGTATCTTTCATTTGCCATACAACAAGTATTTTTATGTAAAGTTTATGATGAGTTCTTTGGTCAGATTAGGTGAGTGTCCAAAATATCTCCGGAGATTCTGGTGAATCGTTGCTACGTATTCACAATGTATAACCAGGATTTGTAGCTATAAATATGCACATTTTCAAACAAAACATAAATGTAATGTATAACATGATGTTATAAGACTGTCATCTGATGAAGTTGTCCAAAGGTTAGTGATTAATTTTATATCTTTTGCTGGTTTTTGCGAAAGCTACCTTTGCGGTGAATAAATGAGTTTGTGTGTTTGGCTATTGTGGTAAGCTAATAAAATTCTATATTGTGTTTTCGCTGTAAAACCCTTAAAAAATCGGAAATATTGGCTGGATTCACAAGATATTTATCTTTCATTTGCTGTACACCATGTATTTTTCATAAATGTTTTATGATGAGTATTTAGGTATTTCACATTGCTCTCTGTAATTATTCTGACACGTTGGTGCTATTTTTGATGGTGGCTGCAATGTAAAACTATGATTTATACCTCAAATATGCACATTTTCGAACAAAACATAAATGTATTGTATAACATGTTATAAGACTGTCATCTGATGAAGTTGTTTCTTGGTTAGTGACTAATTTTATCTCTATTTTGTCGGTTTTGTGAAAGCTACCTATGCGGTGGAAACATGGTGAAAATATGCGGTTGTGTGTTTGGCTATTGTGGTTAGCTAATAGAAATACATATTGTGTTTTCGCTGTAAAACATTAAAAAAATCGGAAATGATGGCTGGATTCACAAGATGTTTATCTTTCATTTGCTGTATTGGACTTGTGATTTCATGAAAATTATATTATATGATATCCCTGTCCCGTTAGGCTAGGCTATGCTAGTCAGCTTTTTTTTTTTCCTCCGGGAGGGTGATGAAGTAGAGGTTTTAAGGTCTGGGGAGTTTCCTGGCCATGGACCCAAAATATCAATGTCTTGTTCCCCGAGCCATTTAGTTATCACTTTTGCCTTATGGCAAGGTGCTCCATCATGCTGGAAAAGGCATTGTTTGTCACCAAACTGTTCCTGGATGGTTGGGAGAAGTTGCTCTCGGAGGATGTGTTTCGGTACCATTCTTTATTCATGGCTGTGTTCTTAGGCAAAATTGTGAGTGAGCCCACTCCCTTGGCTGAGAAGCAACACCACACATGAATGGTCTCAGGATGCTTTACTGTTGGCATGACACAGGACTGATGGTAGCGCTCACCTGGTCTTCTTTTGACAAGCTTTTTTCCGGATGACCCAAACAATCGGAAAGGGGATTCATCAGAGAAAATTACTTTACCCCAGTCCTCAGCAGTCCAATCCCTGTACCTTTTGCAGAATATCAGTCTGTCCCTGATGTTTTTCCTGGAGAGAAGTGGCTCTTTGCTGCTCTTCTTGACACCAGGCCATCCTGGTAGATAACTGTTAGTTTCACTTCCTGTTGAATCTGCAGACGTGTTGCTGTGCGTTTTGTTGCTGTGCGTTTTGCTGCCAACTTTACTTTACTTTGCTAGCTGACAACTTTACGTTTTTTGTTTTGTTTCTGTTTTTAATTACCGTTTATATTTTTAGTTTTTCCATCGCAACTTTTTTCCCTCATTCAACTTTTTCACTCCGGACGCTTTATCTGGACATGGTTCGTCAACACCTTCAACAGCCGAAGCTAAGTAGTAACATTAACATGATGTCTTCTAATTGCAGTCGCTGTACTCATAATATACAGGAGAACAATCGCCTTACGGCGAAAATAGCTGTGCTGCAAGCCAAGCCCAGCTTCAGACGCAATCGTTAGGCAAGGGTAATTTCAGTGTAGGAAAGGAAGAAACAGCGTCTGTGCCACCAGTAAGTACAGATAGTAACGTTAGTATAAATCCCCCCGCACAGTCCCCGCAGCCGGACAACTTTCTCATGGCTTCTGGAGGGAAATGCTGTTGGAATGCTCAACCGGTGTCGCTCATTCAGCCGACAGAAACTTTCAACCGGTTTTCCCCATTATGTAGCGAGTCTGAGTCTGAGTCTTCTCTTGTCTCTACTCCTCCCGTTACGGGGTCTGAGACGCCGAAGGCTCCCACCGTTAGCTCTGACAAATTGAAAACCCTAGTCATTGGCGACTCCATTACCCGCAGTATTAGACTTAAAACGAATCACCCAGCGATCATACACTGTTTACCAGGGGGCAGGGCTACCGACGTTAAGGCTAATCTTAAGATGGTGCTGCTAAAGCTAAATCTGGCGAGTGTAGAGAGTATAGAGATATTGTTATCCACGTCGGCACCAACGATGTTAGGATGAAACAGTCAGAGGTCACCAAGTGCAACATAGTTTCAGCGTGTAAATCAGCTAGAAAGATGTGTCGGCATCGAGTAATTGTCTCTGGCCCCCTCCCAGTTAGGGGGAGTGACGAGCTCTACAGCAGAGTCTCAGCACTCAATCGCTGGTTGAAAACTGTTTTCTGCCCCTCCCAAAAGATAGAATTTGTAGATAATTGGCCCTCTTTCTGGGACTCACCCACAAACAGGACCAAGCCTGACCTGCTAAGGAGTGACGGACTCCATCCTACCTGGAGGGGTGCTCTCATCTTATCTACCAACATAGATAGGGCTCTACCTCCTTTAGCCCCACAATGAAATAGGGTGCAGGCCAGGCAGCAGGCTGTTAGCCAACCTGCCAGCTTAGTGGAGTCTGCCAATAGCACAGTCAGTGTAGTCAGCTCAGCCATACCCATTGAGACTGTGTCTGTGCCTCGACCTAGGTTGGGCAAAACTAAACATGGCGGTGTTCGCCTTAGCAATCTTATTAGGATAAAGACCTCCTCCATTCCTGCCATTATTGAAAGAGATCGTGATACCTCACATCTCAAAATAGGGTTACTTAATGTTAGATCCCTCACTTCAAAGGCAGTCATAGTCAATGAACTAATCACTGATCATAATCTTGATGTGATTGGCCTGACTGAAACATGGCTTAAGCCTGATGAATTTACTGTGTTAAATGAGGCCTCACCTCCTGGTTACACTAGTGACCATATCCCCCGTGCATCCCGCAAAGGCGGAGGTGTTGCTAACATCTACGATAGCAAATTTCAATTTACAAAAAAAAAAAATGGCGTTTTCGTCTTTTGAGCTTCTAGTCATGAAATCTATGCAGCCTACTCAATCACTTTTTATAGCTACTGTTTACAGGCCTCCTGGGCCATATACAGCGTTCCTCTCTGAGTTTCCTGAATTCCTATCAGACCTTGTAGTCATAGCAGATCATATTCTAATTTTTGGTGATTTTAATATTCACATGGAGAAGTCCACAGACCCACTCCAAAAGTCTTTCGGAGCCATCATCGACTCAGTGGGTTTTGTCCAACATGTCTCTGGACCTACTCACTGCCACAGTCATACTCTGGACCTAGTTTTGTCCCATGGAATAAATGTTGTAGATCTTAATGTTTTTCCACATAATCCTGGACTATCGGACCACCATTTTATTACGTTTGCAATCGCAACAAATAATCTGCTCAGACCCCAACCAAGGAGCATCAAAAGTCGTGCTATAAATTCTCAGACAACACAAAAATTCCTTGATGCCCTTCCAGACTCCTTCTGCCTACCCAAGGACGTCAGAGGACAAAAATCAGTTAACCACTTAACTGAGGAACTCAATTTAACCTTGCGCAATACCCTAGCTGCAGTTGCACCCCTAAAAACGAAAAACATTTGTCATAAGAAAATAGCTCCCTGGTATACAGAAAATACCCGAGCTTTGAAGCAAGCTTCCAGGAAATTGGAACGGAAATGGCGCCACACAAAACTGGAAGTCTTCCGACTAGCTTGGAAAGACAGTACCGTGCAGTACCGAAGAGCCCTCACTGCTGCTCGATCATCCTACTTTTCCAACTTAATCGAGGAAAATAAGAACAATCCAAAATTTATTTTTGATACTGTTGCAAAGCTAACTAAAAAGCAGCATTCCCCAAGAGAGGATGGCTTTCACTTCAGCAGTAATAAATTCATGAACTTCTTTGAGGAAAAGATCATGACCATTAGAAAGCAAATTACGGACTCCTCTTTGAATCTGCGTATTCCTCCAGGGCTTAGCTGTCCTGGATCTGCACAGCTCTGCGAGGGCCTGGGATCGGGAGAGACACTTAAGTGTTTTAGTACTATATCTCTTGACACAATGATGAAAATAATCATGGCCTCTAAACCTTCAAGCTGCATACTGGATCCTATTCCTACTAAACTGCTGAAGGAGCTGCTTCCTGTGCTTGGCCCTCCTATGTTGAACATAATAAACAGCTCTCTATCCACCGGATGTGTACCAAACTCACTAAAAGTGGCAGTGATAAAGCCTCTCTTGAAAAAGCCAAACCTTGACCCGGAAAATATAAAAAACTATCGGCCTATATCGAATCTTCCATTCCTCTCAAAAATGTTAGAAAAAGCTGTTGCGCAGCAACTCACTGCCTTTCTGAAGACAAACAATGTATACGAAATGCTTCAGTCTGGTTTTAGACCCCATCATAGCACTGAGACTGCACTTGTGAAGGTGGTAAATGACCTTTTAATGGCGTCAGACCGAGGCTCTGCATCTGTCCTCGTGCTACTAGACCTTAGGGCTGCCTTTGACACCATCGATCACCACATTCTTTTGGAGAGACTGGAAACCCAAATTGGTCTACACGGACAAGTTCTGGCCTGGTTTAGATCTTACCTGTCGGAAAGATATCAGTTTGTCTCTGTGAATGGTCTGTCCTCTGACAAATCAACTGTACATTTCGGTGTTCCTCAAGGTTCCGTTTTAGGACCACTATTGTTTTCACTATATATTTTACCTCTTGGGGATGTTATTCGAAAACATAATGTTAACTTTCACTGCTATGCGGATGACACACAGCTGTACATTTCAATGAAACATGTTGAAGCCCCAAAATTGCCCTCGCTAGAAGCCTGTGTTTCAGACATAAGGAAGTGGATGGCTGAAAACTTTCTACTTTTAAACTCGGACAAAACAGAGATGCTTGTTCTAGGTCCCAAGAAACAAAGAGATCTTCTGTTAAATCTGACAATTCATCTTGATGGTTGTAAAGTCGTCTCAAATAAAACTGTGAAGGACCTCGGCGTTACTCTTGACCCTGATCTCTCTTTTGACGAACATATCAAGACTGTTTCAAGGACAGCTTTTTTCCATCTACGTAACATTGCAAAAATCAGAAACTTTCTGTCCAAAAATGATGCAGAAAAATTTATCCATGCATTTGTTACTTCTAGGTTAGACTACTGCAATGCTCTACTTTCCGGCTACCCGGATAAAGCACTAAATAAACTTCAGTTAGTGCTAAATACGGCTGCTAGAATCCTGACTAGAACCAAGAAATTTGATCATATTACTCCAGTGCTAGCTTCCCTACACTGGCTTCCCGTTAAGGCAAGGGCTGATTTCAAGGTTTTACTGTTAACCTATAAAGCGTTACATGGGCTTGCTCCTACCTATCTTTCCGAGTTGGTCCTGCCGTACATACCTACACGTACGCTACGGTCACAAGACGCAGGCCTCCTAATTGTCCCTAAAATTTCTAAGCAAACAGCTGGAGGCAGGGCTTTCTCCTATAGATCTCCATTTTTATGGAACAGTCTGCCTACCCATGTGAGAGACGCAGACTCGGTCTCAACCTTTAAGTCTTTACTGAAGACTTATCTCTTCAGTAGGTCATATGATTGAGTGTAGTCTGGCCCAGGAGTGTGAAGGTGAACGGAAAGGCTCTGGAGCAACGAACCGCCCTTGCTGTCTCTCCAGGGCCGGTTCCCCTCTCTCCACTGGGATTCTCTGCCTCTAACCCTGTTACTGGGGCTGAGTCACTGGCTTGCTGGTGCTCTTTCATGCCGTCCCTAGGAGGGGTGCGTCACTTGAGTGGGTTGAGTTACTGACGTGAACTTCCTGTCTGGGTTGGCGCCCCCCCTTGGTTGTGCTGTGGTGGAGACCTTTGTGGGCTATACTCGGCCTTGTCTCAGGATTGTAAGTTGGTGGTTGAGGATATCCCTCTAGTGGTGTGGGGGCTGTGCTTAGGCAGAGTGGGTGGGGTTATATCCTTCCTGTTTGGCCCTGTCCGGGGGTTTCTTCGGATGGGGCCACAGTGTCTCCTGACCGCTCCTGTCTCAGCCTCCAGTATTTATGCTGCAGTAGTTTATGAGTCGGGGGGCTAGGGTCAGTTGGTTATACCTGGAGTACTTCTCCTGTCTTATCCAGTGTCCTGTGTGAATTTAAGTATGCTCTCTCTAATTCTCTCCTTCTCTCTTTCTCTCGGTGGACCTGAGCCCTAGGACCATACGTCGGGACTACCGGCCGTGGTGACTCCTTGCTGCCCCCAGTCCGCCTGGCCTTGCTGCTATTCCAGTTTCAACTCTTCTGCCTGCGGTTATGGAACCCCTACCTGTCCCAGACCTGCTGTTTTCAACTCTTAATGATCGGCTATGAAAAGCCAACTGAGATTTATTCCTGATTATTATTTGACCATGCTTGTCATTTATGAACATTTTGAAAATCTTGGCTCTCTCTAATTTTCTCCTTCTCTCTTTCTTTCTCTCGGAGGACCTGGGCCCTAGGACCATGCGTCGGGACTGCCGCCCGTGGTGACTCCTTGCTGTCCCCAGTCCGCCTGGCCTTGCTGCTATTCCAGTTTCAGCTGTTCTGCCTGCGGTTATGGAACCGCCACCTGTCCCAGACCTGTTTTTTTTCAACTCTTAATGATCAGCTATGAAAAGCCAACTGAAAATTATTCATGATTATTATTTGACCATGCTTGTCACTTATGAACATTTTTGAACATCTTGGCATAGTTCTGTTATAATCTCCACCCGGCACAGCCAGAAGAGGACTGGCCACCCCTCATAGCCTGGTTCCTCTCTAGGTTTCTTCCTAGGTTTTGGCCTTTCTAGGGAGTTTTTCCTAGCCACCGTGCTTCTACACCTGCATTCTAGCTGTTTGGGGTTTTAGGCTGGGTTTCTGTACAGCACTTCGAGATATTATCTGATGTACGAAGGGCTATATAAAATAAAATTGATTGATTGATTGATCCTCCAAAAGTCTTTCACCTCACTGTGCATACAGATGCACTCACACCTGCCTGCTGCCATTCCTGAGCCAGCTCTGTACTGTTGGTGCCCCGATCCCGCAGGTGAATCAACTTTAGGACATGGTCCTAGTACTCTCTGGACTTTCTTGGGCGCCCTGAAGCCTTCTTCACAACAATTGAACCGCTCTTCTTGAAGTTCTTGATGATCCGATAAATGGTTGATTTAGGTGCAATCTTACTGGCAGCAATATCCTTGCCTATGAAGCCCTTTTTGTGCAAAGCAATGATGACGTCACGTGTTTGCTTGCAGGTAACCATGGCTGACAGAGGAAGAACAATGATTCCAAGCACCATCCTCCTTTTGAAGCTTCCAGTCTGTTATTCGAACTCAATCAGAATGACAGAGTGATCTCCAGCCTTGCTGTCGTCAAAACTCACACCTGGGTTTTTAAGTTATTTTGATTTTGATATTTTTAAGTTCTCTTGATTGCATGTCTTCACACACCAGAGTTAATACTTGATGGAAGTACCAAACTCCCCAGTCCCTGCAAGTGGCAAGCACACCCATAACATGATGCTGCCACAACAATACTTGAAGATACAGAGGATCAACAACTTTGCATTCACTCCACATTTGCTGGTCTGTATGACAAAGTGAAAAGGAAAGCCTGTGTTAAATCCATGATGAAGCAATAGACCTCACCTACCTTGCAGTTAACCCCTAAATATCTGTGCTATTAGGACCAACTAGAGTGCATAAGTCACACAGTGACGGACCAAGGCTAACTCTGATGTGTTGTGGGGCTTCATCGATGGCTTACTAGATGGATGCTCTCAGTAGATAAACAGAACTGACTGGAAAGGAGATGTAAAACCAGTCTAGCATGACATGCTAAGAACCTTAGCCCCATATTCAGGTGTGACTGCAAAACATAGTAAAGGAGACGTTCTTCTTTGACAAAACATGACTTTCTTGATTAGTCTTTAACCGCAAGTATCCAGTTCTCTGATATTTGTTGAAAACATGAGAACACATACATTTGCGGATCATGCAGAACATTTTCAATGGAAGTGATATACAGAGGTACTGCTAGTTCTGGCAGCCTTGGCCTAGGTCTTAATCACTGTTTTTGTTCTTTGACTTGGCCTTTCATTCTTGAATTTTTTATTTGTCCTAAAATATAACAGTGTTCTGTATGCAGAGTGGTGGTGTTATACAGCTGTTTTGACAAGTATCCTCTTGTACTTTTTCACATTTCTTTGGAATTTTCAGGGGGCCTCAATAGCCTGCTGATACTCTAGTTCCAGTTCTCTAGCCCTGTCTTGACATGAGTGTCCCCCAGCAGAGGCTGTCTCCTCCTGGAGCTCAATACTCCGTTTGAGCTGCATTAGAGGCCCCAGCATTGCCATCACCCAGGCCCAGGCTTTATAATTACTTATTGTCAGCAGACAATCAGTTAGCAGTATCACTGAACAAATATCTTTACTTATCACCCAATTCACATTTAAGAGATACATACTGAAGTGCAGTGGTGTGCCTTACTGACATCCATCTCTGTTTCTTAACTCTTTGACATGTATGAAAACACGGGTGTGATCATTCTACAGTAGTCCTTGCAGAGAACGCTCAAACCAGTGTGATTAGAACACTTATTTAACCTGTCTAGGATCAGCGTGGCGCTAGCGGCACACCCCCCCCCCCCCCACTGAAAAACCAGTGCCGCGAAATTCAAAAAAAATATTTTTTTAAAATATTTAACTTTCACACATTAAAGTCCAATACAGCTAATGAAAGACACAGATCTTATGAATCCAGTCAACATTTCCGATTTTTAAAATGTTTTACAGGGAAGACACAATATGTAAAGATGTACATCTATTACCTAAAAACACATTAGCATATTCCACCATCTTTTATTTGTCCACCAACACCAGTAGCCATCACCAATTCGGCTAAACTAAGATATTTATAGCCCCTAACCAACAAAAAAACTCATTAGATGACAGTCTGATAACATATTTATGGTATGGGATAGGTTTTGTTAGAAAAAAGTGCATATTTCAGGTATATGGCATAGTTTACAATTGCACCCACCATCACAAATGGACTAGAATAATTACAATGAGCAACGTGTTTACCTAACTACTAATCATCAAACATTTCGTAAAAATACACAGCATACACGAATCGAAAGACACAGATCCTGTGAATACAGACAATATTTCAGATTTTCTAAGTGTCTTACAGCGAAAACACAATAAATCGTTATATTAGCGTAGCACATAGCACATAGCAGCCCAGCATTGATTCTAGCCAAAGTGAGCGATAAAAGTCAACATCGCCAAAAGATATTAATTTTTTCACTAACCTTCTCAGAATTCTTCCGATGACACTCCTGTAACATCACATTACAACATGCATATACAGTTTGATCGAAAATGTTTATATTTAGCCACCAAAATCATGGTTAGACAATGTGAAATGTAGACAAGCTGGTAAAGAAAACGTCCTTGCGCCACTTAGACAGTGATCTACTCTTATACATAAATACTCATAAACGTGACTAAAAAATATAGGGTGGACAGGGATTGATAGACAATTTAATTCTTAATACAATTGCGTTATTACATTTTTTAATTTATCCTTACTTTTCAATACAGTTTGCGCCAAGCGAAGCTACGTCAAAAAACATGGCGTCCTAAGCCACTAAAATGTTTCGACAGAAACACGATTTATCATAATAAAAATGTCCTACCTTGAGCTGTTCTTCCATCAGTATCTTGGGCAAAGGATCCTTTCTTGGGAGAAATCGTCTTTTGGTGGAAAGCTGTCCTCTTGCCATGTGGAAATGTCAACTACGTTCGGGATGAACTGAAAAGCGTTCCCAACTTTTCACATCGTTGCAAAAATAAATGTCCCAAAATCGCACTAAACGGATATAAATTGCTATAAAACGCTTTAAATTAACTACTTTGTGATGTTTGTAACTCCTATAACGAGTGAAAAGATGACCGGAGAAATATAACAGGCTAAACTAATGCTTGGAACAGGAGAGGGTCGGTGTCTTCCACGCGCGTTACGCAGCAAGAAAAGACTTGCTAGCTAAAGGTTTTTTTCATTTGTAGTGCCTGTGAACGAGCAATCGAGCCCGTTGGAATCGTCATCACGTAAAGGCATCCAGGGGAAGACGTAAGAAGTGTCCGTATAGTCATAGCAACGACAGTGCCCGTTTAAATGACTTCAGAAAAGTGGCCAACGTTTCTCAAATCTGACTCCATGTCAGGGAAATTGCTGTAGAATGGGCTCTGTTCCACTTAGAGACAAAATTTCAACTCCTATAGAAACTATAGACTGTTTTCTATCCAATAATAATAATAATATGCATATTGTACGATCAAGGATTTTGTGGGAAGCCGTTTAAAAAATTAGCCACATTAGCATAAATAGTCTAAACAGCGCCCCCATCCCCAACAGGTTAAAACGTCTAGTTACGATTAACGCAACAGTCAGCGTTTGAGCTGGCCACACTGTTTTTTCACAGAAATATTTTGCACAAACAGTCTTCACAAATTTATGTCCTCAATGTGAGCAGTTTATTTTTGGATAAAATGTTCAGACATTCACAGTGGTAGTGACAGCATAACACAATTCTCATCTAAACCGGAAAATGTAGGCTACATTAGTTGTAGTGCTAACTGAGGGAAGAGTGGCCTAACACAAGTGGTTATATTTAGCTCAGAAACTCAGAAAGCATAATGACAGAAACCACATGTCACGCCCTGGCCTTAGTATTCTTTGTTTTCTTTATTATTTTAGTTAGGTCAGGGTGTGACATGGGGAATGTTTGTGTTTTGTTGGTTTTGGGTGTTTCTATGGTAAAGGGGTTGTTGGGTGTAGTATATGGGTTTGTGTTGAGTACATGTGTCTAGCGTTGTCTATGTATGTTTAGTTGTCTAGGAGAGTCTATGGTTGCCTGAATGAGTTCCCAATTAGAGACAGCTGATTTCGGTTGTCTCTGATTGGGAGCCTTATTTAGGGTAGCCATAGGCTTTCATTTGTTGTGAGTAGTTGTCTATGTGATACGTTTGTAGCCAGTGTGTGCACATCGTTGTTTAGCTTCACGATCGTTTTGTTTAGTGTTTTTGTTTCGTTTGCCTACTTCGTTAATAAAAAGGAGATGGCTTATTTTCCTAAAGCTGCGTATTGGTCCGTCAATCCTCCACACGATCGTGACAGAACTACTCACCAATACAGGACCAAGCGGCATGGAAAGCGGCAACAGGACCCACCTACACAGGATTCGTGGACATGGGAGGAGATACTGGATGGTAAGGGGCCGTGGGCACAACCGGGAGAATATCGCCTTCCTCGTGAAGAGCTGGAGGCAGCTAAAGCCGAGAGGAGGCGATATGAGGAGGCAGCACGGAGACAAGGCTGGAAGCCCGTGAGTACAACCCAAAAATTTCTTGGGGGGGGCCTTAAAGGGAGTGTGGCGAAGTCAGGTAGGAAACCTGCGCCTACTCCCTGTACTTACCGTGGAGAGCGAGAGTACGGGCAGACACCGTGTTACGCAGTAGAGCGCACGGTGTCTCCTGTACGCGTGCATAGCCCGGTTCGGTACATGTCAGCTCCACGTATCGGCCGGGCTAGACTGAGCGTTGAGCCGTATGTCATGAAGCCGGCCCAACGCATCTGGTCACCAGTGCGTCTCCTCGGGCCGGCGTACATGGCACCAGCCTTACGCATGGTGTCCCCGGTTCGCCTACATAGGCCGGTGCGGGTTATTCCACCTCCCCGCACTGGTCAGGCGACGGGGAGCATACAACCAGGTAAGGTTGGGCAGGCTCGGCGCTCAAGGGAGCCAGTACGCATGCACGGTCCGGTATTTCCGGCGCCACCTCCCCGCCCCAACCCAGTACCACCAGTGCCTCCTCCACGCACTAGCCATATGGTGCGTGTCTCCAGCCCTTTACCACCAGTGCCTAAACCACGCACCAAGCCTCCTGTGTGTCCCGAGAGTCCTGTGCGTCCTGTTGCTGCTCCCCACACTAGCCCTGAGATGCGTGTCCCCAGCCCGGTGCCACCAGTCCCGGCACCACGCACCAGGCCTACAGTGCGCCTCAGCCGGCAGGAGTCTGCCGTCTGCACAGCGATGCCTGAACTGCCCGTCTGCCAAGCGCCATCTGAGCCATCCGTCTCCCCAGCGCCATCTGAGCCATCCGTCTCCCCAGCGCCATCTGAGCCATCCGTCTCCCCAGCGCCATCTGAGCCATCCGTCTCCCCAGCGCCATCTGAGCCATCCGTCTCCCCAGCGCCATCTGAGCCATCCGTCTGCCATGAGCCTGCAGAGCCGCCCGTCTGCCATGAGCCTACTGAGCCGCCCGTCTGCCATGAGCCTACTGAGCCGCCCGCCAGACAGGAACCGCTAGAGCCGCCCGCCAGACAGGAGCCGCTAGAGCCGCCCGCCAGACAGGAGCCGCTAGAGCCGCCCGCCAGACAGGAGCCGCTAGAGCCGCCCGCCAGACAGGATCTGCCAGAGCCGCCAATCAGACAGGATCTGCCAGAGCCGCCAATCAGACAGGATCTGCCAGAGCCGTCAGCCAGCCATGAGCAGCCAGATTCGTCAGCCAGCCATGAGCAGCCAGATCCGTCAGCTAGCCATGAGCAGCCAGATCCGTCAGCTAGCCATGAGCAGCCAGATCCGTCAGCTAGCCATGAGCAGCCAGATCCGTCAGCCAGCCATGAGCAGCCAGATCCGTCAGCCAGCCATGAGCAGCCAGATCCGTCAGCCAGCCATGGGCCGTCCCTCAGTCCGGAGCTGCAGTCCCTCAGTCCGGAGCTGCAGTCCCTCAGCCTGGTGCTGCCCCTTATCCTGGTGCTGTCCCTTACCCTGGTACTGCCCCTTAGTTCGGAGCTGCCCCTGACCCTGGTACTGCCCCTTACCCTGGTACTGCCCCTTAGTCCGGAGCTGCCCCTTAGTCCGGAACTGCCCCTTAATGCAGTGGGGTTAATGTGGAGGGGGGTCATTTGGAGGAAGCTAAGGAGGCGGTTAGGGACTGTGGTGACGTGGGGACTACGACCAGAGCCGGAGCCGCCACCGTGGATGGAAGCCCACCCAGACCCTCCCCTAGACTGGTTAATGGTGCGCCCGGAGTTCGCACCTTAAGGGGGGGGTTATGTCACGCCCTGGCCTTAGTATTCTTTGTTTTCTTTATTATTTTAGTTAGGTCAGGGTGTGACATGGGGAATGTCTGTGTTTTGTTGGTTTTGGGTGTTTCTATGGTAAAGGGGTTGTTGGGTGTAGTATATGGGTTTGTGTTGAGTACATGTGTCTAACGTTGTCTATGTATGTTTAGTTGTCTAGGAGAGTCTATGGTTGCCTGAATGAGTTCCCAATTAGAGACAGCTGATTTCGGTTGTCTCTGATTGGGAGCCTTATTTAGGGTAGCCATAGGCTTTCATTTGTTGTGAGTAGTTGTCTATGTGATACGTTTGTAGCCAGTGTGTGCACATCGTTGTTTAGCTTCACGATCGTTTTCTTGTTTTGTTTAGTGTTTAAGTGTTTTTGTTTCGTTTGCCTTCTTCGTTAATAAAAAGGAGATGGCTTATTTTCCTAAAGCTGCGTATTGGTCCGTCAATCCTTCACACGATCGTGACACCACAATATGAATGAACTAATAGCGATTACTATTTCAAATTCATGACATCACGGGTGAGCTCAACGGCGATCTAAATAATTTAGCAAAACACTTTTGAAAAACTGAAGGTTACAAGATGAGTTGGGTCTGTTTGCAGTATTCATGTTGAAGGGTGTGTCGTCTACCATCCTTCACTTTCATCATTCACTTCCGGAAGGTTACTCGAAAGACGAGTGAACCATCCCCTCACCTCATTTTGTTATAACATCGTTGGTCTGACAGACATGTACTTGACAACCAGAATGCATTGTATGATGTCAACAAACACTGTCAAACATAGCTGGAAATAACTCATTATAATCAGTACAACCTTCAAAAAAGTATTTAACACACCGTATGTGTCCATTACAATCTATGCAAATATCGGGAATGCATGATTTGTGACCAGAACTTGAAAACAGTAAATACATTATGCTCCATACATACATACATACAAACATATATACAGAAACTAGAATGATAATGTAATAAGGCATATAAACTAACAAAATAAAGAAAGTCGCACACTTCATGTATAATCTCCCAGCAATTTAATGGGTTTTTACCAACGTTTCGGCATCACTGTCCCTTCCTGAGGGTAATGTCATGAATACTTGAACCAGGTTATGTAGACACACAGTGCAATTAGTGTACCCAATGACAGTGGTGAGGGGTGTGTCATAATGATTAAGTTAATTAAAATGAATTAGTGAAACTGTTAAAAAATGTGTATATGGCATATTAAATATATTATGCTATTGTTATTTTATAGAAACATCATGGAATATTGTACATAACATTAGCATCAACATACATTATTGTTTCATTCAATTTCACATAATAATTTAATATTGTAATAGTTTCAACCTTAATATACACTGCTCAAAAAAATAAAGGGAACACTTAAACAACACAATGTAACTCCAAGTCAATCACACTTCTGTGAAATCAAACTGTCCACTTAGGAAGCAGCACTGATTGACAATACATTTCACATGCTGTTGTGCAAATGGAATAGACAAAAGGTGGAAATTATAGGCAATTAGCAAGACACCCCCAAAAAAGGAGTGATTCTGCAGGTGGTGACCACAGACCACTTCTCAGTTCCTATGCTTCCTGGCTGATGTTTTGGTCACTTTTGAATGCTGGCGGTGCTCTCACTCTAGTGGTAGCATGAGACGGAGTCTACAGCCCACACAAGTGGCTCAGGTAGTGCAGTTCATCCAGGATGGCACATCAATGCGAGTTGTGGCAAAAAGGTTTGCTGTGTCTGTCAGCGTAGTGTCCAGAGCATGGAGGCGCTACCAGGAGACAGGCCAGTACATCAGGAGACGTGGAGGAGGCCGTAGGAGGGCAACAACCCAGCAGCAGGACCGCTACCTCCGCCTTTGTGCAAGGAGGTGCACTGCCAGCGCCCTGCAAAATGACCTCCAGCAGGCCACAAATGTGCATATAGCGAGACTATACTCTAACTTCCGCGATGCATACAACGCCCTCCCTTGCCCTCCTCGGTAAATCTGACCACAACTCCATTTTGTTGCTCCCAGCCTATAGACAGAAACTAGAACAGGAAACGACCGTGCTCAGGTCTGTTTGACGCTGGTCCGACCAATCTGGTCCGATTCCACGCTTCAAGATTGCTTCGATCACGTGGACTGGGATATGTTCCGGATCGCCTCAGACAACAACATTGATGTATATGCTGATTCAGTGAGGGAGTTTATTAGCAAGTGCATCGGTGACGTTGTACCCACAGTGACTATTAAAATCTTCCCCTACCAGAAACTGTGGAATGATGGCAGCATTCGCGCAAAACTGATTTTAACCAGGGCAAGGCGACCGGAAACATGACCAAACACAAACAGTGTACTGTAGCTATTCCCTCTGTAAGGCAATCAAACAAGCTAGGCGTCAGTATAGAGACAAAGAGGAGTCACAATTCAATGGCTCAGACACGAGACGTATGTGGCAGGGTCTACAGTCAATCACGGATTACAAAAAGAAAACCAGCCCCGTCGCAGACACCGTCTTGCTCCCAGACAAACTAAACAACTTCTTTGCTCGCTTTGAGGACAATACAGTGCCACTGACACGACCCGCTACCAAAACCTACGGGCTCTCCTTCAGCGCAGCCAACGTGAATAAAACATTTAAACGTGTTAACCATCGCAAGGCTGCCGGCCCAGACGGCATCCCCGGCCGCGTCTTTAGAGCATGCGCGGACCAGCTGGCTGGTGTGTTTACGGACATATTCAATCAATCCCAACCCAGTGTGCTGTTTCCACATGCTTCAAGAGGGCCACCATTGTTCCTGTTCCCAAGAAAGCTAAGTTCACTGAGCTAAATGACTATCGCCCCGTAGCACTTACTTCCGTCATCATGAAGTGCTTTGAGAGACTAGTCAAGGATCATATCACTTCTACCCTACCTGACACCCTAGACCCACTCCAATTTGCTTACCGCTCCAATAGGTCCACAGACGACGCAATCGCAATCACACTGCACACTGCCCTAACCCATCTGGACAAGAGGAATACCTATGTAGGAAAGCTGTTCATCGATTACAGCTCAGCATTTAACATTAACATTTAACAGCATTAAGCTCAAAACCCTGGGTCTCAACCCCGCTCTGTACAACTAGGCCCTGGACTTTCTGACAGGCCGCCCCCAGGTGGTGAGGGTAGGAAACAACATCTCCACCCGCTGATCTTCAACACTGGGGCCCCACAAGGGTGCGTTCTCAGCCCTCTCTTGTACTCCCTGTTCACCCATGACTGTGTGGCCATGCACGCCTCCAACTCAATCATCAAGTTTGCAGATGACACTAAAGTGGTAGGCTAGATTACCAACAACGAGACAGCCTACACTCAACGTCAACAAAACAAAGGAGATGATCATGGACTTCAGGAAACAGCAGATGGAGCACCCCCCTATCCACATCGACGGGACAGTAGTAGAGAAGGTAGAAAGTTTTAAGTTGCTCGGCGTACACATCACGGACAAACTGAAATGGTCCACCCACACAGACAGCGTGGTGAAGAAGGCGCAACAGCGCCTTTTCAGGAGGCCAACCTCAGGAGGCTGAAGAAATTTGTCTTGACACCGAAAACACTCACAAACGTTTACAGATGCACAATTGAGAGCATCCTGTCGGGCTGTATCATCGCCTGGTACGGCAACTGCTCTGCCCACAACCATAAGGCTCTCTAGAGGGTAGTGAGGTCTGCACAATGCATCACCATGCCCTCTAGGACACCTACACCATCCGATGTCACAGGAAGGCCAAAAAGATCATCAAGGACAACAACCACACGAGCCACTGCCTGTTCACCCCGCTATCATCCAGAATGCGAGGGCAGTACAGGTGCATCAAAGCTGGGACTGAGAGACTGAAAAACAGCTTCTACCTCAAGGTCATCAGACTGTTAAATAGCCATCACTAACATTGAGTGGCTGCTGCCAACATACTGACTGAAATCAGCCCGACAGTCAGGCTCCTTTACACTTGTGTGTATAAGGTAGTTGCTGTGAAATTGTAAGATTACTTGTTAGATATTACTGCACGGTCGGGAACTAGAAGCACAGGCATTTCGCTACCCTCGCATGTGACCAATAAAATTTGATTTGATATGTACAGGGCTACCGGTACAGAGTCAATGTGCGAGGGCACCGGTTAGTCGAGGTAATTGAGGTAAAATGTACATGTAGGTAGAGTTATTAAAGTGACTATGCATAGATAATAACAAAGTAGCAGCGGCATAAACGGGGGGGGGGGGGGGGGGGCAATGAAAATAGTCTGGGTAGCCGTTTGATTAGAGGTTCAGGAGTCTTATGGCTTGGGGATCGAAGCTGTTAAGAAGCCTTTCGGACCTAGACTTCAGGCTCTGGTACCAATTGCCGTGCGGAGCAGAAAGAGTCTTTGGCTGGTGTCTTTGACAATTTTTAGGGCCTTCCTCTGACACCGCCTGGTATAGAGGTCATGGATGGCAGGAAGCTTGGCCCCAATGATGTACTGGGCCATACGCACTACCCTCTGTACCATACGCACTACCCTCTGTACCAGGCAGTGATGCAACCAGTCCGGATGCTCTCGATGGTGCAGCTGTAGAACCTTTTGAGGATCTGAGGACCGATGCCAAATCTGTTCAGTCTCCTGAGGGGGAATAGGTTTTGTCGTGCCCTCTTCAAATCAAAGTTTATTTGTCACGTGCGCCGAATACAATGCTTACTTACAGGCTCTAACCAATAGCGCAAAAAAGTGTTAGGTGAACAATAGGTAAGTAAAGAAATAAAACAACAGTAAAAAGACAGGGTATATACAGTACTGAGGCTATAAAAGTAGCGAGGCTACATACAGACACTGGTTAGTCAGGCTGATTGAGGTAGTATGTAAATGTAGATATGGTTAAAGTGACTGTGTATATATGATGAACAGAGAGTAGCAGTAGCGTAAAAGAGGGGTTGGCGGCTGGTGGATGGCGGGACACAATGCAGATAGCCCGGTTAGCCAATGTGCGGGAGCACTGGTTGGTTGGTCCAATTGAGGTAGTATGTACATGAATATATAGTTAAAGTGACTATGCATATATGATAAACAGAGAGTAGCAGCAGCGTAAAGAGGGTTTGGGGGGGGGGGGGGGAACACAATGCAAATAGTCCGGGTAGCCATTTGATTACCTGTTCAGGAGTCTTATGGCTTGGGGAAAAAAACTGTTGAGAAGCCTTTTTGTCCTAGACTTGGCACTCCGGTATCGCTTGCCATGCGGTAGTAGAGAGAACAGTCTATGACTGGGGTGTCTGGGGTCTTTGGCAAATTCTAGGGCCTTCCTCTGACACCGCCTGGTGTAGAGGTCCTGGATGGCAAGCAGCTTAGCCCCAGTGATGTACTGGGCCATACGCATTACACTCTGTAGTGCCTTGCGGTCAGAAGCCTAGCAATTATTGCCGTACCAGGCAGTGATTCAACCGGTCAGGATGCTCTCGATGTTGCAGCTGTAGAACCTTTTGAAGATCTCAGGACCCATGCCAAATCTTTTTAGTTTCCTGAGGGGGAATAGGCTTTGTCATGCCCTCTTCACGACTGTCTTGGTGTGTTTGGACAATTCTAGTTTGTTGTTGATGTGCACACCGAGGAACTTGAAGTTCTCAACCTGCTCCACTTCAGCCCCGTCGATGAGAATGGGGCTCAGTCCTCCTTTTCGTGTAGTCCACAATCATCTCCGTAGTCTTGGCTACGTTGAGGGATAGGTTGTTATTCTGGCACCACACGGCCAGGTCTTTGACCTCCTCCCTATAGGCTGTCTCGTCGTTGTCAGTGATCAGGCCTACCACTGTTGTGTCGTCTGCAAACTTAATAATGGTGTTGGAGTTGTGCCTGGCCATGCAGTCGTGGGTGAACAGGGAGTACAGGAGGGGACTGAGCACGCACCCCTGTGGAGCTCCAGTGTTGAGGATCAGCGTGGCAGATGTGTTGCTACCTACCCTCACCACCTGGGGGCGGCCCATCAGGAAGTCCAGGATCCAGTTGCAGAGGGAGGTGTTTAGTCCCAGGATCCTTAGCTTAGTGATGAGCTTTGAGGGTACTATGGTGTTGAACGCTGAGCTGTAGTCAATGAATAGCATTCTCACATAAGTGTTCCTTCTGTCCAGGTGGGAAAGGGCAGTGTGGAGTGCAATAGAGATTGCATAATCTGTGGATCTGTTGGGGCGGTATGCAAATTAGAGTGGGTCTAGGGTTTCTGGGATAATGGTGTTGATGTGAGCCATTACCAACCTTTCAAAGCACTTCATGGCTACCAACGTAAGTGCTATGGGTCGGTAGTCATTTAGGCAGGTTACCTTAGTGTTCTTGGGCACAGGGACTATGGTGGTCTGCTTAAAACATGTTGGTATTATAAACTTGGACAGGGAGAGATTGAAAATGTCAGTGAAGACACTTGAAAGTTGGTCAGCGCATGCTCGCAGTACATGTCCTGGTAATCCATCTGGCCCGCCAGCCTTGTGAATGTTTATCTGTTTTAAGGTCTTACTCACATCGGCTGTGGAGAGAGTGTTCACACAATCGTCCATAACAGTTGGTTCTCTCATGCATGTTTTAGTGTTATTTTTATATTCCAGTCTGTGCTAGCAAAATAGTCCTGTAGCTTAGCATCTGCTTCATCTGACCAATTTTTTATTGACCGAGTCACTTTTGCTTCCTGCTTTCATTTTAGCTTGTAAGCAGGAATCAGGAGGATAGAATTATGGTTAGATTTGCCAAATGGAGGGTGAAGGAGAGCTTTGTATGTGTCTCTGTGTGTGGAGCAAAGATGGTCTAGAGTTTTTTTCCCTCTGGTTGCACATTTAACATGCTGATAGAAATGTGGAAAAACTGTTTTAAGTTTCCCCGCATTAAAGTCCCCGGCCACTAGGAGAGCCGCCTCTGGATGATCATATTCCTGTTTGCTTATTTCGGAATACAGCTCATTGAGTGCGGTATGTAGACAGCTACGAAAAATACAGATGAAAATGTGAGCAGTGTCATCTAGGTAAATAGTGTGGTCTACAGCTTATCATGAGATACTCTACCTCAGGCGAGCAAAACCTTGAGACTTGTAATCAACCAGCTGTTGATTACAAATATACATAGTCTGCCACCACTTGTCTTACCAGACGCCGCTGTTCTATTCTGCTGATACAGCGTATAACCAGCCAGCTGTACGTTGATAACGTCGTCGTTCAGCCACGACTCCGTGAAGCATAAGATATTACAGTTTTTAATGTCCCGTTGGTAGTTTCATCTTCCTCGTAGGTCGTCTATTTTATCTTCCAATGATTGCACATTAGCTAGTAGAACGGAAGGCAGCGCGAGTTTATTCGATCGCCTATGAATTCTCAGAAGGCAGCCGACCTCCCTATTTTTTCTCCATCTTCTCTTCACACAAATGACGGGGATTTGGGCCTGTTCCCGGGAAAGCAGTATGTCCTTCACGTCGGGCTCGTCGGACTCGTTAAAGGAAAAAAAAAGCTTCTGCCTGTTCGTGGTGAGTAACCGCTGTTCTGATGTTGAATATATTTTTGGTCATAAGAGACGGTAGCAGCAACATTATGTACAAAATAAGTAAAAAAATAAGTTACAAACAATGCAAAAAAATATAATAATAATAAGTTGGTTAGAACCACGTAAAACATCAGCCATCTTCTCCGGCGCCATGATACAGATTACTTTAATAGGAACGCACACATGTCCAAAGTTATTATCAGTAAGGAAAACAACAATGAAGACAATGCAGGCGCCAGCCGGAAAATGTGCCGGGGGGGGAATGTTCGTGCAGGTTCTGTTCTGAATGGAGATACGCAAATGTGCATACTTGATCTGGGGAAACACTGAGGAAGTGCTTGGGCTCTCATTAAAGAGAAGTTTGTCAGGCTCCGTAATGCCTCAAATATAAATAGTACGCAACAGTGAAATGGGCTACTTCTGTGTGAATTAATAAGGAGGCGGTACACACCATAATTCATACTGTCAGAAAATAATTTGAAATTGACAAGTTGAAACATAGGTTATCGATAATTAACTGTCCTGTTGCGTAACAATCCCATTTTGTAACAGTGAGTGCATTTTGTCATCACACTCGTAAAAACACTCGCGCCGGGGGGACCATTGGAGATATTTGAAACGGGGCGGGAAGATTTATAAAATCCCGGTGTGCCTGGTTGTGGCTTATCAGATATTAGGGGTATAATTTCACTGCTTAATTATCCCATTTTCTATTTCCAATCACATTCACAAAGTGGCAAGTCTTCAATATGTTTTTTCTGTCCTTTTGATCAGCATGAAAATGATGACATTTACACAAGCTCGAGCATATGCACACACGCACAGGATTCTACAAAAGCTCTTTTCAGACGGTCATCGTCTCAAGGATTTCTGCTGTGTGTTTGAAGGGAGCCACAGCCACTGACTAAGCCAATCTGCATTTCAACTCTGTGCGATAGTCAATTAACTAATCATAGGGTGGTGTTAATTAAACACGGGCTTTGACTGCACAGCTGCAAATGGCTGTGGGCTGTTGCATAGAAGCATCTGCCGGAGCTATTCAGCTCAGGGAAAGATACATGAACCTCTCTCAAAATTGCTGACAGTTCTCAAAAAGTGGTGAATCCACTCAAATTGAGCCCTTGGATAGTGATATCAGATAACAAGGTTTTATAAGCTTAATATAAATAGTGACTATGTAGAAATCAGTATGATTATCACAGTGGATAAGAGTAATGCCTTTATTCTTCTGAATTGAGTTGAACCAACACTATCTTACTCTGTCATCTGACTAGAGGCTGTATTCATACAGCGTATCAGGGTAGGAGTGACAATCTGTAGATTTGGCTTTTTGGATCAAAATGAAGAAGATTATATAGACGGGGGGGACCTGATCCTAGATCAGTACTCCTACTCTGAGACAATTTATGAAAACAGGCCTAGCGCTGTGAGTAACCTCTCACCCTCTCAGAGTTCAGTACAGTACCTGCTCCAAGTCGTTGGTCATCTCCTCTATTATTCTGCTCTGCTCCAATATATAATTGAAGAGGGCAAAGTTCTGATCCCCTCCTGACAGGTAAAGGACAGCATACCAACAAACATACAAAAATGTATAATTTCATTGAGAAACAGCTGTTCGGACAGATCTGAATGGCAGACACTGACAAGGCTATCAAGTAATATTTTATGAATGTAGACGTGTTTGTTCTAGTTCTTATTTTTGAAGGAACAAGCACAGAACACGTCAATAACAAATCCCTACTCAGACGGTTGTCGTTTCCTGTCATAACACAGACATTTGGGGTAAAGTATGGTTGGGTAATGGAAGATAACGGTGCCATCTGTGCCACAGAACTACTTATATTTTTGACAAATGGTGTACAAATAATTTTGCATTAGTCACTAACTGTAGTGGTAGTATATAAATCTAAATCAACTTCATTACTAAGACAGTTTGGGTATATCTGTCACACCCTGATCTGTTTCACCTGTCTTTGTGCTTGTCTCCACCCCCCTACAGCTGTCACCCATCTTCCTCATTATCCCCAGTGTATTTATACATGTGTTCTCTATCTTTTGCCAGTTCGTCTTGTCAGGTCTTACCAGCGTGTTTCCTTGTCGCCCTGCTTTCTCAAGTTCTGTTTCCCCGGTTCTGACCATTCTGCTTGCCCTGACCCCGAGCCTATCTGCCGTTCTGTACCTGCCTGATTCTGACCTGTTTACGAACCTCTGCCTGTCCTGACCCCGAGCCAGACTGCTGTTCTGTACCTACCTGATTCTGACCTGTTTACGAACCTCTGCCTGTCCTGACCCCGAGCCAGACTGCTGTTCTGTACCTGCCTGATTCTGACCTGTTTACGAACCTCTGCCTGTCCTGACCCCGAGCCAGCCTGCTGTTCTGTACCTGCCTGATTCTGACCTGTTTACGAACCTCTGCCTGTCCTGACCCCGAGCCAGACTGCTGTTCTGTACCTGCCTGATTCTGACCTGTTTACGAACCTCTGCCTGTCCTGACCCCGAGCCAGCCTGCTGTTCTGTACCTTATTCACTCTGCCCTGGATTACAGACGTCTGCCTGACTTTGACCTGTCTTTTGCCTGCCCCCTGTTTGGGTCAATAAACGTATTTGACTCTGTCTGCATCTGGGTCTTATCCTGAGTTCTGATATTCTTTATGCCATCTCTGAGGAAAAGAAACAAGTGAAACCTTGTCTGTAACATAGTGGTTGGTGCCTTGAGAACACAGTTAAACTGTTTTAAGACAGCATCACCCGAGGGAGTCAGACATGTAACATATCCATCATCAATTTGGCATTTAAAACCTCATCTGTTGCAGCCAGAAAGCAGCTCTGTTGAATGCGTTTCCAGTTTCCATTTGATAAAGTATACAGTACAGTAGGCAGACATGACAGTTGGATCTTTCTTACGAAAATATAAAGGGAATATAGAAAAAGACTTAAAACAGTCAACTGAAACTTAACATTTATCGATATCAATTGATTTATTTCAAATGTAAGTTCTTACTGTATGTAAAAAAAATGTACTTAAAGATGATATATTTCTACTGTATGCATCATTTTCAAAGTTGGGGTGTTTGAGTGGCTTTGTTGAATTTTGATGATGACAGGGAGCATCTTACTCTGCATGTAGACGTTGAAGAAGAGCTCAATGTTGAAGCCAGCTGGGTTCTCCTTCTCCTGACCCCTCTGCTCCTCTCAAGCCTTCATAGCCAGCTGGTTTCTCCTTCTTCTGACCCCTCTGCTCCTCTCAAGCCTTCATAGCCAGCTGGTTTCTCCTTCTTCTGACCCCTCTGCTCCTCTCAAGCCTTCATAGCCAGCTGGGTTCTCCTTCTCCTGACCCCTCTGCTCCTCTCAAGTCTTCATAGCCAGCTGGGTTCTCCTTCTCCTGACCCCTCTGCTCCTCTCAAGTCTTCATAGCCAGCTGGGTTCTCCTTCTCCTGACCCCTCTGCTCCTCTCAAGTCTTCATAGCCAGCTGGGTTCTCCTTCTCCTGACCCCTCTGCTCCTCTCAAGTCTTCATAGCCAGCTGTGTTCTCCTTCTCCTGACCCCTCTGCTCCTCTCAAGCCTTCATAGCCAGCTGGGTTCTTCTTCTTTGACCCCTCTGCTCCTCTCAAGCCTTCATAGCCAGCTGGGTTCTCCTTCTCCTGACCCCTCTGCTCCTCTCAAGCCTTCATAGCCAGCTGGGTTCTTCTTCTTTGACCCCTCTGCTCCTCTCAAGCCTTCATAGCCAGCTGGGTTCTCCTTCTCCTGACCCATCTGCTCCTCTCAAGCCTTCATAGCCAGCTGGGTTCTCCTTCTCCTGACCCCTCTGCTCCTCTCAAGCCTTCATAGCCAGCTGGGTTCTCCTTCTCCTGACCCCTCTGCTCCTCTCAAGCCTTCATAGCCAGCTCCCTCAGTCTCTCCTGTTTCTCCGCAAACACCCCGGACAGCAGGGTGGAGTGCCAGCCGGTGCTCTGTCAGCCTTCTGCTCCTCCAGAGCGCAGACTCACCTCTGCCACCCCCAGGACCTGCTCCAGCTACTCGAAACATGGGCCCTACAATAGTAGAGCACCTCCTAGCTGACTGGAGGAGAGAAAAAACATGTTGCATTTAAAGAGAGACCTACGGTATTACAAGCATGATTAGAAAACATTATGAAGGCTCATATGCTTATGATATATGTTATGAAGTATTACACCGGCAGGCTTTAATAAGTAAAGTGTCACCAATAATCTAAATACTATTACAACATGGAAAGAATAAATGTTATACTTGAAATGGCTAATTTAATAGGACTTGCGAAAGCAAACGTCCCAGTTTATATCTTCGTCATACTTCTGACTTTCTCTCTTTATCAATTGATTAGCATGCACCCCAGCATGGATATTTTTGTCATTTAAACATGACAAACGGAACATAGTGTATGTATTAACATATAATGATCAAATATAGTAGTGTATAAACATTTGAGATGTGAATTGCCAACATTTCACTCCTGTTCAAAGAAAGCTCAGCCAGCAAATCTAGTGCTCGTCACCAGACATACAGCATTACCGTGAGTCCAAGTACTTCACTAAGGTGGAAGGTCAAGGGAAAGTGAGAGGATTTAGATAAAGAGACACAATAATGGAAAGATTTTCAGAGAAAAGATGCCAGAGGCTGATAAAATTATGCTTACTTTTTTTCAATCCAATGTAACTGCAGACAGACAGACAGACAGACAGGTGCACACTGCATTCTACAGCTGAATTACAGATAGCGTCCACACTCAGCACAGCTCCCTGAGAGCAACGTGTTAAAATAGGCACAGGATACACACTGTTAGTTAGAATGTACAGACATCCATGGCAGATGGCAGAGAAGCACTTTAACCTTTGTCCCTTTAATGTACTTTGCCTATATTCAGCCGCTCTGAACTTTGAGCTGTGCCACTGAGTACTTCTCTTTTAACATTTGGACATGTGGCCTTAACCAAATCAAGAACAAACCTTTCCTGATCCACAAGGACATATGGGCAGCTAAGATTCGACACCCTCCCTCTGGCTATGGAGACGGGTAGTCCCTGAAGACAAAAGATTTTGCTTACTGTGTGATCTTGGGAATTCTATTTAGTGTATAATTGCTCTCTATATGATGATCTGAGATGTTTTAAGTCTTCATGACAAGCAAAGGCTTGACTTCGTTTTTAGAAAAGGCATATTTGATAGTGTTAGATGTATTTTCTAAGCCTGGGGGATAAGGAGAAATGTATTGTTTGTATAATGTGACAAAATGGTAGCTGTACTTGCCATGATTATTATTTATGCGTGTAAATTATCAAATTTATTTTTGTTTTGTGTTTTGGGCACAAATGGGTGTATGACACTGAAATTAATAAATCAAATGTATAGTATAACAGCTAAATGATTCATTACATTCATACATTCACTGTTAGCTGATCACTGGTGTATTTCACTGAGTGTTCATGATACGAACAGTGAGACCTCCATCTCTATAAAACTCCCTATCTGTACTCTAACCTACTGGGATCCACCAGCCTGGTTCTTTCTCTGGCCCAGGTTCAAAACTCTCCATAGACCACCCCCCCGCGCTATATTAAAATGCATGTACAGAACCTGGCTGTTTGTCTCTCCCGAGCCTGCTATGTCCTTGCAGTGAGGTGCTTGTTAGCAGGAGGAGGGAAGGCTGAGGGGCACGTGGTCTGAAGCCCCTGAAGGACTGTCCACCAGCCACATCATTCTCATTGTGTCAACCACAATACGTCCACGTGCTCCTCCACAGCTCCATGACTGACATACAGGTGGACGGCTAATCACTGCCCAGTGTTGTGACGACGACACTGATGCTACGAGATCAAGATGATCCTTCTGAATGGCCTCAGTCGTAGCACAGACTTTTTTTTGCATCGCATAACTTCATATTAGATTGATGTGCTAATTTTCACGACTGTCTATTGATGTAATCAATGGTGAAGATGATAATGGATCTTTAAAATTGGATACAGAGTGAGGAGCATAAAAAAACATGTTTTATTGTCACATACACCGGATAGGTACAGTGAAATGTGTTTCTTTACAGGGTCAGCCATAGTAGTACGGCGCCCTTGGAGCAAATTGGGTTTAAGTGCCTTGCTCAAGGGCACGTCGACAGATTTTTCACCTTGACGGCTCTGGTATTTTTCAACTAGCGACCTTACTGGCAGAACTGGCAGGTTACTGGCAGAACTCTAACTGCGAGGCTACCTTAAACCCCAAAGAAAGCATGAAGTAGTGTCGACAAACAGAATGTTCGGTACTCCTCTTTTCCCTCTCTGTCTCTCCAATTATATTCCAGCTCAGTTTTTGACACACTTGGAACGCAGTTGTCGGCGGATTTCTATCGAACTTATGGATTTCTTCAAACAGAAAAAAGCGCTCGTCAAGACTGTCTGCTCAAGTTATTGAGTCATAAGGCTTTTAAATGACTGTGGTTCTCTCTTAAAGGGTCATTTCCAAGAATTAAAGTGTCCAATCTGTAATTTCATGGGAAAACATCTCGCAGGTCCTCTAATTCTTCCTCTTGTTCTTCAGAGAAGAAGGGTACATTTTGAGTTCCCTGCGTGAGCATCGGGGAGAGCTGTTCTGTTCTGTTCGACTCATTATTTATTTATAAATAACAAATAATGACACATATCCTAACCTTATTCTGTGGCTACGACGGTGGGCTTCCACAAAAACAGACAGAAAGTAATTGGTTTCACAACGGAACTTGAATAGAACATTTCACTTGTGAGAGGACATTCTGACTTGCTATACTGTACTAAAACACTATTATTTAGAAATCATACCTTTTACATTTTGGTTCCATTAAATGGTCATTGTAACATACACAGAGTGTACAAAACTTTACCCTCAGAACAGTCTTAATTCATCAGGGCATGGACGAATTTTAACACTACATGGTGTCGAAAGTGTTCCACAGGGATGCTGGCCCAGGTTGACTCCAATGCTTCCCACAGTTGTGTCAAGTTGGCTGGATATCCTGTGGGTGGTGGATAGGGCTGTGGCGGTCATGAAATTTTGTCAGTCGGTTATTGTCATGCAAAAAAGACTGCCAGTCTCATGGTAATTGACCACTAATTAACATAAACCCGTTTAGCATCTCCAGGCCTCCACACATACAAACCACTGATGGGCACCTTTGGAACAGATACATTTAAAAAAGTCCAATAAATCCATTGTACATACACAATAAATCCATTATTTATTTTAGTCAGGTCTAAAGAAACACTGTGATATGAAGAAAATGTATTTCCGAAGAACAGAATATAAGTTGGCCCACTGTATGTTATCTGGCTATGCTCTATGCCACAGGCTGTAGGCTTGTTCATTTAGCTGACAAGATTTGCTTAACAGTCATTTGCCATTATTTTATATTATGTGATTACATAGTAAGAAGAAGATAATCGAACTTAGCTAAATAAAATAGAAATTATGTTTTTCCCATTCCAGAGCGAATGCGCATATGAAGTGGCTATGTTGAGCGTAAAAGTGATCATTTAAAACAGGTCCTTTTTTTAACTTTTATTTAACCAGTTAGGCCAGTTGAGAACAAGTTCTCATTTACAACTGCGACCTGGCCAAGATAAAGCAAAGCAGTGCGACACAAACAACACAGAGTTACACATGGAATAAACAAACATACAGTCAATAACACAATAGAAAAGTCTATATAAAGTGTGTGCAAATGAGGGAAGATAAGGGAGGTAAGGCAATAAACAGGCCGTAGTGGCGAAATAATTACAATTTAGCAATTAAACACGGGAGTGATAGATGTGCAGAAGATACATTTGCAAGTAGGGATACTGGGGTGCAAAGGAGCAGCAAAAAAAAAAACTGAATGGGGATGAGGTAGTTGGATGAGCTAATTACAGATGGGCTATGTACAGGTGCAGTGATCTGTGAGCTGCTCTGACAGCTGGTGCTTAAAGTTAGAGAGGGAGATATGAGTCTCCAGTGATTTTTGCATTTCGTTCCAGTCATTGGCAGCAGAGAACTGGAAGGAAAGGCGGCCAAAGGAGAAATTGGCCTTGGGGGTGACTAGTGAAATATACCTGCTGGAGCGCGTGCTACGGGAGGGTGCTGCTATCGTGACCAGTGAGCTGAGATAAGGCAGGGCTTTACCTAGCAAAGACTTATAGATGACCTGGAGCCAGTGGGTTTGGCGACGAATATGAAGTGAGGGCCAGCCAACGAGAGCATACAGGTCGCAGAGGTGGATAGTATATGGGGCTTTCGTGACAAAACGGATGGTACTGTAATAGACTACATCCAATTTGCTGAGTAGATTGTTGAAGGCTATTTTGTAAATTACATCGCTGAAGTCAAGGATCGGTAGGATAGTCAGTTTTACGAGGGTATGTTTGGCAGCATGAGTGAAGGATGCTTTGTTGCAAAATAGGAAGGCGATTCTAGATTTAATTTTGGATTGGAGTTGCTTAATGTGAGTCTGTAAGGAGAGTTTACAATCTAACCAGACACCTAGGTATTTGTAGTTGTCCACATATTCTAAGTCAGAACCGTCCAGAGTAGTGATGCTGGACGGGCGGGCAGGTGCGGGCAGCGATCGGTTGAAGAGCATGCATTTAGTTGTATGGCATTGAAGCTCGTCTGGAGGGTTGTCAACACAGTGTCCATGAAGGGCCAGAAGTATACAGAATGGTGTTGTCTGCGTAGAGGTGGATCAGAGAATCACCAGCAGCAAGAGCGGCATCATTGATGTATACAGAGAAAAGTGTTGGCCCGAGAATTGAACCCTGTGGCACCCCCATAGAGACTGCCAGAGGTCCGGACAGGCCCTCCGTTTTGACACCCTGAACTCTGACGGAGACGTAGTTGGTGAACCAGGTGAGGCAGTTATTTGAGAAACCAAGGCTGTCGAGTCTGCCGATAAGAATGTGGTGATTGACAGAGTCGAAAGCCTTGGCCAGGTCGATGACTACAGCTGCACAGTATTGTCTTTTATCGATGGCGGTTATGATATCGTTTAGGACCTTGAGCGTGGTTGAGGTGCACCCATGACCAGCTCTGAAACCGGATTGCATAGCGGAGAAGGTACGGTGGGATTCGAAATGGTCGGCGATCTGTTTGTTAACTTGGCTTTTGAAGACCTTAGAAAGACAGGGTAGGATAGATATAGGTCTATAACAGTTTGGGTCTAGAGTGTCTCCCCCTTTGAAGAGGGGAATGACCGCGGCAGCTTTCCAATCTTCGGGATCTCAGACGATACGAAAGAGGTTGAACAGGCTAGTAATAGGGGTTGCAACAATTGCGGTGAATCATTTTAGAAAGAGAGGGTCCAGGTTATCTAGCCCAGCTGATTTGTAGGGGTCCAGATTTTGCAGCTCTTTCAGAACATCAGCTATCTGGATTTGGGTGAAGGAGAAATTGGAGAGGCTTAGGCAAGTTGCTGTAGGGGGTGCAGGGCTTTTGACCTGGGTAGGGGTAGCCAGGTGGAGAGCATGGCCAGAAGTAGCGCTCTTATTCTCCATGGACTTTACAGTGTCCCAGAACTTTTTGGAGTTTGTGCTACTGAATGCAAATTTCTGTTTGAAAAAGCTAGCCTTTCCTTTCCTAACTGCCTGTGTATATTGGTTCCTAACTTCCCTGAAAAGTCCTACACCAACGGGGGGGAAACTATGCGGCCCGCCGGGCACTTCAATCTGGCCCGCAAGACATCATTTTTTATATATTTTTTCTCCCCAATTCCGTGGTAGTTAGTCTTGTCTCATCGCTGCAACTCCTGTACGGACTCGGGAGAGGCGAAGGTTTAAAGCCATGCGTCCTCTGAAACACAACCCAGCCACTGCTTCTTGACACAATGCACGCTTAACCCCGAAGCCAGCCGCACCAATGTGTATGAGGTAACACCGTACAGCGTGCATGCGCCCGGCCTGCCACAGGAGTCGCTAGAGGGCGATGGAACAAGGAAATCTCGGCCTACCACACCCTCTCCTAACCCAGACGAAGCTGGGCCAATTGTTCGCTGCCTCATGGGTTTCCCAGTCACGGCCAGCTGTGACACAGCCTGGGATCAAACCCGGGCCTGTGGTGATGCAGTGCCTTAGACCGCTGCGGCACTCGATTTTCCCCGTGGAAATTAGCATATTACAAGATTTCTCCTTAAAAGTCTGTCAGTTTAAGCATTGGATTCGTATTTCCACCAATGTCATATTTCCATATCTGTGGTGAAAGGTGACAAAGCTAGAGCGGTGTTTGTCAGACCATGAGGTGTCCCGAAAATCAGTCTTCTCACAAAATCATCTGTAGCGTCCGAACGGCGACCCTCACCAGCATCTTGGGACTCGTCTGAAGTCGACACAGCCGATCTGCCAAATTCTGTCTGTAGCGTCCAAACAGTTTGGGCTACACACTAATATGACCCCTTTGTGGTAAAGTGAGACTCTCACAAACATGTCGGTTGTTTTGCTCTAGGAAGCACACAGGCCTCAAGACTCATCTGAAGGTCTCCCGGTACCAGTTGAAAAAATGTATGGAAGTATATATGGAGACTGTTTAATGCCAAAAATAAGGGGTTAAATACAAAATGTAAAATGTTTCCTGATCTTTCTTATATCTTTCAGACATTTTGTAGGACAGACACTTCAGAACAAACTTCCTTTAGATTTTTTGGGGGGTTACTATCCATGTAGTAAATCTGTTATTCAATGCATTTGTATCAGCTAATAGAAATAAGGTCAAATTTCATTTTTCATGATACATCAAGGGGTCTTCAAATTAAAATATCAAAATGATCCTTTGTATGACATTCTTAAAACAATTCCATACAGCTTAGTAGAACCTCCCCCGGCTTGGACAGCTCCTCATTTCCTCTTTCAGCAAGTGCTGGATTTTCACCCACACTGGCCAACCCATCATTCATTCCGATCTTAAATCCAACCCTCCAATGTCCACAGATTTCTTCCCACTATAATACCATTTTGCTATTTCCTTTTGCAATATATCCCTCCATTTTATAGAGCAGCAGAGCTTGCAAATTATCACAGATTATAAAGGGAAACCAAGCCGCGAGCTGCCCAGTGACCCTACACGATGAGCTAAATGCTTTTTATGCTCGCGTCGAGGCTAGCAACACTGAACCATGCATGACAGCACCAGCTGTTCTGGACGACAGTGTGATCACGCTTGCCGTAGACCTTTAATTAAACAGGTTAACATTCACAAGGCCGCGGGGCCAGACAGATTACCAGGACGCACACTCAGAGCATGCGCTGGCAAGTGTCTTCACTGACATTTTGAACCTCTTCCCGACCCAGTCTGTAATACCTACATGTTTCAAGCAGTACACAATAGTCCCTGTGCACAAGAACGTAACCTATCTATCTAAATGACTTTTGCCCCATAGCGCTCACATCTGTAGCCATGAAACTATTTGAAGATCATGACACCCTGGAAACACTCCAATTCACATACAGCCCCAACAGATAACGCAATCTCTATTGCACTCCACACCGACGTTTCCCACCTGGACAAAAGGAACACCTATGTGAGAATGCTGTTCATTGACTAGAGCTCAGCATTCAACATGATAGTGTCCTCCAAGCTCATCACTAAGTTAAGGACCCTGGGACTGAACACCTCCCTCTGCAACTGGTTCCTGGACTTCCTGACGGGCCGCCCCTAGGTGGCGAGGGTGGCTAACAACACATCGGCCACGCTGACCATCAACACGGGGGCCCCCCTCAGGGGTGCGTGCTTAATCCCCTCCTGTACTCCCTGTTCACTCACGACTGCATGGCCTTGCACAACTAACACCTTCATTAAGTTTGCCGACACAACGGTGGTGGGCCTGATGCCCGACGACGAGGAGACAGCTTACAGGGAGGAGGTCAGAGACCCCCCTCAATGTCAGCAAGACAAAGGAGCTGATCGTGGACTACAGGAAGCAGCATGCCAAGCATGTTCCCATTCACATCGACAGGACTGTCATGGAGTGGGTTGAGAGCTTCACGTTCCTTTGTGACCACATCATCAATAAGGACCTATCATGGTCCAAACCAATGGTCCCTCAGACTGCTGCTTATGATACATGTCAGCCCGTGCAGAGAAGCACGAGATTGAACTTGGAGATTGAAGAGTTTTCCCCTTCAGTTACCACTATGAACATTTCGCTCTACTGTGGGAATTGTGCTCAAATTAATGCAATATTAGTGACTTTCAATGTAACATACTGAAACAAAACTAACTATGCAAGACTTAGTATGCAAGGGCCTCCCGGGTGGCGCAGTGGTCTAGGGCACTGCATCGCAGTGCTAACTGCGCCACCAGAGTCTCTGGGTTCGCGCCCAGGCTCTGTCGCAGCCGGCCGCGACTGGGAGGTCCGTGGGGCGACGCACAATTGGCATAGCGTTGTCCGGGGTAGGGAGGGTTTGGCCGGTAGGGATATCATTGTCTCATCGCGCTCCAGCGACTCCTGTGGCGGGCCGGGCGCAGTGCGCGCCAACCAAGGGGGCCAGGTACACGGTGTTTCCTCCGACACATTGGTGCGGCTGGCTTCCGGGTTGGAGGCGCGCTGTGTTAAGAAGCAGTACGGCTGGTTGGGTTGTGCTTCGGAGGACGCATGGCTTTCGACCTTCGTCTCTCCCGAGCCCGTACGGGAGTTGTAGCGATGAGACAAGGTAGTAATTACTAGCGATTGGATACCACGAAAATTGGGGAGAAAATGGGATAACATTTTTTTTTTTAAAGACTTAGTATGCAAAATTAACTGTGCAAAATATGTTCTTGTAGGCAGAGCACATTGGAGTAGGATTCTTTGCATTGACAAGCTCGACTCTGGTTATGGCAATCAGAGCTGCAGTAGGCCTATATGCAAATAGCCATTGCCATATATGGATCTGTGCCGTTCACTTTGAACTGGACTGTGTTTACAGGTTGAGTGGTCGCGAGTAGTTGCGCTTGTTTTAAGATCAAAGAGAGCTGCATGTAGCCACATATGCACATTTGTTCATATTCTCTGCTAGTTAGTGAGTTATTAGCCCAGTTATAGGATCCATTGCTTTCTACAAGAGCACAAAATGTATGCATTTCTAGCCATCTTTGAATAGAAAGTCAGGTAGCTTTTTTTATGTCTTAAAGGGGCAGTGGTGTATTTTGAGACAGTGTTCAATAAGCTAAATAGCCAATAAATCAAATCAAATTTTATTTGTCACATACACATGGTTAGCAGATGTTAATGCGAGTGTAGCGAAATGCTTGTGCTTCTAGTTCCGACAATGCAGTAATAACCAACAAGTAATCTAACCTAACAATTCTACAACTACTACCTTATACACACAAGTGTAAAGGGATAAAGAATATGTACATGAAGGTATATGGATGAGTGATGGTACAGAACGGCATAGGCAAGATGCAGTAGATGGTATAGAGTACAGTATATACATATGAGATGAGTAATGTAGGGTATGTAGACATAAAGTGGCATAGTTTAAAGTGGCTAGTGATACATGTATTACATAAAGATGGCAAGATGCAGTAGATGATATAGAGTACAGTATATACATATACATATGAGATGAGTAATGTTGGGTATGTAAACATTATATTAAGTGGCATTGTTTAAAGTGGCTAGTGGTACATTTTTACATAATTTCCATCAATTCCCATTATTAAAGTGGCTGGAGTTGAGTCAGTATGTTGGCTGTGGCCACTAAATGTTAGTGGTGTCTGATGGCCTTAACATAGCTGTTTTTCAGTCTCTCGGTCCCTGCTTTGATGCACCTGTACTGACCTCGCCTTCTGGATGATAGCGGGGTAAACAGGCAGTGGCTTGGGTGGTTGTTGTCCTTGATGATCTTTATGGCCTTCCTGTGATATCCGGTGGTGTAGTTGTCCTGGAGGGCAGGTAGTTTGCCCCCGGTGATGCGTTATGCAGACCTCACTACCCTCTGGAGAGCCTTACGGTTGTGGGCGGAGCAGTTGCCGTACCAGGCGGTGATACAGCCCGACAGGATGCTCTCGATTGTGCATCTGTAGAAGTTTGTGAGTGCTTTTGGTGACAAGCCGAATTTCTTCAGCCTCCTGAGGTTGAAGAGGCGCTGCTGCGCCTTCTTCACAACACTGTCTGTGTGGGTGGACCAATTCAGTTTGTCCGTGATGTGTACACCGAGGAACTTACATTTTTCCACCTTCTCCACTACTGTCCCGTCGATGTGGATAGGCAGTGCTCCCTCTGCTGTTTCCTGAAGTCCACAATCATCTCCTTTGTTTTGTTGACGTTGAGTGTGAGGTTATTTTCCTGACAGCACACTGAGGGCCCTCACCTGCTCCCTGTAGGCCGTCTCGTCGTTGTTGGTAATCAAGCCTACCACTGTAGTGTCATCCGCAAACTTGATGATTGAGTTGGAGGCGTGCATGGCCACGCAGTCATGGGTGAACAGGGAGTACAGGAGAGGGCTCAGAACGCACCCTTGTGGGGCCCCGGTGTTGAGGATCAGCGGGGTGGAGATGTTGTTACCTACCCTCACCACCTGGGGGCGGCCCGTCAGGAAGTCCAGGACCCAGTTGCACAGGGCGAGGTCGAGACCCAGGGTCTTGAGCTTGATGACGAGTTTGGAGGGTACTATGGTGTTAAATGCTGAGCTGTAGTCGATGAACAGCATTCTCACATAGGTATTCCTCTTGTCCAGATGGGTTAGGGCAGTGCGCAGTGTGATTGCGATTACGTCGTCTGTGGACCTATTGGGTCGGTAAGCAAATTGGAGTGGGTCTAGGGTGTCAGGTAGGGTGGAGGTGATATGGTCCTTGACTAGTCTCTCAAAGCACTTCATGATGACGGAAGTGAGTGCTACGGGGCGGTAGTCGTTTAGCTCAGTTACCTTAGCTTTCTTGGGATCAGGAACAATGGTGACCCTCTTGAAGCATGTGGGAACAGCAGACTGGGATAAGGATTGATTGAATATGTCCTTAAACACACCGACCAGCTGGTCTGCGCATGCTCTGAGGACGCGGCTGGGAATGCCGTCTGGGCCTGCAGCCTTGCGAGGGTTAACACGTTTAAATGTTTTACTCACCTCGACTGCAGTGAAGGAGAGCCCGCAGGTTTTGGTAGCGGGCCGTGTCAGTGGCACTGTATTGTCCTCAAAGCGAGCAAAAAAGTTATTTAGCCTGTCTGGGAGCAAGACATCCTGGTCCGCGACGGGGTTGGTTTTCTTTTTGTAATCCGTGATTGACTGTAGACCCTGCCACATACTTCTTGTGTCTGAGCTGTTGAATTGCGACTCTACTTTGTCTCTATACTGGGACTTAGCTTGTTTGATTGCCTTGCAGAGAGAATAGCTACACTGTTTGTATTCGGTCATGTTTCCGGTCACCTTGCCCTGGTTAAAAGCAGTAGTTCGCGCTTTCAGTTTCACGTGAATGCTGCCATTAATCCACGGTTTCTGGTTTGGGAATGTTTTAATCGTTCCTGTGGGTACGACATCGTCAATGCACTTTCTAATGAACTCGCTCACCGAATCAGCGTATTCGTCAATATTGTTGTTGGACGCAATGCGGAACATATCCCAATCCACGTAATCGAAGCAGTCTTGAAGCGTGGAATCAGATTGGTCGGACCAGCTTTGAAAAGACCTGAGCGAGGGAGCTTGTTGTTTTAGTTTCTGTTTGTAGGCTGGAAGCAACAAAATGGAGTCGTGGTCAGCTTTTCCGAAAGGAGGGCGGGGGAGGGCCTTATATGCGTCGCGGAAGTTAGTATAACAATGATCCAAGGTTTTACCAGCCCTGGTAGCACAATCGATATGCTGATAGAATTTAGGGAGTTTTGTTTTCAGATTAGCCTTGTTAAAATCCCCAGCTACGATGAATGCCGCCTCAGGGTGTGTGGTTTCCAGTTTACAAAGAGTCAGATAAAGTTCGTTCAGGGCCATCGATGTGTCTGCTTGGGGGGGAATATATATGGCTGTGATTATAATCGAAGAGAATTCCCTTGGTAGATAATGCGGTCGACATTTGTTTGTGAGGAATTCTAGATCAGGTGAACAGAATGACTTGAGTTCCTGTATGTTGTTATGATCACACCACGTCTCGTTAATCATAAGGCATACAACCCCGCCCCTCTTCTTACCAGAAAGATGTTTGTTTCTGTCGGCGCGATGCGTGAAGAAACCAGCTGGCTGCACCGACTCCTTTAGCGTCTCTTGAGTGAACCATGTTTCCGTGAAGCAGAGAACGTTACGATCTCTGATGTCTCTCTGGAATGTTACCCTTGCTCGGATTTCATCAACCTTATTGTCAAGAGACTGGACATTGGCGAGTAGTATGCTAGGGAGTGGAGCGCGATGTGCCCGTCTCCGAAGCCTGACCAGGAGACCGCTTCGTTTGCCCCTTTTACGGCGTCGCTTAGGGTCGCCGGCTGGGATCAGATCCATTGTATTGGGTGGAAGACAAAACACTGGATCTGCTTCGGAAAGTCATATTCCTGGTTGTAACGATGGTGAGTTGACGTTGCTCTTATATTCAGTAGTTCCTCCCGACTGTATGTAATGAAACCTAAGAATTCCTGGGGTACCAATGTAAGGAATAACACATAAAAAAACAAAATACTGCATATTTTCCTAGGAACACGAAGCGAGGCGGCCATCTCGGTCGGCGCCGGAAGTAGGCAGAGGGTAGGTGATTCTCTAATAATGGTATGGGAATAATAATTCATTTTATTTTGTAAAGTGGTTTCTTGCATCAAACAACATTTTCAGTCACCTCCTTGTCTGAAGGACAAGTGGATAAACAGGTTAACCTGTCTAGGATGAGGGTGCCGCTAGCGGCACTCCCCCCCCCCCCCCCCCCCCCCACTGAAAAGGCAGAGCCGCGAAATTCAATTTTTTTTTTTTTTTTTAAATATTTAACTTTCACACATTAAAGTCCAATACAGCTAATGAAAGACACAGATCTTGTGAATCCAGCCAACATGTCCGATTTTTAAAATGTTTTACAGGGAAGACACAATATGCAAAGATGTACATCTATTACCTAAAAACACATTAGCATAATCCACCATCTTTTATTTGTCCACCAACACCAGTAGCTATCACCAATTCGGCTAAACTAAGATATTTATAGCCCCTAACCAAGAAAAAAACTCATCAGATGACAGTCTGATAACATATTTATGGTATGGGATAGGTTTTGTTAGAAAAAAGTGCATATTTCAGGTAGATGGCATAGGTTACAATTGCACCCACCGTCACAAATGGACTAGAAAAACTACATTGAGCAACGTGTTTACCTACTTACTAATCATCAAACATTTCGTAAAAATACACAGCATACACTAATCGAAAGACACAGATCCTGTGAATACAGACAATATTTCAGATTTTCTAAGTGTCTTACAGCGAAAACACAATAAATCGTTATATTAGCATAGCACATAGCACATAGCAGCCCAGCATTGATTCTAGCCAAAGTGAGCGATAAAAGTCAACATCGCCAAAATATATTAATTTTTTCACTAACCTTCTCAGAATTCTTCCGATGACACTCCTGTAACATCATATTACACAATCCATATAGAGTTTGATCGAAAATGTTTATATTTAGCCACCAAAATCATGGTTAGACAATGTGAAATGTAGCCAAGCTGGTGAGAAAATGTCCGTGCGCCACTTAGACAGTGATCTACTCTTATACATAAATACTCATAAACGTGACTAAAAAATATAGGGTGGACAGGGATTGATAGACAATTTAATTCTTAATACAATCGCGGAATTACATTTTTTTAATTATCCTTACTTTTCAATACAGTTTGCGCCAAGCGAAGCTACGTCAAAAAACATGGCGTCCTAAGCCACTAACATTTTTCGACAGAAACACGATTTATCATAATAAAAATGTCCTACTTTGAGCTGTTCTTCCATCAGTATCTTGGGCAAAGGATCCTTTCTTGGGTCTAATCGTCTTTTGGTGGAAAGCTGTCCTCTTGCCATGTGGAAATGCCAACTGCGTTCGGGATGAACTGGAAGCGTGCCCAGCAATTCACAGCGTTTCAGAAATAAATGTCCCAAAATCGCACTAAACGGATATAAATTGCTATAAAACGCTTTAAATTAACTACCTTATGATGTTTTTAACTCCCATAACGAGTAGAAACATGACCAGAGTAATATTACTCCCTCCACTAATGCTTGGAACAGGTGCGGGTCGGTGTCCTCTAGGCGCATGACGCAGCTCCAAAAGAGTGACTAGCTTCAGGGTTTTTTAATTTGTAGTGCCTGTGAACGCGCAATCGACCCCATTCAAATCGTCATCACGTAAAGGCATCCAGGGGAAGACGTAAGCAGTGTCCGTATACTCATAGCAATAACAGTGCCCTTTTAACTGACTCCAGATCAGGGGCCAAAATTTCTGAAATCTGACTCCATGTCAGGGAAATTGCTGTAGAATGGGCTCTGTTCCACTTAGAGACAAAATTTCAACTCCTATAGAAACTATAGACTGTTTTCTATCCAATAATAATAATAATATGCATATTGTACGATCAAGGATTTTGTGGGAAGCCGTTTCAAAAATTACACGATTAGCATAAATAGTCACAACAGCGCCCCCATCCTCAACAGTAATGTCAAGCCCTGCATGTTTTTTTCCAAAGTCTTGGAATGTAGGCCTACATTGAACACCACATGATAGCTGATAATGTAGACTGAATGATAGCTGTTCTACGTCCATGTTAAAATATTATGGGATGCATTTCTCTCCAATGTTTTTGAAGGGTAGGTCTACATTATGATCAAATAGCCACAGTAACCTACGTGGACACTGTTAAAACTAACTTAAAGCGGGTACAGCCTCAGTGTTCACAGTAAACATGTGCTGGAAATTGCACAACATTTTCAAAGTTCAAGTTTGCTCACAGCAGACCTGAAGTTTGCTCAGTGATGGAAACATTTTTGAGGGAACTTTGGTCCAAACATGACAATGCTTCTTCCCCCTCAGGAGGCTGAAAAGATTTGTCATGGGACCTCAGATCCACAAAAAGTTCTACAGGTGCACTACTGAGAGCATATTGACTGGCTACAACACCTCTTAGTATGGCAACTACCTCACTAAAGAAGTTAGTGCGTACGGCCCAGTACATCACTGAGGCCGAGCTCTCTGCCATCCAGGACCTCTATACCTGGCGGTGTCAGAGGAAACCCCAAAGATGTGCCAAAGACTCCAGTCACCCAAGTCATAGACTGTTCTCTCTGCTACCGCACGGCAAGCGGCACTGGAGCGCCAAGTCTGGGACCAAAAAGCTTGGGAACAGCTTCTTCCCCCAATTCCTAAGACTAACTGTTCAACAATCAAATAACCACCCTGACTATTTGCATTGTCCCCCCACTTCTTTTACACTGCTACTACTCTCGGTTTATCATCTGTGCAGTCACTTTAACTCTACCAACATGTACATATTATATCAATTACCTTGACTAACCTGTGCCCCTGCACATTCACTCTGTACTGGTACCCCCTGTATAAAGCCTCGCTACTGTTGTTTTACTGCTGCTCTTTAATTCTTTTTTATTTTTTACCTAACACTATTTTTCTTAACTGCATTGTTGGTTAAGGGCTTGTAAGTAAGCATTCCACTGTAAAGTCTACACCTGTTGTATTCGGGGAACGTTACAAATAACATTTGATTTGAGAAAGGGTGGTAAGAATTACCCCCAAAATGTAATACAAAATCAAATAATGAACAATAGTACAACTGTCTGCTTTGAACAGACCTGTAAACAACAAAAGGGCCAAATATATAAAGTGTCAAGAGTGTAGATACAAATATTTATGAGCAATATAAATATTTCAGAACAATAGTTAAACCGTGTCTTATGAACAGACATGTAAATAACCAAAGTGTCTATGGAATGAAATTAAAGTGTCTAGTGTCTGATCCAAGAAGGATCATGTGACCCAGACTAAATGTACAGTTGAAGTCGGAAGTTTTTATACACTTAGGTTGGAGTCATTAAAACTCGTTATTCAACCACTCCACAAATTTCTTGTTAACAAACTATAGTTTTGGCAAGTCCGTGAGGACATCTACTTTGTGCACGACAAGTAATTTTTCCAACAATTGTTTACAGACAGATATTTCACTGTATCACAATTCCAGTGGGTCAGGAGTTTACACTAAGTTGACTGTGCCTTTAAACAGCTTGGAACATTCCAGAAAATGTCATGGCTTTAGAAACTTCTGATAGGCTAATTGACATAATTAGAGTCAATTGGAGGTGTACCTGTGGATGTATTTCAAGGCCTACCTGCAAACTCAGTGCCTCTTTGCTTGACATCATGGGAAAATCAAAAGAAATCAGCCAAGACCTCAGAAAAAAATTGTAGACCTCCACAAGTCTGGTTCATCCTTGGGAGCAATTTCCAAACACCTGAAGGTACCACGTTCATTTGTACAAACAATAGTACACAAGTATAAAGACCATGGGAGCATGCAGCCGTCATACCGCTCAGGAAGAAGAAGCGTCTGAAAATGATGTGGATATATTGAAGCAACATCTCAAGACATCCGTCAGGGAGTTAAAGCTTGGTCACAAATGGGTCTTCCAAATGGACAATGATCCCAAGCATACTTCCAAAGTTGTGGCAAAATGGCTTAAGGACAAAATGGCTTAAGGACAATAAAGTCAAGCTATTGGAGTGGCCATCAAAGCCCTGACCTCAATCCCATAGAAAATCTGTTGGCAGAACTGAAAAAGAGTGTGCGAGCAAGGAGGCCTACAAACCTGACTCAGTTACACCAGCTCTGTCAGGAGGAATGGGCCAACATTCACCCAACTTATTGTGGGAAGTTAAGGAAGGCTAACTGAAACGTTTGACCCAAGTTACACAATTTACAGGAAATGCTACCAAATACACTCAAATAGTATGTAAACTTCTGACCCACTGGGAATGTGATAAAATAAATAAAAGCTGAAAAAATTATTCTCTACTATTATTCTGACATTTCAAATTGTTTAAATAAAGTGGTGATCCTAACTGACCTAAGACAGGGAATTTTTACTAGGATTAAATGTCAGGGATTGTGAAAAACTGAATTTAAATGTATATGGCTAAGGTGTAGGTAAACTTCCGACTTCAACTATACGTGACATGCACCTCGAGGAATGTCATCGATAACCTCACGGCCCAAGATAAAGACAATCTGGCAGGTCTTGATAAAGAGGGATGTGGTTGACAGGCATGTGACGTATGTTATACATTTTTATATATACTTTTTTGTACTCCTTTATCTCCCCAATTGTTGTGATATCCAATTGGTATCACTGCAACTCCCATATGGACTCGGGAGAGGCGAAGGTTGAGAGGCATGCGTACCCCGAATCATAACCCTGACAAGTCGCACTGCTTCTTGACACACTGCTTGCTTAAGCCGGAAGCCGGAAACACCATACAACTGTCGACCGTGTCAGCGTGCATGCGCCCGGTCTGCCACAGGAGTCACTAGAGCGCGATGGGAGAAGGACATCCCATATCCAGCCAAACCCTGACGCTGGTCCAATTGTGTGCCACCTCATTGGTCTCCAGGTCGTGGCCGGATGCGACAGACTGTGATCGAACCCGGGTCTGTAGTGACGCCTCAAGCACTGCGATGCAGTGCCTCAGACCGCTGCACCACTCGGTTAACATGGGCCTATCTCCTTACTGACAGTTTGATAATGTCACTGTCACGCCCTGGCTATAGAGGTTTTTTATTCTCTATTTTGGTTAGGCCAGGGTGTGACTAAGGTGGGCAGTCTGTTCTTTTTCTATGTTGTTGGTTTTCTATGTGTTTGGCCTGGTGTGGTTCCCAGAGGCAGCTGTCTATCGTTGTCTCTGATTGGGAGCCATACTTAGGTAGCCTGTTTTCCATTTTGTGTTGTGGGTGATTAATTTCTGTTTAGTGTGTGTTGCACCTGACGGAGCGTTTTCGGTTGTCACTTTGTTGTTTTTGCTTTTTAGTGTTCCGTTTCTATTAAACATGACAAACACTTACCACCCTGCGTTTTGGTCTTCACCTTCTTCCGACGACAGCCGTTAGTCACACCATGTTGCACTTTCCCTAACATGCCAAGAATGTGCCATAGCTTGGGGTAAAAAATATTGCATTATGCCAGTCACAGGTCATATTCTGTGTTCCCAATGAGTGTAAAGGAGAGACTATTTGAAGAAGTAAACTAGTGACCCCTACACCACTGGCCGTATCAAGCGTCTCAGCATAGGAGTGCTGATATCAGGAGCTCTTCCCTCTCTGTAAACAGGGAGCTAATTAGAAGTCTGGAAACAGCAGGTATCCAGAAGTAAAACTTGGGCTTTATCCAAAACATTTACAAGCTGCCAAATCCTTGCTTCCTCCATTTGTCAAATTCGTTGAAATGAGCGGACCATGGCGCAGCGTGCATAGAGTTCCACATGTTTATTTAAATGAAACACAAAAACAATAAACAGCAAACGAGACGTAACGACTGGAGTGCCTACAGGCACTACACAAAAACAAGATCACACAAACTAAAGGTGGAAAAAAGGCTGTCTAAGTATGATCCCCAATCAGAGACAATGATAGACAGCTGCCTCTGATTGGGAACCATACCCGGCCAACAAAGAAATATAAAAACTAGAATGCCCACCCAAATCACACCCCGCCCTAACCAAATAGAGAAATAAAAAGGCTCTCTAAGGTCAGGGCGTGACACCATTCTTAACTTCTCCTCTCTAAAAGCTAATTGGACGTCTGAGGGCGGGACCTAGGATCCTCTTCTCCAATTTAGTTTTTTTATTTTATTTAACCTTTATTTTGACAGGGAGGAATGGAGAAAACAAGGATGGAGGAAGCAAGGTTTTGACAGCTGGTAATTTTTTCAGACACAGCCAAGCTTTCATCTGTCTGCAGACAAACAAGACAAAAGGACTACGCAAAGGGTCAACAGACCCGCCTATCTGCACGCTATGCCAAGTCTAAACTGAGTCAAATGCGGGGTCACATGAATCATAGTCATCTGGGTGTCCATGGTTAGCATACAGACACCCAGGCCTTGAATTTTGAGGCAGCCAGGAGCACCCTGGATGTTTGAGAGGCAACATCAGTCAGCCCTGCTTGTCAGAATCAGTTTGGGTCACAGTCACACTGTGACGATTACAACTGGTGTGGACTTCATCGTGTAATGCTAGCTTACAATGCCGAGTTTAAAATTAACAATAATTTCAAAAATTGTAACACAAGAGGAATAAAATACAATGTGCAGAGGTACGAGGTATTGAGGTAGATATGTACATGAAGGCAGGGGAAAGTGACTAGGCATCAGGATAGATAAGAGTAAAATAAAGAACAGAGTAGCAGCAGCAGCAAATTATGAGTGTAAAGGTGTGTGAGTGTGCGTAATGAGTACTTATCAGTGGAGGCTGCTGACGGGAGGACGGCTCATAGTAATGACTGGAATGGAGTCAACCACATGGAAACCATATGTTTATCATTCCAGTCATTATTATGAACCACCCTCCCCTCGGGAGATTCGACTGGTATGCATGTGTGTTAAGAGTTGTGTGTAGTGTATGTGAATGTGTGTGTAGTGTATGTGAATGTGTGTGCGTTTGGTGTGGGAGTGCCAATTTAGTGTGTGTGAGTGAGTGTTTATATGGTGTGTGTATATATAGTCTAGTGAGTGTGTGTGTAGGGTCAGTGCAAGATAGAGTCAGTACAGATAGTTTGCCTGTTGGTCGGAGAGCCGATGCTCCTGTACCGTTTGCAGAATGGTAGCAGAGTGAACAGTCTATGGCTTGGGTGGCTGGAGTCTGGCAATTTTTCGGGCCTTCCTCTGACACCGCCTGATATAGAGGTTCTGGATGTCAGGGAGCTCGGCCCCAGTGATGTACTGGGCTGTCCTCACCACCCTCTGTAGCGCTTTGCGGTCAAGGGAGTAGCATTTGACATACCAAATGGTGATGCAGCCAGTCAAGATGCTCTCGATGGTGCAACTGTAGAACCTTTTGAGGATTCGAGAGCCAATAGCAAATGTTCAGCCTCCTGAGGGGGAAGAGGCGCTGCCGTGCCCTCTTCACGACAGTGTGGGTGTGTGGACCATGTTAAGTCCTTAGTAATGTGGAGGCCAAGGAACTTTAACCTCTCTATCAGTTTTCCAACATCCCCGTCGATGTTGATGGGGGCATGCTCTCCCCTTTCTCCTATAGTCCATAATCAGATCCTTGTTGTCCTGGCACCACACTGCTAAGTCTACTCCTTCCTGTAGGCTGACTCATCGCCATCGGTGATCAGGCCTACCACGGTTGTGTCATCAGCAAACTTTATGGTGTTGGAGTTGTGCGTGGCCATGCAGTTGTGGGTGAGGGGACTAAGCACAGACCCCTGAGAGGCCGCGGTGTTGAGGGTTGGTGTGGCGGAGGTGTTGTTGCTTACCCTCACCACCTGGGGCCAGCCCGTCAGGAAGTCCAGGATCCAGTTGCAGAGGGAGGGGTTCAGTCTCCGGGCCCCTAGCTTGGTGATGAGTTTGGAGGGGACTATGATGTTGAACAGCATTCTCACATAGTTACAGTGAATTCGGGAGAATATTCAGACTACTTAACTTTTTCCACTTTGTTAAATTACAGTCTTATTCTAAAATTGATTACATTTGTTGTTTTTTCTCATCAATCTACACACAATACCCCATAATGACGAAGCAAAAACTGGGTTTTTTTCAGTAGAAAAATGTAAATTATAAAACCTTAAATATCACATTTACGATTGTCCTACGATTGTCCTTCTGGAAGGTCCTCCCATCTCCACAGAGGAACTCTGGAGCTGTCAGAGTGACTAGACAGTTTTTGGTCACCTCCCTAACCAAGGCCATTCTCCCCCGATTGCTCAGTTTGGCCGGGTGGCCAGCTCTAGGAAGAGTCTTGGTGGTTCCAAACTTCTTCCATTTAAGAATGATCGAGACCACAGTGTTCTTGGGGACTTTCAATCCTGCAGAAATCCTTTGGTACCCTTCCCCAGATCTGCGTCTCGACACAATCCTGTCTCGGAGCCCTACGGACAATTCTTTTGCTTCGACCTCATGTCTTGGTTGTTGCTCTGACATGCACAGTCAACTGTGGGACCTTGTATAGACAGGTGTGTGTGTGCCTTTCAAAATCATGTCCAATCAACTGAACTGACCACAGGTTGACTCCAAATCAAGTTGTACAAACATCAAGGATGATCAATGGAAACAGGATGCACCTGAGCTCAATTTCGAGCCTCATAGCAAAGGGTCTGAATACTTATGAATACTTAAAAAAATGTATTTTAATAAATTAGCAAAAATTCTAAAAACCTTTCACTTTGTCATTATGGGGTATTACGTGTAGATTGATTAAGACACACATGTATTTAATCAATTTTAGAATAAGGCTGTAATGTAAAAAATGTGGAAAAAGTCAAGGGGTCTGAATATTTTCCGAATGCACTGTATCTCCCGTCTTGTCCAGGTGGGAGAAGGCAGTGTGAAGTGCATTTCAGATTTGGATCTGTTGGTGCGGTATGCAAATTGGAGTGTATATAGGGTGTCTTGGATGATGGTGTTGGTATGTATCATGACCAGCCTTTCAAAGCAATTTATAATAACAGATGGAAGTGCTACAGGGTGATTGTCATTAGGCAACCTTGGAGTTCTTGGGAACAGGGACAATGGTGGTCAGCTTGAAACATGTTGGGATTACAGACATTGAAGACACTTGCCAGCTGGTCTGTGCTTTGAGAACACGCTGTGGTATTCAATCTGATTGTTAACCAGTTTAAACGTTATGCTCACGTCAGCCATGGAAAGTGAGATCACACAGTCATCCAGAAAAACAGGGGTTTTCACCCAAGGCACAGTGTTATATTCATCGAAGCGAGGATAAAGGGCATTTAGCTCGTTTACGTGTTCTGCATTGAAGGGTAACTCATGGCTGGGTTTCTGTTTATAATCCGTTATCATCTGCGAGCCCTGCCACATACGACGAACGCTGGAGCCATTGTAATAGGATTCCACCTTCCTCCTATATTGTCCTTTTGCAAATTTGATGTCTCGTCAGAGGTGGTAGCGAGCTTTCTTGTGTGTCAATGTCCCGTTCCTTGTAAGCAGTAGGTAGCTCTAGCCTTTAGCCCAGGGCAAATATTGTCTGCAATCCATAGTTTTTGGTTTAGATAGAGCCTTCTAGTCACTGTGAGTATGACATTGTCTATGCACTGATTGATGAAGTCTGTGACAGTTGTGGTAAACTCCTCAATGCTATTGGATCAATCCCAGAACATATCCCAGTCTGTACTAGCAAAACAGTCTTGTAGCCTTGCATCGGTTTCATCTGACCACTTCCGTATTGAGCACGTCGCTGGTACTTCCTGTTTGAGCTTTTGTTTTTAAACAGGAAGCAGGAGAATGGAGTCATGGTCAGATTGTCGGGAAGGGAGGATGAGGGAGGGCCTTTTATGCGTTTCTGTGGGTAGAATAAAAGTGGTCTAGAGTTGGGAGAAGTGGAGTACGATGGTTTTAAGTCTCCCTGTGTTAGTCTAGGTGCTTCTGGGCGAGCAGTATCCTGTTTGTTTCTGGCCTCATACAGTTAGTTGAATGCCAGAGTGCTGTTGGCTTGTGGAGGGCTGTAGACAGCAACATTTCCTTCACACTTGAAGCAGCAGTTGTTATTTATGAAAACTCTGCATCTCCTTTCGACTCCCCGGACGCCATCGTCCAATTCTGCCGCTGCATGGAGAATCCACCGACTACTACGTGTATAGCGTCATTATCCAGCCACATTTCAGTAAGACATAATATTGAAGCTTTTGAAGTCTCTGATGAGAGACTCTCGAACAAAGCTCATCCCTCTCATTCTCCTAGTGACTGGACATTTACCAGTAGAACGGAGCGGAGAGCCTTTCGGTTTTCTCTTTGCCTCAATTTGACCAAGACTGCAGCATTTTGGTAGCCGATGGAACAAAGGAATAGGGTCTAGTATGAACAGTGGAACAGCTGAGTTTGAGTTGAAGTTGTATTTGAAGTCGAAATCGAGTTTATTAACTGTCAATCTGATGTCCAGAAGTGCTTGGCCATGGTCATATGTGTCATATGCTTGGTCATATGTGATAATAGTATGAACTTTCTGTCCAAAAAAAGAGATGAAAACAATAAAATCACTATATAGCAAAGTAGGGTTGGAACTTGTAAAGTGTTACCCGTCGGCATCTGCATTAGTCCTGTTCCTCTAAGAAAGTGAAATAGAGCCCTAGACACCACTTCCCTCCCCCCACTACACCACCAAACCCCAACCTCGCCCAGCCTCTAACCCTTTCACACAATCTCTCCATATCTACGTCATACAGTTCATAAAATATCAACACATGCTCCACCGTTTCCTCCACTAAACACTCATCACAGAACTGTTTCATGTCTCCCTATCATCCACAACGTGGATTCAAACCTGTGTACCCAAACCGTAGTCTACTCCACACAACTTTCTCTCTCCTACATCCCATACTCCCCACCTCTTTCTTAAAGGGGAATTGAAACACTTTAGGAAGGAAATCTAAGCAAAGAGATGTATTCAGTCCACTAATACTAAACATGCGCATTTAACATAAAAATCTCTATATTTAGTATTTTGATTGTCGACAAAGTTTATTTGCGCTATGATCGGCGCCATTTCAAATTGTCATAGTAACAACTGACACCAGTGCGTCACTGGCAGGAATCAGCAAATTGTCTGTGGTATTGAGTTTTCAGCAGAGAGTGAGGTTAGGTGCGGACAACGAAGATGGCAACAGCAAGTAGTAATTCAAACATGACCTGTATCGCGCCATGCAGTATGAACTGGCTCCAAAAAAATCCCTCGGTTAACTACCATTGGTTGCCCAAGGACCCATAACTTTTGAAAAAGTGGCTCCATGTCCTGAAGAGGAAGGACATGCCAGCTCGAGCTAGCATGAATTTGAGTGGCGCAGCCGTCTAAGGCACTGCATCTCAGTGCTATAGGCATCACTACAGACCCTGGTTCGATTCCAGGCTGTATCACAATCGGCCGTGTTTGGGAGTCAAATAGTGCAGAGCACAATTGGCCCAGCATCGTCCGGGTTTGGCCGTGGTAGGACCCCATTGTAAATAATAATTTGTTCTTAACTGACTTGCCTATAAAGGTTAACCTGTCTAGGATGAGGGTGCCGCTAGCGGCACTCCCCCCCCACCCCCACTGAAAAACCAGTGCCGCGAAATTCAAAAAAAATATTTTTTTTAAATATTTAACTTTCACACATTAAAGTCCAATACAGCTAATGAAAGACACAGATCTTGTGAATCCAGCCAACATGTCCGATTTTTAAAATGTTTTACAGGGAAGACACAATATGTAAAGATGTACATCTATTACCTAAAAAAACATTAGCATAATCCACCATCTTTTATTTGTCCACCAACACCAGTAGCTATCACCAATTCGGCTAAACTAAGATATTTATAGCCCCTAACCAAGAAAAAAACTCATCAGATGACAGTCTGATAACATATTTATGGTATGGGATAGGTTTTGTTAGAAAAAAGTGCATATTTCAGGTAGATGGCATAGGTTACAATTGCACCCACCGTCACAAATGGACTAGAATAACTACATAGAGCAACGTGTTTACCTACTTACTAATCATCAAACATTTCGTAAAAATACACAGCATACACTAATCGAAAGACACAGATCCTGTGAATACAGACAATATTTCAGATTTTCTAAGTGTCTTACAGCGAAAACACAATAAATCGTTATATTAGCATAGCACATAGCAGCCCAGCATTGATTCTAGCCAAAGTGAGCGATAACGTCAACATCGCCAAAATATATTAATTTTTTCACTAACCTTCTCAGAATTCATCAATTGACACTCCTGTAACATCATATTACACAATCCATATAGAGTTTGATCGAAAATGTTTATATTTAGCCACCAAAATCATGGTTAGACAATGTGAAATGTAGCCCAGCTGGTGAGAAAATGTCCGTGCGCCATATTAGACAGTGATCTAGTCGTATACATAAATACTCATAAACGTGACTAAAAAATATAGGGTGGACAGGGATTGATAGACAATTTAATTCTTAATACAATCGCGGAATTACATTTTTTAAATTATCCTTACTTTTCAATACAGTTTGCGCCAAGCGAAGCTACGTCAAAAAACATGGCGTCCTAAGCCACTAACATTTTTCGACAGAAACACGATTTATCATAATAAAAATGTCCTACTTTGAGCTGTTCTTCCATCAGTATCTTGGGCAAAGGATCCTTTCTTGGGTCTAATCGTCTTTTGGTGGAAAGCTGTCCTCTTGCCATGTGGAAATGCCAACTGCGTTCGGGATGAACTGGAAGCGTGCCCAGCAATTCACAGCGTTTCAGAAATAAATGTCCCAAAATCGCACTAAACGGATATAAATTGCTATAAAACGCTTTAAATTAACTACCTTATGATGTTTTTAACTCCCATAACGAGTAGAAACATGACCAGAGTAATATTACTCCCTCCACTAATGCTTTGAACAAGTGCGGGTCGATGTCCTCCAGGCGCATTACGCAGCAAGAAAAGAGTTCCTAGCTACAGGGTTTTTTAATTTGTAGTGCCTGTGAACGCGCAATCGACCCCATTCAAATCGTCATCACGTAAAGGCATCCAGGGGAAGACGTAAGCAGTGTCCGTATACTCATAGCAATAACTGCGGCTTTTTAACTGACTCCAGATCAGGGGCCAACATTTCTGAAATCTGACTCCATGTCAGGGAAATTGCTGTAGAATGGGTTCTGTTCCACTTAGAGACAAAATTTCAACTCCTATAGAAACTATAGACTGTTTTCTATCCAATAATAATAATAATATGCATATTGTACGATCAAGAATTTTGTGGGAAGCCGTTTCAAAAATTACACGATTAGCATAAATAGTGACAACAGCGCCCCCATCCTCAACAGGTTAAAAAAAATATTATAATCTGACAGCATCCCCACGAACACCAGTTTGTGTTTGGCAACACCGACACCTCTAGCTGAGGTGTTTCAGGTGGCATGTCTGTGTTTTTACTGCTATGAGAACGAACTCTTTGATCTGGGGCAACGATCGGCTCAAACATGAACGGCTTCAATAGATTTGTTGACTCCCTAACTAACATTATTTCATTATCTGTAAATAAACTACTTCTCAGACTCGGAGCTACTCTGTAAATTCAGCCATTTTTGGGAGTTCCAACATTTTCTCTCCTGCCAGTGAAGCAACCATGCTAATATGGCGATTTACAGTTACCGTTAGCTGGTGTTCTAAATCCTAGTGTTTCCATTCCCTTTAACTGACTGGTGCACGTGACAAAATTGACTCCCCTTACTACTAGCATCCCACTCCCTTTGCCAAAGTTCAGGCCCTTTTGCCCGGATCAAGGACCTGAGTTCCCTGTGGCCCAGCGGGACCTGAATATCTACCAATTTCTTCTCACCACACATCAGCCTTCTCATTACCCTCCACATCAACGTTGGCGGTAACCCAGCAAAAGCTTACCACCACTCCCATCCCATTAACAACACCGTCATCTCCACAAACAAGTCTCCCCTATCTGACCTGCCTGTCTTCACACTACTCAACACTGCAGCCAAATCAGAGCAGATCACCACTCTGAGTGGTTTCACCTCCTCCACCCATCTCAAACCTATAATCATGGCCATCAACTAGGCCGCATACAACTGACGCATAGTCAGTTAACCGCAAACACTGACACACAGTCAGTTAACCGCTTACATACTCTCAACATTGAAATCTAGGATATACTCTCCTGCCCCCACCCTACCACTCACTGGATCCTTTGAACCATATGTATACAGTGGATTGCGAAAGTATTCACCCCCTTGGCATTTTTCCTATTTTCATGCCTTACAACCTGGAATTGAAATAGATTTTTGGTGGGTTTGTATCATTTGATTTACACAACATGCCAACCACTTTGAAGATGCAACATATTTTTGGGGTGAAACAAACAAGAAATAAGACAAAAAAACTGAACTTTTACTCTAGACTACTTCAGTGTTAAAACATGACTAGGGGAGCACGCATAACTATTCACCCCCCAAAGTCAATACTTTGTAGAGCCACCTTTTCCAACAATTACAGCTGCAAGTCTCTTGGGGTGTGTCTCTTTAAGCTTGGCACATCCAGCCACTGGGATTTTTGCCCATTCTTCAAGGCAAAACTGCTCCAGCTCCTTCATGTTGGATGGGTTCCGCTGGCGTACAGCAATCTTCAAGTAACTATTGAGGTCTGGTCTTTGATTTTGATTTTTTTTTTTTTTTTTTTTTAGACTCCAAGGTTGCTTAGCAGTTCAGACGTCTTTTTCCGTATTGTCGTGTCGTGTCCTGTATATATATATATTTACACCTTTTCTTCACATATCTTTTATTTATTCTATTATCCAAGAACTCAACTACAAAAGCTTTCCTGCAAAAGCTTTCCTGCAACCCGCTTCACCAATTACAAAAAGTATTATTTACCTCAATCTGAAAATCCATCGTGGAAGCTAGCCAGGGGCTAATTCAGAAGCCAGCCTGAAAGCTAACCAGAAGCTACTCCGATAGCTAGCCAGAAGCTAATCTGTAGCTGCCCCGAAATTAGCCGGTTTGCTGGCTAGCGTTGGTGTTTCAGCTGCCCACGTTTTGCGGTCATCAGCTATTCCTTTAGCTCGATAATCTACCGGCACTTTTGTGCAACGCGACTCGGACCGGAGCATTCCGGGACTTTTTTTCTCTCAGTTTCCCCGGATTCCAACCGCAGGCTCTGGACACTTGCACCTTGATTTCGCAGCTAGCTAGCTGCATACCGTGTGACTATTGGCTTACGTCGACCCCGGAGCAAACTCAAATCATGCTGGAGCTAGCCAACTGAGGAGTTCCATCACCATCCGGACCCGTTTCCTTTGTTGCTGCTGCAGATACGGAACCCCACCGGGCCTTCACGACTGACTGCCGCGACTGACTGCCGACGTTATCTGCCCGAGGGATTTATCCAACCGGCACCTCCGTCCCGACGTTACCTGAACGCTCATCTGAGGCCCGCTAATCGTTAGCTGTCTTATCGGCTGCTATCTGAACAAAACCCCACTACATGGAACCTACCGACGGAAACGCACGAGGTATCTACAAACAGACCTCCATCCTATGCTGCTACCGATAGCCATATACCCGGCCAGCTGTCTGGATCGCCACGACCCCAACCAACCTCTACTCACTGGACCCTTATTGATCACTCGATTAAGCATGCCTCTCCTTAATGTAAATATGCCTTGTCCATTGCTGTTCTGGTTAGTGTTTATTGGCTTATTTCACTGTAGAGATTCTAGCCCTGCTCTCTATACCATATCCAACCTCTCAGTTCCACCACCCACATATGCGATGACATCACCTGGTTTCAATGATGTTTCTAGAGACAAGATCTCTCTCATCATCACTCAATACCTAGGTTTACCTCCACTGTATTCACATCCTACTATACCTTTGTCTGTACATTATTCCTTTAAACTATTTTATCGCCCCCAGAAACTTCCTTTTACTCTCTGCTCTAGTAGCTCTAGGCGACCAATTCTCATAGCTTTTAGCCGTACCCTTATCCTACTCCTCCTCTGTTCCTCTGGTGATGTAGAGGTGAATCCAGGCCCTGCAGTACCTGGCACCACTCCTATTCCCCAGGCGCTCTCTTTTGATGACTTCTGTAACCGTAATAGCCTTGGCTTCATGCATGTTAACATTAGAAGCCTCCTCCCTAAGTTTGTTTTGTTCACTGCTTTAGCACACTCTACCAACCCGGATGTTTTAGCCGTGTCTGAATCCTGGCTTAGAAAGACCACCAAAAATTCAGACATTTTTATCCCCAATTACAAGATTTTCAGACAAGATAGAACGGCCAAAGGGGGCGGTGTTGCAATCTACTGCAAAGACTGCCTGCAGAGTTCTGTTATACTATCCAGGTCTGTTCCCAAACAATTTGAACTTCTACTTTTAAAAACCCACCTCTCTAAAAACAAGTCTCTCACCGTTGCCGCCTGCTATAGACCACCCTCTGCCCCCAGCTGTGCTCTGGACACTATATGTGAACTGATTGCCCCCCATCTATCTTCAGAGCTCGTGCTGCTAGGCGACCTAAATTTGAACATGCTCAACACCCCAGCCACCCTACAATCTAAGCTTGATGCCCTCAATCTCACACAAATTATCAATGAACCTACCAGGTACCACCCCAATTCCGTAAACACGGGTACCCTCATAGATATCATCCTAACAAACTTGCCCTCCAAATACACCTCTGCTGTTTTCAACCAAGATCTCAGCGATCACTGCCTCATTGCCTGCATCCGTAATGGGTCAGCGGTCAAACGACCTCCACTCATCACTGTCAAACGCTCCCTGAAACACTTCAGCGAGCAGGCCTTCCTAATCGACCTGGCCGGGGTATCCTGGAAGGATATTGATCTCATCCCGTCAGTAGAGGATGCCTGGTAATTTTTTTTAAATGCCTTCCTCACCATCTTGAATAAGCATGCCCCATTCAAGAAATTTAGAACCAGGAACAGATATAGCCTTTGGTTCTCTCCTGACCTGACTGCCCTTAACCAACAGAAAAACATCCTATGGCGTTCTGCATTAGCATCGAACAGCCCCCGTGATATGCAACTTTTCAGGGAAGCCAGAAACCAATATACACAGGCAGTTAGAACAGCCAAGGCTAGCTTTTTCAAGCAGAAATTTGCTTCCTGCAACACAAATTCAAAAAAGTTCTGGGACACCGTAAAGTCCATGGAGAATAAGAACACCTCCTCCCAGCTTCCAACCGCTCTGAAGATAGGAAACACTGTCACCACCGACAAATCCACTATAATTGAGAATTTCAATAAGCATTTTTCTACGGCTGGCCATGCTTTCCACCTGGCTACCCCTACCCCGGACAACAGCACTGGAATCCCCTCTGCTACTCGCCCAAGCCTTCCCCATTTCTCTTTCTCCCAAATACAGTCAGCTGATGTTCTTAACGAGCTGCAAAATCTGGACCCTTACAAATCAGCCGGGCTAGATAATCTGGACCCTTTCTTTCTAAAACTATCTGCTGAAATTGTTGCCACCCCTATTACTAGCCTCTTCAACCTCTCTTTCGTGTCGTCTGAGATCCCCAAAGATTGGAAAGCAGCTGCGGTTATCCCCCTCTTCAAAGGGGGGGACACCCTTGACCCTAACTGCTACAGACCTATATCTATCCTACCCTGCCTTTCTAAGGTCTTCGAAAGCCAAGTCAACAAACAGATTACCGACTATTTCGAATCACACCACACCTTCTCCGCTATGCAATCTGGTTTCAGAGCTGGTCATGGGTGCACCTCAGCCACGCTCAAGGTCATAAACGATATCGTACCGCCATCGATAGGAAACAATACTGTGCAGCCGTATTTATTGACCTGGCCAAGGCTTTTGACTCTGTCAATCACCACATCCTCATTGGCAGACTCGACAGCCTTGGTTTCTCTAATGATTGCCTCGCCTGGTTCACCAACTACTTCTCTGATAGAGTTCAGTGTGTCAAATCGGAGGGTCTGTTGTCCGGGCCTCTGGCAGTCTATGGGGGTGCCACAGGGTTCAATTCTTGGACCGACTCTCTTCTCTGTTTACATCAATGATGTCGCTCTTGCTGCTGGTGATTCTCTGATCCACCTCTACGCAGACGACACTATTCTGTATACTTCTGGCCCTTCTTTTGACACCGTGTTAACAACCCTCCAGGCGAGCTTCAATGCCATACAACTCTCCTTCCGTGGCCTCCAACTGCTCTTAAATACAAGTAAAACCAAATGCATGCTCTTCAACCGATCGCTGCCTGCTCCTGCCCGCCTGTCCAACATCACTACTTTGGACGGCTCTGACTTAGAATATGTGGACAACTACAAATACCTAGGTGTCTGGTTAGACTGTAAACTCTCCTTCCAGACCCACATCAAACATCTCCAATCCAAAGTCAAATATAGAATTGGCTTCCTATTCCGCAACAAAGCATCCTTTACTCATGCTGCCAAACATACCCTTGTAAAACTGACCATCCTACCAATCCTCGACTTCGGTGATGTCATTTACAAAATAGCCTCCAAAACCCTACTCAATAAATTGGATGCAGTCTATCACAGTGCCATCCGTTTTGTCACCAAAGCCCCATATACTACCCACCACTGCGACCTGTACACTCTCGTTGGCTGGCCCTCGCTTCATACTCGTCGCCAAACCCACTGGTTCCAGGTCATCTACAAGACCCTGCTAGGTAAAGTCCCCCCTTATCTCAGCTCGCTGGTCACCATAGCAGCACCTACCTGTAGCACGCGCTCCAGCAGGTATATCTCTCTAGTCACCCCCAAAACCAATTCTTCCTTTGGACGCCTCTCCTTCCAGTTCTCTGCTGCCAATGACTGGAACGAACTACAAAAATCTCTGAAACTGGAAACATCTATCTCCCTCACTAGCTTTAAGCACCAGCTGTCAGAGCAGCTCATAGATTACTGCACCTGTACATAACCCATCTACAATTTAGCCCAAACAACTACCTCTTTACCTCCTGTATTTATTTATTAATTTATTTTGCTCCTTTGCACCCCATTATTTCTGTCTCTACTTTGCACTTTCTTCCACTGCAAACCAACCATTCCAGTGTTTTTTTAGTTTTTATTTTACTTGCTGTGTTGTACTCACTTCGCCTCCATGGCCTTTTTATATTTTTATTTATTTATACATATATCTGTTTGCCTTCACCTCCCTTATCTCACCTCACTTGCTCACATTGTATATAGACTTATTTTTTTTCACTGTATTATTGACTATATGTTTGTTTTACTCCATGTGTAACTATGTGTTGTTGTATGTGTCGAACTGCTTTGCTTTATCTTGACCAGGTCGCAATTGTAAATGAGAACGTGTTCTCAATTTGCCTACCTGGTTAAATAAAGGTTAAATAAAATAAAAAATAAATAAATTTTACTAGGCCATTCCAAGACATTTACAGTTGAAGTCGGAAGTTTACATGCACCTTAGCCAAATACATTTAAACTCAGTTTTTCACAGTTCCTGAAATTTAATCCGAGTAAAAAATCCCTGTCTTAGGTCAGTTAGGATCACCACTTTATTTTAAGAATGTGAAATGTCAGAATAATATTAGAGAGAATGATTTATTTCAGCTTTTATTTTATCACATTCCCAGTGGGTCAGAAGTTTACATACACTCAATTAGTATTTGGTAGCATTGCCTTTAAATTGTTATACTTGGGTCAAACATTTGCTTACCCCCATTTGCTTCACCCCAAGGTTTTGTGGGGAGTTATTTTCTGTTTAGCTGTTTTGTTGCCTGACAGAACTGTTCATTTTCTACTTTGTTATTTTGTTGCGGTGTTCAATTTTATAAAAAATAATGATGGTGGTCTCCTTCTTCAACCCACGAGAGTCGTTACAGGTTGTAATGCAAAAAATAGAAAAACGCCAAGGGGGATGAATACTTTTGCAAGGCACTGTATATCCTTAAAAACAAATAAAAACGATAATGTATATGTCACTCCACACACCTTCTCACGTCGACACCACATTCTCTCCTACCCTCAATCATATCCTTATCTACGCTTGGTTTCGGAAACAGCCATTGCAGAATGTTCCCCAATGCAATTTCTGGCTCTCTCTCGCTCTCTCCCCCAGTCCATATTCTAACACTTTCTGCCCAATTCTCTACCCGTACGCCCTCTGCTTACTCACTCCTCGCTCCCAGCATTCCCCAGTTGCCGTGACCTCCTGGTCCACTCTGCAGCATCAACCATTTCAAATCCTATTTAGCCTACCCTCTGTGTGATGGTGTGGTGTTCCAGTTCCTAAAGCTGCAATATGTAACTTTTTGGGTGACCCAACCAAATTCACATAGAACTGTGTGTAATAGATATGTAATTCTCATTGTAAGCAAGTCTAGAGGCGGTAGATATGTTTTATTGTCACGCCCTGACCTTAGAGAGCCTTTTACGTCTCTATTTGGTTTGGTCAGGGTGTGATTTGGGTGGGCATTCTATGTTCTTTATTTCTATGATTTTGTGTTTCTATGTTTTGGCCGGGTATGGTTCTCAGGGACAGCCGTCTATCGTTGTCTCTGATTGGGAATCATACTTAGGCAGTCTGTTTAGTCACCTTAGGTTGTGGGATGTTGTTTTTGTTAGCTCTGTGTAGCCTTCAGAACGTGACGTTCATTGTTGTTTTGTTTGGTGTTCGGATTTAAGAAGCATGAACACGTACCACGCTGCATCTTGGTCTCATCCTTCCGACGGGCGTTACACTCGTTGATGAGCTGAATCAGGTTAGTTACAATTGGAGTTAAAAGGAAAAACCTACAGGAGGGTAGCTCTCCAGGAACAGGTTTGGAGAGCCCTGCTCTGCACTATACATTACTTGTTTTGTCACATCAAATGAAATTAGACAAACTATTAGCATTTTAGAAACCAGGAAATGGCGGAGCGTGAACATCTAGGATTCATCAGCTTTTATGTTCAGGAGTTTGTGCCTGCGCCGCTTCTGTATTTTAAGTGTCGGTGTATGGGACATGTAGCTAGTTTCTGTAAGGGGCAGAGAAGTTGTGCGAAGTGTGGGGGACCACATGAATAGGGCAAGTGGGGTGGAGTGGAGGTCCAGACAAGGTGCTGTAACTGCGGCGGGGAACATAGTGCTGCGTTCGGGGGATGTATAGCACAGAAACAGGAAGCGGAGCTAAATAGATATAAGATTACAAACAAGGTAACTTATGCTGAAGCAGCACAGAGAGTTCAAAGTACAGAACCTGTGAGGAAATTGGTGCAGCGGCCTCCGATGGAAAGGGGAGGTGAGGGAGTAGCACAAACTGGGGTCTCCACGAAATGTGACCATCAGTGTGAGGTCTGATAAAACAAAAGTAGAATTGTTTGGCCATGATGACGATCGTTATGTTTGGAGGAAAAAGGGGGAGGCTTGCAAGCCGAAGAACACCATCCCAACCGTGAAGCACGGGGGTGGCAGCATCATGTTCTGAGTGCTTTGCTGCAGGAGGGACTGGTGCACGTCACCATGAGGTAGGAAAATGATGTGGATATATTGAAGCAACATTTCCAGACATCAGTCAGGAAGTTAAAGCTTGGTCGCAAATGGGTCTTCCAAATGGACAATGACCCCAAGCATACTTCCAAAGTTGTGGCAAAATGGCTTATTAACCTTTCACGAGCCTCTACCCCGGGTCCGGGAGCACCCCCCCCCCCCCCACACTGATTAGCATCGCTAGCATAGCGTCACAATTAAATAGTAGCATCTAAATATCATTAAATCACAAGTCCAAGACACCTAATGAAAGATACAGATCCTGTGAATAAAGCCACCATTTCAGATTTTTTAAATGTTTTACAGGGAAGACACAATATGTAAATCTATTAGCTAAACACGTTAGCAAAAATCACCATTTTTCTTCGTCCACCATTTTCTCTCAACACCAGTAGCTATCACCAATTCGGCTAAACTAAGATATTGATAGCCACTAACCAAGAAAAAAACTCATCAGATGACAGTCTGATAACATATTTATGGTATAGGATAGGTTTTGTTAGAAAAATGTGCATATTTCAGGTAGATGTCATAGTTCACAATTGCACCCACCGTCACAAATGGACTAGAATAATTACATCGAGCAACGTGTTTACCTAATTACTAATCATCAAACATTTCGTAAAAATACACAGCATACACTAATCGAAAGACACAGATCCTGTGAATACAGACAATATTTCAGATTTCCAAAGTGTCTTACAGCGAAAACACAATAAATCGTTATATTAGCATACCACATATGCAAACGTTACCAGAGCATTGATTCTAGCCAAAGAGAGCGATAACGTCAACATCGCCAAAATATATTAATTTTTTCACTAACCTTCTCAGAAGTCTTCAGATGACACTCCTGTAACATCATATTACAACATACATATACAGTTTGTTCGAAAATGTGCATATTTAGCCACCAAAATCATGGTTAGACAATGACAAAAGTAGCTCAGCTGGTCAGAAAATGTCCTGCACCATATTAGACAGTGATCTAGTCTTATACATAAATACTCATAAACTTGACAAAAAAATACAGGGTGGACAGCGATTGATAGACAATTTAATTCTTAATACAATCGCGGAATTACATTTTTTAAATTATCCTTACTTTTCAATACAGTTTGCGCCAAGGGAAGCTACATCAAACAAAATGGCGTCATAAACGATTAACATTTCTCGACAGAAACACGATTTATCATAATAAATTGTTCCTACTTTGAGCTGTTCTTCCATCAGAATCTTGGGCAAAGAATCCTTTCTTGGGTCTAATCGTCTTTTGGTCGAAAGCTGTCCTCTTGCCATGTAGAAATGCCCATTGCGTTCGGCATGAACTGGAACCGTGCCCAGAGATTCACAGTGTCTCAGAAATAAATGTCCCAAAATCGCACTAAACGGGTATAAATTGCTATAAAACGGTTTAAATTAACTACCTTATGATGTTTTTCACTCCTATAACGAGTAGAAACATGACCTGAGAAATATTACTGGCTCCAGTAATGCTCGGAATAAGAACGGGTCGGTGCCCACCGTGCGTCCGACGCAGCTGGAAAGGAGTGCCTACCTACACGTGTTTTTCATTTATAGTGGCTGTGATTGCGCAATCCACACCATTCAAATCGTCATCACGTAAAGGCATCCAGGGGAAGACGTAAGCAGTGTCTGTATACTCATAGCAATAACATTGGCCTTTTAACTGACCCCAGATCAGGGGCCAAAAGGTTAACTGTTTTCCGTTATAACATGCTGAGGAACCGTAACTGTAAGTTAACGTTAGCTAAATCAATAACGTTAAATTAGCTGGGCTCCGCACATGCAAGAAACTAGCTGACGACTAGTTAACAGTTGTCATTTTGCGAATCAAAACTGGAGACTCTTGGTAAAATATAATTGAGTGAAGTTATTAATAGCTAACCCCTTACTCTTCTCTTAATACATGTTAAAATTCACATGGGCAAGAAGAGAGAAATAGTATCTAGCTTGATATATACACTATTATATATTTCTCCGCTAACGTTAGCTAGCTAACGTTACTGTAGCGCAATAAATCAGATTCTGCAAGTGTCCGAAAAATAGCAGAGTAACTAGCTAGTTTAGCTAGTTAATCATTCAGGACAGCACATCAGAGAGAACAGGACGTAAGTTATTTGTTTATTCAAAGAGCTAGAAATGTATACTCAATGTATGAATGAATGTACTCTATACAGTACTGCATTGTTACACCTCAAAGGGGCTAGAACCAGATGTTGGAACCAAAATTATTTTACAACCGTTTTGTTTTGAACAGAACCATTACAGGGCGTACATTTGAATTTGTTTCTGAGTGACAGTGAGGACAAAGCACTGTTCCCCCAACTCACAGGCTGAATTTGGCACACGAGTGGTTTTATTTGGCCCCCAAAGTTTTCTGAGGCAATTTAAAATATATATATATTTATTGTTGTACATAAATGACTGGAAAAACACCAGGAAATCAGCTCCAAGTGATTTTTATTTAGAAATCTATTAATGTATTCCCATGCATAATAGAGACACCTGATCGTATACAAATGTAAGCAAGGTTTGAATTATTATTTTATTCAAACATTATATTTGTTTGGGCTTCTTCCAGTCAATTTTCAGTCTACAAATTATTTGTAATTACATTCAGGCCCCCAAATTATCCACTCAAGAAAATATTGGCACGTGGCTGAATCTATCTGATGATCCAAGGGCTAAAGGGAATGTATGACTCACCATTTCTCTGTTTTCTTCTCTTCACCAGGGTAGTGAGACGGGAGGAAGTCCAGGCACGAATAGAAAAGTACTACCTGGTGAAACACTTCAGTTTTCGCTGTGATATGGTTTTTTGGTTTGTTATCTTCACCATTTATTTTTCTAAGATTCGCTCACATTCTACAAATGGTGCATTTCTTTATATTTTTTTCTATGAGGGGGTAGACATGCTCGACATGGCCTTCCATCTAAGTAAGAGGACTCTTAGTCCTTACACAATGCCAGTTTCTGCCCAGAGACTGCTAAGGTTTTTGTCAATTATGTCCTTCATTTTTGTTATTCCAATCTATAAGATGACGACATACTTAGTTTTGGTGGCTTTTAGTCTTGCGGCATGCCTACTTTGCCTGTTGTTTTTTGTGTGATTTTGACAGCTTCTTTTCCAGGAGCTGAATTCTCTTATTAAAGTAACATCTGTATGAGATTAACTTTGATGTTTTTGTTTCAATGTGTGTGCAATTAATCACTGTGTGTGTATTATAATCATACTATAGACCTTCACTTGGATGATGGCCTCCTCCTCTATGACACCTGTGCTGCATACTGCTTCCTTTGACAACTGAGCTTCCTGTATGCTCGTGAGGACGACTCCTTCCGCCACCTCTGTCACCTGATTCTCCTGCTGTATGCTTGTGAGGAAGCCTCCTGCCACCTCTGTCACCTGACAGACCACCTCCTGCAGACCGCCTGAACAAAATTCAGCATCTGCTGCTTCCTCTGCTGGAGCTGTGTCTAGAGTGAAGGAGACTCTCTTGTTCTCTCTCACCTAAAACTCCTACATCTGCTTCCCTGTCCCCTCATTCAAAAATAGCCAATTCAAGACTTTAAACCTGTTGATATAAAACAATGACGATGCATCTTCATTTGCTACGAACTCTGTGGTTGGCTTGCTTATTTTTCTACTACAAAGTGCATCTGTTGCAGATTCATGCATTTTATTCTGGTAGGTACTGCCTCAGAGGACAGTGTCTTCCGTGAACCCTGTTGAAAGATACTTTAGTGGTAAAAATATCATATGACTGAAATAATCAGAATAAAACACTCCTCAGAGTGCTCCTCGCACACAGTGTAACCCCCTTTCTTCAGGTCGTCAAAGGACTTCTGCAGACTGATGTCCCTATGCTTGATGTTTCTCAGCCACATCTTCCTCCTGAGTAATTACAAAAGTGTGTAAGGTAATTACCTTCTTCAGGCTAGTGTTTATTTTTCTCCACCTCCTGTCTGACTGATGTGCCCAAAGTAAACTGCCTGTTACTAAGGCCCAGAAGCCAGGATATGCATATAATTGGAACCATTAGATAGAAAACACTTTAAAGTTTGTAGAAATGTCAAAATAATGTATGTTATTGTTGTTGTTTGAGAGCCCATGCTCATGCTCTTACAATGGAAAGCTATGGGTCATATTCAATTCCAGCTCCCAGATTACAATTCCCATGGCTTCCACTAGATGTCAACAGTCTTTGTTCAAGGTTTCAGGCTTGTTTCTTCCAAACGAGGAAGAATTTTGAGTTTTGGTACTGGGAGTCAGAGTTGGAAATCAGTCTGTGCCCGCGCAACAAAGAGGACGTGGACTTGTTTATTTTGCTTTTCTATTGAACATACTTCCTTCCGTATGAAATATTATAGTTTAATTACATTTTAGGGTATCTGAGGATTAATAGAAACATATTTTGACTTGTTTTAACAAAGTTTAGTGGTAGCTTTTTTGGATTCCTTTCTCTGCATGTTGAACGAGTGGATTACTCAAATCGATGGATACTTATTGGGATGTAAAGAAGGATTGTATCTACCTATCCCAGAGAGGTTTTTAATCTCACATTTTATTGAATTCAGCTGGATGTTGGTCTATGCCTAAGGTCTCCTGTTTTATAGTTAATATAGTAGTGTATTGGTTGCTATAACATCTGTGATACTATATTGTAGTGTGTAGATAATAGTTTATGGTTATGTCCTCTATCCCTGTTATTTACCCTGATTTTCTAAAATAGCACTCTAAAGTTAATTTAAACAGCAGCCCTGTTGTTTTTCTCTATGTATGTGTAAGGGGAGTGTGACGTAGATTCCAGAAGTCATAAGAAAGGCAGCCTTTCCTTCTACTTCTGTGACCAGTACCCAAATGAGGACCTTACATTCTCACTGATCGTGTCCTGCTATAAATAGTAGTGCATCCCTGTAATCTGCAGACTTCCGGGGTCTGCGTCACACTCCTTCTCTTCAATCAAAACTGACACTCCTCTCTGAGACACCACCTTAACAATCATTGCCTGATCAGCAACACCCCCAATAACGGAGAACATATTAGATAATAAAGACCCAGACTTTACCCTGTCCTATGAAACATTACAATAAAGACCCACACTTTGTCCTATGAAACACTTTCAGTTGCTGCCCTCTTAAACCTGATAGATCTTTTGAAGCTCTGCTCTAATGCTACACATGGTGTATGTCTTTCTTTTCTGTACCATTATCCTGTTGAGGGGATGCATGTGTAGCATGGTTCGTTCTGCGCTGTGTACTTTTAATTAGGCCCCTGCCACAACTGTAGGTCTGCTGGTTGGATTACAACACACAATATTTCAGCCCTTGGCGCTGTCACGGCTCTCAGGCACCTCGCTAGCCGAAGGTCAGGCAAAAGATAGTGCCAAAAAGAAATAACATGCTGCGTGCACACCATACAATACAAGTGAAATGATATTGAACATAATTCGTACAAAATAAAAGACATACCTGCACACGAAGAGACAACACACATTATGTTAACCCTTGGTGCAGTCACAGCTCTCAGGCACCTGCGCAAGCACATGGACACTCACTCAAACACTGTCCCAAGTACTCACAAGTTACAATAGATACCCTAGTTAGCAAGCTCGGTGAAACCTGTTAACATAAATCTTTATATTGTCCACATTGTAACAAATGTATGGTTGCGTAACAGCACATTGTGTAACATTACCACGGTTTTATGTTGAACAATTTCGGAGCCAAGGACAACATACCTTGCTAGCCGAAGGTCAAGCAAAAGAGAACAATAAGGGGGTACAGAAATACAGATAACCCGCGATGGGTCAAACCAAAATATACAAAACTTTTACAATCACATGTATGTACAATATTGATATGAAAGTGTTTGTACACCAAAAAATTACATTAGCTATGCAGCTGTAATTACATTTTTTAAAACACACTGAATTATTATTATCAAATTATTAACATCCCCTCTTGACCTGGCCTATTTGAATTGGTCCTTGTGTGCAACTTGGTGCATAATCTAGGGGAACAACATCACACTGCTACACCTGCACAATGTGTTCTTCCAGGTTGTGATCAAATGCTCTACTTCCATGGTTTCGATATGTTCTATATTTTTCACCACGTTAACATGCATTTCATAAATGTACAACCTTTTGAGTTTTGTCTATTTCCTGAAGATTCATATAATTATAGTAGACTATATTTTGTGGTATTTTTACTCATGTTCTGTTGCCCTATGATCAGATTAAGTAGTTGCCTATACAATGTTTTACAGACTTCTACTATAATTTAAGAGGTGGCGTTCTAAAACTTGATAAATTACTTTGCAATGACCCAGCGTCACAAATGATGGCTTCTATTGATTGTGCAGCATACCCTGGGATGGCCTTGGATGTAATATGGCCGGGCACATTGGTAAACTAACATGAGCTAGCTGCCTGCTGCCTCATGCTAGTTGTGTTAAACACAGCTATAGATTTGTTTCATTACTGGTATCTAGCATGTTTTATCGATCAGTGATCATTGCTTTGGTGATTGATTCGATGGGTGGTCATGGATATAGCACACTACTGATTACACAGCCAACGACATGTGCCTCACCATACAATAATTACTCCAAATGCATTGTTTCATTATTTATTACATACCTTTCAACGTCTGTTGGAAACTGGAAAAGGATTTTCCCCCCTTCCATTTTACAATAAACAAGGTATTTAATTGATGACGTATGTTTCTAATCGTGAAAAAAGTTGACTCACAGGAGGAGTACTAGTAGTGGGAAAACTTGCAAAGAAATCTATTTCTGGCTATTAATGCCAAGTGTGTATTTTTCTGTTGTTGTGTGAATTGGCTAGTCAGCTAGATATCTACTTGGAACAAGCTAGCTACCGCCAAGAAGAGGATGAAGACCATTTGTGCCTTAGTGAATATGCATAACATTCATTAGGAAAACGGCCTCGTCCTAAACAAAGTAATCTCTATAAACAATTAGGTAAGTCAAGTCTACCAAACTTAGTTTGTTATTGATTCTAGTATTGGAAACAGAAAACTGTATGGCTATCAAATGTTTCCTTTATGAGAAAATTTGAAGAATGTCGGCCAAAATCCATCTAGCTCAATCTTCTCCCACTTCCGTCCACTGGGCTTCCTCTCACTACCAAATATGGTAGTGAGAGGAAATGCCAACCGGATGTCTCACATTTATACATCCAGTGAAATATCTGTCTAATTTATCTGTGCCAATACTGGCTGATGACTGAGGCTACTGAGGGCTAAATAAAGGGAGAGTAATCAAAGTGATGATGAGGTCCAAGTGTGCGTAATGATGGGGAGCAGGTGTGCGTAATGATGGTGCCAGGTCCGGTGGTTAGTAGACCGGTGACGTCGAGTGCGGGAGAGGGGGAGTAGGCGTGACACTTACCACCTCAACACGTTGCCGAATCCTGATTATACCCACTTTCCTTTACCCTGTGGTTCCACGTTGGTTGAGAGGATGATGATCACCGCCTGGACACCAAGATGCCAGAAGACCCACTTTACCTTACCCTGTGGTTCCATGTCGGTTGAAAGTCCCGTAAGTGCCCTCCAGCCCATCATTCCGCCCTCCCGTATCGTTGGCCCCATGTTTTGGGACGTAGATATGGACATCCAACAGGCTCTGGAGAGGGAACTTGCACCTGCCGTCTGCACTTCTGAGCACATCTATGCCCCCACAGGGGTAAGGGATTCGTGGCCAACATGTAACGTGACATAAATATTGTTGCTGCGACGTGTTGAGGAGATATTACCTATGATATTACCTTCAGATTATGTTGCCACAACGTTGTGGGAAGGTAATGTCAGAACATTACCAATAATTACCAACCAATTATGTCAGGGTTGGTCGTGGTTACGTAACGTGTTTGTGGCTGGCATGTATTTCACGTGCTTTGTGATTGTATAGGCTACTTTGTGCATGATTTCTCTATATTACTACATAATTGATACAGCGTATACCTCCTGTACACTGTTTTGACGCATCAGTGGGGATTAAGGAGTATACGCAATGCCCACATAAAAGTGGGTATAAAGCGTAAATACCTGCCTGTAGACCTCCCTACACTGCATACAGCCCCAGGTGCTGTCCTGTGGCCTACTGTATATCTAGTCCTCTTACAATCAAACCATGTGGTCCTAAATATTATGTACTGTACATCCTTATGTTTTCATAGTGTTTGATTATATTATTGGCTTTGATAAAAGTATAATTCCAAAGAATGGCAGAGCTTCATAAATAGGGGCCCAAACATTCTTTCCTAGGGGCCTAGAGGAGTGTGTAAGTGGTGCATAACTGGTGGCAGCGAAGTCAGGAGAGCGGAACTGGGTAATAACTGGAGCAGTTTAATATCCAGAATAATAAAGAATGGGTACAAAACCCATCGCGCACCAGACAACAATGTGCACAAGCACTTACAACAAACAATACCACACAAAGACATGGTAGGAACAGAGAGTTAAATACACAACACGTAATGAGGGAATGAAAACCAGGTGTGGGGAAAAACAAGACAAAACAAATGGAAAATTAAAAATGGATCGGCGATGGCTAGAAGACTGGTGACGTCGACTGCCGGACACCGCCTGAACAAGGAGAGGAACCGACTTCGGCAGAAGTCATGGCACTACCCCCCCTTGACACGCGGCTCCAGCAGCGCGCCGACACCGGCCTCGGGGACGACCCGGAGGGCGAGGTGCAGGGCGATCCGGACGGAGACGGTGGAACTCCCGCAGCATTGAAGGGTCCAACACGTCTTCCACCAGAACGCAGCATCTCTCCTCCGGACCATACCCCTCCCAGTCCACGAGGTACTGAAGGCCCCTCGCCTGGTTTCGGGTCGAGAGCCAGACTCGGTCCCCAGGTGCGAACACCGGAGCATCACTGCGGTGATGGTCTGCACCGGCTTTCTGGCACAGCGCGACGCCTGAAGGTGAACATGGGCGGAGTCGCATGTTTCCTCCGCACGCCGGAACCAGTCATCCACCGCAGGAGCCTCGGTCTCTCTGATGCTGATACCCCAGTACGCACTGGAAGGGGGAGAGGTTAGTGGTGGAGCGAGTTCTGGGCCACCTCTGCCCTGGGCACGAACGCTGCCCACTCCCCCGGTCGGTCCTGGCAATAAGACCTCAGAAACCTACCCACATCCTGGTTAACTCTCTCCACCTGCCCGTTACTCTCGGGTGAAAACCCGAGGTAAGGCTGATTGAGAACCCCAGACGTTCCATGAACGCCCTCCAGACCCTCGAAGTGAACTGCGGCCCCCGATCAGACACTATGTCCTCAGGCACCCCGCAGTGCCGGAAGACGTGTGTAATCAAGGCCTCCGCAGTCTGTAGGGCCGTAGGGAGACCGGGCAGCGGGAGGAGATGGCAGGACTTAGAAAAATGGTCCACAACGTCCAGGATCGTCATGTTGCCGTTTGAGGGAGGTAGATCGGTAAGGAAATCCACCGACAGGTGCGGCCAAGGGCGTTGTGGAACGGGTAAGGGGTGTAACTTACCTCTGGGCAGGTGCCTAGTAGCCTTACAGTGGGTGCACACCGAGCAGGAGGAAACATAAACCCTCACGTCCTTAGCCAAAGTGAGCCACCAGTACTTCCCACTCAGACAGCGCACCGTCCGACCGATGCCTGGCTGACCAGAGGAGGGTGACGTGTGGGCCCAATAGATCAGCCGGTCAAGGACAGCTGGTGGAACGTATAGACGCCCAGCAGGACACTAGAAGGGAGTGGGCTCTGCACGTAGCGCCTGTTCAATGTCCGCATCCAGCTCCCATACTACCGGCGCCATGACGTGTGTGAGTATGGGGGTGGGATCCATGGGCCACTCCTCTGTGTCATACAGCCGGGACAGTGCGTCTGCCTTCATGTTCTGGGAACCTGGTCTGTAAGAAAGGGTGAAAACAAAACGGGTGAAAAACATGGCCCACCTTGCCTGGCGAGGGTTCAGTCTCCTCGCCGCCCAGATGTACTCCAGATTGCGGTGGTCAGTCCAGATGAGAAAAGGGTGTTTAGCCCCCTCAAGCCAGTGTCTCCACGCCTTCAAAGCCTTGACGACAGCCAACAGCTCCCGGTCCCCCACATCATAGTTTCGCTTCAGTGGCGTCACGGCTCCTATCCCAGCCTCGGACGTGTTCACCTCCACTATGAATGCCAAAGAGGGATCTGGATGGGCCAGCACGGGAGCCGCCTCAGCCGACCACTGCATACGTACCAATCCCCCCTTCAGCAGTGAGGTAATGGGAGCCGCTACCTGACCAAAACACCGGATAAACCTCCGGTAGTAATTGGCAAACCCTAGAAGCCGCTGCACCTACTTTACCGTGGTGGGAGTCGGCCAATTACGCACGGCGGAGATGCGATCACTCTCCATCTCCAACCCTGAGGTGGAAATGTGGTACCCTAGGAAGGAGACGGACTGTTGGAAGAACAGGCATTTCTCAGCCTTGGCGTACAGATCATGCTCCAACAGTCGACCAAGCACCTTGCGCACCAGGGACACATGCTCGGCGTGTGTAGCGAAGTATATCAGAATGTCGTCAACATACACCACTATACCCTGCCCGTGCAGGTCCCTGAAAATCTTGTCTACAAAGGCTTGGAAGACTGATGGAGCATTCATAAGTAACAGCTGTAATTCCCACCACTGTGTTGGGTTAGAAGTGCCAAAGCCCAGCCAGTATGTGGTATTGTGAGGCCCAGGGCAATACGTAGGGCTGAAGTCAGCCTGACTTCTACTGTCAATCAGATAAAAGACACCCAATGTCACCCACTCACAACTTCTTTTTTTGGAAGGAGTAAAAAAGGAAATCTTGCAAGGCCGCGAGCCTGTGAAGTGTTTGAAAGGCTTGTTTGGTGTGTGTGATCATTTTATTTAAGGAAGATTTGGTGGAAAAAACAGTAGCCACTGAGTAAAGGGTGGAGTTGTCGTTTTGCCTCCAAAATACCAAAGGCCTGCAACATGAACATGAATCAACCCCAAAAAACGATCACATTTTCTACCTCTTTGTGCTATTTTCAGACACCCGTATTAATTTCACATAATGCAAATTTGAAGAAAATAGTGTCGCTTTTCAATCTTTTCATAACATATGTTCAACATGTGTTAGTCAAGTGTGTTTTTCGATTTACTCTTACATGCACTACAGTACAACACTTCAACCTTGTACAGATGTTTGTGTGACAACTGGTGTAAACCATTTTTATAGACAAGGCCCCGAGTCCAAATCAATTGTGGAGGTGTTGGTCAATGGATCTGCCAAAGTGTGACACAGTGTTAGGCCACAGGTGGTGCACTGTCAGCTCCAGACTCTGATCTGCTGGAACAGTTCAATGGGTGATTAACATTCATTGACAGCTTGCTCTCATCTACAGGGGACAGATTCAGAACATTAATATTTTTTACATGTGAACACTTGTTAAATTAAACCTACATCAAAAATGAAATAGGCCTACATCATGTTAATCAGTCATCTGACTCAAGTTTTGGACATTCCAGTGGAATAGTAGATGGTAAACAGCAAGTCTCTGACACATGGTATGTGTCCCAAATGGCAGACTATTCCCTACATGTAGTGTGCTACTTTTAACCAGCGGACATAGTCAAAGTAGTGCACTACATAGGGAATTGGATGGTATTTGGGATGCGGACACAGACTAATGGCTTACTAAGTCTGAGGTATGTTGTGTTAGTACTGCAGTGGTGTCATATTTTATTTGTCATTATTACTGTGTGTGTTTCTGATTTTGCAAATTTCCCAAGAGAATCCTTAATTAGGATAAGGCATCAGATGATAAACTGTGTTGTTCTGACAGCCTGGGCCAATATTCATAAAGTGTCTTGGATCAGATTTCCCTTTTATATAATAATTCATACGATTATATGGACAGGGGGGAATGATCCTAGAGCCGCACTCCTACTCTGAGACACTTTATGAATATAGGCCCTGATCAACTACTAATACCTTTGTGAGCTGAGCTATGCTTTTGTTGAAGTAGACACCTGTGGGCAAGCCACTCCTGACTGAAAGATCCAAGAATACAAGCCCATGAAAAGACGCCTCAAATTTGGTGTAGAATATGCCCCTAAAAGTAACTGATTTAAGATGACACTGGTTTCTACTCCCATTTATTGATTTCATCTTTGGTTTAAAACCTTCCTTAATAAAAAAAAAAAAACTCAAAATCTGTATGTTTAAGAGGTGTTTGTCAGACAATGAGACGAAAAGATTTCACAAAGATCTGTAGCGTCTGAATGGTTTGGCCTAAACTATGACCCCTCTATGGAAAGGTGAGACTCACAAACACATACATGGTGGTAGTAGTTTGCTCTACAGATCCCCTCAAGCGTCACGGGACTCGTCTGAAGTCGGTACTGCCGATCTGCCAACTTCTGTCTGTCGCAGGGCTCTCCAACCATGTCGCTGAAGAGCTACAGTCCTGTAGGTTTTCGCTCCAACCCTAATCTAGCACACCTGATTCTAATAATTAGCTGGTTAATAAACTGAATCAGGTTAGAATCAGCTGTGTAGTGCTGGGGCAAAATCCAAAACGTGCACCCCTTGGGGTCCCCAGGACCGAGTTTGGAAAATGCTAGCCTACAAACTATTATGACCCCTAATTGGAAAGGTGAGTCTCTCAGGACACGTACATGATGGTTTTGCTCTGGACGCCCACAAGCCACAAGACTTGCCTGAGGTAGACCTGTACCAGTAAAAAAAATGAATGTATGTAAGTATATATAGAAGTAGTCAAATAAGTAGTCTAATGCCTAAGGTTAAACGTGTCAAAAAAATTGAGTTTCCTGATCTTTCTTTTATCTCTAAGATATAGGACAGACATTTCAAAACAAACTTCCTTTTGAGAATTGTTTTATTATCTGTTTTTTTTAATGTATGAATGTTACGCAATGTGTTTCTATAGACTTATAGCACCAAGGCCACATTCAATGTTTCATAACATTATTTGTAAATCTTTTTTTTTATATATATATACCTAAAGTGGTCCTAAAGTTTTAAATCAAATAGCTAAATGAACCTTGGTGTGACAATCTTAAAACAATTCCATATGCTAGTGTAGTAGAACCCCCCCCCTCCTCCCAGACATAGACTCTAGAGGGTTTAATAAGCGTGAAAATGTGCCAATAGAAGTGGCTGTAATGATCAGAGCTTTTAACCTGACATTTATGTTGGTGTCCCTAAGCGTGGGTGTAGTAATGGGGTACCTGCATAGCCGTGGGAAGTCGGCACCCCTAAAAAAATCTTAATTAAAAAGTATATATTAAAAGTTTACACTTCTCACAAAAGTAGTGCACTGGGCCTTTACTAGTCCTAAATTAGCGGATTGATACAGGACCCCCCCCCCCCCCCCCCCCCCCAAAAAAAAAATATATATTGTGTCTAGAGCTAATAGTCCTTCTCAGTCTCAGCAAGAACATTTTGCAGTGATTTAATTTGTCAATTTCTGTTTGCCTCGACATGTCTTTCTGCTCTCAGGTCCCCAATCGCACTTCACACTACAATTTTTTTGCAGTGCAATTTTTTTAGGTACAGCTTAGATTTGCAATTCTCATACAATGAGAATACATTTTTTTCACTAGATCCAAAACCTGTAAATGTTATGTTCATTCTGTGTGTGTGTCAGAAGGCAGACAGAGAGGATGAAGAGGACTCTGGAGGCATACAGCCAGCAGTTCACCTCACTGTGGGAGGGCTTCATGTGGAGTGAACACATCCCCAGGTCAAGAGTCACCTTCACTCAACACACTCATTAGCAGTACTGACACAAGTGCTCCGGTAGGGTCACATATGCATACCACTCTCATGGCTGATGTTATTCACGTGATGTATTTGCATGGCCTGCTGCACTCTGCTCCACTAACAATGAAATATGTGTGTCAGTCTCGGAGGTGGAGCAGCTGCTGACAAACTGCAGTGCTTTCATCTTCCATGGAATGGGGGGCTTTCTTGCCAACATCCCACCATCCAAGCTCGGTGCCCACAAACTTTATGGCACTGTATCCAATACTGACCTTCTTTTTTCTTGGTCTGTTTGTTTGGTATGAGTTTCAAGAACCTTCTTCAGAGGATGTTGGAGAAAATGAGTTAGTTAATTAATTAGTTTGATTTTCTTTTAGGTGTCAGCTTTTTCCATAAAATACCGACCAATTTGAAATCCATTTCTCAGATAACAAGCATGCCCCACTTCTTCAGGCAAGGGTCTTTTTTGCAATTTCCACCTGACTGACGTGCCCAAAGTAAACTGCCTGTTGCTCTGGCCCTGAAGCCAGGATATGCATATAATTGGTACCATTGGAAAGAAGACACTTTGACATTTGTAGAAATGTTAAAATAATGTAGGAGACTATAACACAATATATATGGTAGGAGAAAATCCATGCTCTTACAATGGAACGTATAGGGAGATTATTTGATCTAGCTCCCAGTATGCAATTCCTATGGCTTCCAATGGGTGTCAGTAGTCTTTGATCAAGGTTTCAGGCTTGTGTCTTCCAAAACGAGTAAGAATAATGAGTTTTACTACAGGGACACAGACTTGGAAATTCGTGTATGCACGCGCAATGAAGAGGACACGCACCTGCTAATATCGTTTTCCTATTGAACTTCTTTCCGTATGAAATATTACAGATTAATTACATTTTAGGGTATTTGAGGATTAAATAGAAACATATTTTGACTTGTTGAAACAGTTTATGGGTAGATTTCCGGAGTCCTATCTTGGCACGTTGAACGTTACTCAAATCGATGGCACCAACTAAACAGACGTTTTGGGATATAAAGGATTTTATCTAACAAAGCGACACTACATGTTGTATTTGGGGGGCCATTTTCAAAAAGTGAATATTTAATCGCTATTTGTGAATTTATGAAACCTGTGCCGGTGGAAAAATATTTTGATGTGGGGCGCCGTCCTCAAACAATCGCATGGCATGCTTTTGCTGTAATGTCTACTGTAAATTGGACAGTGCAGTTGGATTAACAAGAATTTCTAATTTCAACCGATATAAGACACTTGTATGTACCTAAATGTTTAATATCCATAATTTTTATGAATATTTATTTGAATTGCGCGCCCTCCAGTTTCACCGGAAGTTGTCCCGCTGTCTATAGCTTAAGTGAGGTGTATTAAAACCCCCATGCAGTCTTTGTAATTAAATTTTTAAATCACCACTCTGTTTAATAAATCACTGTTAATTTACTGAAAACTCATATATATATATATATATATATATATATATATATATATATATATATATATATATATATATATATATATATATATATATATATATATATATATATATATATTCATTTCCCTGAGCCTCTTTTTACCCTGTCTGATCATGTGGGCTTTAGGAAACTATTTTTAACATACATTGACGGAAAGTATTCAGACCCCTTCCATATTTTGTTATGTTACAGCATTATTTTTAAATATCTTATATTCAAAAAATATTTAATCTACACAAAGTACCTCATAATGACAAATACTTATGTAAATGTGATATTTCCGGGGGGGGGGGGGGGTTGAATATAAATTTGCAACAATATCTTAACACGTTTTTGCTTTGACATTATGGGGTATTGTGTATGTAGTTTGAGGGGAAAAAACTATTTCATCCATTTTAGAATAAGGCTGTAATGTAACAAAATGTGAAAAAAGGGGTCTGAATACTTTCTGAATGCATTGTATATTGGTGTTCACCACAGGGTGGTGGTGAAACATAAATGCTCAATTAGGACTGCTTTCATACTGGCTTATACCATAAACACATTGATTGCATTGATTTCTGCAATACAAAACATGGTAACATGATCAAATACAAAGACAACCACAAACTATTCCTTTTTAAGTACTGTCATTTTTCTCTAAATAGATACTGAACATCTAACATAGTGTAAAAGCAGGTGAGCTGGTTCTACTCTTTTTGCTATTTTTATTTTTTTGTGGCGGTGGAAAACTGAGTGGGTCGAGCATAACACGTCAACCGTGTTACCCATAAGACGTCAAATGTGTTACCCATAAGGCAGGTTATAAATGATTTAACAATTGATTTATATTTTGTGACGCTTGAATTCAATTGCCCCTCTGCACACAACAAGAGGGGAAAGTTGAATAGAGAAAATGAGAGAGAGAGAGAGAGGATAAATATGGCTTTAAAGCCAGACACGGGATCGTTACAGAAACATTATCTATTTGATTGAGAAGTCGCAAGCAAGGGGACTTAATACATTTCTTAAATAATTGCCTGTGCTGAGGTAGGTAAAAGTATTATTACTATATTGCATCTGGCAGGCACAGATTAATTTACTGAACTCACCACTTTGATGGCTTTGCTTTGATCTCGATTCCCCTTGGTTCCCTTCTACCTTTGGTCTCCTTGTTGTGGTCACTTTCAACTGTCACAAACAGGATGCAGAATTAATACAGGAAGCAGTTGTCTGGCAATTTAAATTACACAGCATTATGACTGAAATTCGAATGACTTTACTTTCAGGTTTATTGCCAAAGCCAATGACATTTAGATTTCATTGACAATGTTGAAAGAATAGAGCAACACTCCGAAAGTTTTCCTATGACCCACTCTTACCGTCTTTACTAGTTTGCAAATGGTCACAACAGAAATAATCTCTCATTGACAGACTACGTAAGCCTTCGTGGACAGACTATCCCTCACCAAATTGCGCAAATATTTTACTTCTGGATTAACCGAGATTAGCAAACCAGATTTGCAAAGCATTGAACCCTCAAACGGCAGACCGTGTACTATTACTTTTCAGTAAACATCTCCTGTAAAAAAAAAAATGTAGAAACAACAGACATACACTTAAACAAAATAAGCATTGCTTTCCTAAAGGCAGTCTGTTTATTGTATGCTCGAATTGAGCGTGTGCATGTTTCATGCAAAGTACTGCGTAGAATAACAAATAGCCCTTTCCAAAAGTGTCTTCAGGCAGTACATCTTCTTGACACAATGGTAAACTATAGATGTCAAAATTATGGTAATGTTGGTCCTAGGTGTGTAAAGTAAATGTCATTTTTTTCTTAATACTCCGGCCACACTCATCCACAACTAATCCCTGCTTATGGTGACGTGTGTACATGCGACACACAGACAGAAACACGCGTAGAGACACACACACCAGATTCCAAATTCCCTGTTTACGTCTCTGCTCATTTAAGTCTAACCTTTGAGCACCGTCTGGTGTTATGCAAATTATTCAACCTTATTAATGGTAGACAAGCTTGCATTGGAAATCCTAAATGAAAATATTTTCTCAACGATTTAGAAAACGTCATCCTTGAAAACAAACTACATTTGTGATATTTTTAATACTTCACTTAATTGTAGACAATTTCAGAGGTTCAAAATGTTGAATGCAAGTATGACGTTTGTTACACTTGTTTTATATCCAGACAGGCTGTGAGATGAATTTCAAATGTCTATGTAGGCCTATAAATAAAAGACAATCACGTCTTATCAGAAATGTTAGGAAACGTTCTCTCCAGAATTAATAATCAATTTCAAATGTTGCCCTGTTACTTACCATATTATATTTTTTTTATTATTTGAAAAATTTAGTATCAAGGTTTATATGGTGTAACAAAAAGCTCAGAATTAAGTACTCTGGTCAAACATGAATCTATGAGGGGGGGGGGGGGGGTCTGTGTCTGCCCAATTTCCAATTTTACTGTTGGTCAGCACAAACTAAACACATTTGGGTCTTAGGAGGTTCGCTGACCTGTTCCATAGTGGATTGAATACAATTAAGTCATTTATCAAAATCCATAATGAATACAACATCCCTGGTACAGATTTGTATTTATTTAGGTATCTTCAACTCAGAAATGTTCTCTGTTTGTTAAAGTAGGACAGTTTAGATCTCCTTTGTCAAAAGTTGAAGAGTTAATAACCACATCTATATCTATCAAAGGAATATTTGATAAGATGTATTGTACACTAGACAATGTGAATCTGCCTTTATCCCCCTGCAAAGGATGTGGGGAAATGATTAGGTATGTAGTTTGAGGTATGGTTAGAGATCTGTAATAAGATCCACTACACACTTACTACTCCGAATATTAAGGAGACTAACTACAAATTCATTTTCGGGTTTTATCTTACCCCTGTTAAATTAAACCATATGTTCCCGTATTCTTCACCAAATTGCCCAAAATGTAGGACCGAGAAACAAACTTTTTTGCACCAATTCTGGCACTGCAATAGGCTAAGATTTCTGGTGCTCTACTCATACAGCCACTCAGACATTTGTTGTTGTTGTAGAATTGGTACAATTTCCAAGCCTTTACCTCCTTAAACACATGCTGAATATAATGCTCGACTAAGACAAGACAAGCTTACTGATAATTATTTCATACTTTGCAAAGAATTGTATTCTCGTGTGTTGGAAAAATGAAAACCCACCCACTTTTCAATTGTGGTTAAAACAAGTTGTAGATTTTTAGCAATTAGAAAAATGTATAATGGACTTACAGAATTGCAGACCCACATTCCTCAAATTGTGGTATCCCTTACTGTCCTTTGATTGAAAAAAGCTCTTAAAGTGTTCGGGCATCCTGAGACGCAGCGAGTACCCTTATTTCATATTTAATGTACATCTTTTGGTACTAGTTGATTCGGAAAGCTCGGAAAAATGTATCTGTATTACGAAATTACATCTAATGCTATTTATTACTAAGTTATAATGCTACCTGCACTTTAAAATTGTATCTGCTGCTGAAAATTATACATGCTCTTATTTTGTTTTGTAATGTATTTTATGTATGTGACGCTCTATTTTTTTATTTTTTGTTATAAAAAAATAACTAAATAAAATAAATGTTAGTTTGTAGTCGTATCATCGACTTAGTTACATCGATAAACAGAACCTGAAGGAGGCAAGATGGGGTAAGATAACCAAAGCCTGACAGATTCATCATTTTGATGTCATTTAAAGTTTATCAATGTAGGTACTGTATGAATATTTCAAGCCATGTTTGTCACAATTCTAGGAAAACATTTACTATGGGATGAGGGGAATAGGTCCTCTCCTCGCCAAGCACACAACCCTCTACATCTGTCTGCATCTCCTGTAGGGTCATTCCCTCTCCTCTCTATTCTTAACAAACCCTCAAATCTGTGTGTTAACTTTAAACAAATAAAATAGTACACTCAAATTTGACATAGGCACTAACAAGAATTATATAGAAAAACATTTTTTATCAAATGGAGAAAGTTAAATGCACACTCGCGTATAAGTGCCATTTCTCAAACCGAGTGGTAATTGGTAAGTTTTAAAATATCTCGTTTCGAGTAGGCTACAGAATTAGAGAAGAGCTGTTTCTATGAACCTCAAACGAGCTCCTCCTAGAGCTGGCCGCCCAGCCAAACTGAGCAATCGGGGGAGAAGGGCCTTAGTCAGGGAGGAGACCAAGAACCCAATGGTCCCTCTGACAGAGCTCTAGAGTTCCTCTGTGGAGATGGGAGAACATTCCAGAAGGACAACCATCTCTGCAGCACTCCACCAATCAGGCTTTTATGGTACAGTGGCCAGACAGAAGCCACTACTCAGTAAAAGGCACATGACAGCCCGCTTGGAGTTTGCCAAAAGGCACCTAAAGACTCTCAGACCATGAAAAACAAGATTCTCTGGTCTGATGAAACCAAGATTGAACTCTTGGGCCTGAAGGCCAAGTGTCACGTCTGGAGGAAACCTGCACCATAGCTACGGTGAAGCATGGTGCTGGCACATGTGAAAGAGTCCGTGTACAGGTATCTTACAATTCAGTGTTCATCTCTCGACGTGTCTCTGTCTACATTAGCTTTGAACCTTTCATGTTGTTAGGGAGAATCCCGTATTACTAATCAAATGTTACGCTGGAATTTATTTCTTTAAAGTTTGTCTGAATGCTGAGTTCAGTGCTGCGCCATTTCAATGGCATATTTTCCTAGTCTTAAAAACGAATTCCATATAATATCAATGAAAAACATCATCCCTCACAATTCCACAGACATACACAAATAAGCCTATAATCTAAGGCAATCCTGCTACTGGTTACCACCTAATGCTTCTCTCATAGAAAGCTCCACAGAGAGTTGACCTAAAAAAAGAACGCACAATTGACTTGTCAATTGATTTGTCTGCAAACTGTGTCATAACAGTACAGTATATACATGGGTGGCATTTACAGTATGTTATGTGGTTTAGCAGGAGTCTGACTGTGCTGATTCGACAAAGGACATAAGATGTGACTAGCCCTCCGGTGGCATCATCAAGTATTGCACCCAGGCCACTTCTGCACCAGAAAAAAGTATGTAAAATAACCTAATGTGACCTGCGGTCATGAACTTAGACCATGAGCCAGTGTAACAAATGGGGCCAGAGTAGACTTGTGTACTTGTATGTGTCTGACACGGTAGATAGACTAAAAGCTGATGTTGACAGGAGGTTGGTGGCATCTTAATTGGGGAGAACGGGCTCGTGGTAATGACTGGAGTGGAATAGGTGGGATGGTATCAAATACGTCAAACACATGGTTTCCAGGTGTTTGATGCCATTCCATTGGCCCCCGTTTGGGCCATTATTATGAGCTGTCCTCCCCTCAGCAGCCTCCTGTGGTTGACAAGTACCTGTCTTGTGTGTGCTGAAGAAGCAGGCCTGGGCACAAATGTTATACATGTTGATACATTTTGTACACATTATTTCTGATGATACACAATTGAAATGGTAACTGCAAATACATATTTTATCCAAAGCTTGGTTTGGCAAATAATGAACACACAATTAAAATGGTGTTAATAATTTTGACCCCTACCTTTTTAAGATTTCCCCCTTACCCTCCATCTCCTTCCCTTCTTCCTTTATACAGCCCTACATTTCCAAGTTTGTAAACTAACCTTGATTCTATAAAAAGGAGGAGGAATGATCAGAGTCTAAAGCCCTGAGGAGGAGTTAGCCAGAGAGAATGGCCGAGATTCAAGCAGAACTGAGCCCAGACAGTACATGGCCATCTCTGCAACACAAAACTCCCCAGCTCCAACCTCTCAGAAGCCTGTCTCAATATGCTGGAGTGTCACGTCCAGTTTGACCCCTGCGCCACCAGTCAATACCTGGCCCTGCTTCAGGTATGTACTGTATGTGTGGGCGGAGGGCCGAGTGTGTGTGCATACATATAGAACTGTTTTATATCTGTGTGTGTACATGCCTGTGTATGTCTGCGTGTCTGCACGTGTGTGTAGTTAGAGGCTGTCTTGGTCACTAAGATGTGTGTCACAGTCTAACTGTTTGTGTGTTAGTGTCCCTACTCCCTTCCCTTAAATCAGAGAGCTCAACATTGTGTGCTCTTGCTAATCTCTGTTCATCTCTATTCCCAGAGCTGCTCCTGCAAAGCTATGATGGCTGACATTCCAAGATCTGATTGCAGTTACACTTGTGTGTGCCAGCGCTCTGCACTACTCAACCTACACAGGAACCTGCTTCTCTCACAGGAGACCACTAGCCTACTGAAGGGAGTGGAGGGCACCCTCAATTCAACAGATATTTTATAAGCACCATATAGACATTCACTTGAGCACTCGTTACTGGTTCCCCATAAATGTAATTCAATACATTAAATTAAGCCTCGTTTTGTTTCACACACTGAATGCCATGTGGTCTCACTGTGATGTATCCTCCATCTTTCTTAGCTGGTGTCACGACTTCCGAAGTCGGCCCTTCTCCTTGTTCGGGTGGTGTTCGGCGGTCGACGTCACCGGCTTTCTAGTCACCACCGATCCATTTTTCAGTTTCGTTTTGTTTTGTCTGTATTACACACACCTGGTTTCAATTCCCCTATCATTGACCCTATTTAACCTCTTGACGCTAGGGGTGTCAGAGCTACTAGGAGTACTGGGTGGATGGAGTCAAACGCAGAGAGCAAGGTTAAGGAACGTGGATTTATTTCCAATGCACAGGGAAATATCATGCCCTAAAACATACGGGCGCATGAGAAAAAGTCCAATAACACCGGACTAAACTGTTCCGAGGAAAATACAAAATCCACTACACGATCCAACACCAACATAACAGAAAGTAAGCCCGCACAACAGCCAGCGGGCTACCTAACCTTATATAGCCTACCCACCAAACTAAACTCAAAACAGGTGCACCCAATCAGCCCAAATTAACAGAAACCAAAAGGAAAGAAACGATGGCAGCTAGTAGGCCGGTGACGACGACCGCCGAGCCCCGCCCGAACAGGAAGAGGCACCATCCTCGGCGGGATTCGTGACAAGGGGTCATATTTTGTATTTAAAATAACGTTCCCAAGGTAAACGGACTATTTCTTAGGTCCAGATCGTAGAATATGCATATAACTTACAGATTAGGATAGAAAACACTCAAAAGTTTCCAAAACTGTGAAAATATTGTCTGTGAGTATAACAAAACGGATTGAGCAGGCGAAAACCTGAGAAAATCTAACCCGGAAGTGATATATATATTTTTTTTATCTGTGTTTCCTGGCCTGTCTTTCTTCCATTTAAAGGGGTATCAACCATATTCCTTTTCCAATGGCTTCCTCAGGCTGTGACCAGTGTAACGGCAGTCTATTTCGTCCTCCTCATCGGATGAGGAGAGGCGAGAAGGATCGGAGGACCAATGTACAGCGTGGTAAGTTTCCATGATTTAATAACATGAAAACAATATACAATTACAAAATAACAAAACAAACTAACCGTCACAGTCCCGTGTGGCACAAACACTGACACAGAAAACAACCACCCACAAAATCCCAACACAAAACAAGCCACCTATATACACTGCTCAAAAAAATAAAGGGAACACTTAAACAGCACAATGTAACTCCAAGTCAATCACACTTCTGTGAAATCAAACTGTCCACTTAGGAAGCAACACTGATTGACAATAAATTTCACATGCTGTTGTGCAAATGGAATAGACAAAAGGTGGAAATTATAGGCAGTTAGTAAGACACCCCCAAAAAAGGAATGGTTCTGCAGGTGGTGACCACACACCACTTCTCAGTTCCTATGCTTCCTGGCTGATGTTTTGGTCACTTTTGAATGCTGGCGGTGCTCTCACTCTAGTGGTAGCATGAGACGGAGTCTACAACCCACACAAGTGGCTCAGGTAGTGCAGTTCATCCAGGATGGCACATCAATGCGAACTGTGGCAAAAAGGTTTGCTGTGTCTGTCAGCGTAGTGTCCAGAGCATGCAGGCGCTACCAGGAGACAGGCCAGTACATCAGGAGACGTGGAGGAGGCCGTAGGAGAGCAACAACCCAGCAGCAGGACCGCTACCTCCGCCTTTGTGCAAGGAGGTGCACTGCCAGCGCCCTGCCAAATGACCTCCAGCAGGCCACAAATGTGCATGTGTCAGCATATGGTCTCACAAGGGGTCTGAGGATCTCATCTCGGTACCTAATGGCAGTCAGGCTACCTCTGGCGAGCACATGGAGGGCTGTGCGGCCCCACAAAGAAATGCCACCCCACACCATGACTGACCCATTGCCAAACCGGTCATGCTGGAGGATGTTGCAGGCAGCAGAACGTTCTCCACAGCGTCTCCAGACTCTGTCACGTCTGTCACATGTGCTCATGTGCTCAGTGTGAACCTGCTTTCATCTGTGAAGAGCACAGGGCGCCAGTGGCGAATTTGCCAATCTTGGTGTTCTCTGGCAAATGCCAAACGTCCTGCACGGTGTTGGGCTGTAAGCACAACCCCCACCTGTGGACGTCGGGCCCTCATACCACCCTCATGGAGTCTGTTTCTGACCGTTTGAGCAGACACATGCACATTTGTGGCCTGCTGGAGGTCATTTTGCAGGGCGCTGGCAGTGCACCTCCTTGCACAAAGGCGGAGGTAGCGGTCCTGCTGCTGGGTTGTTGCCCTCCTACGGCCTCCTCCACGTCTCCTGATGTACTGGCCTGTCTCCTGGTAGCGCCTGCATGCTCTGGACACTACGCTGACAGACACAGCAAACCTTTTTGCCACAGCTCGCATTGATGTGCCATCCTGGATGAGCTGCACTACCTGAGCCACTTGTGTGGGTTGTAGACTCCGTCTCATGCTACCACTAGAGTGAAAGCACCGCCAGCATTCAAAAGTGACCAAAACATCAGCCAGGAAGCATAGGAACTGAGAAGTGGTGTGTGGTCTCCACCTGCAGAACCATTCCTATTTGGGGGGTGTCTTACTAATTGCCTATAATTTCCACCTTTTGTCTATTCCATTTGCACAACAGCATGTGAAATTTATTGTCAATCAGTGTTGCTTCCTTAAGTGGACAGTTTTATTTCACAGAAGTGTGATTGACTTGGAGTTACATTGTGTTGTTTAAGTGTTCCCTTTATTTTTTTGAGCAGTGTATGATTCTCAATCAGGGACAACGATTGACAGCTGCCTCTGATTGAGAACCATATTAGGCTGAACACAGAAACAGACAAACTAGACACACAACATAGAATGCCCACCCAGCTCACGTCCTGACCAACACTAAAGCAAGCAAAACACATAAGCACTATGGTCAGGGCGTGACAACCAGGCTTTAGACATAGTTTCAGGCTTTTATTTTGAAAAATGAGCAAGATTTTTCAAAAGTAGTCAGGTGTCCTCTGAATAGTTCCTGCGTGCGAGAGGAGAGTTCTCCATTTCCTTTTTCTCTCTTATTGAATAGGTTACGGCCCGGTTTAAATATTATTGATTATGTTTGTTATAAACAACCTGAGGATTGATTATAAAAAACATTTGACATGTTTCTACGACCATTACGGATACTTTTTGGAATGTTCGTCGAACGGATTGAGGCTTTGGTTTTCATAACGCGCAACCCAAACAGCGTTTTTTTGTTATAAAAGTAATATTTATCGAACAAAAATAACATTTGTTGTGTAACTGGGAGTCTCATGAGTGCAAACATCCAAAGATTAATTTTATTGCTTTTCTGACTTTCGTGACCAAGCTAACCAAGCTAATATAAGTCTAACTGTTCTAGCATTGATTGATACACTCACAAAAGCTTAGATTGTTTTCGTTGCAAAGCATATTATCAAAATCTGACACGATAGGTGGATTAACAACAAGCTAAGCTGTGTTTTGGTGTATTTCACTTGTGATTGCATGATTCTAAATATTTTTAGTAATATTTTTGAATTTGATACACTCACAAAAGCTTGGATTTCTTTCTCTTTCTCTCTTTCTCTCATATTTTCAAAATCTGACACGATAGGTGGATTAACACTTTCCTAAACGGTTGTTTAGGAAAATGATCCCTTAAAAGGGATCCGTGCGCAGAGAAGTTAAATATTCTTATAAATAAAGTATTCAAAAGTTTAGTTTTTGGTCCCATATTCCTAGCATGCAAGGACTACTTCAAGCTTGTGATTCTACAAACTTGTTGGATGCATTTGCAGTTTTGGTTGCGTTTCAGATTGAATGAATGGTAAATAATGTATTGTGTAATTTTTGGAATTACTTTTATTATAAATAAGAACAAAATATGTTTCTAAACATTGATGTGGATGCCACCATGATTATGGATAATCCTGAATGAGTTGTGAGAAAGTTACAGAGGGTCAAAGATCATACCCCCAAAACATGTTAACTTCTTTGGGATAGGGGGGCGCTGTTTTCACTTTGGGAAAAAATCGTGCCCAATTTAAACGGCCTCGTACTCTATTCTAGATCGTACAATATGCATATTATTATTACTATTGGATAGAAAACACTCTCAAGTTTCTAAAACCGTTTGAATTATATCTGTGAGTAAAACAGAACTCATTTTGCAGCAAACTTCCTGTCAGGAAGTGAAAAATCTGAAATCGAGGCTCTGTTCCAGGGCCTTCCTATTCATTTGCTTGAAATCTATGGATATACATGCACTTCATACGCCTTCCACTAGATGTCAACAGGCAGTGAGAGGTGAAATGTGGTGTTTAGCTAGATCTGAGGTCAAATAAGAGCTCTTGGAATGACGTGACCACTATTTCCTTTGTTCAGCAAGGCGCGGGAAGGAACCCTGGATTGCCTTCTGAAAAGCTTTCGTTATAGACGGCTAATATCTCCGGCTTTGATTTTATTTGATACATGTGATAATATCATCGTAAAGTATGTTTTTTCAATATAGTTTTATCAGATTATTGAGAGTTTTGGCTTTTTCCGTTCTCTGCGTTTGGTGAAGATGGACAGCTTCGTGCCACTTGGCTAGCTTTGATTGCTAATTCGACAGGAGAAAAGGACATTCTAAAACCAAACAACGATTGTTCTGGACAAAGGACCCCTTGTACAAGATTCTGATGGAAGCTCAGCAAAAGTAGGAACCATTTATGATGCTATTTCGTATTTCTGTGGAAAATGTTTAGTACTATTTTCCGCCCTCATTGCAGGCGCTGTCTTGTTACAACGTAAGCTGTATGTCGTACTAAAGTTATTTTTAGAATTCTAACACGGCGATTGCATTAACTTCTTGCAACTATAGGGGGTGCTGTTTCGCATTAGCATAATTTGCTCTACAGATTAAACTGCCTAGTACTCAATTCTTGCTCGTACAATATGCATATTATTATTATTATTGGATAGAAAACACTCTCTAGTTTCTATAGCCGTTGGAATTTTGTCTCTGAGTGAAACAGAACTCAATCTACAGCACTTTCATGATAGGGAGTCAGATTTCAAACATCTTGGCCACTGATCTGGAGTCAGTTTAAAGGTCACTGTAAATGCTATGGAGAAACAGACACTGCTTACGTCTTCCCCTGGGTGTCAGTACCTGATGACGCTTTGAATGGAGTTGATTGCGCAATCAGTGCCTCTATAAATCACCAAATACCAGAAGTAACTCCCTTTGGCTGCCTGCGCGTGGCGCGCGAAGGACATCCGACTCGCCTCCTTCCAAGCTTTAGTTTAGCCAGTAATATTTCTCCGGTCATATTTTTACTCGTTATAGGTGTTAACAGCATCATAAGGTAGTTAATTTGAACCGTTTTATAGCAATTTATATCCGTTTAGTGAGATTTTGAGGCATTGCTTTGTTGTGCACTTTGAAGCGCCGCGCACGTTTCGGGGTCCCGGTCGAACGTTAGTGGGCATTTCGACAGACAAGAGGACATCTTCCGACCAAAAGAAGATTAGACCCAAGAAAGGATTCATTGCCCAAGATTCTGATGGAAGATCACCTCATAGTAAGAAATATTTAAGATGATAAATCGTTGTTCTGTAGAAAAATGTTAAACGCACGTTCCGCCATTTTGTTAGGTGTAGCTTTGCTTGGCGCAACCTGTATTGAAAAGTAAGGATAATTAAAAAAATGTAATTCCGCGATTGTATTAAGAATTACATTTTCTATCAATCGCTGTCCACCCTATATTTTTTAGTCAAGTTTATGAGTATTTATGTATAAGACTAGATCACTGACATTTTCTGACCAGCTGGGCTACTTTTGTCATTGTCTAACCATGATTTTGGTGGCTAAATATGCACATTTTCGAACAAACTCTATATGTATGTTGTAATATGATGTTACAGGAGTGTCATCAGAAGAATTTTGGCGATATTTACGCTATCGCTCTCTTTGGCTTGAATCAGTGCTCGGGTAACGTTTGCATATGTGGTATGCTAATATAACGATTTATTGTGTTTTCGCCGTAAAACACTTCGAAAATCTGAAATGTTGTCTGAATTCACAAGATCTGTGTCTGTCCATTGCTATGTGCTGTGTATTTTTAAGAAATGTTTTATGATGAGTAAATTGGTAATACAAGTTGCTCTCTGTAGTAATTCTAGTCGCTTTGGTGAGATTTGTGATGGTGGTTGCAATGGCAAACTATGATTTATACCTGAAATATGCACATTTTTCTAACAAAACCTATCCTATACCATAAATATGTTATCAAACTGTCATCTGATGAGGTTTTTTCTTGGTTAGTGGCTATCAATATCTTAGTTTAGCCGAATTGGTGATAGCTACTGGTGGAGAGAAAAAATGGTGGACAAAGAAAAATGGTGTCTTTTGCTAACGTGTTTAGCTAATAGATTTACATATTGTGTCTTCCCTGTAAAACATTTAAAAAATCTGAAATGGTGGCTTTATTCACAAGATCTGTATCTTTCATTAGGTGTCTTGGACTTGTGATTTAATGATATTTAGATGCTACTATTTAATTGTGACGCTATGCTAGCGATGCTAATCAGTGTGTGTGGGGGGGGTGCTCCCGGATCCGGGGTTGAGGCTCGTGAAAGGTTAAGAACTAGTGTATCTTTATTTGCTGTACAACATGTATTTTTTAGTAAAGTTTATGATGAGTTATTTGGTCAGATCAGGTGAGTGTCGGAAATATATCCGGAGATTCTGGGAAAAAGTTGCTACGTTTTCACAATGTATATCCACGGATTTCAGCTCTAAATATGCTCATTTTCGAACAAAACATAAGTGTATTGTATAACCTAATGTTATAGGACTGTCATCTGATGAAGTTTGTCAAGGTTAATGAAAAATTATATATCTTTTGCTGGTTTTTTGCGATCGCTATCTTTTGCTGCTGATAAATGGGTTGTGTTTTTGGCGATTGTGGTAAGCAAATATAATGCTATATTGTGTTTTCGCTGTAAAACACTTAAAAAATCTGAAATATTGTCTGCATTCACAAGATGTTTATCTTTCATTTGCTGTACACCATGTATTTTTCATAAATGTTTTATGATGAGTATTTAGGTATTTCACGTTGATCTCTGTAATTGTTCTAGCTGCTTTGGTGATATTTGTGATTGCAGCTACAATGTAAAACTATGATTTATACCTGAAATATGCAAATTTTTCGAACAAAACATAGATTTATTGTATAACATGTTATAAGACTGTCATCTGATGAAGTTGTTTCTTGGTTAGTGACTAATTCTATCTCTATTTGGGGGTTTTGTGCAAGCTACCTGTGCTGTGAAAGAAAAGTCTGTACTTTTTTGTATTTGGTGTTGAGCTAACATAAATATACGTCGTGTTTTCGCTGTAAAACATTTTAAAAAATCGGACATGTTGGCTGGATTCACAAGATGTTTATCTTTCATTTGCTGTATTGGACTTGTTAACTTCTTATGGCTGCAAGGGGCAGTATTGAGTAGCCAGTTAACTTCTGTAATGGGAATTTTAATGTTTGTGCTTTTTTTATAACTCATTTCTGTGTTCTATCCATGTGCTGTTCTAATAACAAATTTTTGTGTTCATGCAAGTGACTGATTTAAAGAATCCTCACTTATCAGTATCTGTATAATTTGGCAGTACGCCCATACCTTGTTTTGAGAACGAACTAAAAATCTCAGTTTCAAGGTCTCAGCTTAGAGAGAAGAAGCCTCGTGAGGTATTGGTCCGTCACATGTAATGAACCAGTATTCGTTGGTCACATGAATGAAACAAAATGGTAATGATTAATTAATTATTCTAAATCATGCAATTATAACTCGTCTGTGTTAGCCGTATATAAGACAACTGCTGGGTCTGCCCAGGTAGAGCTCCTGATTGACATGTGTACTGTGGTGCATTGAGTTGGTTGGAACCTCTCCAGCGCCCTGACAAATAAACAATGATTCATTTAAGATTGACTTCGAGTGTCCCTGTGTAAGAATTTCCACCCCCTTTTTAATGAATGATTCTCTACTTTTTAGGAATTCCTTGTTCTATAATCAAACAAAATCCGTAGTAAAACATAAGGCAAATTCAAGTCAATAAATAAATGATTTAGCAGCACTGGTTTAGCCTTGGCAGCCGTGGCTCGACAGGTGTCCAAGCAGCGAATCAGGCTTTCTGACAACAAGCCATATATGGACTTTTCACAACCAAATCTAATTGCCCACCCCTATCAACATGTTCAGTTACTCTCTAAATAGAGTGTAATTTGTTTGCCATCTGCAAATGCTTTTAGTTCCAGAACAGATAGCCAATACTCTGTTTTGAGGAACTCAAACAGCCAAGCAAAATGGGATTTGCACACGTATTAACACAAACTCTATTACAATGAAGAACACTGCTGAGATATTTTTCCAATAAATGTGTTCTGTTTTCTGTTTCATGCCATTGTTAGATCAGAATAACAGAATAACTTGACACCACCAACTGGTGGTGATGTTTAGTACAATTACAACAGGTTTTAAAAACAAGTCCAAAGGTATTACCTGAGAGTTTAACTGTATGGCACTGTATGTTATGTTCGTAATGTTCTCACTTGAAGGGTGATGTTGGGAAGATATACAGTATTAGCTTAACCTCTTGTGAAGGGAACAAGCTTTTGGGCGTTCAGCACCACATGTTCCTGTGCGGAGCCGGCCTGCTTCATGAAGGAGTAGCCAGCCATCGTGGTGTCGTTTCCCCTCCTTATTTTCAAAATGTTTTGCCAGTATCTTACGAAGTAGAAGACATGCTATGAATGATTTGAAGCAGACCAACAGAGGAACTGCAGATAGGATGAATTCATTCATACGTGAACGCTATTCATCCCAAATTGGATCAGATCATGCTATGATGTTGTGTTGATGTCTGACCTCAGCAGCCTGCTCTCTGTGGCCCAGCCAGAGGAACTCACTGGCGGTCTCTCTCAGGGTGTCACCGGCAGCCATGAGCTTCTGCACTGACTGGTTGGATGGGGCTCGACAGGGCTGGCTGCATACGCTCCACACGCTCCACCACCCCTCTGAAAGACAGACAGCACATTGAGTCAGTGACATCTAGAAGTCTGCTTTGGTCACAGCAGAGGGTAGAACACTGTACACCATGGCTCTTACATGCCTGAGTGTGCAGGCTTTTGACCATGCCCTGCAGTACCACACCTGATTCAAATATCAAATTAGTCAAGCTGGTGTGTCGGTCTCTGGACCTTAATCAGGTGATTTACTGTAGGGCTGGATTGACAGCTTGTACAACCCAGAAGCTCTCCAGGACCAAAATCAGGAGCCTTACCTGCTTTCCAGAGAACCTGAATTTAGGAGCTTGGTTCAGCCTCTTTTCCAGCATCCATTTCAGTCCCATACGGAGGCATATCTCAACCTTATCAAGCCAGGTATCCTGACTACACAGACTTCTGTAAACAGAGAGTTAGTTAGATGAAAGCAGCATTGGAACAATTCGGATCCCTCAATTCTATTCAATACTGCACATCATGGAAAATATTATGGAATGATGTAATGAACTCAGTAGGTTAGGTCTGAACATCAATCTAAAGGGATGTTCATGGGTTACAGATCTCTGGGTAAGGTAACAAAAAATGACAACCATTAATAATGCTCGGGAAAAAAGTATGATCATCGTCATGCAAGATTGACATTAAGTGATGACAACCATTTGAAATTTAACGACACAACTAATTAAACTCTCATGAACCTGTGATGTGATTTGGGTGTCACATTATGAAAGTGCAGTTAGGACATAAATCCTTGTCTGCATTTTACTGTAATCCACCTGTGCAGCTTGCCAGGTAAAGGTGTTAATTTCAGGCATAATTTATATTTCTCTCTAAACTCTAGGTCTACAAACCATTACAGTGATAATACACTTGGTATTGTACAGGTCATGGTCATTTCAGCTATGGAGATTTGAAACTCACCTCATTGTCCGTTTTGCCATTAACCCATATACAGGATTTTTCTCTCTTTGTTAAGCTGAAATATCCCATGAAATGAAATTATGAATGTACGGGAGATCTAAACAGGGCAAACACACGTAACAGAGTAGGAGTAAACACTACAGATTCAATACAATTCAGTATTCAGTATTTGCAGGAGCTGATGGGAATGATTGGAGCAAACATATTCCATTTGTTCCTGCTCATGGATACCAGTCAGGCTCAGGAGCTTCTCGCAGTACACTGCAGATTTCACCATTACCAGCTCCTCACAATTTAAAAAAGTGAAAATAAGGAAAGAAATGGGACAACAATAGTATTAGATATTATAAACTTGATGGTTCGAGCCTCGAATGCAAACTGGCTAGCGTATTTTGTTTTGTTGACATTTGGAACATTTACCGAAAAAATTTCCATCAGGCCTGTCATGACATTTTTTTATTTGACATGTACTTACTTGCATACAAAGGTTAGATGGTTAGTGTTGCAAATGATTTCACTAGCTTAGTTGTTTTATTAGAAAACAGCTGAGATACAGGGACTCATATTGTAGCTGGTGCCACTAACTGTAAAAGTTAGTGACACCATGGGAATATGTTCGTCTGGAGAGCTGTAATAGTCATTAAAACTAATATAATATTAGGGTAGGTGTCAGGTGCACAACTTTCACTGGGAGAAATGTCCCCCCACATTCTGAAATGGCATTTTTGTCCCCCCCAGTTTTATGATTGGAATGTGATACAACAACCATGGGAACGCCTCCGAGCGGTCAGGTAGGCTGTTTTGGAAGGACTGAGAAACTGGTCATAATAGAAGGAATGATGGATGGCACTAAATACAGGGAAATTCTTGAGGAAACCTGTTTCACTCTTCCAGATATTTGAGACTGGGATGGAGGTTCACCTTTCAGCAGGGCAATAACTCTGAGCATACTGCTAATAACACTCAAGTGGTTTAAGAGGAAACATTTAAATGTATTGGAATGGCCTAGTCAAAGCCCAGACCTCAATCCAATTGAGAATCTGTGATATGACTTAAATATTGCTGTAGACAAGCGGAACCCATTCAACTTGAAGGAGCTGGAGCAGTTTTGCCTTGAAGAATGGGCAAAAATCCCAGTGGCTAGATGTGCCAAGCTTAGAGAGACAATCTCCAAGATACTTGCAGCTGTAATTGCTGCAAAAGGTGGCTCTACAAAATATTGGCTTTGCCGAGGTGAATAGTTATGCAAGCTCAAGTTCAGTTTTTTGGTCTTATTTCTTGATTGTTTCACAATAAAAAGAAATTGCATTTTCTAAGTGGTAGGCATGTTGTGTAAATCAAATGATACAAACCCCCCCAAAAATCTATTTTAATTATTGAAATAGGAAAAATGCCAAAGGGGGTGAGTGAATACTTTCGCAAGCCACTGTATCTTGAATCATGCATTTCTGCTTGGACGTGTTAGATGAGACAATTTATTTCTTGAATACCTCAGTAGTCTATTATACTTCTTCATAAAGCACCATGAATGACTTAAAATTACTCATGATTTGTGTTTGACCAAATCTTGGGCTGGTGCCACTAACTGTAAAAGTTAGTGACACTATGGGAATAAGTTCGTCTGGAGACCTGTAATAGTAATTAACACTAATATAATATTAGGGTAGGTGTCAGGTGCGCAACTTTCACTGGGAGAAATGTCCCCCCACATTCTGAAATGGCATTTTTGTCCCCCCCAGTTTTATCATTGGAATGTGATACAACAACCATGGGAACGCCTCTGGGAACGCCTCCGAGCGGTCAGGTAGGCTGTTTGGAGTGTTTACCCGACTGGATTTAGGACCATGCCTCGTGGACACCACAGAGCGGGCTGACAGGCTGTGCGAAGAAATAGCTTCTGGAAGGCTGGCTGTACCAGCACGAGAGAGTTGAACTCAGTGTATACATGTTGCACTCTTTCACCGAGTTGTAAAAGGAAGCAGAAAAGAATACTCTTTACTTAACTGCTGTTTAACTTAACAGAAAATAAATACTAAACTAGTGTTTACTCGCAGGACTGAGGTGAATGAATAAGCTACGCTAGTGAGTAGCTACCACAGCCAGGTCATCTCTAGCCTCTTGTTATCTCTAAGATAGTAATAATAGCCACCTCATATCGCTATCTAGCAGCAGTTGTTTGTATGGAAATGTTTGTGGCCTTTGTTTTGTCCCGTTACAGAAGTAAATGAACTTGGCAAGCTTTCGCCAGTTGATGCACCGTTGGAGAGAGAGCTGGCCAAAAGCTTCCATTAGCTATTATTTTTGCCTCAATCAAACTAGAACTGAATCAAACGATGAAACAATCGGCCAAACGATTGAAGATTGACATTGACATTTTTCTCAGTGCAATGTGAGTTGTAAGAATGGCAATGTAACGATACCCAGCTAGCACAGTGCATCTAGGCCGATTCCGTCTGAGAGTCGGGGCACTCGACCGACGTCATGTGGCCCGAGTCTGGCCCACCTTCGGCAGAATTACTTATGGCTAGGATGCGGACATTGAGTTTGGGTCGATTCCGGTGTGAGTTCTCTGGCCCAAATGTATTACTTGCGGCTTGGGCCGATTGTGGCTACTCTCTAGCAGATAATTACAATTGATGATTAACATTTCATTATTTATTTTTCCATAAAATGGTAGTTCAAATATAATTGATACGGAAGTCAATTTGATTTCAGCTTTGAAGTATTTTGCGCATATTCAGTATGGCTACTCGTTGACCATCCACGGTGACCACCACCTGCGCTCGAGCAGATCTACTTCAACCTATCTACCCGCACACAAGTTAATGAGGCGCTTGGTATTCCAACTGTCAAACTGTTATGGGAACTCAAGATACCCTTTTGTTAAGATGGAAACAAAATAGCTAGCCAGCTAATTATAATTATTTTGTGTGGCCGTGGCCTACCCAGTTTGATCTCAGGCCTAGCCCCAAAAAGTTTATTATTACTCAATTCATTTTTATTTGTACTTATGTTATTACATTTTTAAAAGAAATGCATGTGAGATTTATTTTCTATGGGTAATTTTAATATAATGTAACAAAAGAAATAGTCCGCGACAATCAAGTTGGCTTCCGACTATTGGTTACATTTAAAGAAATTCATACGGTGGTTTACCTGAACAACCTGGCAATGTCATGTGGATTTACTTTGTAGTGCATAAGCTAGCAAGCTCTACCAGGCTAGCTTACGCAAATTGACTCACCAGCTAACGTAATTTAGTTGTTCTAGCAATGGCAAACCAAATGTTGATCGCTAGGTTTTTCAAAAAAAGATGTCTGGAGGAAAAAAAGAGTGTGTGCCAGAAAATTATTTGGATCTACCAATAGCTTCCAGAATAAGACATTAACAGGTGGCGCCAGGATAGAAACAAACGCAATCGCCATCACAACCGCCAATGCCCCGTTGAGCCAGGCATGCTTGCCTACCCCACCGTCTCCTCTCGTTCTTGACGCTGCTGGCGGGGGTGAACCTGCAGTAGGTCCACCGACAGATGTCTGCCGTTGATGAACCAGCCTGTCAACCAAAGCAAAGTTCCCATCAAGTATGATAAATGGAAAATCACGCTGCTTTTTTTTCAAGGTGGTATGACCAGTTCGTGTGGATTGAGTATAGTAAAGCAAAAGATGCAATTTATTGTACGTTTTGTAGGCACTTTCCCGGGGCAAATTTTGAATTCAGATTTGTACGAGATGGATTTAAAAACTGGAAACTCACAAGAAATGCTTGCTGCAAACACGAGAATAGCAAATTATATGCTAGTGCTCTTGCAAAATTTTAATCCTACAAGGCGACCCATAGGCCTAGAAGTCATGGGACTGTGTTGAACCAAATACATGGTGATGCAAACATAGATTTTATAGAAGGAAACCGTGCACATGTTAAAGTAGTCATAGATATTGTTCTAATGTGTGCAAAGCAGGATATTCCACTCAGAGGCACAGAGAAACCCAAGAGGCAATCAACAAAGGTAACTTTTTAGAAATCTTCAATTTCATCTCAAAGTATGACTCAGAAATACAAAACAGGCTTAATGAGCTACCTCGCAATGCCAGGCTTATGAGCCCCGAAATCCAGAACGAGTTGCTGGAGTGTGCAGGATCATTGTTACTGTGCAGGATACAAGATGACGTTCATTCTGCAGCTTCCACGTATTTTGCTATACTAGCAGATGAATATAAAGATCAATCTAAACGAGAACTTATTGCTGTGTGCGTTCGATACATTCATAATGGAATGGTTAAAGAAAGAGCTGTTGGGTTTATGGAAACTGTTGATTTGTCTGCACAAGGAATTTCTCTGGAAAATACTTGAAGTGTTGCAACCCCTGGAGTTGGATCCCACTCTGTGGGTTTTTGTTACGATGGCGCTTCAGTCATGTCAGGAAACAGAGGGGTACATGTCATACTAAAGCAAACATTTAAGCAAGCGGTATATGTGCATTGCAACTCCTACCGTTTGAATTTGGTTATGTGCACCGCGGCAAGAGTGTCGGGACATGCGAGTACTTTTTTTTGACACAGTAAACCAGCTACACACATTTATGAGTGGATCCCACAGACATGCTCGGTTCATAGAAGTACAGAAAGAGTTGCATCCCGATAGACCATGTATCGAGCTAGAAAGATCCACGGATGTACGGTGGAGTTCAAAATCAGGGTCTGTGAGTAAAGTGCTGTTACTGCTAGATGCCGTTTTAGAGGTTCTTGCAGATTTTTCAGAGGCTTGTGGACAAACCAAATTCGAAGCCCTCTTACAACAAATCCAGAACAAGAAGTTTTTATTCCTGTTAGTCACGTTTAGTAAATTGTTTGACACTAGTGATTTTGCTATGAAGGGATTACAAAGCTCTACATTATCTGTCACGGACTGTATCGGTTTATTTGAAATCCTCAAAAGCAGCTTTTCTACATTCAGAGAACTCAGGGGGAGACTTTGATAAAGTTCTCAAGCTAACTGAAGAGATGGTGATTAAGCATGATATCAGTAATTGGGATGTGAGCGCATCAGGCAGCGAAAACTGCCTGTAAAATTGGCAGACAGTGTAGTCACAACTTCATTAGGGAAAACATCCAGATTCAAGAGTGACAGTGACCTGAGGCAATTTTGGAACACTATTCTAGACAGACAGATTACGGAGTTAAACTCAAGATTTCAAGAAGACACATATGGGATCATGCAAGTGGCAGCCTCTTTTTCCTAAGAATCCCAAACCTGAGGCCTTAAAGAGCAGCTGAAGACCACATGCGATCATTATGCAATATCAATTGAGGATGCTGAATTCACTGTTTTTATTCAGCAGATGAGATGCAAAATGAACATGGGAAAGAGTGACTTTTCCTCCATAATGAGTGTATTTGACAGTTGCCCTGATGATATTTTCCCTAATATAAACTATGTTAAGGATCATTGTCACACTTCCAATGACATCATGCAGTGTGGAGAGACTTTTCTCAACAACAACTAGGATAAAAAAATCGTCTTCACACATCAATGACAAGTGCCATCTTTTGAGGGTGAACTGACAGATACATTGGATTATGATGAAATCGTCGCCATATTCCACTCAAAGCCTTGCCTTGTGATGCCTTATGATCCATCTACTAAAGGTAAGGTACCTTTTTAAAGTACTACTGCCCGCCATGGTATATAAGGTAACATAAAATATAGGCTTGTTTGCCCATCGAGATTAAAGTGCATCTGAAGAGGAGTTTTATGTTGTTGGCATGTTGGCAACTGGTCTAAAGTTGCTGTCTTATTTTAATATGGTGGGATAGGTAATTATTTGTATATGTTATGAGGTTATTAATCCAAATACTATGCACTAGTATAAAATTATTGTATTACAAAATAATATACGGTGCACATTGCAAAATAAATGTAATAAACAAGTAGAAAAAAAGCCTATCCAAAAAAAAAATATTATGGCCACACCCTTGTTTCGAACTATTCTAAATACAAATGTGTCTTTTAAAGTGCATGAATTTGTGTCTAAAGTAATGAGCACTACATCATTCATCTCATATTTGTAACGGCAGCCTTCCTCCTCTTCATCTGAAGAGGAGGTGTAGCAGGGATCGGACCAAGACGCAGCGTAGATTGTGCTCAACATGATTTAATTAAGACGATAACGTGAACACTTACAAAATACAAAAATAACAAACGTGGCAAACCAAAACAGTCCTCTCTGGTGAAACGAACACAAAGACAGGAAACAACCACCCACAAACCCCAACACAAAACAAGCCACCTAAATATGGTTCCCAATCAGAGACAACACAAATCACCTGCCTCTGATTGAGAACCATATTAGGCCAAACATAGAAACAGACAAACTAGACACACAACATAGAATGCCCACCCAGCTCACGTCCTGACCAACACTAAAACAAGTAAAACACACAAGAACTATTGTCAGAACGTGACAATATTGAAGTATTAAGTAATATACATACAGTTGAAGTCGGAGTTTTACATACACTTAGGTTGGAGTCATTAAAACTCATTTTTCAACCACTCCACAAATGTCTTGTTAACAAACTATAGTTTTGGCAAGTCGGTTAGGACATCTACTTTGTGCATGACACAAGTCATTTCTCCAACAATTGTTTACAGACAGATTATGTCACTTATAATTCACTGTATCACAATTCCAGTGGGTCAGAAGTTTACATACACTAAGTTGACTGTGCCTTTAAACAGCTTAGAAAATTCCAGAAAATAATGTCATAAATGTAGATGCTTCTGATAGGCTAATTGACATAATTAGAGTCAATTGGAGGTGTACATGCGGATGTATTTCAAGGTCTACCTTCAAACTCAGTGCCTCTGCTTGACATCATGGGAAAATCAAAAGAAATCAGCCAAGACCTCAGAAAATAAATTATAGACCTCCACAAATCTGGTTCATTCTTGGGAGCAATTTCCAAACTCTTGAAGGTACCACGTTCATCTGTATGCAAGTATAAACACCATGGGACCACGCAGCCTTCATCTAATAGAATTCAGAGGGTTTTCTTTAGAGGAAGCTTTTCTAATGTGAAACATGTAAAGTGTGGTGTACCACAGGGCAAATCTCTAGGGCCTCTACACCTTTCTATTTTTACCAATGACCTACCACTGGCATTTAACAAAGCATGTGAGTCCACGTATGCTGATGAATCAACCATATACACATCAGCAACCACAGCTAATGAAGTCACTGAAACCCTTAACAAAGAGTTGCAGTCTGTTTTGAAATGGGTGGCCAGTAATAAACTGCTCCTGAACAACTCTCAAACTAAGAGTATTGTGTTTGGTACAAATCATTACCTAAGTTCTAGACCTCAGCTGAATCTGGTAATGAATGGTGTGACTTTTGAAGAAGTTGAGGGGACGAAATTTCTTGGTGTTACCTTAGATTGTAAACTGTCATGTTCAAAACATATACAGTACCAGTCAAAAGTTTGGACACACCTACTCATTAAAGGGTTTCTTTATTTTTACTATTTTCTACATTGTATAAAGTAGTGAAGACATCAAAACAATGACATTTGGAATCCTGTAGTAACCAAAAGAGTGTTAACAAATAAAAATATATTTTAGATTTTTCAAATTAGCCACCTTTTGCCTTGACAGCTTTGCACATTCATGGCATTCTCTCAACCAGCTTCACCTGGAATGCTTTTCCAAAATTCATTATACCACTTGAAAGGAAACACTTTGAAGTTTGTGGAAATGTGAATTGAATGTAGGAGAACACAATAGATCTGGTAGAATAAAATACCACCATCTTTGAAATGCAACAGAAAGGTCCCAAGTCTAGCCATCACTCTGGTTGGTGGTGTCCACAAGATGGCAGCAGTGTATGTGCAAAGTTTCAGATGGATTGAACTTGAAGTATAAGCAACCTACATGACATTTTGTGTGAAGTCACCCAGGTACATTTGAGCAAATCGTGAAGGAGACATTTACATTCACATTACATTTGTCTAAAAGAATATGGTAAAATCTGTGGACTTTGTTTTAGCTTTTCCAGTATTAGTAGCCATATTATAAGTTCAACATTTGCAAAACACCCAGTTTTCATAACTCTCCATATATTTATAATTTTTGCCCAAAAGGAAAATGCTTGTTGTCGCTCAAGGTTAGCAGCAACATTTACTGGGTTCCATACTCCCGTAAAGCCCATCTCATTGGCTATCTAGCTAGGTTTGTTTGACCCCGATTGGTGCTTATTTGAAAAAGTTAGTCAATCAAGTGAAGACAGCCCGCGTCATCGGAGTGCCACGAAGGCGTCGCTCTCTGACCAAATTTGGTGTCCTATAGGATATACTACCCTCCTAACGATATAGTGAAGTCTGGTTACGTTCTAGGATCTCGAAGGAATACATACAAACGTGATTTGACTGGTTGAAACAACGTTTAAGGGTTAGATTTTCACAGATTCCTTTCTTTGCAAATTGAACGAGTGGAACTACAAAATCGATCGTGCATGCTATATGGACTTTATCTAACAAAACGACACTTCATGTTATCTCTGGGACCTTTTGGATGATAAATCGGAGCAAGATATCAGAATGTAAGTACGCATTTCACCTTCAGAGGCAAATTTATCAAACCTATCGCGATGAAAAAAGTGTTTTGTTGTTAGGAGCTCTCCTCAAACAATAGCATGGACTTTTTACAGCTACTGTAAATTGGATAGTGCAGTTATATTAACCTGTCTAGGATCAGCGTGGCGCTAGCGGCACACCCCCCCCCCCCCCACTGAAAAACCAGTGCCGCGAAATTCAAAAAAAATATTTTTTTAAAATATTTAACTTTCACACATTAAAGTCCAATACAGCTAATGAAAGACACAGATCTTATGAATCCAGTCAACATTTCCGATTTTTAAAATGTTTTACAGGGAAGACACAATATGTAAAGATGTACATCTATTACCTAAAAACACATTAGCATATTCCACCATCTTTTATTTGTCCACCAACACCAGTAGCCATCACCAATTCGGCTAAACTAAGATATTTATAGCCCCTAACCAACAAAAAAACTCATTAGATGACAGTCTGATAACATATTTATGGTATGGGATAGGTTTTGTTAGAAAAAAGTGCATATTTCAGGTATATGGCATAGTTTACAATTGCACCCACCATCACAAATGGACTAGAATAATTACAATGAGCAACGTGTTTACCTAACTACTAATCATCAAACATTTCGTAAAAATACACAGCATACACGAATCGAAAGACACAGATCCTGTGAATACAGACAATATTTCAGATTTTCTAAGTGTCTTACAGCGAAAACACAATAAATCGTTATATTAGCTTAGCACATAGCAATTAGCAGCCCAGCATTGATTCTAGCCAAAGTGAGCGATAAAAGTCAACATCGCCAAAAGATATTAATTTTTTCACTAACCTTCTCAGAATTCTTCCGATGACACTCCTGTAACATCACATTACAACATGCATATACAGTTTGATCGAAAATGTTTATATTTAGCCACCAAAATCATGGTTAGACAATGTGAAATGTAACTCGGCTGGTCAGAATTTGTCCTTGCGCCACTTAGACAGTGATCTACTCTTATACATAAATACTCATAAACGTGACTAAAAAATATAGGGTGGACAGGGATTGATAGACAATTTAATTCTTAATACAATTGCGTTATTACATTTTTTAATTTATCCTTACTTTTCAATACAGTTTGCGCCAAGCGAAGCTACGTCAAAAAACATGGCGTCCTAAGCCACTAAAATGTTTCGACAGAAACACGATTTATCATAATAAAAATGTCCTACCTTGAGCTGTTCTTCCATCAGTATCTTGGGCAAAGGATCCTTTCTTGGGAGAAATCGTCTTTTGGTGGAAAGCTGTCCTCTTGCCATGTGGAAATGTCAACTACGTTCGGGATGAACTGAAAAGCGTGTCCAACTTTTCACATCGTTGCAAAAATAAATGTCACAAAATCGCACTAAACGGATATAAATTGCTATAAAACGCTTTAAATTAACTACTTTGTGATGTTTGTAACTCCTATAACGAGTGAAAAGATGACCGGAGAAATATAACAGGCTAAACTAATGCTTGGAACAGGAGAGGGTCGGTGTCTTCCACGCGCGTTACGCAGCAAGAAAAGACTTGCTAGCTAAAGGTTTTTTTCATTTGTAGGGCCTGTGAACGAGCAATCGAGCCCGTTGGAATCGTCATCACGTAAAGGCATCCAGGGGAAGACGTAAGAAGTGTCCGTATAGTCATAGCAACGACAGTGCCCGTTTAAATGACTTCAGAAAAGTGGCCAACGTTTCTCAAATCTGACTCCATGTCAGGGAAATTGCTGTAGAATGGGCTCTGTTCCACTTAGAGACAAAATTTCAACTCCTATAGAAACTATAGACTGTTTTCTATCCAATAATAATAATAATATGCATATTGTACGATCAAGGATTTTGTGGGAAGCCGTTTAAAAAATTAGCCACATTAGCATAAATAGTCTAAACAGCGCCCCCATCCCCAACAGGTTAACAAGAATTGAAGCTTTCAGCCGATATACAGTTGAAGTCAGAAGTTTACATACACCATAGCCAAATATATTTAAACTCAGTTTTCACAATTCCTGACATTTAATCCTAGTAAAAATTCCCTGTCTTAGGTCAGTTAAGATCACCACTTTATTTTAAGAATGTGAAATGTTAGAATAATAGAGAGAATGATTTATTTCAGCTTTTGACCTCAAACCTATAGAACATTTGTGGGCAGAACTGAAAAAGCTTGTATGAGCAAGGATGCCTACAAACCTGACTCAGTTACACCAGCTCTGTCAGGAAGAATGGGCCAAAATTCACCCAACTTATTGTGGGGAGCTTGTGGAAGGCTACCCGAAACGTTTGACCCAAGTAAAAACATTTCAAGGCAATGCTACCAAATACTAATTGAGTGCATGTAAACTTCTGACCCACATGATGGCCACTCCAATACAGTGACTTTGTTGTCCTTAAGCCATTTTGCCACAACTTTGGAAGTATGCTTGGGGTCATTGTCCATTTGGAAGACCCATTTGCGACCAAGCTTTAACTTCCTGACTGATGTCTTGAGATGTTGCTTCAATATATCCACATCATTTTCGTGCCTCATGATGCCATCTATTTTGTGAAGTGCACCAGTCTCTCCCGTAGCAAAGCACCCACACAACATGATGCTCCCACCCCCGTGCTTCACGGTTGGGATGGTGTTCTTCGGCTAGCAAGCCCCCCCCCTTTTCCTCTAAACAAAACTCTAACACATTGTGAAGGAAAAATTATGTATTCACCTTATTAGTAGGATATGTAACAATTATTTACTTAACAAACAGTAAGACATCTGTCCTGCTAATGCTGTGTTTTATGATCTCCACTCTAGCACCCTGCAGCTAGTCTGGATGTTGTGGACATGTGTTTTGCTAGAGATAGCTGGAGCTGACAATTAATTGACCTTATGATAAAACCTACAGATGGCATTCCAGTGACTGGATGTGGGGTGGTTCTACCTGGGATAGAGAGGAGTAGATCAATGACTCATAGTTACCCAGATGCCAGGAAGATGAGACAAAGTAAAACACCATCCTGTGTAGATAATCAAGGTGGCTTATGGGAAGGTTAGAAATGACTAAGCAATCTTGGTATCAGCTATATAAAAACTGAGCATGGTCTGTAAAGTCTAGGCTCTCAGCCTAACCGTCAGAACAAGACTGACGGTCTCATTATTGCAATAGTTAAATCGGTATTAAATAAAGATTTTTGGGAAAAAATGACCAAGTCTCTCTCAGTACTGAATTTCCACAACAACATATATTTTCTCAACGGGTTATTGTCAATAATATCAAAGGCTGCACTGAAATCTTAACACAGGTCAATTTATTTCAACCAATCATCAGTCATTTGTGTCAGTGAAGTGTTAATTTGTTTACAGAGAAATAGCATTGTATTTTGTCAAACAGTTTGCTAAGAGCTGGCAGCAAGCTGCTAGGTCTGCTGTTGGAACGAGTAAAGACCGCTTTACCACTCGTAGCAGAATGACTTTGGCTTCCCTCCAGGCCTGAGGACAAAAACTTTCATCTAGGCTCAGATTAAAGATATGACAGGAGTGGCTATAGAGTCAATTACCATCCTCAGCAGATTTCCATCTAAGTTGTCAATGTCAGGAGGTTTGTCATTATTAATCTCTTGTAATAGCTGTCGCTTTCCTCATCCTCGGACGAGGTGAGGAGAGAAGGATCTTCTGACCAATATGCGGAGTTAGGGAAATATGCCATCTTTATTTATAACGAACTGATGACACGAAAACAAACACTTTAACAAACTTACAAAATAACAAAACGACGTAGAACGGAACCTGAACATAAACTCACATGACAAACGTAAACTCACGAACAGGAACGTTACATCGAAAACATACGAACAGCCAAACAGCTCCGAAAGTGAATACATCGAACACAACGACGAAAGACATCACAGGAGACAATCACCCACAAACACACAGTGATAATGCCCTACCTAAATATGACTCTTGATTAGAGGAAAATGCAAACCACCTGCCTCTAATCAAGAGCCATACCAGGCAAACCGAAACCAACATAGAAACAGGTAACATAGACTGCCCACCCAAAACACATGCCCTGACCAAAAACACATAAAAACTAACATAAATAGGTCAGGACTGTTACAGTACCCCCCCCCCAAGGTGCGAACGCCGGGCGCACCAGCACAAAGTCCAGGGGAGGGTCCGGGTGGGCAGTTGACCACGGTGGTGGTTCCGGTTCCGGACGCTGTCCCCATACCACCATAGTCACTCCCCTCTTCTGTCTACCCCTACCACTGACCACCCAAACATTACCTTCCCCTAAATAATCAGCTAGCACCGGAACAAGGGGCAGCACCGGGACAAGGGGTAGCACCAAAACAAGGGGCAGCACCAGGATAAGGACCATCACTGGAATAAGGGGCAGCACCGGGACAAGGGGCAGCACCGGGACAAGGGGCAGCACCGGGACAAGGGGCAGCACCGGGACAAGGGGCAGCACCGGGACAAGGGGCAGCACCGGGACAAGGGGCAGCACCGGGACAAGGGGCAGCACCGGGACAAGGGGCAGCACCGGGACAAGGGGCAGCACCGGGACAAGGGGCAGCACCGGGACAAGGGGCAACACCGGGACAAGGGGCAGATCCCGGCTGAAGGACTCTGGCAGGTCCTGTTTGGACGGCTCTGGCAGGTCCATGCTGGCTGACGGCTCTCGACGCTCATGGCAGACTGACGGCTCTCTACGCTCATGGCAGGCTGACGGCTCTCGACGCTCATGGCAGGCTGACGGCTCTCGACGCTCATGGCAGGCTGACGGCTCTCGACGCTCATGGCAGGCTGACGGCTCTCGACGCTCATGGCAGGCTGACGGCTCTCGACGCTCATGGCAGGCTGACGGCTCTCGACGCTCATGGCAGGCTGACGGCTCACGACGCTCATGGCGCTCTGACGGCTCTGGCTGCTCATGGCTCTCTGACGGCTCTGGCTGCTCATGGCTCACTGACGGCTCTGGCTGCTCATGGCTCTTTGACGGCTCTGGCTGCTCATGGCTCACTGACGGCTCTGGCTGCTCATGGCTCACTGACGGCTCTGGCTGCTCATGGCTCACTGACGGCTCTGGCAGATCCTGTCTGGTTAGCGGCTCTGGCAGATCCTGTCTGGTTGGCGGCTCTGGCAGATCCTGTCTGGTTGGCGGCTCTGGCAGATCCTGTCTGGTTGGCGGCTCTGGCAGATCCTGTCTGGTTGGCGGCTCTGGCAGATCCTGTCTGGCTGACGGCTCTAGCGGCTCCTGTCTGGCTGATGGCTCTAGCGGCTCCTGTCTGGCTGACGGCTCTGTAGGCTCATGGCAGACGGGCGGCTTTGCAGGCTCATGGCAGACGGGCGGCTTTGCAGGCTCCTGGCAGACGGATGGCTCAGATGGCGCTGGGAAGACGGATGGCTCAGATGGCGCTGGGAAGACAGATGGCTCAGATGGCGCTGGGAAGACAGATGGCTCAGATGGCGCTGGGGAGACGGATGGCTCAGATGGCGCTGGGGAGACGGATGGCTCAGATGGCGCTGGGGAGACGGATGGCTCTGGCCGGATATGGCGCACTGTAGACCTGGTGCGTGGTGCCGGAACTGGAGGCACCGTGCTAATGATAAGCACCTTCCTACTAGTGCGGGGAGCAGAGACAGGGCACACTGAACTCTCAAAGCGTACTCTATACCTGGTGCGTGGTACCGGCACTGGTGGCACCTGGCTGAGGGCACGCACCTCAGGACTAGTACGGGGAGAAGTGACAGTGTGTACAGGACTTGGGAGACGCACAGGTGGCTTAGTGCGTGGGGCCGGAACTGGAGGCACCGAACTGGATACACGCACTATAGGGAGAGTGCGTGGAGGAGGAACAGGGCTCTGGAAATGCACTGGTAGCCTAGTGCGTAATATAGGCACTGTAGGTACTAGGCTGGGGCGGGGAGGTGGCGCCGGAAATACCGGACCGTGCAGGCGTACTGGCTCTCTTGAGCATTGAGCCTGCCCAACCTTACCTGGTTGAATGCTCCCGGTCGCCCGCCCAGTACGGCGAGGTGGAATAACCCGCACCGGGCTGTGTAGGCGAACCGGGGAAACCCTGCGTAAGGCAGGTGCCATGTATGCCGGCCCGAGGAGACGCACTGGAGACCAGACGCGTTGAGCCGGCCTCATGACACCTGGCTCAATGCCCAATCTCGCCCTACCAGTGCGGGGAGGTGGAATAACCCGCACTGGGCTATGCACACGTACAGGAGACACCGTGCGCTCTACTGCGTAACACGGTGTCTGCCCGTACTCCCGCTCTCCACGGTTAGCCTGGGAAGTGGGCGCAGGTCTCCTACCTGCCCTTGGCCCACTACCCTTTAGCCCCCCCCCAAGAAATTTTTGGGAGTTACTCACGGGCTTTTTCGGCTTCCGTGCCAGACGCGTTCCCTCATAGCTCCGGTTCCTCTCTCCGGTAGCCTCCGCTCTCCTCAGTGCCTCCAGCTGTTCCCATGGGAGGCGATCTCTACCCGCTAGGATCTCCTCCCATGTGTAGACACCCTTTCCATCCAGAACATCGTCCCATGTCCATTGCTCCTTCTTCTGTCCCTTACTCCGTTTATTTTTCCCATACCGCTTGGTCACATTTTGTAGGTGGGTGATTCTGTAATAGCTGTCGCTTTCCTCATCCTCGGACGAGGTGAGGAGAGAAGGATCTTCTGACCAATATGCGGAGTTAGGGAAATATGCCATCTTTATTTATAACGAACTGATGACACGAAAACAAACACTTTAACAAACTTACAAAATAACAAAACGACGTAGAACGGAACCTGAACATAAACTCACATGACAAACGTAAACTCACGAACAGGAACGTTACATCGAAAACATACGAACAGCCAAACAGCTCCGAAAGTGAATACATCGAACACAATGACGAAAGACATCACAGGAGACAATCACCCACAAACACACAGTGATAATGCCCTACCTAAATATGACTCTTGATTAGAGGAAAATGCAAACCACCTGCCTCTAATCAAGAGCCATACCAGGCAAACCGAAACCAACATAGAAACAGGTAACATAGACTGCCCACCCAAAACACATGCCCTGACCAAAAACACATAAAAACTAACATAAATAGGTCAGGACTGTTACATCTCTAACAATAATTGTCCACCTCTCCCACACTAAATTCTAACTTACAATGCTTTTCTATCATTTATTTTAATTTTTATGCATGAGTACTGTCATAACTGTCCTGTGAGGTTCAGAATGGGCAGATCAGACTGATGGGAGGGGGACAGTAACCAGGCCTCTCTCCCACAAAGAGGAGAGGGGGAGCTGCTGGGGGTGACCTTCACGCCATGTCGTAAATCAAGCAGGAGAGAATAATCTCTAGCTCTCTAGTATTGGGATCGAAATATCTATGTCTAGGGAGAGACTTTTGCCAGCCAAAAACTCTAACGTCATAAAAGTGAACTTTGGAACAAATATTTTAACATCCGAATGTGGGAAATGGTCAGAGATAGTCTATGGAACATTAATGTCTATTTTGTGATGTCATTAAAAATGGTATAGTGAAAATACCGTAACTTGGAAAGTGTACACACTTATTATGTCAAGTTTCCATCCAATATGTGGTGTAGACCAATGGTTCCCAAACTTTTTATAGTCCCGTACCCCTTCAAACATTCAACCTCCTGCAGCATACCCCCTCTAGCACCAGGGTCAGCATAGTCTCAAATGTTGTTTTTTGCCATCATTGTAAGCCTGCCACACACACACACACTACACAATATATTTATTAAACATAAGAATGAGTGTGAGTTTGTGTCACAACCCGGCTCGTGGGAGGTGACAAAGAGCACTTATAGGACCAGGGCACAAATAATAATAATAATCAATAATTTTGCCCTTTATTTAGCCATCTAAACCACTAGGCAGGTAGCCTAGTGGTTAACGTTGGGCCAGTAACCGAAAGGTTGCTAGATCAAAACCCCGAGCTGACAAGGTAAATATGTCGTTCTGCCCCTAAACAAGGCAGTTAACCCACTGTTCCTAGGCCATCATTGTAAATAGGAGTTTGTTCTTAACTGACTTGCCTGGTTAAATAAAAGTGAAATAATATTTTTTTAACATTTGTTCATCAAAAATTGTGAATAATCACCACAGGTTAATGAGAAGGGTGAGCTTGAAAGGATGCACATAACTTTGCAATGTTGTATTGGAGAGAGTCTTAACCTGTTGGGGATGGGGGCGCTGTTTAGACTATTTATGCTAATGTGGCTAATTTTTTAAACGGCTTCCCACAAAATCCTTGATCGTACAATATGCATATTATTATTATTATTGGATAGAAAACAGTCTATAGTTTCTATAGGAGTTGAAATTTTGTCTCTAAGTGGAACAGAGCCCATTCTACAGCAATTTCCCTGACATGGAGTCAGATTTGAGAAACGTTGGCCACTTTTCTGAAGTCATTTAAACGGGCACTGTCGTTGCTATGACTATACGGACACTTCTTACGTCTTCCCCTGGATGCCTTTACGTGATGACGATTCCAACGGGCTCGATTGCTCGTTCACAGGCACTACAAATGAAAAAAACCTTTAGCTAGCAAGTCTTTTCTTGCTGCGTAACGCGCGTGGAAGACACCGACCCTCTCCTGTTCCAAGCATTAGTTTAGCCTGTTATATTTCTCCGGTCATCTTTTCACTCGTTATAGGAGTTACAAACATCACAAAGTAGTTAATTTAAAGCGTTTTATAGCAATTTATATCCGTTTAGTGCGATTTTGGGACATTTATTTTTGCAACGATGTGAAAAGTTGGGAACGCTTTTCAGTTCATCCCGAACGTAGTTGACATTTCCACATGGCAAGAGGACAGCTTTCCACCAAAAGACGATTTCTCCCAAGAAAGGATCCTTTGCCCAAGATACTGATGGAAGAACAGCTCAAGGTAGGACATTTTTATTATGATAAATCGTGTTTCTGTCGAAACATTTTAGTGGCTTAGGACGCCATGTTTTTTGACGTAGCTTCGCTTGGCGCAAACTGTATTGAAAAGTAAGGATAAATTAAAAAATGTAATAACGCAATTGTATTAAGAATTAAATTGTCTATCAATCCCTGTCCACCCTATATTTTTTAGTCACGTTTATGAGTATTTATGTATAAGAGTAGATCACTGTCTAAGTGGCGCAAGGACGTTTTCTTTACCAGCTTGTCTACATTTCACATTGTCTAACCATGATTTTGGTGGCTAAATATAAACATTTTCGATCAAACTGTATATGCATGTTGTAATGTGATGTTACAGGAGTGTCATCGGAAGAATTCTGAGAAGGTTAGTGAAAAAATTAATATCTTTTGGCGATGTTGACTTTTATCGCTCACTTTGGCTAGAATCAATGCTGGGCTGCTATGTGCTATGTGCTACGCTAATATAACGATTTATTGTGTTTTCGCTGTAAGACACTTAGAAAATCTGAAATATTGTCTGTATTCACAGGATCTGTGTCTTTCGATTCGTGTATGCTGTGTATTTTTACGAAATGTTTGATGATTAGTAGTTAGGTAAACACGTTGCTCATTGTAATTATTCTAGTCCATTTGTGATGGTGGGTGCAATTGTAAACTATGCCATATACCTGAAATATGCACTTTTTTCTAACAAAACCTATCCCATACCATAAATATGTTATCAGACTGTCATCTAATGAGTTTTTTTGTTGGTTAGGGGCTATAAATATCTTAGTTTAGCCGAATTGGTGATGGCTACTGGTGTTGGTGGACAAATAAAAGATGGTGGAATATGCTAATGTGTTTTTAGGTAATAGATGTACATCTTTACATATTGTGTCTTCCCTGTAAAACATTTTAAAAATCGGAAATGTTGACTGGATTCATAAGATCTGTGTCTTTCATTAGCTGTATTGGACTTTAATGTGTGAAAGTTAAATATTTTAAAAAAATATTTTTTTTGAATTTCGCGGCACTGGTTTTTCAGTGGGGGGGGGGGGGGGTGTGCCGCTAGCGCCACGCTGATCCTAGACAGGTTAAATCCTTTTCCACGTAGTCTGTGCCTGTATTTAATTTTCATGCTTGTGGATGGAATTTATATGTTTAAATGAATCATTAGAATATGCCACCCTGAAACGATATGATTGTATGTAATTGATTAGAATCATCAATGAAATACATTAGAATCATCAAATTATTCTTCATGATGTGTGTAGTTTTAGTCAGAATTAGGGTAAAACAATATAACTGTAACGATCTTCATCTGAGGAACAGGATAGATCGGACCAAAGCGCAGCGTGGTACGTGTTCATGTTTGTTTATTGACACTGAACACTAAATACAAAAATAACAAAGGGAATAAAAAAAACAGTCCTGAAAGGTGAAAAACACTAAACAGAAAACAGCTTTCATTTGCTGTATTGGACTTGTTTACTTCTTCTGGCTGCAAGCCCGAGGCCGCCCACAATATGACAACAGCCAGCTCAAGTGCAGGGCGCGAAATTCCAAATACATTTTTTTTTAAATATTTAACTTTCACACATTAACAAGTCCAATACAGCAAATGAAAGGTACACATCTTGTGAATCCAGCCAACATGTCCGATTTTTAAAATGTTTTACAGCGAAAACAGCACGTATATTTATGTTAGCTCACCACCAAATACAAAAAAGTATAGACATTTTTCACAGCACAGGTAGCATGCACAAAGCCAACCTAACTAACCAAGAACCAACCAAACTAACCAACAAACAACTTCATCAGATGACAGTCTTATAACATGTTATTCAATAAATCTATGCTTTGTTCGAAAAATGTGCATGTTTCAGGTATATATCATAGTTTACTGTCACGCCCTGGCCTTATTATTCTTTGTTTTCTTTATTATTTTAGTTAGGTCAGGGTGTGACATGGGGAATGTTTATGTTTTGTTGGTTTTGGGTGTTTATTTGGTAAAGGGGTTATGGGGTGAAGTATATGGTTTTGTGTTGAGTGTAGATGTCTAGCGTTGTCTATGTTGGTTAGTCATCTAGGAGAGTCTATGGTTACCTGAATGAGTTCCCAATTAGAGACAGCTGATTTCGGTTGTCTCTGATTGGGAGCCTTATTTAGGGTGGCCATAGGCTCTCATTGGTTGTGGGTAATTGTCTATGTAAGAACGTTAGTAGCCTGTATGTTTGTGCACAACGTTTGTAGCTTCACGGTCGTTTTGTTGTTTTGTTATTTTGTATAGAGTTTTGTGTCGTGTTCATCTTCGTGTTGTTAAATAAAAGAAGATGGCTTATTTTCCAACTGCTGCATTTTGGTCCGTCAATCCGCCACACGATCGTGACAGAATTACCCACCATAGGACCAAGCGGCATGGAAGGCGGCAACAGGACCTACCTACACAGGATCTCTGGAGTTGGGAGGACGAATTGGAAAGAGATGGACCTTGGGCGCAAACTGGAGAATATCGCTGCTCTCGTGTGAAAGGTGAGGCAGCCACAGCCCAGGAGAGGTGGTTTAAGGAGGCAGCTAGGAGACGTGGATGGAGGCCGGAGAATCAAGCTCGAAACCGGAATTATGAGGGGACACGTCTTGCACGGAAGCCCGAAAAGCCCGTGAGTAACTCCCAAAAATTTCTTGGGGGGGGGCTAAGGGGTTGTGGGCCAAGGGCAGGTAGGAGACCTGCGCCCACTTCCCAGGCTAACCGTGGAGAGCGGGAGTACGGGCAGACACCGTGTTACGCAGTAGAGCGCACGGTGTCTCCTGTACGTGTGCATAGTCCGGTGCGGGTTATTCCACCTCCCCGCACTGGTAGGGCTAGATTGGGCATTGAGCCAGGTGTCATGAGGCCGGCTCAACGTGTCTGGTCTCCAGTGCGTCTCCTCGGGCCGGCATACATGGCACCTGCCTTACGCATGGTTTCCCCGGTTCGCCTACATAGCCCGGTGCGGGTTATTCCACCTCCCCGCACTGGTTGGGCGACCGGGAGCATTCAACCAGGTAAGGTTGGGCAGGCTCAATGCTCAAGAGAGCCAGTACGCCTGCACGGTCCGGTATTTCCGGCGCCACCTCCCCGCCCCAACCCAGTACCACCAGTGCCTCCTCCACGCACTAGCCTTATGGTGCGTGTCTCCAGCCCGGTATCACCAATTCCGGCACCACGCACTAAGCCTTTTGTGCGTCTCCAGAGTCCTGTACATCCTGTTGCTGCTCCCCGCATTAGCCCTGAGATGCGTGTCCCCAGTCCGGTACCACCAGTTCCGGCCCCACGCACTAGGCCTAATGTGCGTCCCCAGGGTCCAGTATGCCCTGTTCCTGCTCCCCGCACTAGCCCTGAGATGCGTGTCCCCAGCCCGGTGCCACCAGTCCCGGCACCACGCACCAGGCCTACAGTGCGCCTCAGCCGGCAGGAGTCTGCCGTCTGCACAGCAATGACTGAACTGCCCGTCTCCCCAGCGCCATCTGAGCCATCCGTCTTCCCAGCGCCATCTGAGCCATCCGTCTCCCCAGCGCCATCTGAGCCATCCGTCTGCAATGAGCCTGCAAAGCCGCCCGTCTGCCATGAGCCTGCAAAGCCGCCCGTCTGCCATGAGCCCACTGAGCCGTCCGCCAGACAGGAGCCGCTAGAGCCGTCCGCCAGACAGGAGCCGCTAGAGCCGCCAGCCAGACAGGATCTGCCAGAGCCGCCAACCAGACAGGATCTGCCAGAGCCGCCAACCAGACAGGATCTGCCAGAGCCGCCAACCAGACAGGAGCAGCCAGATCAGTCAGCCAGCCATGAGCAGCCAGATCCGTCAGCTAGCCATGAGCAGCCAGATCCGTCAGCCAGCCATGAGCAGCCAGATCCGTCAGCCAGCCATGAGCAGCCAGATCCGTCAGCTAGCCATGAGCAGCCAGATCCGTCAGCTAGCCATGAGCAGCCAGATCCGTCAGCTAGTCATGAGCAGCCAGATCCGTCAGCTAGCCATGAGCAGCCAGATCCGTCAGCCAGCCATGGGCCATCCCTCAGTCCGGAGCTGCAGTCCCTCAGTCCGGAGCTGCAGTCCCTCAGTCCGGAGCTGCAGTCCCTCAGTCCGGAGCTGCCATTCCTCAGTCCGGAGCTGCCCCTTACCCTGGTGCTGCCCCTTACCCTGGTGCTGCCCCTTACCCTGGTGCTGACCCTGGTACTGACCCTGACCCTGGTACTGTCCCTGACCCTAGTACTGCCCCTGACCCTGGTACTGCCCCTGACCCTGGTACTGCCTCTTACCCTGGTACTGCCCCTTAGTCCGGAACTGCCCCTGAATGCAATGGGGTTAAGGTGGAGGGGGGTCGTTTGGAGGAAGCCTAGGAGGTGTTTAGGTACTGTGGTGACGTGGGGACCGCGACCAGAGCCGGAGCCGCCACCGTGGATGGAAGCCCACCCAGAACCTCCCCTAGACTGTGTATGGTGCGCCCGGAGTTCGCGCCTCAAGGGGGGGGTTATGTCACGCCCTGGCCTTATTATTCTTTGTTTTCTTTATTATTTTAGTTAGGTCAGGGTGTGACATGGGGAATGTTTATGTTTTGTTGGTTTTGGGTGTTTATTTGGTAAAGGGGTTATGGGGTGAAGTATATGGTTTTGTGTTGAGTGTAGATGTCTAGCGTTGTCTATGTTGGTTAGTCATCTAGGAGAGTCTATGGTTACCTGAATGAGTTCCCAATTAGAGACAGCTGATTTCGGTTGTCTCTGATTGGGAGCCTTATTTAGGGTGGCCATAGGCTCTCATTGGTTGTGGGTAATTGTCTATGTAAGAACGTTAGTAGCCTGTATGTTTGTGCACAACGTTTGTAGCTTCACGGTCGTTTTGTTGTTTTGTTATTTTGTATAGAGTTTTGTGTCGTGTTCATCTTCGTGTTGTTAAATAAAAGAAGATGGCTTATTTTCCAACTGCTGCATTTTGGTCCGTCAATCCGCCACACGATCGTGACAGTTTACATTGCAGCTACACTCAGAAATTGCACCGAAAGCAGCCAGAATAATTAGACACCAACGTCAAATACCTAATTACTCATCATAAAACATTTCTGAAAAATACATAGTGTACAGCAAATGAAAGACAAGCATCTTGTGATTCCAGCCAATATTTCCGATTTATTAAGTGTTTTACAGCGAAAACACAATATAGCGTTATATTAGCTTACCACAATAGCCAGAAACACAAGCCATTTCCCAGCAGCAAAAGTTAGCGATCGTAACAAACCAGTAAAAGATATATAATTTTTAACTAACCTTGATATTCTTCATCAGATGACAGTCCTATAACATCAGGTTATACATACACTTATGCTTTGTTCGAAAATGTGCATATTTAGAGCTGAAATCAGTGGTTATACATTGTGCTAACGTAGCTACAATTTCCCATAACGTCCGGATATTTTTCTGACACTTTTTCTGACACATATTCTGACCAAATAGCTATTCATAAACTTAACTAAAAAATACATGTTGTAGAGGAAATTATAGATCCATTAGTTCTTAATGAAATCGGCGCGTTAGAATTCTAAAAATAACTTCATTACGACATCCAGCTTCGGTATAGCTAGAGTACCCAAAAGCTGGGCGCCGACGACTAGTTCACATGTACGACAGATATATGAAATAGCATCATAAAATGTTTCTTACTTTTGCTGATCTTTCATCAGAATGTTGGACAAGGTGTCCTTTGTCGGGAACAATCGTTGTTTGGATTTAGAACGGCCTCTTTCCCTCTCGATTTAGCAAGCACACTAGCCAAGTGGCTCGAATCTCTCAATCGTCAACAAACTCAGAGAACGGAACACGGCAAAACTCCCGAAAAAATTTCAATAATCTGATTAAACTATATTGAAAAAACATACTTTACGATGATATGGTCACATGTATCAAATAAAATCAAAGCCGGAGATATTAGTCGTCCATAACGGCAGGTAAACAGAAGGCAAATCCAGGTGCCTCCTCGCGCTCTCCAGAAAACAGGAAATGGGTGACACGTCATACAAAGAGCTTGTATTCCACTTCAGACCAAGATAAACACTAAATTTCTTCTCTCACCGCCTCTTGACATCCAGGGGAAGGTCTATGAAGTGCATGTATACTAATACGTATCATGCCCATTTATAGGCAGGAAGTAGAACAGAGCATCGATTTCAGATTTTCCACTTCCTGTCAGGAAATTTGCTGCAAAATGAGTTCTGTTTTACTCACAGATATAATTCAAACGGTTTTAGAAACTAGAGAGTGTTTTCTATCCAATAGTAATAATAATATGCATATTGTACGAGCAAGAATTGAGTACGAGGCTTTAGATAAGCATAAAGGAGGCTTCAAGGAAGATCAAACAGGAATGGAATATTTCATCGCCACTCTTGGGGAAAGAGCAGGAGAGATTTTAACCTGTCTGGCTCTGGCGTTCCGCTAGCAGAACTCCTCCCACATTCCACTGAAAAGGCAGAGCGCGAAATTCAAAATATATTTTTTTGAAATATTTAACTTTCACACATTAATTGTGACGCTATGCTAGCGATGCTAATCAGTGTGTGGGGGGGGGGGGGGGTGCTCCCGGATCCGGGTTAGGTACTCTGTAGAGGTTAACAAGTCCAATACAGCAAATGAAAGATACACATCTTGTGAATCCAGTCAACATGTCATATTTTTTTAAATGTTTTACAGCGAAAACAGCACGTATATTTATGTTAGCTCACCACCAAATACAAAGAAGGACAGACATTTTTCACAGCACAGGTAGCATGCACAAAGCCAACCTAACTAACCAAGAACCAACCAAATCAGATGACAGTCTTATAACATGTTATACAATAAATCTATGTTTTGTTCGAAAAATGTAGTGGACGTATGAATGTTATACAATAAATCTATGTTTTGTTCGAAAAATCTAGTGGACGTATGAAGTGCATGTATACTGATATATATCAAGGACATTTATAGGCAGGCCCTAGAACAGAGCATCGATTTCAGATTTTCCACTTCCTGTCAGGAAATTTGCTGCAAAATGAGTTCTGTTTTACTCACAGATATAATTCAAACGGTTTTAGAAACTAGAGAGTGTTTTCTATCCAATAGTAATAATAATATGCATATTGTACGAGCAAGAATTGAGTACGAGGCCGTTTGAAATGGAAACCTTTTTTCCGGCTACTCAATACCGCCCCTGCAGCCCAAACAGGTTAAGAACCAGTGTATCTTTCATTTGCCATACAACAAGTATTTTTATGTAAAGTTTATGATGAGTTCTTTGGTCAGATTAGGTGAGTGTCCAAAATAGCTCCGGACATTCTGGGGAAATGTTGCTACATATTCACAATGTATAACCACGGTTTGCAGCTCTAAATATGCACATTTTTGAACAAAACATAAGTGTATTGTATAACCTGATGTTATAAGACTGTCATCTGATGAAGTTGTTCAAGGTTAGTGATTAATTATATATATTTTGCTGGTTTTTGCGAAAGCTATCTTTGCGGTGAATGAATGCGTTTGTGTGTTTGGCTATTGTGGTAAGCTAATATAATTCTATATTGTGTTTATGCTGTAAAACACTTAAAAAAAATCTGAAATATTGGCTGGATTCACAAGATGTTTATCTTTCATTTGCTGTACACCATGTATTTTTCATAAATGTTTTATGATGAGTATTTAGGTACACTGCTCAAAAAAATAAAGGGAACACTAATATAACACATCCTAGATCTGAATTAATGAAATATTCTTATTAAATACTTTTTTCTTTACATAGTTGAATGTGCTGACAACAAAATCACACAAAAATTATCAATGGAAATCAAATTTTTCAACCCATGGAGGTCTGGATTTGAAGTCACACTCAAAATTAAAGTGGAAAACCACACTACAGGCTGATCCAACTTTGCTGTAATGTCCTTAAAACAAGTCAAAATGAGGCTCAGTAGTGTGTGTTTCCTCCACTTGCCTGTATGACCTCCCTACAATGCCTGGGCATGCTCCTGATGAGGTGGCGGATGGTCTCCTGAGGGATCTCCTCCCAGACCTGGACTAAAGCATCCGCCAACTCTTGGACAGTCTGTGGTGCAACGTGGCGTTGGTGGATGACATGATGTCCCAGATGTGCTCAATTGGATTCAGGTCTGGGGAACGGGCGGGCCAGTCCATAGCATCAATTCCTTCCTCTTGCAGGAACTGCTGACACACTCCAGCCACATGAGGTCTAGCATTGTCATGCATTAGGAGGAACCCAGGGCCATCCACACCAGCATATGGTCTCACAAGGGGTCTGAGGATCTCATCTCGGTACCTAATGGCAGTCAGGCTACCTCTGGCGAGCACATGGAGGGCTGTGCGGCCCCCCCAAAGAAATGCCACCCCACACCATGACTGACCCACCGCCAAACCGGTCATGCTGGAGGATGTTGCAGGCAGCAGAACGTTCTCCACGGCGTCTCCAGACTCTGCCATGTCTGTCACATGTGCTCATGTGCTCAGTGTGAACCTGCTTTCATCTGTGAAGAGCACAGGGCCCCAGTGGCGAATTTGCCAATCTTGGTGTTCTCTGGCAAATGCCAAACGTCCTGCACGGTGTTGGGCTGTAAGCACAACCACCACCTGTGGACGTCGGGCCCTCATACCACCCTCATGGAGTCTGTTTCTGACCGTTTGAGCAGACACATGCACATTTGTGGCTTGCTGGAGGTCATTTTGCAGGGCTCTGGCAGTGCTCCTCCTTGCACAAAGGCGGAGGTAGCAGTCCTGCTGCTGGGTTGCTGCCCTCCTACGGCCTCCTCCACGTCTCCTGATGTACTGGCCTGTCTCCTGGTAGCGCCTCCATGCTAAGGACACTACGCTGACAGACACAGCAAACCTTCTTGCCACAGCTCGCATTGATGTGCCATCCTGGATGAGCTGCACTACCTGAGCCACTTGTGTGGGTTGTAGACTCCGTCTCATGCTACCACGAGTGAAAGCACCCCCAGAATTCAAAAGTGACCAAAACATCAGCCAGGAAGCATAGGAACTGAGAAGTGGTCTGTGGTCACCACCTGCAGAACCACTCCTTTATTGGGGGTGTCTTGCTAATTGCCTATAATTTCCACCTGTTGTCTATTCCATTTGCACAACAGCATGTGAAATTTATTGTCAGTGTTGCTTCCTAAGTGGACAGTTTGAGTTCACAGAAGTGTGATTGACTTGGAGTTACATTGTGTTGTTTAAGTGTTCCCTTTATTTTTTTGAGCAGTGTATAATTCACCTTTGACATTATTGGGTATTGTGTGTAGGCCAGTGACCAAAAATCTCAATTTAAATTCAGGCTGTAACAAAATGTGGAAAAAGTGAAAGGGTCTGAACACTTTATTTAGGCACTGTAACATTAGATAAGAACTGAGTTCAACACTATTTGAAAATGTTCTAATACTTGGTCATCTCCACTGGCCTACTTGGAGTGCCAAAGTGGCAGGATTACAGCTTTGAGAATATTCTATTGGATCCAGGCAAGCATAATCAAGCTCTGCTAAAGTACTTGAAGATATTTGAAATAGTATTTGATCCCAGGTCAGCAACACACACACACACACACACACACACACACACACACACACACACACACACACACACACAGCATTCAACATACTCATCCCAAGAGAAATCAGTACCTCCTTGGGATTTCCCTCTCCTCTACGGTTCTTTCAGTTTGCATCTCTTGGGCACCAGGCTTCTCTATCAATAGAGAAAAAAGGGAAATTGTTTATTATTCCTGAGCAGCTAAACATACTTTAACATAGCAAGGATACAAAATGCATAGCAATGACGAGAAACATATTATTGCTCTTTTTATGGTCAGTGTTCATGTGCAGGAGGATGTCGATGGCCCACTGGTGCTGGGGGTCAGCCAGGAGAACGTTCTGACAGTATAGCCACTCCCCAAACTCCAACAGGTAATCCACCTTCTGCCAGTGACTCTTCACACTCGACACACATAAGGCTCACGCATACAAGGCTACAGCTTCAGCGCGTTACACAGAGCACAGCTGCAATGGCACTAACTTTCCACTAGATGTTGCTAGAGTCCTTCAACACCCTAACCGCAATAGCTCCACTTGGGATTCAAACCTAGCAAGGAACTGCTGCAATCTTTCACACTTCGAAGAGTGCACTGAAGTTAGGTGTATGTCTCTAAAGTAGTCTAGCGCAAGAGTGAATGTGGAAAGTGTGTGTGGTGTGTGTGCATCTGTGTTTATGTGAGTGTGCGTCGTGTGTGTGTTTGTGTTACCACCTACCAGTAGGGAGGTTATGGAGTTCTGGTAGCTGGCCAGCTGCTTTAGCATTTCCCCAGCACACAGTGCCACTCCATTGCTCCCACATGTGGCACTGAGTTCCCCTTCATCCCTGAACTTCGGCATGTCTAGCAGAACGCTCTCCCCTAGCCGGGCCCTCACCAGCACCCAGTGCTTTAACAGGAGCCTAAGGCACAGTCAAGGAGAGAGCATGCACAGTTTCACACTCTCATGCCCTTTTCACATCATCATGTAGACCCGAATCATACTGTCCTTGCTCAGACATTTTGTTTTCACATTGTCCTTTCCAGTAACTATGTGGATGTGCAACCAGGCCAGCACAGAACAGCTTATCCTGACTCAGTAGTGTTTCAAGGGTATTAAAGTCTCACACATGGCTAACGCCACAGAAATGTGATCGTGATCATGAAAAAGCTAATGTTTTCATACAGTGTGATGCTTTAGTAAGGGCATCATCTCCATCGGCTAAACTATCAACACCTAATGTTTTCATACGGATTTGACGCTCTGAAATGCCCACATAGTTGTTTTTATTAAGCAGTGGATTTGACAAATCATACATATTGAAAGTGATGCTCATTCACCCAATACGGATCAGGCCTTTTTTTGCTGAGGCATCCATATTGAAGGAATTTTCCAAAATATGAAATGTCATTAAACATACATCTATGCACATACTCATTTATAACGTCGTATTCACATCAAGGCATATTGACATGCACTCTAGCAATGCGCATGCATACAAATGACGGCAGTAATAGGAGAGTTGTATGAATCCTCGTCCCTCTCTCCTCCTTTCCTTTCACCATGTCTATCCCTTGTTCTCTTCCATAAATATTATATCACACTTTACTCCTGCCCTTCTGCCTTTCTCTCTCCCCTAATCCTCTTGCCATCTCTACCCAGTACTCACAGCCTGTGGGGCAGGCCTTCGATAGCATGCTCCAGCAGATTCAGAGCTCCCTTCCAGTCTGAGCTGTCTGCCTGGATGTGGAACAGCACACCATACATCGCTGCTCTCAGAGTCAGGTCATCCTCAGGGCTCCCCATGCCCACACACACCCACAGGACACAAAACGTTTTTTTTTTTAATGTGTCTGGATTCCATAGCTTCAGAAAACAACACAAAATATATGGACTGCTTGGAAGTAAAATGCCACAAACCTAATAAAACAGCATAACTGGTGTGTGTGGGAATAGGATTGCCTGTCTACTAGTGGTGTTTGAGAGTGATAGAGCACGAGATATTCATTTTAATTCCGTACCGGCCTAAGCAGGTTTAAGGAATTCAAGTGACAAACAGGATTATGCCCCACCCACATCAACTGGGCCGCAGTGGAGCAGGTCGAGAGCTTCAAGTTCCTCTGTGTCCAAATCAAGAAGAAGGTGCGAAAGCATTAGGAGCATGGCACTATACAGTCGGAGCATTAGTTGTGAGGGCACACATGGAATTATACATACAGAGACAGACACAGAGAGATTTCTTGGTAACTGTGAGGATGTCCATCTGACTTGTGGACCATGCTCAATCCTCTTAAACATGCATCATTGCTCATCATCTCCTACCGGCTTTGCCATGAAAGGGTCAAATGTTATTGAATTGAATAAGTCTGCAAAAAATGCCATTCAGAGAATTAGTCAACCGGTCAGAAATTTGACAATTTTACTGCTACAGTAATATAGTCACTGACAGTCACCATTTGAGAGCCACACTCAGAATGGGACCTTAAAGACTTGAAGATAACCACCTTAACTGAAGTCATTCAGTGGTAGTACTGTATATTGCACATTGTTTCAACATATTTCCTATAACTACTACTGCATATGGCTCTGAGTATATTGTATTGTTCTATTGTGGATACTAGGTGCAACTCATCTTGCTATGTGAACAAACACTTGATCCCATCCCATATTTTTAAGGCCCAGTGCAGTCAAAAACGTGATTTATGTGTTTTATATTGTGTATATTTAAACACTGAGAAAATGATCACACCACCTGAAATTTCAGTCTGTTTTGGGGGATGGAGATTTGGCCTTCCATGGTGACATCACCATGTGATCAATTTGTTAACAGACCAATTGGAAAGGTTCAAATCTCTGCCAATAAAGAGTTCAAATCTCTGCCAATAACAGTACAAGGTTCAAATCTCTGCCAATAAAGAGTTCAATAAAGAGTTCAAATCTCTGCCAATAACAGTACATTTTCAGCTTTCCTCTCCCCACTCAGACCACTCCCAGACAGTCCTAGCAAAACTCTTGCTTGAGTAATGCCCTTTGCTAAGAATCTATTTTTGACTAATTGAATTGAAAAAAAAAAAAATCGGTTAGGTAGGTACAGGGGCGGATTGGCCATCCGGCAATTCTGGCTAACCCCAGATTATCTGAACCATTTTTTTGTTGGTTTGCTGGTAAAAAAAATATATAGAAAATTTGAAAAGGTGGTGTGGCCCATGGGCTTGTTGAGGTACTTTTTTTTGCAGTTTCTCTGTTATACTAATCTATCATGAGCATTTGGCTGATCAGTGGGCAACGCCCGGCCTGGTTTTCTGATAGGCTGAGCTGTGGTGAGCCCAAACTCACATTCAAAGTCCAACACGACATCAGCAAAGACACCTGCTCCAACTCTGTCATCAGTTAGACAGACAATATCATCGGTCGTAAAAAACATAAAGGCTGCCCAGAATCAAATCTATTTATATAGCCCTTCTTACATCAGCTGATATTTCAAAGTGCTGTACAGAAACCCAGCCTAAAACCCCAAACAGCAAGCAATTCAGGTGTAGAAGCACGGTGGTTAGGAAAAACTCCCTAGAAAGGCCAAAACCTAGGAAGAAACCTAGAGAGGAACCAGGCTATGAGGGGTGGCCAACCCAGACAGGAAAATCACATCAGTGACTCAACCCACTCAAGTGACACACCCCTCCTAGGGACGGCATGGAAGAGCACCAGTAAGCCAGTGACTCAGCCCCTGTAATAGGGTTAGAGGCAGAGAATCCCAGTGAAGAGGGGAACCGGCCAGGCAGAGACAGCAAGGGCGGTTCTTTGCTCCAGAGCCTTTCCGTTCACCTTCACACTCCTGGGCCAGACTACACTCAATCATATGATCCACTGAAGAGATGAGTCTTCAGTAAAGACTTAAAAGTTGAGACCGAATCTGCGTCTCTCACATGGGTAGGCAGACCCTTCCATAAAAATGGAGCTCCATAGGAGAAAGCCCTGCCTCCAGCTGTTTGCTCAAAAATTCTAGGGCTAATTAGGAGGCCTGCGTCTTGTGTAGGTATGTACGGCAGGACCAAATCGGGAAGAAAGGTAGGAGCAAGCCCATGTAATGCTTTGTAGGTTAGCAGTAAAACCTTTAAATAAGCCCCTGCCTTAACAGGAAGCCAGTGTAGAGAGGCTATCACTGGAGTAATATGATCATTTTTGGGGGTTCTAGTCAAGATTCTAGCAGCCGTGTTTAGCACTAACTGAAGTTTATTTAGTGCTTTATCCGGGTAGCCGGAAAGTAGAGCATTGCAGTAGTCTAACCTAGAAGTAACAAAAGCATGGATGAATTTTTCTGCATCATTTTTGGACAGAAAGTTTCTGATTTTTGCAATGTTATGTAAAAATAAACCTGTCCTTGAAACAGTCTTGATATGTTCGTCAAAAGAGAGATCAGGGTCCAAAGTAATGCCGAGGTCCTTCACAGTTTTATTTGAGACGACTGTACAACCATCAAGATTACATGTCAGATTCAACACAAGATCTCTTTGTTTCTAGGGACCTAGAACAAGCATCTCTGTTTTGTCCGAGTTTAAAGGTAGAAAGTTTGCAGCCATCCACTTCCTTATGTCTGAAACACAGGCTTCTAGCGAGGGCAATTTTGGGGCTTCACCATGTTTCATTGAAATGTACAGCTGTGTGCCATCCGCATAGCAGTGAAAGTTAACATTATGTTTTCAAATGACATCCCCAAGAGGTAAAATATGTAGTGAAAACAATAGTGGTTCTAAAACGGAACCTTGAGGAACACCGAAATTTACAGTTTGTCAGAGGACAAACCATTCACAGAGACAAACTGATATCTTTCCGACAGATAAGATCTAAACCAGGCCATAACTTGTCCATGTAGACCAATTTGGGTTTCCAATCTCTCCAAAAGAATGTGGTGATCGATGGTAACAAAAGCAGCACTAAGGTCTAGGAGCACGAGGACAGATGCAGAGCCTCGGTCTGACGCCATTAAAAGGTAATTTACCACCTTCACAAGTGCAGTCTCAGTGCTATGATGGGGTCTAAAACCAGACTGAAGCATTTCGTATACATTGTTTGTCTTCAGGAAGGCAGTGAGTTGCTGGGCAACAGCTTTTTTTTGAGAGAGAGGAATGGAAGATTCGATATAGGCAGATAGTTTTTTATATTTTCTGGGTCAAGGTTTGGCTTTTTCAAGAGAGGCTTTATTACTGCCACTTTTAGTGAGTTTGGTACACATCCGGTGGATAGAGAGCCGTTTATTATGTTCAACATAGGAGGGCCAAGCACAGGAAGCAGCTCTTTCAGTAGTTTAGTTGGAATAGAGTCCAGTATGCAGCTTGAAGGTTTAGAGGCCATGATAATTTTCATCATTATATCAAGAGATATAGTCCTAAAACACTTGAGTGTCTCTCTTGATCCTAGGTCCTGGCAGAGCTGTGCCAGAAAGAGCACATTCTACAGCGTTATCGAACTCTAACGTCCTATTATTTTGGCATCTAAACTATGATTTGGTCAAAAAGCAAAGCACATTATCCTCATGATTCCTGTAATGAAAGTGTCTACCCTGATGCTGAGCCTGTGCCCTCGCTGGGGCCTGGTGCTGTGATGATTGAGCCACTCACCGCACAAGAGAAAAATACGTTCTGATTGTATAACATTTCAAAATACAATTGCAGGAAAAACACAGCTTTGGAAACGTTGTCCCCTTTTCCTTGTCGGAGAGAGGAGGCTATCAATATTCAGCTCAAAAGCAACTATTTTAAAACCAATATATTTGATAGGCTTTGAGATATAGAAATACGCAACAGCAATTGCAGGAAATAGGCCTATGCATCTCATGGGTAGTAGGCTACAACTGCAAAGTTTTTATTAGGACAGTAAAATGTACTGTTCGATGCATACTTAGCTACTAGCAGTGAGTATTTTATTATATCTAGTTAATGGGTTTTGAATTTCCCAAATTAGTTAGCCCATGATATTAGTTATTGCACATAAAGATGTATGTAATTTGTCTCTGTTGTACAAAATATTCTGGAGTCATATTTGGAGGTAAAATATAGCAATTATAGTCTAATTGTCAACCCAAAATTCATTAAGATCACTGGATTGGGTTGCACATCAAAATACACTACATGACCAAAAGTGTGTGGTCACGTTCTCGTCGAACATCACTCCAGTATCTCTGCATATTGTAAATATGGTATTGGAACTGACCTTGTATATAGCTTCTTACTTTCTCGTGTTCTTCTTATTTCATGTGTTTTGTTCTACCTTACGTTATTTTTAGTGCTACATTGAAATGTATTACTGCATTGTTGTGTTTGGAGCTTGCAAGAAAGGCATTTCACTGTACTTGTGCAAGTGAGATTAAGAATTAAATTGTCTATCAATCCCTGTCCACCCTATATTTTTTAGTCACGTTTATGAGTATTTATGTATAAGAGTAGATCACTGTCTAATATGGCGCACGGACATTTTCTCACCAGCTGGGCTACATTTCACATTGTCTAACCATGATTTTGGTGGCTAAATATAAACATTTTCGATCAAACTCTATATGGATTGTGTAATATGATGTTACAGGAGTGTCATCTGAAGAATTCTGAGAAGGTTAGTGAAAAAATTAATATATTTTGGCGATGTTGACGTTATCGCTCACTTTGGCTAGAATCAATGCTGGGCTGCTATGTGCTATGTGCTATGCTAATATAACGATTTATTGTGTTTTCGCTGTAAGACACTTAGAAAATCTGAAATATTGTCTGTATTCACAGGATCTGTGTCTTTCGATTAGTGTATGCTGTGTATTTTTACGAAATGTTTGATGATTAGTAAGTAGGTAAACACGTTGCTCTATGTAGTTTTTCTAGTCCATTTGTGACGGTGGGTGCAATTGTAACCTATGCCATCTACCTGAAATATGCACTTTTTTCTAACAAAACCTATCCCATACCATAAATATGTTATCAGACTGTCATCTGATGAGTTTTTTTCTTGGTTAGGGGCTATAAATATCTTAGTTTAGCCGAATTGGTGATGGCTACTGGTGTTGGTGGACAAATAAAAGATGGTGGATTATGCTAATGTGTTTTTAGGTAATAGATGTACATCTTTACATATTGTGTCTTCCCTGTAAAACATTTTAAAAATCGGACATGTTGGCTGGATTCACAAGATCTGTGTCTTTCATTAGCTGTATTGGACTTTAATGTGTGAAAGTTAAATATTTTTAAAAAATATTTTTTTTGAATTTCGCGGCACTGGTTTTTCAGTGGGGGTGGGGGGGGGAGTGCCGCTAGCGGCACCCTCATCCTAGACAGGTTAAAACTTGAAACAAACGTTCTGATTACTCAACATACCATCGCAAAACTGACTCTCCTACCGATCCTTAACTTCGGCAATGTAATTTACAAAATAGCCTCCAACACTCTACTCAGCAAACTGGATGTAGTCTATCACAGTGCCATCCATTTGGTCAGCAAAGCCCCATATACTACCCACTACTGCGACCTGTATGCTCTCGTTGGCTGGTCCTTGCGTCATATTTGTCGTCAAAACCCACTGGCTCCAGGTCATCTATAAGTCTTTTCTAGATAAAGCCCCGCCTTATCTCAGCTCACTGGTCACCATAGCAGCACCCACCCGTAGCACACGCTCCAGCAGGTCTATTTCACTGGTCATCCCCAGAGCCAACTCTTCCTTTGGCCGCCTTTCCTTCCAGTTCTCTGCTGCCAATGACTGGAACGAATTGCAAAAATCACTGAAGCTGTTGAGTCCCCGAGCCGACTAGGTGAGAAATCTGTTGATGGGCCTTTGAGCAAGGCACTTAATCTTGTTCAGAGTAATTTACAGGTGCAATTAAGGTTGTCTCCTTACTGACTAAAATATTCAAATATAGATACACCTACATATTTTATCACAATGCTACTGTGGCTTACCTGTTAAAACCATAGAGATTTGCAAACAATGCTATCTCTGACAGGCACAGTCAGACACATATCAATGAGACTGACATTTGAAATAAATTATTCACTCTCTCCTTGTGGCACTGTAACTGAGTTAAAATTATGATTTGTTGATGGTTGGGTGATGAATCATGTCTTCTCACATTATCACTGCACTGAAATACAGAGCTTCGGGGAATAACCCCTTTTTGTAAAAATACATAAACAGCTCCTCATATTGACAAACTTGACTTTAACCAGGAAGTACCATTGAGGTCAGAAAACGTATTTCCCAAGGGAGACCTGGGCTGTTATGTTACTGTACCTCGTCATCAATGTCCAACTTCTGTCCCATCTGCTGCTGGAGAAGCCATTTGGTCCACACCCATGTGAAAATTACCTTTATCCTTGCTGCATTATGGATGCTCTATCCTGGCACATTGCCATTAGACATGTGCAGTGCATAGCCACTCAGCTAAAAGCTAAAAGTCCATAAAGTGTGGAAAATAACAGTTAGAATAGTAACTATAGCAGCATAAGGGATAGGTTAGCAAATGGTTAAAACTGTTTGCATAGTAACCATAGCAGTTAGCATAGTATTGGGTGCGACCGCAGTATGTGACCTCCTGTGTTTACAATTTGCAGGAATGTAGCTATGTTGTCACACCCTGATCTGTTTCACTTGTCTTGGTGATTGTCTCCACCCACTTCCAGGTGTCTCCTGTTTTCCCCATTAGTCCCCGATGTATTTCTCCCTGTGTTTCCTGTCTCTCTGTGCCAGTTCGTCTTGTTTTGCCAGGTTAACCTTTACTGTTCCGCCAGCGGAACTCCTCCCACATTCCACTGAAAAGGCAGAGCGCGAAATTCAAAATATATATTTTTGAAATATTTAACTTTCACACATTAACAAGTCCAATACAGCAAATGAAAGGTACACATCTTGTGAATCCAGCCAACATGTCCGATTTTTAAAATGTTTTACAGCGAAAACAGCACGTATATTTATGTTAGCTCACCACCAAATACAAAAAAGGATAGACATTTTTCACAGCACAGGTAGCATGCACAAAGCCATCCTAACTAACAAAGAACCAACCAAACTAGCCAAGAAACAACTTAATCAGATGACAGTCTTATAACATGTTATACAATAAATCTATGTTTTGTTTGAAAAATGTACATATTTAAGGTATAAATCAGTTTTACATTGCAGCTACCATCACAGCTACCGTCAAAAATTGCACCGAAGCAGCCAGAGTAATTATAGAGACCAACGTGGAATACCTAAATACTCATCATAAAACATTTCTGAAAAATGCATCGTGTACAGCAAATGAAAGACAAACATCTTGTGAATCCAGCCAATATTTCAGATTTTTTAAGTGTTTTACAGCGAAAACACAATATAGCATTATATTAGCTTACTACAATAGCCTACCACACTACCGCATTCATTCATCAAGGCACGTTAGCGATAGCAATAGGCACGTTAGCATTAGCGAATAAACCAGCAAAAGATATTAATTTTCACTAACCTTCATAAACCTTCCTCAGATGACAGTCCTATAACATCAGGTTATACATACACTTATGTTTTGTTCGAAAATGTGCATATTTAGAGCTGAAATCAGTGGTTATCCATTATGCTAACGTAGCATCTTTTTCCCAGAATGTGCGGATATTTCTATTAGACTCTCACCTATTCTGACCAAATAGCTATTCATAAACATTACAAAAAAATACATGTTGTATAGGAAATGATAGATACACTAGTTCTTAATGCAATCGCAGTGTTAGAATTCTAAAAATATCTTCATTACGACATAAGGCTTATGTTATAGCGAGAGAGTGGCCAAAACCTGGGCGCAAAACTACTAGTACACAGTTCGACAGATATATGAAATAGCATCACAAAATGGGTCCTACTTTTGGTGATCTTCCATCAGAATGTTGGACAAGGGGTCCTTTGTCCAGAACAGTCGTTGTTTGGATTTAGAACATCGTTTTTCCCTCTTGAATTAGCAAGCACACTGGCCAAGTGGCGCGAAGCTCTCCTTTCTGAACAAAGGCACACAACGCAACACGCCTAACGTCCCGAATAAATTTCAAAAATCGAATAAAACTATATTGAAAAAACATACTTTACGATGATATTGTCACATGTATCAAATAAAATCAAAGCCGGAGATAGTAGTCGCCTATAACGACAGCTATTCAGAAGGCATTTCCAGGTCCAACTTCGCGCCTTCCTGAAAACATGAAATGGGTGACACGTCATTCCAAGAGGACGTATTCCATCTCAGACCAAGATAAACACTCCATTTCTTCTCTCACTGCATCTTGACATCCAGGGGAAGGTGTATGACGTGCATGTATACTAATAGGTATCATGCCCATTTATAGGCAGGACCCAGAAGAGAGCATCGATTTCAGATTTTCCACTTCCTAGTCAGGAAGTTTGTGCCAAATGAGTTCTGTTTCACTCACAGACATAATTCAAACGGTTTTAGAAACTAAAGAGTGTTTTCTATCCAATAGTAATAATAATATGCATATTGTACGAGCAAGAATTGAGTACGAGGCCGTTTAAATTGGGCACGTTTTTCCCCCAAAGTGACAACAGCGCCCTCTGTCCTCATCAGGTTAACAAGTGTTTCTTCTAGCTCCTATTTTTCACAGTCTCTGTTTTTTCCTAGTCCTCCTGGTTTTGACCCTTGCCTGTCCTGACACCGAATCCGCCTGCCTGACCACTCTGCCTGTTCTGACCTCGAGCCTGCCTATCCCCTTGTACTGTTTGGACTCGGACATGTTCACTGAACCTCTGCCTGTCCTGACCTCGAGCCTGCCTATCCCCTGGTACCATTTGGACTCTGACCTGGTTTATGAACTCTCGCCTGTCCCAGACCTGCCTTTTGATTACCCCTTTTGGTGTAATAAATATCGGGGCTCAACCATCTGCTTCCTGTGTCTGCATTTGGGTCTCGCCTTGTGCCCTTATAAACTCAGCAAAAAAAGAAACGTCCTCTCACTGTCAACTGGGTTTATTTTCAGCAAACGTAAAGTGTAAATATTTGTACGAACATAAGATTCAACAACTGAGACATAAACTGAACAAGTCCCACAGACATGTGACTAACAGAAATGGAATAATGATTCCCTGAACAAACGGGGGGTCAAAATAAAAAGTAACAGTCAGTATCTGGTGTGGCCACGAGCTGCATTAAGTACTGCAGTGCATCTCCTCTGCATGGACTGCACCAGATTTGCCAGTTCTTGCTGTGAGATGTTATCCCACTCTTCCAGTAAGGCTCCTGCAAGGTCCCGGACATTTCTGGGGGGAATGGCATTAGTCCTCACCCTCCGATCCAACAGGTCCCAGACGTGGGATTGAGATTGAGATCCGGGCTCTTCGCTGGCCATGGCAGAACACTGACATTCCTGTCTTGCAGCAAATCACGCACAGAACGAGCAGTATGGCTGGTGGCATTGTCATGCTGGATGGTCATGTCAGGATGAGCCTGCAGGAAGGTTACCACATGAGGGAGGAGGATGTCTTCCCTGTAACGCACAGCATTGAGATTGCCTGCAATGACAACAAGCTCAGTCCGATGCTGCTGTGACACACCGCCCCAGACCCTGACGGACCCTCCACCTCCAAATCGATCCCGCTCCAGAGTACAGGCCTCTGTGTAACGCTCAATCCTTCGATGATAAACGTGAATCCGGTCATCACCCCTGGTGAGACAAAATCGCGACCTGTCAGTGAAGAGCACTTTTTGCCAGTCCTGTCTGATCCAGCGACGGTGGGTTTCTGCCCATAGGCGACGTTGCTGCCGGTGATGTCTGGTGAGGACCTGCCTTACAACAGGCCTACACGCCCTTAGTCCAGCCTCTCTCAGCCTATTGGGGACAGTCTGAGCACTGATGGATTGTGCGTTCCTAGTGCAACTCGGGCAGTTGTTGTTGCCAAAAATACAAAAGAACAGTTGGTTTTTTCAGTGTATAATCTTTTACCAGATCTATTGTGTTATATTCTCCTACATTCCTTTCACATTTCCAAAATCTACTGCAATATCACATTTACATAAGTATTCAGACCCTTTACTCAGTACTTTGTTGGAACACCTTTGGCAGCAATTATAGCCTTGAGTCTTCTTGGGTATGACACCTCATTCTTCTCTCCAGATCCTCTCAAGCTCTGTCAGGTTGGATGGGAAGTAACTCTGCACAGCTAATTTCAGGTCTCTCCAGAGATGTTGATCGGGTTCAAGTCCGGACTCTGGCTGGGCCACTCAAGGACATTCAGAGACTTGACCTGAAGCCACTCTTGTGTTGTCTTGGGTGTGTGCTTAGGGTTGTTGTCCTGTTGGAAGGGGAACCTTCGCCCCAGTGTAAGGTCCTGAGCGCTCTGGAGCAGGTTTTCATCAATGATCTCTCTACTTTGCTCTGTACATCTTTCCCTCTGTACATCTTTCCCTCAATCCTGACTAGTCTCCCAGTCCCTGCTGCTAAAAAACATCCCCACAGCATGATGCTGCCACCACCACGCTTCACAGTAGGGATGGTACCAGGTTTCCTCCAGACGTGACACTTGGCATTCAGGCCAAAGAGTTCAATCATTGTTTCATCAGACCAGCGAATCTTGTTTCTAATGGTCTGAGAGTCCTTTAGGTGCCTTTTGGCAAACTCCAAGTGAGCTGTTATGTGCTGGAGATATGGTTGTCTTTCTGCAAGATTCTCCCATCTCCACAGAGGAACTCTAGAGCTCTGTCAGAGTGACCATCGGGTTCTTGGTCATCTCCCTGACCAAGACCCTCCTCCCCCGATTGCTCATTGTGGCCAGGTAGCCAGCTTTAGGAAAAGTCTTTGTGGTTCCAAACTTATTCCATTTAAGAATGGCCACTGTGTTCTTGGGGAACTTAAATGGTTCAGAAATGTTTATGTACCCTTCCCCAGATGTGTGCCTCGACACAATCCTGTCTCTACGGATAATTCCATCAACCTCATGGCTTGGTTTTTACTCTGACATGCACTGTCAACTGTGGGACCTAATATAGACAGGTGTGTGCCTTTCCAAATCATGTCCAAGCAGTTGAATTTACCACAGGTGGACTCCAATCAAGTTGTAGAGACATCTCAAGGATGATCAATGGAAACAGGATGCACCCAAGCTCAATTTTCTATTTGAGATTCCTACGATATTTATTTCTCAACTTTCCGAATATTTGTAACGGCAGATTTCCTCCTCTTTATCTGAAGAGGAGGTGTATCAGGGATCGGACCAAAACACAGAATGGTAAGTGTCCATGTTTTAATAGAAACAACTGAACATGACTCAATACAAAATAACAAAGAGAATCTAACCGAAAACAGTCCCGTGTGGCACAAACACTGACACAGGAAACAAACACCCACAAACCAACAGTGAAAACAGGCTACCTAAATATGGTTCCCAATCAGAGACAATGAATGACAGCTGCCTCTGATTGAGAACCATATCAGGCCAAACTAGAAAACCCCACATAGAAACAGACAACAGATAATACCCACCCAACTCACGCCCTGACCAACAAAATAAAGACAAAACAAAGTAAATAAGGTCGGAAACGTGACAATATTAAGCACATTGCTTCGCTTTACTTTAGCCTACCTGGCTGGCATGAAAATGAACCACGTTAAAAGCATAGATGACATGTATTTTTTCCCCCTGCCCCTGTTCGAGGCAGGTACAAGATATTGGTCCATTCTAAACCATCACAATTTTCACACATATAATATTTAGTATATGTAAAGACAAGATTAAATCAAAAATAGTCTGATAAGTGACATCATTCGCCTATCACTTGTGAATGATATATTATCACTTGTGAATGATGCCCAGCTTAAGACAAGAAACAGCACATGCCTTTATTTTAGCAAATCATAGTCACACACCTCATGTAGCCTAGCCCATAGGCCTGTGTGGTTTGATAAGGGTTGTATCACAACTAAAGTGGCCAAATGTGACCCGTTTCAGGTATGTTGAACATAATTTTTTTGTGAACTTTCATGTGCCTTAATAACAGACTTGTATGCCATCTGTAAATACGAATGAAATTGTTAAATTACGAGCCTAGTTGGTTAAGCCACAGAAAAAGTTATCAACCTTCCCGCTAGCCATGATTGAATGAGATAATGGCTGGAAATGCGAGAGGTGAGTTTGGTTTGGTCTGCCATATAAAAGTCTTCTGTCTATTTGAGCTGGTCAGTATGTGTAGGGTAATCCTGTCTAACACTGTGATTTACAAATGTATTGCTATTAAAACTTAACAAAAGACTCCAGTATGGAAGTATCCATTTCAATAGAACGTCACTGCAACAACTGTTTCAGAACACTCTCGGCAGAGTGTACAAGAGCAAAGAATAACTGATGAACTTACGAACGCTCAACACCGGTTGAATATGGCCGGTGTAAGTAAGCTTTGGCAAAAGAGCTTAAAACCTGTCTAGGATCAGCGTGCCGCTAGCGGCACACCCCCCCCCCCCCCCCACTGAAAAACCAGTGCCGCGAAATTCAAAAAAAATATTTTTTTTAAATATTTAACTTTCACACATTAAAGTCCAATACAGCTAATGAAAGACACAGATCTTGTGAATCCAGTCAACATGTCCGATTTTTAAAATGTTTTACAGGGAAGACACAATATGTAAAGATGTACATCTATTACCTAAAAACACATTAGCATAATCCACCATCTTTTATTTGTCCACCAACACCAGTAGCCATCACCAATTCGGCTAAACTAAGATATTTATAGCCCCTAACCAACAAAAAAACTCATTAGATGACAGTCTGATAACATATTTATGGTATGGGATAGGTTTTGTTAGAAAAAAGTGCATATTTCAGGTAGATGGCATAGGTTACAATTGCACCCACCGTCACAAATGGAATAGAAAAACTACTTAGAGCAACGTGTTTACCTACTTACTAATCATCAAACATTTCGTAAAAATACACAGCATACACGAATCGAAAGACACAGATCCTGTGAATACAGACAATATTTCAGATTTTCTAAGTGTCTTACAGCGAAAACACAATAAATCGTTATATTAGCATAGCACATAGCACATAGCAGCCCAGCATTGATTCTAGCCAAAGTGAGCGATAACGTCAACATCGCCAAAAATATATTAATTTTTTCACTAACCTTCTCAGAATTCTTCAGATGACACTCCTGTAACATCATATTACACAATCCATATAGAGTTTGATCGCAAATGTTTATATTTAGCCACCAAAATCATGGTTAGACAATGTGAAATGTAGACAAGCTGGTCAGAAAATGTCCTTGCGCCACTTAGACAGTGATCTACTCTTATACATAAATACTCATAAACGTGACTAAAAAATATAGGGTGGACAGGGATTGATAGACAATTTAATTCTTAATACAATTGCGGAATTACATTTTTTAATTTATCCTTACTTTTCAATACAGTTTGCGCCAAGCGAAGCTACGTCAAAAAACATGGCGTCCTAAGCCACTAAAATGTTTCGACAGAAACACGATTTATCATAATAAAAATGTCCTACCTTGAGCTGTTCTTCCATCAGTATCTTGGGCAAAGGATCCTTTCTTGGGAGTAATCGTCTTTTGGTGGAAAGCTGTCCTCTTGCCATGTGGAAATGCCAACTGCGTTCGGGATGAACTGAAAGCGTGCCCAGCTATTCACAGCGTTAAAGAAATAAATGTCCCAAAATCGCACTAAACGGATATAAATTGCTATAAAACGCTTTAAATTAACTACCTTATGATGTTTTTAACTCCTATAACGAGTGAAAAGATGACCGGAGAAATATAACAGGCTAAACTAACGCTTGGAACAGGAGAGGGTCGGTGTCCTCCACGCGCGTGACGCACCAAGAAAAGACTTGCTAGCTACAGGGTTTTTTGATTTATAGGGCCTGTGAACGCGCAATCGACCCCATTGGAATCGTCATCACGTAAAGGCATCCAGGGGAAGACGTAAGAAGTGTCCGTACAGTCATAGCAATAACAGTGCCCTTTTAACTGACTTCAGAACAGTGGCCAACATTTCTGAAATCTGACTCCATGTCAGGGAAATTGCTGTAGAATGGGTTCTGTTCCACTTAGAGACAAAATTTCAACTCCTATAGAAACTATAGACTGTTTTCTATCCAATAATAATAATAATATGCATATTGTACGATCAAGGATTTTGTGGGAAGCCGTTTCAAAAATTACCCAATTAGCATAAATAGTCTCAACAGCGCCCCCATCCTCAACAGGTTAATTCAATTGTTGCCTGGAGCACAGTTAGTCACCAACACTCTGGATAACATGAAAATAGCCTAACCAGAGTTTGTGCTACAGGATGCAAATGTCTGTTTGAAAAAGCTAGCCTTAGCTTTCCTAACTGCCTGTGTATATTGGTTCCTAATTTCCCTGAAAAGGTGCATATCACGGGGGCTATTCGATACTAACGCCGTCCTGGTGTTGGTCAAGGGCAGTCAGGTCTGGAATGAACCAAGGGCTATCTGTTCCTGGTTCTACATTTGGTGAATGGGGCATGCTTATTTAAGATGGTGAGGAAGGCACTTTTAAAGAATAACCAGGCATCCTCAACTGACGGGTTGAGGTCAATATCCTTCCAGGATACCCGGGCCAGTTCGATTAGAAAGGCTTGCTCGCTGAAGTGTTTAAGGGAGCTTTTGACAGTGATGAAGGGTGGTTGTTTGACCGCAGACCCATTACGGATGCAGGCAATGATCGCTGAGATCTTGATTGAAGACAGCAGAGGTGTATTTGGAGGGCAAGTTGGTTAGGATGATATCAATCAAATCAAATATATTTATATAGCCCTTCGTACATCAGCTGATATCTCAAAGTGCTGTACAGAAACCCAGCCTAAAACCCCAAACAGCAAGCAATGCAGGTGTAGAAGCACCTATATCTATGAGGGTGTCCGTTTTTAAGGATTTCGGGGTGTACCTTGTAGGTTCATTGATAATTTGTGTGAGATTGAGGGCATCACACTTAGATTGTATGATGCCCGGGGTATTAAGCATGCCCCAGTTTAGGTCACCTAGCAGCATGAGCTCTGAAGATAGATGGGGGGCAATCAATTCACATATGGTGTCCAGGGCACAGCTGGGGGCAGAGGGTGGTCTATAGCAAACATTGAGAGACTTGTTTCTGGAAAGGTGGACTTTTAGAAGAAGCTCGAATTGTTTGGGTACAGACCTGAATAGTTAGCCTGCAGAGTTCTGTCTATTTCTGCAGTAGATTGCAACTCCGCCCCCTTTGGCAGTTCTATCTTGTCGGAAAATGTTTAGTTAGGGATGGACATTTCAGGGTTTTTGGTGGTCTTCCTAAGCCAGGATTCAGACACGGCTAGGACATCCAGGTTGGCAGAGTGTGCTAAGGCAGTGAATAAAACAAACAGGGAGGAGGCTTCTAATGTTAACATGCATGAAACCAAGGCTTTTATGGTTACAGAAGTCTACAAATGAGAGCACCTGGGGAAAAGGGGTGGAGCTAGCCACTGCAGGGACTGGATTGACCTCTACATCACCAGAAGAACAGAGGAGGGGTATGGCTAAAGGCTATAAGAACTGGTCGTCTAGTACGTTCGGAAAAGAGAGTAAAAGGAGCAGGTTTCTGGGAGCGATAGAATAGATTCAAGGCATAATGTACAGACAAAGGTATGGTAGAATGTGAATACAGTGAAGGTAAACCTAGGCATTGAGTGATGATGATAGAGATATTGTCTCTAGAAACATCATTTAAACCAGGTGATGTCACGGCATGTGTGGGAGGTGGAACTAAAGGGTTAGCTAAGTCATATTGAGCAGGGCCCTACAGTGAAATAAGACAATACTCACAAACTAGAACAGCAATGGACAAGGCATATTGACATTCGGGAGAGGTATGCGTAGCCGAGTGATCATAGGGGTCCAGTAAGTAGTTAGGCTGGCTAGAGACACGGCGATTCAGACAGCTAGCGGGCCGGGGCCAGCAAGCTGGCAGAAGGGCCTTAGAGGGACGTCGCGACAGAAGAAGTTTAAGTTTAACATTCTATCTCAAGAAGTTAAAGAAGTTTAACATTCTATCTCAAGGCCATCAGACTGTTAAACAGCCACCACTAATATTTAGCGGCCGCTGCCAACATACTGACTCAACTCCAGCCACTTTAAAAATGGGAATTGATGGAAATTATGTAAAAATGTACCACTAGCCACTTTAAACAATGCCACCTAATATAATGTTTACATACCCTACATTACCCATCTCATATGTATATGTATATACTGTACTCTATATCATCTACTGCATCTTGCCATCTTTATGTAATACATGTACCACTAGCCACTTTAAACTATGCCACTTTATGTTTACATACCCTACAGTACTCATCTCATATGTATATACCGTACTCTATACCATCTACTGCATCTTGCCTATGCCGTTCTGTACCATCACTCATTCATTTATCTTTATGTACATATTCTTTATCCCTTTACACTTGCGTGTATAAGGTAGTAGTTGTGGAATTGTTAGGTTAGATTACTTGTTGTTATTACTGCATTGTCGGAACTAGAAGCACAAGCATTTCGCTACACTCGCATTAACATCTGCTAACCATGTGTATGTGACTAATAAAATTTGATTTGATTTGAGTTAGTTATAGCCTCCTCGTGCGGTTGCGTGAGCGGACCAGTCGTGGATTAGTAGGGTTCCGTGTAGTAAAGGGGTCCAGTCCAATTGGCAAAATAGTTATAGTGGCCCAAGAAATTGGCCGATGGATCTCGTCAGCTTACAGTCCGATATGCTCTAGACAGCTAGCGGGCTGCAAGCTAGCAGATGGGCATTCAGGGGACGTCACGACGTTGTAGCCAGTTGAAGAACCCCCTCGGACAGATTACGTCGGTAGTCCAGTCGTGAAGGATCGGTGGGGCTCCGAACCGGCAGTTAAAGGGGTCCAGTCCAGGCCAATTAGCAAAATAGGTATTGCAGCCCAGGCGTGGCTGATGGACCTCTTCAGCTAGCCGGGAGATGGGCCTAGCATGGGCTAGCTCCAGACTAATTGATGCTTGCTTCGGGACAGAGACATTAGCCAGGAGTAGCCATTCGGATTGCAGCTAGCTAGCTAGCTGCGATAATCCAGGTGAAAAGGTTCAGAGCTTGCGGTAGGAATCCGGGGATATGGAGAGAAAATAAGTCCGGTATGTTCTGGTTTGAATCGCGTTGTAAAAACTGGCGAGAGTTTTCCGAGCTAAAGGTTATCTGATGACCGCTAGCAGTGGTTAGCTGACTACTAGCTAGTTAGCTGGCTAGCTGCGGTTGGGGTTCTGGTTCAAAAGTTTTCAAAAATGCTTTAGGAAAAAGCAGATCCACACCACAGGGTGGCAGGAGAGAATTCTGAAGTTGAGGTTTAGAAGCGAAGAAAAAAGATCTAAAAAGATATATACATGGGACACGACGAGGACGTCTGACTGCTACGACATCTTTGATTGCCCTCTTGGAAAACAACTTTCACATGACCCATCAATTTAGACAAGTGTGTCTGGGTAAGCATCATCTAATATTTATAAAATATTTTCATCTGGGCACTTTCTGTTCACCTGGAATTTTTCCTTATTGTAGGCTACTACTTTTACCACTTTTAGTATTAATCTTTACTACACTACTCATTGTTTAGCACATGACCTCACATATGAATCCTTAAAGAGATGGATGGGGCTGGCTTAAGATGGTGTGAGCAATGCTGAATAGGTGTATACAAAGGAGAGCTCTCCAGCAGGTACCAAAACATTCAAAGACCATTTTCTCAAAACTGAGTTTACAAGTTTATCAGTCCTCAAAAATGCAGTGTACGATATACCATTTTGTAGCTCTGAGTCTCTACTTTTATCCAATGTAAGAAACACCATTTCAAAGACGGATTTGAGCCAGTTCACAAATAAATTAAGATTCTTACTAGTTTCAAGTTTGAGGAAAATAATTTTCGCCATAAAAATCAAGTCACTTATGAGAATGGTGTTTTCCTGCTAATGGAACATTTGCGCTTAAAGCCTCCTGCCGTGTGTGCGTTGCTGTGCTTATAATGTGAAGAAATAAGCTAATAGTTCATGAACAAGCTAAACATTCTAATCTGTTGCGTCAGCCTCATTGCTTTTTTGAAGCTAGTGGTTGTATTAATTTGGGATATATCGCATCCCACAACTGTCCCAGACTATGTTTGGAATATTTGTTTCTCGCACAGAATAGAATAGGTCGACTTTTGTACTATGGAGGATAGTAGATTGACATAGACTAGTGCTTTTGCTGTTTGTTAGACCTACTCATCTTGTTGGCTGACAAAAATTAAACGTGGACAGTTGTTCCACTATCTTTAATATGCGCCTCGGAACTGTCTTCAAACGGATCACATGACTGAGAGCCATGTGAGTGAGAGGTGCTTCTGAGCATGCAGCCTGGAGAAGGGAATTATAATTATTATACCTTTCTACTGTATTTTATTCAGCTATGATCAATTGTATTCTTCATACTATAAATAATATGAAATAATGCCATGGAATTCTAAGCAAATCTTGTCTGCTAAATGAGCTAGTGTAGTCCACAGCCATATGGCATAGCCAGATCAGGGCCTAACATACGGACAACTCAAGAGTTTATATCATGTTTCTTTAGACCTGTATAAAATAAATCATGGATTTATTGTGATGGTGTAGGCTATATTACAATGATGTATTAGTATTTTTAAAGTGTAGATGTTCCAAAGGTCTGCATCAGTGGCTTGTAGGCTATGCATTGAAGCCAGGAGATGCTAATTGTGTATGTTAATTAACTGTCAATTACAGTGAGACCGGCAGTTATTTGTTTGACAATCACCGGCTGACACAATTTCATGACCACCACAGCCATGTGAGCGAGCGGGTTTGCCCTTTTTGCCTATGTATTGGACATTATTTTAGCGAGCTCATGTGATTATCTTGGATGTGTGTAAAATCTCCACCATGGACATGTGTCTTTGTGCTCAACATGGCGTGAGATATGTTGATGCCGGTGACCCTCTTGATTTAGAAACATTTAAGTTATTTTCATGTACAATTGTTTTCGGTTTCATTTGATTAAAATGAAAGTAGGCTACCCAACTATAACGAAGTCTGGTTCGCAGTAATGTGGCTCTGCGTTGTTTTTTAAAATCCTCGCCATGCATTAGCCAAGTAGCCTACAAATTAACGGTTTTCAAATGGTCTACCCATTTTTTTGTGTATGACAGTACAGCTGGGAAGAAGATCAAATCAAATTATATTGGTCGCATACACATGGTTAGCAGTTGTTATTGCAAGTGTAGCGAAATGCTTGTGGTTCCAGTTCCGACAGTGCAGCAATATCTAACAAGTAATCTAACAATTCCACAACTACCCAATACACATAATCTAAGTAAAGGGATGGAATAAGAATGTGTACATATAAATATATGGGCGGGCCATGACTGATCGGCATAAACCAGAGGCAATAGCTCCCCAGAGAGCCATGTTTCCGTAAAACAGAGTATGTTAACATCCTGGATGTCTCTCTGAAAATAAACCCTAGCCCTTTTTTGTCTACCTTGTTATCTAGAGACTGGACAATAGCAAGTAAAATACTCAGAAGCAGTGGGTGGTGTGAGCGCCTCTGAAGCCTGACCAGAAGGCCGCTCCGTCTACCTCTCCTGCCGCGACAGTTTGAATGGCTTGAGTGGTTCGAACAAAAGATCCGCTTTGGGAAAGTCATATTCCTGGTTGTAGTGCTGGTAAATTGACGTCGCCCGGCTGTATGTAATACATAAAAAACAAAATACTGCATAGTTTCCTGAGGACCAGAAGCGAGGCGACCCTCTCTGTCGGCACCATCTTGCAGATACTGGAGATACTAAGATGTAAGCCTGAAAGCTATTCAACAGCCCTCCAGGAACTTATTTAGAGATCACTAATTCAAAGAGACTTAGGAAACCTGAAGACCAGTTGGTTCCCTTGAATAATACACAGGCACAGCTCTCTGATCCCTCAAATTGCCCTGCAGTAAAACAACAATTCAAGGTGGGAAGTAAAACATGTCTTAGTGTAGGTCTGCCCTCTGTCTACCCCAATAAGCCCAGAGTGGGCGAGAGTGTGTTTGTTTGTGCCGTGCCCAATGTAATACCTCTTCAGGGGTGGGAATACCCTTGAAAGCAAAGGTCCCGATCACACACATTAAAGGATAATATAACCTGACTCTCTGCCAAACCTAATTAGCAAAACACCTTTTAAATCTCCCATGGCCCCGTCTCCTGTCTAGCTGACCCACAAACACACACACCTCCAGAGCCTTCCGCACATCCTGGTGGACTGCATGGCCCTGGGGGAGGCCGTGGATGCTGCCGGTCCTCTCTGCTCCCTTCCCAGTTCCATTCTTCCTCAGCTCCTCCCTGCCGCCGATGTCCTCTCTCCCCTGGCCAGCTCGCCTTGCAGCAGACACACACCACGGCTGGATCAGCCCCTCGACCACAGCAGAACCAACAGCACCGACTCACCCGGAAGCAGAGAAGCAGAGATGCTGCCGGTCATATTCTGTACATACAAACTGACATCAGCTACAGCAACATCGAAACTAAGGGAGGTTTATGTAAGTACCAAGGCCTTTACCGCACCTGCATTGCCCGAATCAACAGCAGGAGGAGTTTAATGGACTACTTTCAATGTAATGTAATTGTGCTTATGTACTGTAGAGACCTTCTGCTCTCTGGAAGGTAACTGGGCAGTAAGTGTGTCGCAAGTTTTACAAATTGTACTGTATAAGTGCTATCCTCCAGTGTGATGTTCTTCTTAGACCTAACCATCGTGTCCTGTCTGTCTCAGCAGTTCCATTGCTCTCCGGAAGGTGTCAGTAGGGGTCGCTGCCAGCAGGTGGCGCTATTTAATGTAGTGTAAAAGACAATACTTATAACAGAAAACAAACTGGTGAACCAAGCTCTGACAACAATATACACACTTGGCTGGTCATATTGAGAACCACAAATAGTGATAAGCTGTGGTTTGCTAATTTATCTACACGTTTTGTTGTGTGTGTATATGTGTGTTTGGTTGGTTACTTTCTAAATGTAATCTGTTAGTTACTAGTTACCTGTCCAAAATTGTAACTTTTGGGTTATCCAAACTCAGTAACGTAATCTGATTACTTTCAGTTACTTTTAGATAACCTTCCCATTAAGAGGCATCAGAATAACACAAAAATAAATATTACCAATTGAACAAAATCTATTGCAGGATAAATCAAAGTTTACATAGCTGGCCATAAATGGGATGTTGCATTTGACTTTATGGGTTATGTAGCTCTAACCCATAACTTTTTGCGTCAATCCAGATAATAAAATGATTAGGCTATGTCTTTATATGAACAACCAGTCTGGCGAATTTCCAGTCATTCCAATTCATTAAATACCTCTTGATCTTCAATAATAGGACTTGGAAATATGGAAATGTAGATTAGTAAAAGGGTTTTACCTGAGCATAACCCAAAATCGAATGACTTATTTAGCCTACTTTATTGTTCATGTTTATTTTGTTGTCATGTTGGACTGATTGGGCACATTGTTTTGAGTTGAAAAATAAATGCTGCTCTCATGAATTGGTATTCAGTGGGTTAACTGCCTTGTTCAGTGGCAGAATGACAGATAGATTTTTACCTTGTCAGCTCGGGGATTCGATCTTGCAACCTTTTGGTTACAAGTACAACGCTCTAACCACTAGGCTATCTGCAGCCCTACATTGCCGCTTTGACCTCTATCAAAAAGTGCTACTATCGTGTGAAAATGAATGCCTTAGGCTGCATTTGCTATAGGCCTATTGTTTACGTTTTTGTTGGTGACACTGATATCTTGATTGTTTGCAGCTGTTTAGGTCTATCAAATCTGATCAAGATCATGTGTCAATATGGATTTTCTTTAATCAGCATAAATTAGATTGAGCAATAAAAGCCCCACAATACCACAGAGGAGTTTAGAAGGGAGGAACTCCCTCAAACTTTTATTCCATAGGCTGGTCCCGCACTATGCACATGTGCATAGTGCTAAAACAATGATTGATAGACAGCTTAATTAAACTTCTTAAATTCAACCATTATTGGATTAAAATAATCCTATATTTGTGAACAGCCACCTACAACAATCAAGGCACAAATAAATGAGAGAGCAGCATTATTTACATCATTGGTGATATCCGTATCGCCCGTAGGCTACACCACTGCTGTGGTCCTTACCTCCAAGCGTTGGATTACCTTCAAATTGGAAGTATAGGCAAATCTTTGGATGCCGACAGCAGTAAGACCATTGGAAGACAAAATTTGGACCGTAGCCTACAAAAGCCTATTCCTTCTTTTTTTCCCACAAACCATCAAACACATTTGGTGCGTCATCATAATGGTCTCTGACCTGTGAGACTTGCTCAGGCGGGAACAAACTTAAACTTGCACATTTTGTCAATGCTGATTTGAATGTCATTGAGAGAACAGAAAGGTGGCAAATACTTTTTTCACAAACATCCTTTCTGAATTTAAAAGTAATCCTGGAAGTAATCTACATTTTCCAATGTACAGGATCTATAATCTGATTACCATATTTTTGCAATCAGTTACATGTAACAATCCGTTACTCCCAACCATGTGTGTTTGTGTGCATGCGTATCTCTTCACCTTAACTCTGCCTCCATGGGGTGCATAACACCTCCCAGCAAATAGCAAAGACACAAACAGGCAGCCACAGTCATCAAAACTCAGAATGGATCAAAGGCAGAAGAATTGGTGGATTCAGAAAAACAATGATTATAACTGCTGTGCCTGCTTGGCTAACAACTGAGGTGAAATTCTTGAGTTTGTATCACCACATTAAGGGGTACCTTTTGAAGTCAACCTCTCTAAAAACAAAGGGAACCTATTCTCTCAGGACAAAGAGAGGGAGATTATAAAATATGTAGATGCTCCAATTCAGAATTCGACTAGCTCATCCCTTTCTTTCTAGATTGTTATGTTTGTCTTTTCTTCAAAGCGCTGTCAAGTTAATATCTCTGAAGACTTATTAAAAGCTTGGCGCTGGAGGTCCGATGGGTCTGTTGAATCACACAGTCTGAGGAGCAGAATAATGCTGCATCAAAAATATCAAGAAGAGTGAACGAGACCCGAAGCACATCAACACCTGCACCTCGGGGCTCAATCTGATTAAATCCCAGAAATCCCAGCATCTATTCTACTGCAAATATTGGTCTTTCTTCCTCACTTTTCACTTGCATGCATCAATAGAATCATATTTAATGTATGTGTAGAAAAGTTGTGGTGACTATAGTGTGTGGTCAGGAGAGATGAAAGATGTAGACTCAGCATATTAGGGAAAAGGGGTCAAGGGTCAAAGATGGTCATCTGACCTCAGAATTGATTGAGCAGACTCCAGACAGCAGACGGAGCAGGTCCTTCTCCGTGCTTTGGGCCAGTCGCACTGCCGGACGGATGCCTGTCACAATGGAGACCACTCTCCACTCGGCTCTCGTCCCCCACCTTGCACTCACATGGGGACCAGAGAGAAGGAGGCGAGTGAACCAGAGTGAGCATGTGCAATTAGGTATTACTGCTTCTATTACCAACTACTCAATCTACATCAACGCTGACACTGAAATCAGCGATCCACCTGCAAGCTATCATAGCACTGGTCAAAACTAACTCATTTGTAAATAAACAGAAGAGGTTAATTTGCAAATAAACAGGTGATGTTTTTCTATAACAGCAGAATTATTGCAATTAAGCAGTGCAGATAGACTGATTAAAGGGGTTACTACATCCATTTTGGGATTTAGAAGTTGACTAGGCAGAGCGCTCCGGTACATTTTGTAAATATTTAATCATTTTTGGTTTGAATGTTTTTATTGTATTTTTTATTTTGTATAGCCAAATGTGTATAGGTTAAGTCTGGATTACATACATTTTTTCCTCCCTGTGAATTCAGGGTAAATCAGCTTTCTCAAGATAGCTAAATAGCAATGTTTCCAAGATAGCTAGCTAGTGTATATTGAATTAAATACATCAGCCTATGTTTGCTTTCCTGACACAATGAGGAGGACTACAATAGTTAAATAAATAATAATACAAAATTATTATTACTATTATTATTATATATACCCATTGATTCTTAAAGAATATAACTTATGAATGCGTCATGAGCTGTTTTGAACTGATATACAGTGTCTTATTTTTTCCACATTTTCTTATTACAAAATGGTATTAAAATACAAAATATCAATCAATCAAATGTATTTCTAAAGCCCTTTTTATACCAGCCTGAGTCACAGAGTGCTACACAGAAACTCAACTTAAAACCCCAAACAGCAAGTAATGTAGATGTTCAGTGGTTTGCGGAAGTATTCACCCCCTTGAGATTTTTCCTATTTTGTTGCCTTACAACCTGTAATTAAAATAGATTTTGGGGGGGATTTGTATCATTTGATTTACACAACATGCCTACCACTGAAGATGTTTTATTGTGAAACCAACAAAAAATAAGACGAACAGAACTTGAGCGTGCATTACTATTCACCCCCCAAAAGTCAATACTTTGTAGAGCCATCTTTTGCAGCAATTACAGCTGCAAGTCTCTTTTGGTACGTTTTTTAAAGGGTCTATGTAGAACCCATTGCTTTACAAAGAACCCTTGTCTTTGTAAGACAAGGTTACAGTTTTTTTCCGATCAAAACGATTAATGGTAGAAACCTAATCCTCCTCAAATATCCCTTTTGGAACCCTTTTTTCTAAGAGTGTATGAATTGCAAATGAAAGTATACAGTACAATATAAGTATTTTAATGAGTCACTGGAGAGTTTATTCCTATGGTATATCTCCGAGGGGGGAATTGATCAACAAAAAGGGTGTGGAGACTATTTGAGTGTTGCTAATTTATCCACCAAGGATGACAGGGTACATTACTCTGGGCTGTGCTAGATATGTATTCCCTTTGGTCTTAATATGGATCGTTCAGGCAGCCCTTTATTGACACATAAAATTACATATTAGAACTGTAATTTAATAGGATCTCTGTGGGCCCTATATACAGTGCCTTCGGAAAGTGTTCAGACCCCTTGACTTTTTCCACATTTTGTTACATTACAGCCTTATTCTAAAATTGATTTTAAAAAATCCTCAGCAATCTAATGACAAAGCGAAAACAGGTTTAGACATTTTAGCAAATAAAAAATTATTTTAAAAGTATTACAAATTAAAAATGGATACCTTATAAGTAATCAGACCCTTTGCTACGAGACTGAAAATTGAGCTCAGGTGCATCCTGTTTCCATTGATCATCCTTGAGACGTTTCTACAACTTGATTGGAGTCCATCTGTGGTAAATTCAATTGATTGGACACGATTTGGAAAGGCACACAGCTGTCTAAATAAGGTCCCACAGTTGACAATGCATGTCCGAACATAAACGAAGCCATGAGGTCGAAGGAGCTCCGATACAGGATTGTGGGTCGAGGCACAGATCTGGGAAGGGTACCAAAACATTTCTGCAGCATGGAAGGTCCCCAAGAACACAGTGGCCTCCATCATTCCTAAATGGAAGAAGTTTGGAACCGCCAAGTCTCTTCCTAGAGCTGGCCATCCCTTGCTAAACTGAGCTATCGGGGGAGAAGGGCTTTGGTCAGAGAGGTGACCAAGAACCTGATGGTCACTCTGACAGAGCTCTAGAGATCCTCTGTGGGGGTGGAGAACCTTCTGAAGGACAACCAACTCTGCAGCACTCCACCAATCAGGCCTTCATGCTAAAGTGGCCAGACAGAAGCCACTCCACAGTAAAAGGCACATCACAGCCCGCTTCAAGTTTGCCAAAAGGCACTTAATTAAAGGCTCTCAGACCATTAGAAACAAGATTCTCTGGTCTGATAAAACCAAGATTGAACTCTTTGGCCTGAATGCCAAGTGTCACATCTGGAGGAAACCTGACACCATCCCTATGGGGAAGCATGGTGGTGGCAGCATCATGCTGTGGGGATTTATTTCAGCGGCAGGGACTGGGAGACTAATCAGGATCGAGGCAAAGATGAACAGAGAAAAGTACAGAGACATGCTTGATGAAAACCTGCTCCAGAGTGCTCAGGACCTCAGAATGGGACGAAGGTTCACCTTCCAACAGGACAACGACACTAAGCACACAGCCAAGACAACGTAGAAGTGTCTCCGGAACAAGTCCTGAATGTCCTTGAGTGGCCCAGCCAGAGACCTGAAAATAGCTGTGCAACATTGCTCCCCATCTAACCTGACAGAGCTTGAGAGGATCTGCTGAGAAGAAAGGGAGAAACTCCCCAAATATAGGTGTGCCAAACTTGTAGTGTCATACCCAAGAAGACTCAAGCCTGTAATCACTGCCAAAGGTGCTTCAACAAAGTACTGAGTAAAGGGTCTGAAGTCTGAATACTTATGTAAATGTGATATCAGATTTTATTTTTAATAAATTAGCAAAAATGTCTAAACGGTTTTTACTTTGTCATTAAAGGGTATTGTGTGTAGATTGATGTGGGGGGGAAAACAATGTAAGGTTGTAATGTACCAAAATGTGGAAAGAGTCAAGGGGTCTGAATACTTTCCGAAGGCACTGTATATATACACACGTTCATTTTATAAATAGTATAATTGCATGATATGATTGCATTTTGCGTCCCCCGTCGCCCCAAGATGAACGGTTTTGACATCTAAAGTCTTGCTTCACTACACACTTCACTGCTTTGATTGGTGCAGCTAAACCACAAGTGTCTACACTGTAATGAACAGGCACCAGCAAAATAACATTCAAGGAACTTGTTTATCTATTTTGTTCTGCAGTTGTTACATTAGTGCTGCGTTTCGTGTCCGATGAGCTCAGGGTGTTGTTACATGTAATATCAAATTTCATTCGGCACATTCTTCGTAAACAACAGGTGTAGACCAAATGTAAAATAATGCAGATAGAAAGAAAATAGAGAAATAACAGAAAAGGTAAACACCTAATAATAAATTCACAATAACTTGGCTAAATACACATGGTACCAGTACCCCGTGTATGTACAGAGCAGTCTTTCATGGGATTTCACTGAAGTCTTCTGAAAGGTGTCATGAATAATGCTGAATCTTGTTAAACACGTACATTCTTGAGATTTGCCCCATCTAATATTGTTGTTGGCAAGAATAAGGTATTGTTCAACCATTGTTTATGACCCATTGTCACGTTCCTGACCTGTTTTCTGTTGTTTTGTATGTGTTTAGTTGGTCAGGGCGTGAGTTGGGGTGGGTAGTCTATGTTATGTGTTTTCTATGTTGGGTTAATGTGTTGCCTGGTATGGTTCTCAATTAGAGGCAGGTGTGTGTCGTTTCCTCTGATTGAGAACCATATTAAGGTAGGTTGTTCTCACTGTTTGTTTGTGGGTGATTGTTCCTGTGTCTGTGTATACCACATGGGACTGTTTCATTTGTTCGTTCGTTTTAGGTAGTCTGTTCATGTTCGTGCGTTCTTCGTCTATATGTAAGTTCGTTTGTTTCAGGTCTGTTGCCTTCTGTCACGACTTCTACCGAAGTCGTTGCCTCTCCTTGTCCGGGCGGTGTTCGGCGGTCGACTTCAACGGCCTTCTAGCCATCATCGATCCATTTTTCATTTTCCATTGGTTTTGTCTTGTCTTCCCACACACCTGTTGTCAATCCCATTCATTACCTGTTGTGTATTTAACCCTCTGTTTCCCTTCATGTGTTTGTCAGAGATTGTTCTTTGTCAAGTGTTGTGTTTATGTGTATAGGTGTGCGACGGGTCATCGTACCCATATTTGTTTTATGTTTTCCTATGAGTGTTATGGAGCAGGTTACTGGGACTATAATTAAAAAACTCCATTCTACACTCTATTTGACTCTCCTGCGCCTGACTTCCCTGCCACTTATACACGCAACTGTGACACCTTCGTTTATTGTTTTGTAGTTTGTTCTAGTGTTCAGTAGTGTTTCGTCTTTCATTTAATAAATTCAGTATGTATTCATCACCCGCTGCGCCTTGGTCCGTTCATTCACCACAAGACGAACGTAACACCCATGGATTTCTGAGAAAAAGAAGACAAATGTGATTCTTATTCACTCTGACTTTTCTTTGCTTTCCACCCTGACCCAAATAGTCTGTTATAAACAGAAATCTCAGCATCTTAAACGCAACATCTTTTGTCATTAGCCTGAGTTTCTAATTGCTGTAAACAAAGATGGCTCATTAGGAATGCAACAGTATTTTAATGTGTTGATACGATTTGATTTACTTAACAACATAGGCCTTTCCTTCTGCATCATATACAACACTCTACTGGGTGTAGTTTACATAGGAGACGAATGGACCTTGGCATAAGCTAAAGTGACATTAACCTGTCTAGGACTGGAGTGCCGCTAGCGGCACCACCCCCCCCCACCCCCACTGAAAGGCAGAGCCGCGAATTTTTTTATTTTTATTTTTTTTTAAATATTTAACTTTCACACATTAAAGTCCAATACAGCTAATGAAAGACACAGATCTTGTGAATCCAGCCAACATGTCCGATTTTTAAAATGTTTTACAGGGAAGACACAATATGTAAATATGTAAATCTACTAGCTAAAGACATTAGCATAATCCACCATCTTTTCTTTGTCCACCAACACCAGTAGCTATCACCAATTCGGCTAAACTAAGATATTGATAGCCACTAACCAAGAAAAAAGCTCATCAGATGACAGTCTGATAACATATTTATGGTATAGGATAGGTTTTGTTAGAAAAATGTGCATATTTCAGGTAGATGTCATAGTTTACAATTGCACCCACCGTCACAAATGGACTAGAATAAATACAATGAGCAACGTGTTTACCTAACTACTAATCATCAAACATTTCGTAAAAATACACAGCATACACTAATCGAAAGACACAGATCCTGTGAATACAGACAATATTTCAGATTTTCTAAGTGTCTTACAGCGAAAACACAATAAATCGTTATATTAGCATAGCACATGTGCAAACATTACCCCAGCATTGATTCTAGCCAAAGAGAGCGATAACGTAAACATCGCCAAAATATATTAATTTTTTCACTAACCTTCTCAGAATTCTTCCGATGACACTCCTGTAACATCATATTACACAATCCATATACAGTTTGTTCGAAAATGTGCATATTTAGCCACCAAAATCATGGTTAGACAATGACAAAAGTTGCCCAGCTGGTCAGACAATGTCGTGCGCCATATTAGACAGTGATCTAGCCGTATACATAAATACTCATAAACATGACAAAAAAATATAGGGTGGACAGCGATTGATAGACAATTTAATTCTTAATACAATCGCTGATTTACATTTTTTAAATTATCCTTACTTTTCAATACAGTTTGCGCCAAGCGAAGCTACGTCAAACAAGATGGCGTCCTAAGCGATTAACATTTCTCGACAGAAACACGATTTATCATAATAAATTGTTCCTACTTTGAGCTGTTCTTCCATCAGAATCTTGGGCAAAGAATCCTTTCTTGGGTCTAATCGTCTTTTGGTCGAAAGCTGTCCTCTTGCCATGTAAAAATGCCCATTGCGTTCGGCATGAACTGGAACCGTGCCCAGAGATTCACAGTGTCTCAGAAATAAATGTCCAAAATGTGCCAAAATGTGTGAAATCTGACTCCATGTCAGGGAAATTGCTGTAGAATGAGTTCTGTTCCACTCAGAGACAAAATTTCAACGGCTATAGAAACTAGAGACTGTTTTCTATCCAATAATGATAATAATATGCATATTGTACGATCAAGAATTTAGTAGGAAGCCGTTTAAAAAATTACACGATTTACATAAATAGTGACAACAGCACCCCCTAGCCTCAACAGGTTAAAGCATCTAAAAATGTATGTTTTCAACACTTCATTGTCCTATTTCGGCTTTACCAGAGCTGTACACAAAAAGGGGGATATTTAGAGACTTGAAATTTGAGTCTCCCTTTGACATCAGTGAATGATTCACTAAAACATCTGAGTTTTAAATACAGCCTATAGCCAATTTCCGGTCAATCAGAAACTCTTTCTCCCTCAAGGCTTCCAGAATGTTCTTGCATGCTATGGTTTTCTCCCATCTCTCCTACTGCAACACCAGCTGGTCACAAGCAGGAGGAGAGGAACTTCATCATTTGATTTGCTATTGCTAACAAACTTGATAGTAAGTATTGTCATTGAAGACTTTTCGAACGTTAGCAAAATAGAAAAGAAAGTTACAATATCTAGTTTAATGTTAGAAATGGGATATTAAAAGTTATAGAGTGTAGTTTAATCAAAATATTTCGAACTGGAGTTACTGTTTGTAGCTAAGTAGCTAGCTAGGCTAAGAGTAGGTTATTGTTAGCTTATTTTAACATCAGTGTTAATACTGAAGACTGTCAAATATAGCGTCACAGTATCCAACAACACACACACACACACACACACACACACACACACACACACACACACACACACACACACACGTCAATAAGGTATTTGAATGGAATTATGATTGAAAGAAGAAAATAAACAGCATGGATTCTCTAAAATGCAATCTCAAGTCTCTCTCCCTGTCCTCTAACCAGGGCACCTGCACCTGTATCAGCTCCTACCTCACCCAGTGCATTTAAAATAAGCCCAATATGGAGTAGGATACAGGTGGTTCCCATGGATGAGGACCTCAACTACTCCACCCTCAATTGCAAACCTCAGCCTGACTCCGCCATAGCCGGGCCCGGAACGTGAGATGCAAGCAAGTGGAAACTTCACTGTCTTACATCCAAGCGCAGTAAGCACACATCCAGCAGGAGCTAGGCCTAAAGAGGAGCCTATTTTGGGTGGGAAGAGCCGGAAGGGTGAAACAGCCCCCAACCCAGTTGAGAGACAATGAGGTTTACCCCCACATAACCCGATAACAGAAGAGATTATTTACACAACCACAGCAGCTATCTGTGGCAGCCTCCCTGCCTCGACACTCTCAATCCAAGCTCTCCTCCTCAGAGCCTATGTAGGCCCCAACACAAGAAGGCCTGCCATTTCACCAGTCTCTGGAAGACACCTCACGGAGGAGACACGCTGTGGGATCAGAGTGACGTTCTGTTAAATCTCTCACATCCACAAAATAATCTAATTTAATGAGAATAGAGGGCCGTCAGGGCTCGTCATACCGGTCATCTCAGAGACATGGGAGTGGATGGATTGGAGTCCTATTAGAGGCCCTGAGTGACTCACAAGCTGCTTCTCTCATGTAGCGTATGAAGCTCCTTAAACTACAGGAGGTTAAACACCAAATCATAGAGGACAGTCAAGCTGACAAGGAGTGTAGGTGCTTGGATACCCAAACCTTTGGCCATGGTTTCACATGCTTGAAAAATAGCGGTACTCTAACTACACCGCTCACCAGAAGTGATGTTAAAAGTCATCCTACGTCATGGTGAGGAGGCGATGGAGACGTACAGTGCATTCATAAAGTTCAGACCCCTTTTCCACATTTTGTTACGTTATAGCATTATTCTAAAATGGATTAAAATATTTTTTCCCTCATTAATCTACACACAATACCCCATAATGACAAAGTGAAAACAGTTTAAAAAAAATATTTGCACACTTATTAAAAATAAACAGAAATACTTTATTTACATAAGTATTCAAATCCTTTGCTACGGGACTCAAAATTTAGCTCAGGGGCATCCTGTTTCCATTGATCATCATTGAGATGTTATGCAACTTGATTTGAGTCAACCTGTGGAAAATTAAATTGATTGGACATGATTTGGAAGGCACACAGTTTACCCGATCCCACAGTTGATAGAGCATGTCAGAGCAAAAACCAAGTCACGAGGTCGAAGAGCTCCGAGACAGCATTGGAAGCCGCTCCTCAGTAAAAGACACATGACAGCCTTCTTGGAGTTTGTCGATAGGCACTTCGAGGACTCTCAGACCATGAGAAATAAGATTCTCTGGTCTGATGAAACCAAGATTGAACACTTTGGCCTGAATGCCAAGTGTCACAGCTGGAGGAAACCTGACACCATCTGTATGGTGAAGCATGGGGGTGGCAGCATCATGGTGTGGGGATGTTTTCATTGACAGGGACTGGGAGACTACGCAAGATTGAGGGAAAAATGAACGGAGCAAAGTACAGAGAGATCCCTGATGAAAACCTGCTCCAGAGCGCTCAGGACCTCAGACTGGGATAATGATTCACCTTCCAACAGACCACGACCCTAAGCACACAACCAAGACAACGCAGGAGTGGCTCAAGTCTCTGAATGTCCTTCATTAGTCCAGCCAGAGCCCGTACTTAAACCCGATCGAACATCTCTGGAGAAACCTAAAAATAGCTGTGCAGCGACGCGCCCCATCCAACCTGACAGAACTTGAGAGAGAATGGGAGAAACTCCCCAAATACAGGCGTGTAGCGTCATACCTGTCCATTTGAAAAACAAATGATAGTCCCACTAAGCGCAAACCAGAATGGGATTGTCGACTGATTTATGATTTTTCAACGCCGATACCGATTATTGAAGGACCAAAAAAAGACGATACCGATTAATCAGCCAATTTTTTTATATATTTGTAATAATGACAATTACAACAATACTGAATGAACACTTATTTTAACTTAATATAATACATAAATTAAAATCAATTTAGTCTCAAATAAATAATGAAACATGTTCAATTTTGTTTAAATAATGCAAAAACACATACTGTTGGAGAAGAAAGTAAAAGTGAAACATGTGCCATGTAAAAAAGCTCATGTTTAAGTTCCTTGCTCAGAACATGAGAACATATGAAAGCTGATGGTTCCTTTTAAAACTTCTCTAGGGTAGGGGGCAGTATTTTGACATTCGGATGAAAACCGTGCCCAAAGTAAACTGCCTGTTACTCAGGCTCAGAAGCCAGTTTATGCATATCATTGGTAGACTTGGATAGAAAACACTCTAAAGTTTCCAAAACTGTTAAAATAATGTATGTGAATGTAACAGAACTGATATGGCAGGCAAAAACCTGAGAGAAATCCATCCAGGAAGTGGGATCTTTTTATGTTTGTAGTTTTCCATTGACTGCCTATGCAGATTCCAATAATTTAGGACTCAAATTGCACTTCTTATGGCTTCCACTAGATGTCAACAGTCTTTAGAAATTGTTTCAGGCTTGTGAGGGATGAGGGAGTAAGACCGCTCTGAATGAGTGGACACTGCAGTGTCCCAGAGGTTTTTCATGCGCGAGACCGAGAGCACACCTTTCTTGTTTTCCTTTTATATTGACGAAGCTTTTGTCCGGTTGAAATATTATTGATTATTATGACTAAAAACAAAGTGAGGATTGATTATAAACATTGTTTGACATGTTTCTACAAACTTTACTGATACTTTTAGGATTTTTTGTCTGCATGTTGTGCATTTGAGCCTGTGGATTACTGAACAAAACGCGCCAACAAAATGAGTTTTTTGGATATAAAGAGGGACTTTATCGAACAAAACAAACATTTATTGAGTAAATGGGAGTCTTGTGAGTGCAACCATATGAAGATCATCGATGGTAAGTGATTAAATTTATCGCTATTTCTGACATTTGTGACTACTACTACTTGGCTGGTTACTGTTTGTAATGTTTTGTGTGCTGGTCGCTGTCCTCAAATAATCGCATGGTATGCTTTCGCCGTAAAGCGTTTTTGAAATCTGACACAGAGGCTGGATTAACAATAACTTAATCTTTATGCCGATGTATAACACTTGTATGTTTTATGAATTTGTATTATGAGTATATCTGTTTTTGAATTTGGAGCTCTGCAATTTCACTGGATTTTGGTCAGGTGGGACGTTACCTGACCGTTAACATGAGTCTTCAATATTCCCAGTTAAGAAGTTTTAGGTTGTAGTTATTATAGGACTATTTCTCTCTATATCATTTGTATTTCATATACCTTTGACTATTGGATGTTCTTATAGGCACCATAGTATTGCCAGCCTAATCTCAGGAGTTGATAGGCTTGAAGTCATAAACAGCTCTGTGCTTCAAGCATTGCGAAGAGCTGCTGGCAAACACAGGAAAGTGCTTTGAACGAATTCACACAGCAACGAGCCAGGCGGCCCAAACTGCTGCATATACCCTGACTCTGCTTGCACAGAACGCAAGTGTCACGACTTCCTCTCCCTGTTCGGGCGGGGCTCGGCGGTCTGCACCCGGCTCCCTCGGGACGTGAGAGCGTGAATGCTCTTGTCTCTTGCCTCTCAGGCAAGGCTCTGGAGTGGGCCAACGTGGTCTGGAATGATGGAGACTCGGCTCGGGACCACTACCCAGAATTTAAAGTCCGTTTCATCTCAGGCAGGAGACAAGGAGTGCGCAGGACTTTGCCCTGGAGTTCCGGACCTTGGCCGCTGGCGCGGGATGGAATGACAGGGCCTTGATCGATCACTATAGGTGTAGTTTGCGTGAGGACGTCCTTAGGGAATTAGCCTGTAGAGATACCACCCTCACCTTGGACCAGCTAGTGAACATGTCTACTCGGCTGGACAACTTGCTGGCCACCCGCGGACGTACGGATCGGGCCCTGTCCGTTTCATCCCCCAGCACTTCTGCTCCAACACCTATGGAGCTCGGAGGTGCTGCAGCGAGGGCGACCAGAGGAGGAGCTCTTTCCTGCGCCAGATGTGGTCGGAGGGGGCACACAGCTGACCGGTGCTGGAGGAGCTCTTCTGGGAGTCGAGACGACAGGCAGGGCACTGTTCGGCACCCCAGGTGAGTAGGCAGCAGACTCACCCAGAGTCCTCTGTTGCTCACATGTATGTGTTGATTGCTTTTCCTGAGTTTGCCCCTCCTTCCCAGCAAAAGGCGCTAGTAGATTCAGGCGCAGCTGGGAATTTTATTGACCGTGGTTTTGCTTCTAGTCTAGGGATCCCCCTTGTTCAGGTTGATCAGCCTTTCCCAGTGCACTCCCTAGATAGCCGACCATTAGGGTCAGGGCTAATCAGGGGGGCCACGGCTCCACTGGACATGGTTAAGCTGGGGGGTCATGGGGAGAGAATTAGTCTCTTCCTTATTGATTCACCTGCGTTTCCCATGGTGCTGGGGATACCCTGGTTGGCCCGTCACAACCCCAACATTTCGTGGCAAGAGAGGGCTCTGAAGGGGTGGTCAGATGAGTGCTCAGGCAGGTGTGTAGGAGTTTCCATAGGTGCTACTACGGTGGAGAGTCCAGACCAAGTCTCCACCGTGCGCAATCCCTCAGAATATGCCGATTTGGCTCTCACCTTCTGTAAAAAGAAGGCGACTGAATTACCACCTCATCGACGAGGTGAGGTAGCTCTCCAGGAATGGAGTTGGCGAACCTTTAGTCTAGCTTTACCTTGCACGTGGACATGTGCATCACATTACAAAGGGTGGTGTTGTAGATCTCCAGGTGCAGTGTCTTACTAAAATTGTAGAGTCTTGCCCCCCACCTCCGTCACGATGGCCTCTCCGTCCCCGTGATGGTTTGTTAGAGGAGTCATCTGCCCCCCCCCCCCTCCCCCCCCCCCCGGCCGGGGCTGAATTAGGTTAATCTGTGAAAGCATGGTAGCAGGTGTTAACAAGGGAAATGAGTTGCAGGTGTGCTCAGAGTGTAGAGCTGTATAGAGATCTCTTGTGCCCAAAAGCCTATATAACATCCCTACGGCTCAGATGTGCTTGCAATTAAAAGGGACAGTTAACAAAAAAGTGCAATTAAAGGAACAGTTGACTAAAAAGTGTAAGAACAATGAGAGCCTTTTTGTACACATGCAGATGTCACTAATGTGCATTGTGTTAAAAGCGTCTAGTAATTAACTGTTTTTCGGCAAAATTTGGTGAAAGACCCAAAGGTTTCAGAAAGCCTCGTTTTCCCATTACTAAACTGAAGATTGCAATAGAATATTTATTAATGCTCCCATCTGTCACATGCACTTATGTTTTTGGTTGTTGCTATGACTGTGATATGTTGTTGTTTATCTACCCTAGTTGAATGCAGTGACTGTAATTCGCTCTGGATAAGAGCGTCTGCTGAATGACCAAAATGTACATGTAAAAGCAAACACTTGCAAAGCATGCTGGGTATTATTTTAATGAGCTCTGCCTCCAAACAAGTACACATTTGGTTGGTGCAAACCGGACCAAATCTGAACCAATTAAAGACGTCTATGTTTGGGCCAAATCAAGGCCGGTCAGGATTCGGACCAAATCTGAACCAATTATAGATATCTATGTTTGAGCCAAAAATAGCCTGGTGCGGAACAAATAAAATCAAGGCCGGTCAGGATTCGGACAAAACCTGAACCAAATATAGAAGTCTATGTAAGGACCAAATAAAGGCTGGTGGGACCAATTAAAATCAAGACCGGTCCGGACTGCATAAAAAAAAGACTAAAGAAATATGGTTAGTGGGAGGCAAATGCTTAGTGGGAGGCATCAGGAAGGACTGGGACGCAAGGTGCACCCATGCATTCACCACCTCCTCTGGTTCCTCTGCCTCCTCTTCTCTTAGATTGGCCTGTCCATAAGCCACAGCATATGTTCATATTACTGCACACTGTCAAACAAGAGCTAGGCTATAGTGTAGCGGTTAAATGCTTTGTTTATGTAAGCCTCTTACTCAGCCCTGTCAAAACTGACAAGGATTGTCAGATGATTTTAATCACAATCAAATAGCTATTTTCACCTCAAGTGCATAATGTAGGATCTTAGCACTGACAAATACCTCTACATTAACTGCCAATTACCACAAAATTGCCTTGCCCACATACTGTAATATTTCTTTGTTCTTTTCTCTCTACCCCTCTGCTCTCTGTGTTACTGTATGTACAGCAGAGCTGAGTTCAAATACTATTTGCACTATTTTTCCCATTGCAAACAAGCCAGGCTAAAGTATTTGAAATGATTTCAAATAGTATTAGAAGGGAAAAGGCACTATCATGTCAACATCCAACACTACTAAAAGTTCACTCTTCTGTCACATTATCAGTGCAATATCTGAAAAAAATGCTCGCTTTCTTCTCCCAAACCGAAGAGAATAAACAGGAAATACGGAGTCCTCCAACCAGGATTTCCTGGAAACCAGGGAATTTATCAACATTTCCCAGAATTGCATCCCTAAATTTGGTGGATGCAAGATATTTTAATGAATGGGCTCTTAAAACGTGTAAGGGGATTTGAAATACTTCTATAACCAATTGAAAATGTGTTCCAGAAATGAATGCTTAGGTGGTGTTTGTTATATAATGTCCTTTATTGCAGGATTTGTTGGCTTATTTTCCCTCAGAGAATGTCTCTTACATAGCTTAGCCAATCAGAGTCCTATTAAACACATAATGCTAGTGTCCCACTAATTTCTTCCCAAAAACCCAAAAAAAAAAGAAACTTTTGAACTTCATGAATTATTGAATAGAAACCACATTGTAAAAATGTTTTGGGATTAAACGTACAGTACAATTGTTATGCAATCAGATGCAATAAGATTGTGAGTTTGCTCAACAAAAATGTTGTTAATCAAACTCCCAATCCTATTACAGCTGGTTGTAACGGCGTTCCTCTCTCTCTTCCTGAGAAGAGGAGGTGTAGTGATCGAGCCAAGGCGCAGCAGGTTGTGAATACATGATTATTTATTAAATAAACAAAACAGACCAAACTAAGACGAAAACGAACTATACTTGATATAACTAACAAAATAACAAAACGATGTAGACAGACCTGAACAAACGAACTTACAAATACACGAAGCACGCCGACACAGGAACAGACTACATAAACGCACGAACAAACCGAAACAATCCCGTATGGTGTAACATTGACACAGAAACAGGAGACAATCACCCACAAACAAACAGTGAGAACACCCTACCTAAATATGACTCTTAATTAGAGGAGAACGCAAAACACCTGCCTCTAATTAAGAGCCATACCAGGCAACCAAAACCAACATAGAAACAGATAACATAGACTGCCCACCCAAAACACATGCCCTGACCTAAACACATACGAAAACAACATAAAACAGGTCAGGACCGTTACAGAACCCCCCCCTCAAGGTGCGAACTCCGGGCGCACCAGCACAAAGTCCAGGGGAGGGTCCGGGTGGGCAGTTGACCACGGTGGTGGCTCCGGCTCTGGACGCTGTCCCCACACCACCATAGTCACTCCCCGTTTCTGTCTTCCCCTCCCAATGACCACCCTAAAACTCACATCCCCTAAATAAACGGCCAACACCAGGAGAAGGAGCAGCACCGGGACAAGGGGCAGCACCGGGACAAGGGGCAGCACCGGGACAAGGGGCAGCACCGGGACAAGGGGCAGCACCAGGATAAGGGGCAGCACCAGGATAAAGACCAGCACCGGGATAAGGGGCAGCACCGGGATAAGGGGCAGCACCGGGATAAGGGGCAACACCGGGACAAGGGGCAGGTCCCGGCTGATATACTCTGGCAGATCCTGGCTGAGGGACTCTGGCAGGTCTATGCAGGCTGACGGCTCTCGACGCTCATGGCGGGCTGACGGCTCTCGACGCTCATGGCGGGCTGACGGCTCTCGACGCTCATGGCGGGCTGACGGCTCTCGACGCTCATGGCGGGCTGACGGCTCTCGACGCTCATGGCGGGCTGACGGCTCTCGACGCTCATGGCGGGCTGACGGCTCTCGACGCTCATGGCGGGCTGACGGCTCTCGACGCTCATGGCGGGCTGACGGCTCTCGACGCTCATGGCTCTCTGACGGCTCTGGCTGCTCATGGCTCGCTGGCGGCTCTGGCAGATCCTGTCTGGTTGGCGGCTCTGGCAGATCCTGTCTGGTTGGCGGCTCTGGCAGATCCTGTCTGGTTGGCGGCTCTGGCAGATCCTGTCTGGTTGGCGGCTCTGGCAGATCCTGTCTGGTTGGCGGCTCTGGCAGATCCTGTCTGGTTGGCGGCTCTGGCAGATCCTGTCTGGCGGACGGCTCTAGCGGCTCCTGTCTGGCGGACGGCTCTAGCGGCTCCTGTCTGGCGGACGGCTCTAGCGGCTCCTGTCTGGCGGACGGCTCTGTAGGCTCATGGCAGACGGGCGGCTTTGCAGGCTCATGGCAGACGGGCGGCTTTGCAGGCTCATGGCAGACGGGCGGCTTTGCAGGCTCATGGCAGACGGGCGGCTTTGCAGGCGCTGGGGAGACGGATGGCTCAGATGGCGCTGGGGAGACGGATGGCTCAGATGGCGCTGGGGAGACGGATGGCTCAGATGGCGCTGGAGAGACGGATGGCTCAGATGGCGCTGGAGAGACGGATGGCTCTGGCCGGATACGGCGCACTGTAGACCTGGTGCGTGGTGCCGGAACTGGAGGCACCGTGCTAAGGATAAGCACCTTCCTACTAGTGCGGGGAGCAGGGACAGGGCACACTGTACTCTCAAAGCCTACTCTATCCCTGATGCGAGGTACCGGCACTGGTGACACCGGGCTGAGGACAAGCACATCAGGATTAGTAGGGGGAGAAGATACAGTGTGTTCAGGGCTCTGGAGACGCACAGGAGGCTTAGTGCGTGGTGCCGGAACTGGAGGCACCGAACTGGATACACGCACTACAGAGAGAGTGCGTGGAGGAGGAACTGGGCTCAGGAGACGCACTGATAGCCTAGTGCGTAGTGTAGGCACTGTAGGTACTAGGCTGGGGCGGGGAGGTGGCGCCGGAAATACCGGACCGTGGAGGCGTACTGGCACTCTTGAGCATTGAGCCTGCCCAACCTTACCTGGTTGAATGCTCCCGGTCGCCCGACCAGTGCGGGGAGGTGGAATAACCCGCACCGGCCTATGTAGGCGAACCGGGGAAACCATGCGTAAGGCCGGTGCCATGTATGCCGGCCCGAGGAGACGCACTGGAGACCAGACGCGTTGAGCCGGCCTCATGACACCTGGCTCAATACCCAATCTAGCCCTACCAGTGCGGGGAGGTGGAATAACCCGCACTGGGCTATGCACTCGTACAGGAGACACCGTGCGCTCTACTGCGTAACACGGCGCCTGCCCGTACTCCCGCTCTCCACGGTAAGCCTGGGAAGTGGGCGAAGGTCTCCTACCTGCCCTTGGCCCACTACCTCTTAGCCCCCCCCCAAGAAATTTTTGGGAGTTACTTACGGGCTTTTTGGGCTTCCGTGCCAGACGTGTTCCCTCATAGCTCCGGTTCCTCTCTCCGGTAGCCTCTGCTCTCCTCAGTGCCTCCAGCTGTTCCCATGGGAGGCGATCCCTACCAGCCAGGATCTCCTCCCATGTGTAGCAACCCTTTCCGTCCAATATATCGTCCCATGTCCATTGCTCCTTCTTTTCCTGTCCCTTACTCCATTTACTCCGCTGCTTGGCTCTGGAATGGTGGTTGATTCTGTAACAGCGTTCCTCTCTCTCTTCATGAGAAGAGGTGGAGTAGTGATCGAGCCAAGGCGCAGCGGGTTGTGAATACATGATTTATTAAATAAACAAAACAGACAAAGACGAAAACGAACTATACTTGATATAACTAACAAAATAACAAAACGATGTAGACAGACCTGAACAAACGAACTTACAAATACACGAAGCACGCCGACACAGGAACAGACTACATAAACGCACGAACAAACCGAAACAATCCCGTATGGTGTAACATTGACACAGAAACAGGAGACAATCACCCACAAACAAACAGTGAGAACACCCTACCTAAATATGACTCTTAATTAGAGGAGAACGCAAAACACCTGCCTCTAATTAAGAGCCATACCAGGCAACCAAAACCAACATAGAAACAGATAATATAGACTGCCCACCCAAAACACATGCCCTGACCTAAACACATACGAAAACAACATAAAACAGGTCAGGACCGTTACACTGGTTTCCTTACAATTGTACGTTGAATTAACATAGTTTCTTTATTTTTACATTGCACTTAATTTGTATTATGCCTCAAACAGTGCAAACATAAATACATAAATATTTTCAACTTCTGGAACCTAGAAATGTATGCTCCTATTGAGTGAAAGGTTTACAACGAGTTTATATCTATACATTCTATTATTTATATTTCTATAAAATGCTTAGAAGATCAATTGGCTTAAAGGGCCACTCCGCACTTGAAACAATAACAAAGTTGACACCCCGCCTCTGTTTTGGTTAAAAAGCTAAGGAATGGGCCTGGAAATGTTTTACCACTCTCAAATTCATAGACAGAGCTATGGATGTAAGGACTGACCATATATGATTTAACCATGTTTTGAGGCTGTACAGTGTTTGTTTACATTTGCAATGCTCACAAACATTGGAGTAAAACAAGTTCATTTATTGGGTTCTGACTGGATGTGACAGTTGAATTAAGCTAATGAGGCATTTATAAAGTAAATTATATTCTTCAAGAATCATTAGGCATATATCATTAAGTCCAGAAATCGATGTAGCAACTGTAGATTGCCCCTTTGACAATCTTGCTTTACGAAATTACTGAACATGGTAAATCTGAAAAGTCTATATACTCTTCTCCCTCACTTCTGATAAAAGCATGATGTATAGAGACCGACATGTGCATAGCATGGCACTGCATGCCAAAGAGAAATACAGTAGGGAGGGATAGAGCTAGGATATAGCGGGAATAGAGAGAGGGGTAGAGAAAGAGTGGAAGGACGTGATACTGTACCTCTCGCTCTCTCTCATCTGTCACCCTTTAGGATAGCCCCAGCTGTTTACGGTTCACATGCCTTTCCTTTCAGCAGACTGAGTGGCACAGATTAGCATGTTTTTTCCTCCATTCCCTAATCCCAGTTGAGGGAAACACTTTATGTAAGGGCACCGATGGGCCATTATGCTCCTGAGGCAAGACATCTAACTCAGAGTTCTTTCGGGGTATCTCACTCACTCTCATGCATTTCTCTTTTACTCTTGCACTTTGTAGATTTTTCCTCTGTGACGAAAGACATCTGAGACTTCTTTCTGGGTATATTCCTCTCCCTGGCTTGATCTCTCCCCCTCTCCTCTCTCATGCACACATGCATTTCTCTCTTACACACATCCTTTTTCTTTGCACTCTGCACAACGCGTCACCGGGGGCAAACTACCTGCCCTCCATGACACCTACAGGAAGGCCAAAAAGATAGTCAAGGACAATAACCACCCGAACAACTGCCTGTTCACACCGCTATCATCCAGAAGGCGAGGTCAGTACAGGTGCATCAAAGCTGGGACCGAGAGACTGAAAAACAGCTTCTATCTCAAGGCCATCAGACTGCTAAACAGCAATCACTAACTCAAAGAGGCTGCTGCCTACATTGAGCCCCAATCACTGGACACTTTAATTAATGGATCACTAGTCACTTTAAACAATGCCACTTTAAATCATGTTTACATATCTTACATTACTCATATCACATGTATATACCATTTACTGCAAAAAAACACTACTCTGTACAAACATATTTACACTGTTTATGTTCTGGGTCAATTTGACCCTTTTCCTTCACTCTGTGGTCCAACTCATCCAAAACAATATCAATTGGGTTGAGGTCTGGTGATTGTGGAGGCAAGGTCATCTGATGCAGCACTCCATCACTCTCCTTCTTGGTCAAATAGCCCTTAGACAGCTTGGAGGTGTGTTTTGGGTCATTGTCCTGTTGAAAAACAAATGATAGTCCCACTAAGTGCAAACCAAATGGGATGGCATATCGCTGCAGAATGCTGTGGTAGCCGTGCTGGTTAAGTGTGCCTTTAATTTTAAATAAATCCTCGGTAGTTCAAGATGGCGCTGACAGAGAGTGCTGCCTCGGTTCTAGTCCTAAGGAAACTTTGCCGTATTCTGTTTTTTTATGCATTATTTCTTACATTGTTAGTCCAGAAAATGTTAAGTGTTATTACACACAGCTGGGAATAACTATTGGATATCAGAGCGATGTCAACTTACGAGCACTACAACCAGGATTATGACATTCCCGAAGCAGATCCTTTGTCCGCACCACCCAGGGAATTTTAACTTATTCCAGAGGACGACCCAAAACAACGCCGCCGGAGAATAGGAAGATGAAGTGGTCTTTTGGTCAGACTTCGGAGGCGCGCACACCACCCACCGCTTCCGAGTATATTACTCGCTAATGTCCGATCCCTAGATAATAAGGTAGACAAAATCAGGGCAAGGGTTGCTTTCCAGGGACACATCAGGGATTGTAACATACTTTGTTTCATGAAAACATGTCTCTATCAGGATTTGCTGTCGGAGTCGGTAAAACCACCTGGATTCTCAGTGCAGACAGGAATAAACATCTCTCCGGGAAGAAGAACGGCAGGGGTGTTCAAGATTGTTTTGGTCACACCGACTGGGATGTGTTCCGGGTAGTCTCAGAGAATTATATCGGTGTATACACTGATTCGGTGAGTGAGTTTATTAGGAAGTGTATTGGAGATGTTGTACCCACTGTGACTATTAAAACTTACCCTAACCAGAAACCGTAGATAGATGGCGGAATTTGCGCAAAACAAAGCGCGAACCACCACATTTAATCATGAAAAGGTGACTGGGAATATGGCCAAATACAAACGGTGTAGTTATTCCCTCTGCAAGGCAATCAAATAATTTGCGCAAAACTGAAAGCGCGAACCACCCCATTTAATCATGAAAAGGTGACTGGGAATATGGCCGAATACAAACGGTGTAGTTATTCCCTCTGCAAGGCAATCAAATAAGCAAAATGTCAGTATAGAGACAAGACGTATGTGGCAGGCAATCACGGACTACAAAAGGAAAACCAGCCAAAGGACACTGACGTCTTGCTTCCAGACAAACCTAACACTTCTTTGCCCACTTTGAGGATAATACAGTGCCACAGACGCGGCCCGCTACCAAAGACTATGGGCTCTCCTTCTCTTTGGCCGATGTGAGTAAGACATTTAAACGTGTTAACCCTCGCAAGGCTGCCGGTCCAGATGGCATCCCTAGCCGCGTCCTCAGAGCATGAACAGACCAGCTGCCTGGTGTGTTTACGGACATATTCAATCTCTCCCTATCCCAGTTTGCTGTCCCCACATGCTTCAAGATGGCCACCATTGTTCCTGTACCCAAGAATGCAAAGGTAATTGAACTAAATGACTATCGCCACGTAGCACTCACTTCTTTCATCATGAAGTGCTTTGAGAGACTATCACCTATAATATCACCTCCACCTTCCCTGTCAGCCTAGACCCACTCCAATTTTCTTACCGCCCCAACAGGTGCACAGACGATGCAATCGCCATCACACTGCACACTGCCCTATCCCATCTGGACAAGAGGAATACCTATGTAAGAATGCTGTTCATTGACTATAGCTCAGCATTCAACACCATAGTATCCTCCAAGCTCATCATTAACCTCTCTTGGGTAGGGTGCAGTATTTTCACGTCCGGATGAAAGGCGTGCCCAGAGTAAACTGCCTGCTACTCAGTCCCAGTTGCTAATATATGCATATTATTAGTAGTTTTGGATAGAAACACTCTGAAGTTTCTAAAATTGTTTGAATGATGTCTGTGAGTATAACAGAACTCATATGGCAGGCAAAAACCTGAGAAGTTCCACTTCCTGTTTGGATTTTTTCTGGGGGTGCCATATTTTCAACCAAGCTCTTATTGAAAATACAGAGAGATATGGATGGGTTTTCACTTCCTACTACTCACTTCCCACTAGATGTCAACAGTCAATAGAACTAAGTCTGATGACTCTAATGTGAAGGGGGGTCGAATGAGACAGAATTTAGTAATCACTGCCATGAGGTGACCATGCATTCAACACACGCGTTCACGTGAGAGGGAGCTCCGTTCCATCTCTCAATTGAAGTCGATTTAATTCTTCGGTTGGAATGTTATTCAAGATGTATGTTAACAACATTCTAAAGATAGATTCAGTACATCGTTTGCCATGTTTCTACTGACTAACGGAACGTTTGGGCATTTCGTCACGTTATAGTGGTCGCGCTTTGAGACTTTGGTTAGGTTATTTGGTAAACAATTCGAAAGTAGCTAATTTGACATAAATAACGGACATGAACGAACAAATCAAGCATTTATTGTGGACTTGGAATTCCTAGGACTGCATTCTGATTAATTCATCAAAGGTAAGGAAACATTTATCATGTATTTTCTGGTTTCTGTTGAGTCCAACATGGTGGCTAATTTGGCTAATCATCTGAGCTCCGTCTCACATTATTGCATGGTTTATATTTCCGTAAAGTTTTTTAAAAATCTGACACAGCGGTTGTATTGAGGAGAGGTATATCTATAATTCTATGTGTATTACTTGTATTATCATTTATATTTATTTTGAGTATTTCTGTTGAAACGATTTGGCTATGCAAAGTCACTTGATGTTTTTGCAACTAGTGAATCTAACGCCTCAATGTAAACTCAGATTTTTTGATATAAATATGAACTTAATCAAACAAAACATGCATGTATTGTGTAACATGAAGTCCTATGAGTGTCATCTGATGAAAATAATCGAAGGTTAGTGATTAATTATATCTCTATTCTGGTTTTTGTGAAAGCTATCTTTAGCTGGAAAAAATGGCTGTGGTTATTGTGGTTTCGTGGTGACCTAACATAATCGTTTGTAGTGCTTTCGCTGAAAAGCCTATTTGAAATCGGACACTTTGGTGGGATTAACAACAAGATTAGCTTTAAAATGATATAAGACACATGAATGTCTGAGGAATTTTAATTATGAGATTTCTGATTTTTAAATTTGGCGCCCTGCACTTTGACTGGCTGTTGTCATATCGATCCCGTTAACGGGACTGCAGCCATAAGAAGTTTTAAGTAGAAGTGAATCTAAAATCCCATGCATAACAGTTGTATCAGCAATGTTTATTTTGAGTATTTCTATAAATTGATGTGGCTCTCTGCAAAATCACCGGATGTTTTGGAACTACTGAACATAACAATGTAAACTCAGATTTTTGGATATAAATATGAACTTTACCGAACAAAACATACATGTATTGTGTAACATGAAGTCCTATGAGTGTCATCTGATGAAGATCATCAAAGGTTAGTGATTAATTTTATCTCTATTTCTGCTTTTTGTGACTGCTCTCTTTGGCTGAAAAAAATGGCTGTGTTTTTCTGTGACTAGGTGCTGACCTAACATAATTGTTTGGTGTGCTTTCGTCGTAAAGCCTTTTTGAAATCGGACACTGTGGCTGGATTTACAACAAGTGTATCTTTAAAATGGTGTAAAATACTTGTATGATTGAGGAATTTTAATTATGGGATTTCTGTTGTTTTGAATTTGGCGCCCTGCAGTTTCACTGGCTGTTGACGAGGTGAGACGTTACCGTCCCACATACCCTAGAGAGGTTAAGCTTGAGGCCCTTGGTCTCAACCCCGTGCAATTGGGTCTTGGACTTCCTGACGGGCAGCCCCCAGGGTGTGAAGGTAGGAAACAACATCTCCACTTTGCTGATCCTCAACACTGGGTCCCCACAAGGGTGCGTGCTCAGCCCCCTCCTGTTCTCCCTGTTCACCCATGACTGTGTGGCTGTGCACACCTGCAATTCAAACATCAGGTTTGCAGACGACACAACAGTAGTAGGCTTGATGACCAACAACGACGAGACAGGTGAGGGCTCTCGGAGTGTGGTGTCAGGAAAATAACCTCTAACTCAACGTCAACAAAACAAAGGAGATGATTGTAAACATCAGGAAACAGCAGAGGTAGCACCCCCTTATCCACATTGATGGGACAGCAGTGGAGAGGGTGGAAAGCTTCAAGTACCTCGGCGTACACATCACTGACAAACTGAAATGGTCCACCCACACAGACTGTGTGGTGAGGAAGGCGCAACAGCCATCAGACTGCTAAACAGCCATCACAAGCACAGAGAGGCTGCTGCCTACATACAGACTTGAAATCATTGGCCACTTTAATAAATGGAACACTGGTCAATTTAATAATGCCACTTTAATAATGTTTGCACATATTGCATTACTCATCTCATATCTATTTCATCTCCGCTCTGTCATTGCTCATCCATATATTCTTCTTCCCTTCCTTTACATAGATTTGTGTGTATTAGGTATTTGTTGTGGAATTGTTAGATATTACTTGTTAGATATTGCTGCACTGTCGGAACTAGAAGCAGAATGATTTTGCTACACTCACAATAACATCTGCTAACCATGTGTATGTGACATATAAAATGTTTTTCATTTGATTTTGACAGTGTCACCAGCAAAGCACCCCCACACCTCCTCCTCCATGCTTCACGGTGGGAACCACACATGCAGAGATCATCCGTTCACCTACTCTGCATCTCACAAAGACACGGCGGTTGGAACCAAAACTCTTACATTTGGACTCATCAGACCAAAGGACAGATTTACACTGGTCTAATTGCTCATGTTTCTTGGCCCAAGCAAGTCTCAAAATGATCTATATACTTTTGCTAACCTCTCTGGATTAAAACCAAATTAGGATAAGTGTATTACTATATTACGTATTGGATCACAAAATAATTCACATTTTACATTACCGTGTAGTTTACCAAAAAATGGTCTGACGGGGATGTGGACATACTCGGTATACAAATCCCAAAAGAAAGAAATGATCTCACTCCAATACATTTTTATAGAAAGTTAGCAAAAATAGATAAGATCTTGCTACCATGGAAAAGAAAATACCTGTCTATTTGTGGAAAAATCACCTTGATTAACTCTTTAGTCATATCACAGTTTACCTATTTTCTTATGGTTTTGCCTACACCTAGTGACCTGTTTATTAAATTATATGAACAAAGAATAATCAATTTTATTTGGAATGGCAAGCTAGACAAAATGAAAGGGCCTATTTATTTAACGAATATGAATTCGGAGGGCAGAAATGATTAAATATTAAAGCATTAGACCTCTCACTAAAGGCATCAGTCATACAAAAGATATACTTAAATCCAAACTGGTTCTCTAGTAAATTGGTAGGAATGTCTCACCCCATGTTCAAGAATGGCCTTTTTCCCTTTATTCAGATTACAACTGCTCACTTTCGGTTGTTTGAAAAGGAAATAATCTCCAAAATATCGTTATTTTTTAAACAAGCTTTAGAAAGTTGGTTGCAATTTCAATTTAATCCACCTGAAATGACAGACCAAATAATACAACAAATATTGTGGTTAAACTCAAATATACTAATTGATAATAAAAACATATTTTTCGATTAAATGTTTTAAAAACGTATAATTTTAGTGAATGATATCATAAATAGGACTGGTGGAGTTATGTCACACATGCAGCTAACACATACATATGGAAATGTCTGCTCTACCCAAAATTACAACAAACTAATTGCAGCATTACCACAAAAATGTAAGAGGCAAGTAGAAGGGGGAAAAAGTAAGGAACTTGTATCTCGGCCCTGCAATAAAGAACATAAATGGTTAAAGAAAAGTGTGATAAATAAAAACATATACCAATTTCATTTAAGGAAAAATAAATTGACAGCTGTGCCATATAAATTGCAAAATAGTTGGGAAGAGATTTTCGATGTACCCATTCCATGGCACATGGTTTATGAATTGACACGCAACACAACGCTTGATTCAAAACTTCACATTTTTCAATTTAAATTACTATACAAAATTCTTGCAACCCGTATAATGTTATATACATGGGCGATACAATCTTCCCAGCTCTGCAGATCTTGCTGTGAGGAGGCAGAGTCATTAGATCATTTATTTTGGTATTGTCCATATGTAGCTCGTTTTTCATCACAGGTCCAGGAATGGCTGAAGAATTGCAACATTTGCCTAGAACTAACACTGCAGATAGCAATACTGGTTGGTTTATAAACGCCATAGTCAATTAATCAATAACATAATCATTATTTTAGCCAAAAAAATCTTTAATTTACAATCTGTAGAAGCTATGAGAATAGAAAGGTTCAGTACCTTTGTGAAGCATCACAGCACAGTTGAAAAATATATGGCAAATAGAAATTCAAAATAGATTTTTTTAATAGATAGATGGGAGGGTTTGAATGGAACTGAAGGGTGGGACTAATAACAAGATAACCAATGTAAAACATATGGGGTCTGTAAAATGTATATAGGATCAGAAATGTTGTGAAATAGCACAGTTACAAATGGAAATGAAACTGGATGGACATCAGAAATAGAGGAAGGACTAAAAACAAACAAAATATAACTATTGTAAAAGAGATTGTGTCTGTAAAATGTGTATAATATGTATAAACTGAAGGTAGAAGCCTAAGTGTTATTGTTTATTAGTTTACTCCAATTGGGGGAGGGGTGGTAGAGTTTGTGGGGAATAATAAAGGTATATTCTAAAAAAATCTGTATTGTGTGTATATGTATGGGTATGTATAAAAAAGTATCTTCTTATTGGTGTCTTTTAGTAGTGGTTTCTTTGCAGCAATTCAACTGTTCAGAGCAGTCTCCTCTGAAGAGTTGAGATGTGTCTGTTACTTAAACTCTGTGATGCATTTATTTGGGCTGCAATCTGAGCTGCAGTTAATTACTGATTTGTGAGTCTGGTAACTCTAATGAACTTATACTCTACAGCAGAGGTAACTCTGGGTCTTCATTTCCAGTGGCGACCTCATGAGAGCCATTTTCATCATAGCGCTTAATGGTTTTTGCGACTGCAGTTGAAGAAAATGTAAAAGTTCTTGAAATGTTCCATATTGACTGACCTTCATGTCTTATAGTAATGATGGACTGTCGTTACCATTTGCTTATTTGAGCTGTTCTTGCCATAATATGGACTTGGTCTTTTACCAAATAAGGCTATCTTCTGTATACCACCCCTACCTTATCACAACATAACTCACTGGCTCAAACGCATTAAGAAGGAAAGGAATTCCAAAAATGTAACTTTTATTGAAATGCATTCCAGGTGACTACTTTATGAAGCTGGTTCAGAGAATACCAAGAGTGTGTAAAGCTGTCATCAAGGCAAATGCTGGCTACTTTGAAGAATCTCTCAAATAAAATATATTTAAATTTGTTAAACACTTTTTTGCTTACTACATGGTTCTATAAGTGTTATTTCAGTTTTGATGTCTTCACTATTATTTTACAATGTAGAAAATAGTAAAAATAAAGAAAAACCCTTGAATGAGTAGTTGTGTCCAAATGTTTGACTGGTACTGTAGATAAAAAATGTGTCACAGTAACTTTAGACACAACCCTGTACACATTAGTAGATGAGGGTGGGTTCAAGCTATGGAAAAACAGCATATCAAATCTTGTACTTGTAAAATTCTTTACCAGACCAAGCAGTAAATATTTAAGTTACAAACCTCAGCAAATTCAAATTGTCCCTGTCTCACCTCTGTATGCATCTGTCATTCCTCTCCACTCCTCTTTACCCTCTCTGTCTTCTCATGGTGCATCCCTACATGATCACTGTGAGTCTCAGTTCATGCTGCCTGGCTCTCTGCACTTTTGGTATTTTTCTATCTCTCTCGCTCGGTTGCTCGCTGAATAAGACAATGGAAATGGAAACCTGTATAAAGCTTTAATGCATGACTCACAAAATTCCAACAGCCTTATTGCTTCATCAATATTTTTATGATGTTGCTGTTTCCTAAAGGCGTGAACCCACAGGCTAAGCCTCCCCAACAAGTTCGTAAACTGACTGAAATGTAATTTCAATCTTGCTCCTGGGCTTGTGTTTTTCCAAGATCTAGTTTGAGCACTTTGGACCAGTTTGACTGCACACTGTATGCACAGTATTTGTGAGCAAGCTAGGACAGAGGGAGTGGGTGGCAGTAACCACTGATAGATCACAGACTGTGGTTGAGTGGGACAGGGTGATTATTTCTGAGCCAAGAGCATCCCTGGCATATTCCTCCCTCTGCCTTCCCTCCAGTCAGTGAGAACAACAGTAGCTCCACACACCAAAATGCCTTGGCTGGCTGTGCTTAGGCTTGTATTGAGGCTTTCTGTGCTTAATGGTGCATGGGAGGCTCTCACTGCAGTATATCCCTAACAAACATCTCTCTACAAACCTCCATGGCTGGGCCTGCAAGTCATTAGGTCTGTTTCTCGGGTTACAGGGGTAGAAACAGAGGCTAAAACCCACAGACTGGAGGATAGTAGGGAACAAAATGACAGGATATTAAGCAGACTGGACAGCTTGAGTGCTTGGCTCCAGAAATAAATAAACTCTAGTTGTGAGGTGGTGGTGATGGTTTGCGTTAAAGGCATGGTGTGAGAAGCACAGAGATGGGGACCAGCTCAATATCTCCTCATGCTTACCAATTGTGACTTGCATCAGCACGTGGATCGTGGATTCCATCCACACTTCCATTTTAATTCTGTCTTCAGGGGTCTGAATGATAATGGGGTTTTTCAAAGCCCCTTTGGCTTGAGCTCTGCGTACTCTTCACTGTTGATGAGAATCTTCTGGAGTCGATTCCCCCCATAGATTTTTCATTTGTTCTGCAGTCTGTGTCTGTGTGTGTTTCCTGGGGACTCATGCCAATTACATTGCAGTAGTTTTCGAGTTTTAAGGAGATTGTCCCTTGATCTGCATTTCTTATTGTATGTGCAAAAATGCAACGAATAAAAAGTCCATGTTAACGAAATATCCAAGTTGACTGAACTTCAAATTGGGAAATTGTTGAGCTGACATGAAATACTTCACTAACCCAATGATCTTTGATTAACTTCTCTAGGATATGTGGGACGCTAAAGTCCCACTTGGCCAAAATCCAGAAAAAATGTAGCGCGCCAAATTCAAATATATTACTATAAAAATCAATCTTTCATTAAATCACACATGAAAGACACCAAATTAAAGCTACACATGTTGTGAATCCAGCCAACATGTCTGGTTACAAAAAGGATTTACGGGGAAAGCACACCAAACAATTATGTTAGCTCAGTACATAGCCACAGAAAAACACAGCCATTTTCCCAGCAAAATATAGTAGTAACAAAAAGCAGAAATAGAGATGAAATGAATCACTAAGCTTTGATGATCTTCATCAGATGACACTCATAGGACATCATGTTACACAATACATGTATGTTTTGTTCGATAATGTGCATATTTATATCCACAAGGAGTGCCTCCTATATGCCTCCAAAATATTCAGAGAAATTGCAGAGAGCCACGTCAAATAACAGAAATACTCATCATAAACTTTGATGAAAGATACATGTTTAACATAGAATTAAAGATACACTTGTTTTTAATGCAACCGCTGTGTCAGATTTAAAAAAAAACGTATGTAAAAAGCACACCATGCAATAATCTGAGACGGCGCTCAGATTTAACAACATTTCTACGCCATGTTGGAGTCAACAGAAATACGAAATTACATCATAAATATTCCCTTACCTTTGATGATCTTCATCAGAATGCACTCCCAGGAATCCTAGTTCCACAATAAATCGTTGTTTTGTTTGATAATGTCCATTACTTATGTCCAAGTAGTTACTTTTGCTGGGCATGTGTAGTACACGTTTCCAAACGCTCGCGTAGATGCAGGCAAACGTCGGACAAAAAGTTCAAAAAGTTATATAGTCGAATAAACTGGTCAAACTAAGTAGAGAATCAATCTTCAGGTTGTTGTTATCATATATATCCAATAACGTTCCAACCGGAGCATTCCTTCGTGTCTGTAGAAGTTATGGAACGCAAGGCGATATCATGAGTAATGCGCCTGACCAGGAACTTGCATTCTGCCAGACCACTAACTCAAATAGCTGCCATCCGGCCTCACATCACACTAGAGGCTTCATTCCACGTTCTACACTGTTGACATCTAGTGGAAGGCGTAGGAAGTGCGAACAGATCCATATCTTACTGGGATGTGAATAGACGATGAGTTTAACATCGACCAGTCTCAGAATTTCCACTTCCTGTTTGGAAGTTTGCCTGCCATATGGGTTCTGTTATACTCACAGACATAATTCATTTTGTGTTTTCTATCCAATAGTAATAATAATATGCATATATTATCATCTGGGACAGAGTAGGAGGCAGTTCAATTTGGGCACGCTATTGATCCAGAGTGAAAATGCTGCCCCCAATCCCTAAAAAGTTAAATGTATTAACTCCTGTCCTGGCATCACTATTGTACAATATGCAATCAAATCAAATCAAAGCAAATTGTATTAGTCACATACACATGGTTAGCAGATGTTAATGCGAGTGTAGCGAAATGCTTGTGCTTCTAGTTCCGACAATGCAGTAATAACCAACAAGTAATCTAACCTAACAATTCCACAACTACTACCTTATACACACACAAGTGTAAAGGGATAAAGAATATGTACATAAAGATATATGAATGAGTGGTGGTACAGAACGGCATAGGCAAGATGCAGTAGATGGTATAGAGTACGGTATATACATATGAGATGAGTACTGTAGGGTATGCAAACATAAAGTGGCATAGTTTAAAGTGGCTAGTGGTACATGTATTACATAAAGATGGCAAGATGCAGTAGATGATATAGAGTACAGTATATACATATGAGATGGGTAATGTAGGGTATGTAAACATTATATTAATTAAGTGGCATTGTTTAAAGTGGCTAGTGGTACATTTTTACACAATTTTCATCAATTCCCATTTTTAAAGTGGCTGGAGTTGAGTCAGTATGTTGGCAGCGGCCGCTAAATGTTAGTGGTGGCTGTTTAACAGTCTGATGGCCTTGAGATAGAAGCTGTTTTTCAGTCTCTCGGTCCCTGCTTTGGTGCACCTGTACTGACCTCGCCTTCTGGATGGTAGCGGGGTGAACAGGCAGTGGCTTGGGTGGTTGTTGTCCTTGATGATCTTTATGGCCTTCCTGTGACATCGGGTGGTGTAGGTGTCCTGGAGGGCAGGTAGTTTGCCCCCGGTGATGCGTTCTGCAGACCTCACTACCCTCTGGAGAGCCTTACGGTTGTGGGCAGAGCAGTTGCCGTACCAGGCGGTGATACAGCCCGACAGGATGCTCTCGATTGTGCATCTGTAGAAGTTTGTGAGTGCTTTTGGTGACAAGCCGAATTTCTTCAGCCTCCTGAGGTTGAAGAGGCGCTGCTGCGCCTTCTTCACGATGCTGTCTGTGTGGGTGGACCAATTCAGTTTGTCCGTGATGTGTACACCGAGGAACTTAAAACTTTCCACCTTCTCCACTACTGACCCGTCGATGTGGATAGGGGGGTGCTCCCTCTGCTGTTTCCTGAAGTCCACAATCATCTCCTTTGTTTTGTTGACGTTGAGTGTGAGGTTATTTTCCTGACACCACACTCCGAGGGCCCTCACCTCCTCCCTGTAGGCCGTCTCGTCGTTGTTGGTAATCAAGCCTACCACTGTAGTGTCATCCGCAAACTTGATGATTGAGTTGGAGGCGTGCATGGCCACGCAGTCGTGGGTGAACAGGGAGTACAGGAGAGGGCTCAGAACGCACCCTTGTGGGGCCCCGGTGTTGAGGATCAGCGGGGTGGAGATGTTGTTACCTACCCTCACCACCTGGGGGCGGCCCGTCAGGAAGTCCAGGACCCAGTTGCACAGGGCGGGGTCGAGACCCAGGGTCTCGAGCTTGATGATGAGTTTGGAGGGTACTATGGTGTTAAATGCTGAGCTGTAATCGATGAACAGCATTCTCACATGGGTATTCCTCTTGTCCAGATGGGTTAGGGCAGTGTGCAGTGTGGTTGCGATTGCGTCGTCTGTGGACCTATTGGGTCGGTAAGCAAATTGGAGTGGGTCTAGGGTGTCAGGTAGGGTGGAGGTGATATGGTCCTTGACTAGTCTCTCAAAGCACTTCATGATGACGGAAGTGAGTGCTACGGGGCGGTAGTCGTTTAGCTCAGTTACCTTAGCTTTCTTGGGAACAGGAACAATGGTGGCCCTCTTGAAGCATGTGGGAACAGCAGACTGGGATAAGGATTGATTGAATATGTCCGTAAACACACCAGCCAGCTGGTCTGCGCATGCTCTGAGGACGCGGCTGGGAATGCCGTCTGGGCCTGCAGCCTTGCGAGGGTTAACACGTTTAAATGTTTTACTCACCTCGGCTGCAGTGAAGGAGAGCCCGCAGGTTTTGGTAGGGGGCCGTGTCACTGGCACTGTATTGTCCTCAAAGCGGGCAAAAAAGTTGTTTAGCCTGTCTGGGAGCAAGACATCCTGGTCCGCGACGGGGCTGGTTTTCTTTTTGTAATCCGTGATTGACTGTAGACCCTGCCACATACCTCTTGTGTCTGAGCTGTTGAATTGCGACTCGATTTTGTCTCTGTACTGGGACTTAGCCTGTTTGATTGCCTTGCGGAGAGAATAGCTACACTGTTTGTATTCGGTCATGCTTCCGGTCACCTTGCCCTGGTTAAAAGCAGTGGTTCGCGCTTTCAGTTTCACGCGAATGCTGCCGTCAATCCACGGTTTCTGGTTTGGGAATGTTTTAATCGTTGCTGTGGGTACGATATGATGATCACACCACGTCTCGTTAATCATAAGGCATACCCCCCCTTCCCTCTTCTTACCAGAAAGATGTTTGTTTCTGTCGGCGCGATGCATGAAGAAACCAGCTGGCTGCACCGACTCCGTTAGCGTCTCTTGAGTTAGCCATGTTTCCGTGAAGCAGAGCACGTTGCAATCCCTGATGTCTCTCTGGAATGCTACCCGTGCTCGGATTTCATCAACCTTATTGTCAAGAGACTGGACATTGGCGAGTAGTATGCTAGGGAGTGGAGCGCGATGTGCCCGTCTCCGAAGCCTGACCAAGAGACCGCTACGTTTGCCCCTTTTACGGCGCCGCATAGGGTCCCCGGCTGGGATCAGATCCATTGTATTGGGTGGAAGGCAAAACACTGGATCCGTTTCGGGAAAGTCATATTCCTGGTTATAACGATGGTGAGTTGACGTTAATCGTATATTCAGTAGTTCCTCCCGACTGTATGTAATGAAACCTAAGATTACCTGGGGTACCGATGTAAGAAAACAAAACAAAATACTGCATATTTTCCAAGGAACGCGAAGCGAGGCGGCCATCTCGGTCAGCGCCTGAAGGCTCATGTACTTACCCATGTTATCACTCCTCAATCCCGGTAAAATCAGAAGAATCAAAATACATTTGAACAGGGTCAGTGAAAAATGCAGGCAAGAAATTGAGCTAAAAACATTGTTCCGCCCCAAACATAATATAATTAGTTCAGAGTTTGTTTTGATATTTTAACTTGCGTGTTGTGGTCGCGTGTGGTGTGGGGGGACAAAATCAATTTGTGCACGATGGCGCACGTGCCCGGCTGGTTTTGGTTTCCGTGTTAGTGTATGTAAACTTCTGACCCACTGGAATTGTGATACAGTGAATTATAAGTAAAATAATCTGTCTGTAAACAATTTTTGGAAAAATGACTTGTGTCATGCACAAAGTAGATGTCCTAACCGACTTGCCAAAACTATACTTTGTTAACAACAAATTTGTGGAGTGGTTGAAAAACGAGTTTTAATGACTCCAACCTAAGTGTATGTACATTTCAGACTTCAACTGTAGTGCCACAGATACATTATTTCCATGTTTCAAATGTCCATGAATGGTAAAACCTTGTAGAATGATTTTTGTTGGTTTAAAATATATTTCACCTCCGCAAGCAAGACACTGTCCACTTCTTTGTTTGTCATGGTTATCGTTGTTATATCACATAGTTCCAGCCCAATCAGGTCGCACGACACACACACACTCACTCACTCACAGCCCAGTTCTCTCTCTCAATAACGATGCATTCCAGTCTAATTCAATCCAGCATAGACTCAGTTGACTTTGTCTTTTCCTTTCCTTTTTCCTTCATTCTGTCTTTCTCTCCAGTGCCTAAATATCCACGCCTTGTCAATATTGACAAAAGATCGGTGTAGGGCTGACCCCATTTTTTCAACTGGTCGATTGTTTGGTCGATAGGCTGTTGGTTGACCGAGATTTTTTTAGTCAAGCAGTGGCAAATACATAAATACAAAACATGTATGGCACACGAGACACCTGTCTGATTCATGCCTGGACTGAGTGGACTAATCCATTGCATAAGCCACAAGGATGGCTCACCAGTAGTAGGCTACATTCAACATTAATAACCATAATTTCTAATCTACAATGTTTGTTTATGTTCATTTCTGTTAATGCATTCAATATATTATTATCACATCACAGTCTTAGCGTTGTCATTGTTGGAGTGGACACGTTGTTTGTAGAGCGCACAACCTATGCTACACTTGTGGGGAAAAAGTTTGGGTTTATTTCATTCCATTTATGAGTTGTCAATTCATTCATTGTCTTTTGTTATGAGCACTCCTGTAAATCTTGAGTAAGAACACGCACCTGATTATGCATAGAAGTAGGCCTATGCTACTTGGTCTGCGCACAAATGTAGGCTTATAAATGTGCCCATCTGACACTGTCTGGTTGTCTTTTAACTCACCATCACTGTGCAGCTTCTCAAAGTAATTTTTTCTTCACCTCAAACAGCATGTTAACAAAATCTGTTTTTGCGTCCATTGAGAATGACAATTGTTACTCAATGTAGCTTATTTGAAGAATCTTTGCAGCCCTCTCCCTTTTGATAACCACTCATCATGAAAGGAGAAACAATGTCATGCTCTGACCAAGTGGAAACGTCATAAAAAAGGCCTCCCTGATTCAATGGTGTAAAGTACTTAAGTACCACTAAAGTAGTTGTTTTGGTATCTGTACCTTACTATTTAAATTTTGCACAACTTTTACACCATGCCCAAACCGGACGAGCGTGTACGCCATTGTGCGCAAACTGATTTTGCCCCCACACCAAACGTGATCACCACACACAGGTTGAAATATCAAAACAAACTCTGAAACAATTATATTAATTTGGGGACCGGTCGAAAAGCATTAAACATTTTTGGAAATTTAGCTAGCTAGATTGCAGTTGCTAGCTAATTTGTCCTATTTAGCTAGCTTGCTGTTGCTAGCTAATTTGTCCTCTGATATTAACACTTAATTGTTATTTTACCTGAAATGGTCCTCTTATCCATCAATTAATCCACACATAAAACAGTCAACCGAATCACCTCTAGTCATCGCTCCTCCTTCGTGGCTTTTTCTTCTTTGGACTTTATTTGGCGACAGGCATCTAACTTTCATAAAGTGTATTACCACAACTGACCGACCGACCGACATCAGTTCATCTTTCAATCAACCACATGGGTATAACCAATAAGGAGATGGCACGTGGGTATATGCTTCTATAAACTAATGAGGAGATGGGAGAGGCAGGACTTGCACCACGTTCAGCGTCACAAATAGAACTGACTTCTATTTTAGCGCTTGTCAACGCAGACGTTCGTTGGCACGCGCGAGCAGTGTGGGTGCAATGATTGAATAACCTGTGTGTACATTTATTTTTTTATGCTGACCACACCGCACGCAATGCTCATTTTACTTTTACTTCTGTCATGACTCTCCTGGGGGAGTATCAAAGCCCTCACATCAGTTGGGTAAATAGCTAACAACTACCAGAACCTGGGGTGGGGGAGGGGTGGGGGAGGGGTGGGCCAATTTTGACACCTTACCACTCGGTCGTGAATTAGGCAAGAGGGGAATCTCTCCCTTTTCTCCTCAGTATTGGGAAATAACTATTCCTTTGTTACAGAAGGTTTTGCCACCCAAAAACCTCAACATCCAACACTGAATACCGGGACAATATATTTCAACATCCGAATGGGGGGGTAAGGATGAGAGATGGAATATGGAAAATGTATGTCTATTTTGTGATGTCATTAAAAATGGTATAAAGACATTATAATGAAAAACATTGTAACTTGAGGAGCTTTTACACTATGTATATCAGGTTTACATCCTTTACGTTGTGTAGAGAATATTCTTATGACGATAGGAATGTGATTTTAGTTTTCTAACGAGATCATATGATGATGATACTTTGCCTCGTAACTAGCCACACCCCAGAGAGCGTGTCAGCCTGATGAAAACTGACCTTTTTACCCGAGGGTATAAAAGATTGTGTTAAGAATTAACATACCAGACTGAAATGACCACAAGCTGCAGCTAGGTCTACATTAGTCACGACCCTGAAAATCAACACGAGGTTGAAGAAGATGAAGTAGCCTCAAACAGTCAGTGTTACATTTGAGTAGCTGTTGTAAGTACTGTATCGATGAAAGTGTATCTAAGACCATCCGGTTACTCTTTTCAAATAATTGCTTTCATCACCGCTCTGGGGATAATTGACACTGCTGATTAGCCGTCCATGAACGACCAGTCCTCCAGAACGAGTGCAAGTAAACACAGTCAACTAAGAAGAAGGACATTGTGACCTCTTGTCTACAATCAGAGCCTTAACCTGAGAATGAAGGAAAGGCCCAACCGAACCCTTTTCACAAAGCGGAATCCTTTTCACAAAGGCCTTGGTCCAACAGACCATGCATTATGTCTTACCCAAAAAGATGGCAGTTTGGGGCAAGGTATTAGGATTACTGTGAGCGTAATTCCTAAATGTATCCAAGTGTTGCTCCTCTTTCTCTCTCGTTTTTTGTCTCTCTCTATTTAACTCTCCATCTTTTGTAACAAGTGTCATATTGTGTTAGTCTGCTAGGGAACTGTTGTCATTGTATTAAGTTTCTAATCAATTACCGATATGTGTGTGTGTGTCACATCTGCTCCTGCTACACCCTCTAGTGGACATCCGGTGTCTCCTTGACCTGCAGCTATTCCCCAAGTTCTCTACTTCTCTGTGTGTGTGATTGTGTGGTTGGAGACAGGTGTGCTGAGTGAGAGCAGTTCCCCATCAGCTGCAACCCGTTCCATAATCAAGACCTCTACAAAATACTCAGTACAGCCACTTCCACTCTGCCACATCGTAATCTCTGTTCAGTCAGTCATGCTTCTATCTATTTGTTATTATTTAAGATCCTGTATCTTGCTGTGCCTATTTTATTGCCTGATGCTGTTTCTCCTCTCACTGCAGTTTTACCACTCTGACTCTGGTTCCTGTCTCCTGTTCCACATCTCACCATCCTGCTACACTGTTCTGGATTTAACTCATCATCACTCCCTTGGATTCCCCTCCAGATCTGTTTACCTTGTCCCAACCCAGCTCACTCCAACCTCAGCCTCCACATCTGGTTTCCTACAACTCATCCAAGCTTCCCTGTATCTGCACTTCATCTCTCCCTGTGTTACAATAAATATCTTGGTTCATTCATCCCTGTTTCCTGGTCTGAGTCTGCTCTTGGGTTCCCCTGTGCTGCTCCACTTAACAGTATGTGTGTGTATCCTGTGATATCATTTAGTTTGTTAGTAAAAAAATAATCAAATCAACGTGTGGTACGGAATGATCAGTAAGACTCGGGTTTGTGCAGATTCAAGAAGTTGACCAAGTTGGACCAAGTTGATAGTTGATACAATGTGATTTATAGGATATCTATTTTTATCAGGGTATTTTTTACCCGCGGGATGCAATGTTTTTATTTGTTGGCTTTATGTAGGCTATTTTCACATTTTGGCAATAGAAGTTACTTTTAGATTTGTATCATTTAGATATGATTCTGATTAACCACACCACATTGCTTTTGAGATATGAAAACTCTATTATAAATGATGAATTGAAACTGTTCCACGAAAATATGCACATGAAAATCCTATCTGGCAGGCAGATCAGTAGAAATTGTATGATTACTTGGCCTTCCAAATGGAAAAAGTTGGACCTCTGGTGTAGCCAATTACTGGCAACTTCAAGAGCGTAACTGCAGAATCTGTGAAGGCCAGCAGGAGCAGGCAGTGGGAGGAGAAGGGTCGGGAAAAGGTTTCTTTCTTCTGGTTGGGCTATATTGATCTTTGCCTCCCTTTTTAGAAAATGGTGCTTAAAGTATCGCAGTGCTTAAAGCATCGAACAAGCTCAGTAGCCTACCTATAGTTGATTTTATTCAAACAATTTGAGTGTCTACTGTCTATGAGAAAATACCCGTTAAAATTTTTTTGACGAATCGATTGGTCGAAAGAACAGACGACTCTGTCGACCAAGATTTTTTGGGGTCGGGGACAGCCCTAGTTCGTTATAAATTGCTAAGTAACAAAGTTAGTGTGTAAAATTTGCCTGGTTGTTTTTCTGAGTTGGTTTGACTACTCAGAAATGCGACATTTTATGCTCTCTTTGTGTGTGCAAGACGTACACAGTACACATACACTATATATACAAGAGTATGTGGACACCCCTTCAAATTAGTGGATTCGGCTACTTCAGCCACACCCGTTCCTGACAGGTGTATAAAATCGAGCACACAGCCATGCAATCTCCATAGACAAATATTGTCAGTAGAATGGCCTTACTGAAGAGCTCAGTGACTTTCAACGTGGCACCATCATAGGATGCCACCTTTCCAATTTGTCAGTTCCTCAGATTTCTGCCCTGCTAGAGCTGCCCTGTCAACTGTAAGTGCTGTTATTGTAAAGTGGAAACGTCTAGGATCAACAACACGGCTTAGTCGCGAAGTGGTAGGCCACACAAGCTCACAGAACGGGACCGCCGACTGCTGAAGCGCGTAGCACGTCAAAATCATCTGTCCTCGGTTGCAACACTCACTACCAAGTTCCAAACTGCCTCTGGAAGCAACGTTAGCACAAGAACTGTTCGTTGGGACTTTCATGAAATGGGTTTCCATGGCTGAGCAACCGCACACAAGCCTAAGATCACCATGCACAATGCCAAGCGGCGGCTGGAGTGGGGTAAAGCTCACAGCCAAATTTACTCTGGAGCAGTGGAAACACGTTCTCTGGAGTGAGGAATCACACTTCACCGTCTGACGGACTAATCTGGGTTTGGCGGATGCCAGGGGAATGCTATCTGCCCGAATGCATAGTGCCAACTGTAAAGTTTGGTGGAGGAGCATCATCTGCATGGATTTAGATATCACCATCATGACAGATATGGAAGGCAATTTACAGTGCATTCGGAAAGTATTCAGACCCCTTCCATTTATTCCACATTTTGTTACGCACAGCCTTATTGTAAAATGTATTAAATAAAATGTTTCCTCATCAATCTAAACACAATACCCCATAATGACAAAGCAAAAACATATATTTTTACAAATGTTTACATATTTATTAAAAAAACATGTTACATATGACTTGTTTGCAGTTCCTACCGCTTCCACTGGAAGTCGCCAGTCTTTGGGAATTGGTTGAGGTTATTCCTTTGTGCAATGAAGAAGTACGGCCATCTTGAATCAGTGTAACGTTATGTGTACTGTTTGAGAGTTGCGCAAGACTAGAAAAGTAGCGTTAGTTTGTTGTCCTCCTGTATTGAAAACAGATAGACCCATCTTCAATTTGATCGATTATTAACGTTTAAAAATAGCTAAAGTTGTATTGCAAAAGTAGTTTGAAATGTTTTGACAAAGTTTACACAACTTTTGAGATATTTTTTAGTGACGTTGCGCAAATTGGAAGCTGTTTTTTTCTGGATCAAACGCGACAAATAAATTGACATTTTGGATATATATGGACGGAATTAATTGAACAAAAGGACAATTTTTGATGTTTATGGGACATATTGGAGTGCCAACAAAAGAAGCTCATCAAAGGTAAGGCATGATTTATATTTTATTTCTGTGTTTTGTGTTGCGCCTGCAGGGTTGAAATATGCTACACTCTCTTTGTTTACTGTTGTGTTATCATCAGATAATAGCATCTTATGCTTTCGCCGAAAAGCCTTTTTGAAATCTGACATGTCGGCTGGATTCACAACGAGTGTAGCTTCAATTTGGTATCTTACATGTGTGATTTAATGAAAGTTTGATTTTTATATCATTTTATTTGAATTTGGCGCTCTGCATTTCCCCTGGCTTTTGGCCAAGTGAGACGCAAGCTCCCCCCCTATCACTTTAACCCACTGTTCCTAGGTCGTCATTGAAAATAAGCATTTGTTCTTAAGTGACTTGCCTAGTTAAATAAAATAAAAAACACATTTGGAAAGGCACACACCTGTCTATATAAGGTCCCACAGTAGTCAGAGCAAAAACCAAGCCACGAGGTCGAAGGAATTGTCTGTAGAGCTCCGGGACAGAATTGTGTCGAGGCACAGATCTGGGTAAAAGTACCAAAACATTTCTGCAGCATTGAAGGTCCCCAAGAACACATCATTCCTAAATGGAAGAAGTTTGGAACCACCAAGACTCTTCCTAGAGCTGGCCTCCCGGCCAAACTGAGCAATCGGGGGAGAACGGGCATGGTCAGGGAGGTGACCAAGAACCCGATGGTAAATCTGACAGAGCTCCAGAGTTCCTCTGTGGAGATGGTTGTCCTTCTGGAAGGTTCTCCCATCTCCTTCTGGAAGGTTCTCCAACCAATCAAGCCTTTATGGTAGAGTGGCCAGACGGAAGCCACTCCTCAGTAAAAGGCACATGACAGCAAAACATTTGCCAAAAGGCATCTAAAAGACTCAGACCATGAGAAACAAGATTATCTGGTCTGATGAAACCAAGATTGAATTCTTTGGCCTGAAAGCCAAGCGTCACATCTGGAGGAAACCTGGCACCATCCCTATGGTGAAGCATGATGATAGCCGCATCATGCTGTGGGGATGTTTCTCAAAGGCAGGGACTGGGAGACTAGTCAGGATCGAGGGAAAGATGAACGGATCAAAATAAAAAGAGATCCTTGATGAAAACCTGCTCCAGAGCGCTCATGACTTCAGACTGGGGCTAAGGTTCACCTTCCAACAGGACAACGACCCTAAGCACACAGCCAAGACAACACAGGAGTGGCTTCAGAACAAGTCTCTGAATGTCCTTGAGTGGCCCAGCCAGAGCCCAGACTTGAACCCAATCAAACATCTCTGGAGAGACCTGAAAATAGCTGTGCAGCAACGCTCACCATCCAACCTGACAGAGCTTGAGAGGATCTGCAGAGAATAATAGGAGAAACTCCCCAAATACAGGTGTGCCAAGCTTGTAGCGTAATAACCAATTAGACTCGAGGCTGTAATCGCTGCCAAAGGTTCTTCAACAAAGTACTGAGTAAAGGGGCTGAATACAAATGTTAATGTGATATTTCAGATTTTTTTTTATACATTTGCTAAAACCTCTAAAAACCTGTTTTTGCTTTGTCAGTATGAGGTATTGTGTGTAGATTGATGAGGGGAAAAAACGATTGAATCCATTTTAGAACAAGGCTGTATTGTATCAGTGTGGAAAAAGTCAAGGGGTCCGAATACTTTCCGAATGCACGCTGAAGAGTAAGGGCCACAAAAGGTATCCCTGGGGAACCACTATTGTACAGTTGATTATTTCAAAGTGTATTCAGTCAGATAAATATAAAAGGTCAAAAGTCAGCCCAGTGTCATGGTTATTACAATTAGACACCACACACAGTAGATTACTTTTACAGAGAGGCATGACATTGCTGAAGTCAATACCACACTGCCTAATGTTGCGTTATCACAACAGTCAGTGGGTCTTTTATCTTTCCTCTCAATCTGTCTCGTCTTGCCGTTTGAGCCGACTGCTGTCTATCTGGGTGATGTATTGTTAATTCCCCTGGCGACTCAAGACATCCATTAATCATCCGAGGGAAGAACAATGCCATGACTGTTTATGGTGAAAACCTATTTTGGTATTAGAAATGCAAGTGAGGAGCATCGTGTAATTGGGTGTGAAAGTAGGCCGCTCTTTGAGCTTTTGAAGCATCAGTTTGGGTTGTTTTGAAGTCAAAAAGTTGAGGCTCTTCATCATGAACTGTACGTAAGCTTCCCAGCAAGCGACTAGCTCAGAGTTGCCTCTGTAGCTTTGATTAGGTCATGTTCTGAACCTATATAAATTAGGTTTAGCACTGGTAATTGCGTGGACTGAACATCACGCCAGCTGTCTACCCAAATGGGCTCCCAATTAGAGAGATGCTGTTTAGCCTTTACTTTGAGCAACAGAAACATCATTAAAGGCTCACTAAAGAGCTGGGCATATTCCAACATCATCATGTAACATTCGCGAAGTCTTAATAATTGGGATGGACAGAGAGAAATGGTGCAGTGTCACGTAGTCTAAACTTCAACTCGCTGTCCCACTGGCGGACGCTGATTGGACGAATAGATGGGTCGCGGGGTGGTTGGAGTTGTCAACAAAGCAGCATGACAGATATATGATGCCAATTTTTCGAAAATAGTGGTAGTTTCTTTGAGAAGATGTGTAAAGTGATCTGTGCATTTGAACAACAGCAGAAATACACCTGTTTCACTTTTGCTTGTCAAAAAACAAATTACCTTTGCTGCACATGCTGCCACTGTTTTGAACAGATTAGATTATACTATTTAGAACAAGCAAGAAGCTCATGAACAAATTAGTGCACCAGAGATATAACAAGCATGCAGGGGCAATAAGTGATAACACATTATCTAACTGGAAATAGCTAACATGATTTCACAAAGCATGATGCGTTAGCCAGTTACCTTTCCTTCTGAAATAACGTCATATTTCCAAGTTAGTCAGATATTAGTTTAGAAATTGGCATAGGAGCTAGCTAGCTGCTTATCAAAGTTAGATAACTGGTTAATGTTCTTTTTTGACAAAATAATTGGCCAAGCTAATTCTCAATGTTTCTCAAAATTACCATTACTGGCTAATTAATTGAATAATGCTTTGTGATACACCCGGTTTTATGCTGTTTTAGTCCACACACCATGTCGCCCTGTCACCTACAGTAAACCCTGATGAACACCATGGGGAAGAAGTAATAAAATTGGCGAGCCACAATCATGCTTTTTTGTACGACCAGATCCACAATGAGGTTATAGCTAGTGTATCCCTCTGTCCTTCTATTCTTTTTGGATGTAGATTTTTATCAGGTCCGAGTGTCACGCTTGTTGAAATGAGTGGACCAAGGCGCAGCGTGCGTAGAGTTCCACATGTTTAATAAATATGAAACTCACCAAAAACAATACAGACGAAAACGAAACGTGACATTCTGGGCTGCTCACAGGCAGCTACACAAAAACAAGATCCCACAACACACAGGTGGGTAAAGGCTGCCTAAATATGATCCCCAATCAGAGACAACAACATCAGCTGCCTCAGATGGGGAACCATACCAGGCCAACATAGAAATAACAAAACTAGAATGCCCACCCTAGTCAGACCCTGACCAAACCAAAATAGAGAATAAAAAGGCTCTCTAAGGTCAGGGCGTAACACCAAGGCTCCCATTAGTGTTAGGATTATTTATTGACAAGTTAATTCGAATTTGCTTTAGCTCCATCTGTACCTGATAGAGAAGATCTAGTCTAACGTGCGGTAGTAAGCCTTCTGGCACAAAAGACTGATTGGGAGGGAGACTAGAGCAGACACAGAAGTTCTGACTGAACGCACATTTGAGCACCCCAGGACGGTCCATTTACTTTGTGCTATAATGATTTTTACGAACATTTAAAACATAATCTATATACGGTATATAAACTCAGCAAAAAAAGAAACGTCCCTTTTTCAGGACCCTGTCTTTCAAAGATAATTCGTCAAAATCCAAATAACTTCACAGATCTCCATTGTAATGGGTTTAAACACTGCTTCCCATGCTTGTTCAATGAACCATAAACAATTAATGAACATGCACCTGTGGAACAGTCGTTACGACACGAACAGCTTACAGACGGTAGGCAATTAAGGTCACAGTTATGAAAACTTAGAACATGATAGAGGCCTTTCTACTGACTCTGAAAAAACACTAAAATAAAGATGCCTAAGATGCCCTGCTCATCTGCGTGAACGTGCCTTAGGCATGATGCAAGGAGGCATGAGGACTGCAGATGTGGCCAGGGCAACAAATAGAACTGTCCGTACTGTGAGATGCCGAAGACAGAGTTACAGGGAGACAGGATGGACAGCTGATTGTCCTCGCAGTGGCAGACCACGTGTAACAACACCTGCACAGGATCGGGCACATCGGAACCTCACACCTGCGGGACAGGTACAGGATGGCAACAACAACTGCCCGAGTTATACCACGAATGCACAATCCCTCCATTAGTGCTCAGAATGTCTGCAATAGGGTGATAGAGGCTGGACTGAGGGCTTGTAGGCCTGTTGTAAGGCAGTTCCTCACCAGAAATTGCCGGCAATAACATCGCCTATGGGCACAAACACACAGTCACTGGATCAGACAGGACTGGCAAAAAGTGCTCTTCTCTGACGAGTCACGGTTTTGTCTCACCAGGGATGATGGTCGGATTCACATTTATCGTCTAAGGAATGAGCGTTACACCAAGGCCTGTACTCTGGAGCGGGATCGATTTGGAGGTGGTGGGTCTGTCATGGTCTGGGGCGGTGTGTCACAGCATCATTAGACTAAGTTTGTTGCCATTGCAGGCAATCTCAACGCTGTGCGTTACATGGAAGACATCCTCCTCCCTCATGATGTACCCTTCCTACAGGCTCATCCTGACATAACCCTCCAGCATGACAATGCCACCAGCCATACTGCTCGTTCTGTGCGTGATTTCCTGCAAGACAGGAATGTCAGTGTTCTGCCATGGCCAGCGAAGAGCCCGGATATCAATCCCATTGACCACGTCTGGGACCTGTCAGAGGGTGAGGGCCAGGGCCATTCCCCCTAGAGATGCCTGGGAACTTGCAGGTGCCTTGGTGGAAGAATGGGGTAACATCTCACAGCAAGAACTGGCAAATCTTGTGTGTCCATTAGAAGGAGATGCACTGCAGTACTTAATGTAGCTGGTGGCAACACCAGATACTAACTGTTACTTTTGATGTTGACCTCCCCTTTGTTCAGAGACACATTATTCCATTTCTAATAGTCACATGTCTGTGCAACTTGTTCAGTTTATGTCTCAGTTGTTGAATCTTGTTGTGTTCATTCAAATGTTAAATTTGCTGAAAATAAACGCAGTTGACAGTGAGAGGACTTTTCTTTTTTTTGCTGAGTTTACATACACTACAGGTCAAATGTTTTAGAACACCAACTCATGCAAGGTTTTTTTTTTTACTTTTACTATTTTACTATTTTCTACATTGTAGAATAATAGTGAAGACATCAAAACTATGAGATAACACATATGGAATCATGTAGTAACCAAAAAAGTGTTGAACAATCAAAATATATTTGAGATTCTTCAAATAGCCACCCTTTGCCTTGATGACTGCTTTGCACACTCTTGGTGGTCTCTCAACCGGCTTCAGCTGGAATGCATTTCCAACAGTCTTGAAGGAGTTCCCACATATGCTGAGCACTTGTTGGCTGCTTTTCCTTCACTCTGCGGTCCAACTCATCCCAAACCATCTCAAAGTGGTTGAGGTCGGGGGATTGTGGAAGTCAGGTCTGATGCATAACTCCATCACACTCCTTCTTGGTAAAATAGCCATTTCACAGCCTGGAGGTGTGTTAGGTCATTGTCCTGTTGAAAACAAATGATAGTTTACCCAAACCAGATGGGATGGTGTATCGCTGCAGAATGCTGTGGTAGCCATGCTGGTTAAGTGTGCTTTGAATTCTAAATAAATCACAGTGTCACCAGCAAAGCACCCCCATACCATAACACTTCCTCCTCCATGCTTTATGGTGGGAAATACAGAAGCGGAGATCATCTGTTCACCCACACCACGTCTCAGAAAGACATGGCGGTTGGAACCAAAAATCTCCAATTTGGACTCCATACCGAAGGACAAATTTCAACTGGTCTAATGTCCATTGCTCATGTTTCTTAGCCCAAGCAAGTCTCTTCTTACTATTGGTGTCCTTTAGTAGTGGTTTCTTTGCCGCAATTCGACCACAAAGGCCTGATTCAGGCAGTCTCCTCTGAACAGTTGATGTTGATGTGTCTGTTATTTGAACTAAATTAAGCATTTATTTGGGCTGCAATTTCTGAGGCTGGTAACTCTAATGATCTTGTCCTCTGCAGCAGAGGTAACTCTGGGTCTTCCTTTCCTGTGGTAGTCCTCATGAGAGCCAGTTTCATCATAGCGCTTGATAGTTTTTGCGATTGCACTTGAAGAAACTTTCAAAGTTCTTGACATTTTCCGTATTGATTGACATTCATGTCTTAAAGTAATGATGGACTGTCGTTTCTCTTTGCTTATTTGAGCTGTTCTTGCCATAATACAGACTTGGTCTTTTACCAAATAGGGCTATCTTCTGTATACACCCTTACTTTGTCACAACACAACTGATTGGCTCAAACGCATTAAGAAAGAAAGAAATCCCAATGCATTCCAGGTGACTACCTCATGAAGCTGGTTGAGAAAATGCCAAGAGTGTGTAAAGCTGTCATCAAGGCAAAGGGTGACTATTTGAGAATATAAAATATAAAATATATTTTGATTTGTTTAACACTTTTTTGGTTAATACATGATTCCATAGTTTTGATGTCTTCACTATTATTCAATGTAGAAAATAGTAAAAATTAAAGAAACACCTTTGAATGAGTAGGTGTTCTAAAACTTTTGACTGGTAGTTCATGTATATATATATGTATATATATATGATTTGTTTTAAATAAATCTGAACTTTTGGGGGGACCAATCACAAGTGGGGTGCCGCCCCAAAACACCATAATGGGCGGGCCTCTATTTCTCTGTCCCTTCCTAAATGATCAGTTTTCTTGTACCAGCTGTAAAAGGGGCCCAGAAACACTTCACCACCCATCAATCTTCCCACACCTTGTCCCTTTCAGAGAGGACAACATTTAATTTATCACCATATCTCTGCATATGAAAGTAGATTTATTCACAAACAGTCAGCGTCTTCAGACACAAACCATTACTCATACTGAAAACCAGGGAGGGGAGGCTTTAACTTGCTTTAGCGATATCCTTTAAAAGGATGAAGGGGCAAGATTACGCTTGGTAGACGAGCAGAAAAACAGCTGCTGTGTCCTGAGGCAAAGTTAGTTCTGAGAGATTACACAGTGCAGATATCGTGCTTGACAGGGCTTTGTAGTCCCTCACATTACTCTGCGATCTGGCAGACCTGCTCATCAGACATGGAGTACACCCCTGTCACCTGATCTGTTAGGATGATTCTGGAACCCAAATGACAGCAACTCAGAGAAAAGAGTGGTGGAAACTGTAGCTACTGTGTTTAGGGCAGAGATACAGGAAAGATGCTGTGCAAGAAGAGATGCCGTGCAGAGAGAGTAACATGCTGACCAGACGGCTCGCGTGTGTGCAATCGAGCCCACGCTGATTTATTCCACCCACACGCAGGTTGAACTATCAAAACAAACTCTGAACTATATGTATTTGGGGACAGGTCGAAAAGCATTGAACATTTATGTCAATTTAGCTAGCTAGCTTCCTGTTGCTTTCTAGTTTGTCTTGGGATATAAACATTGGGTTGTTATTTTACCTGAAATGCACAAGGTCCTTGTCACGCCCTGACCATAGTTTGCTTTGTATGTTTCTATGTTTTGTTTGGTCAGGGTGTGATGTGAGTGGGCATTCTATGTTGTATGTCTGTTTCTATGTGTTTGGCCTGATATGGTTCTCAATCAGAGGCAGGTGTCAGTCGTTGTCTCTGATTGGGAGCCATATTTAGGTAGCTTGTTTTGTCATTGTGGGTTGTGGGTGATTGTACCTGTTTCCTGTGTCTTTGTGTATGTCACCAGACAGGACTGTTTTGTTTTCATTCGTTCACTTTGTTGTTTTTGTTTTAGTATTCTATTTTCTTTATTAAAATATGGACACTTACCACGCTGCGCATTGGTCCTCCAATCCTTCCTACTATTCCTCCTCAGAAGAGGAGGAAGACGAGTGTTACAGTCCTCTACTCCAACAATTAATTCACAGATAAAAGGGTAAACGTTTGTTTCTAGTAATCTCTTCTCCTTCTTTTCCTTTGGATGGCGGTTGGCAACCAACTTTTAGGTGCATTACCACTACCAACTGGACTGGAGTGTGGACCTCAGTTCATCTTTCAATCACCCACAATGAGGAGATGGCACGTGGGTATATGCTCCTAAAAACCAATGAGAAGATGGGAGAGGCGGGACATGCAGTGCTTCAAGCGTTACAAATAGAACCAAGTTCTACTTTAGCGCCTGGCTACGCATACGCTCTTTGACGTGCGCAAGCAATGTGGGTGCAATGATTGAATAACATTGCACCCACGTGAGCAGTGTGGTCAGCGTGTTAGAGTTGACGAGATTCAGATGAATGTGCATTTTTGGTGTTGTGCAGTATGTGTGGCAACTGTACGGCTACACTCACATTGACTCAGATGTTTACTGTATATTTGTCTAATATTCACACAGATGTACTATACATATTACCCAAGAGGGCTGTATACATGTACAGTTGTTTATACTGTATGAGTGCATGGTGAATACAGTACAATATCAGTATAAGTTGCTGTTTCTCTGCTGAGGTGGAGGAGGCACTTTATTCAGACTAGATGTAACATTGCAAAAGTAAATCCAGGACACTCAAATTAGTATGATATTTTACATTTGGTATGGTTACATAAGATAGTAGGTTACTTAAGCAAAAAAATTAAAAGTAGGTTGGTTGGTCAGGGTGGATGGGTAGGCGTACAATGTGAATGTCTAACAACCAGAAGGTTGTGTGTTCAAATCTCATCACGGAAAACTTTAGCATTTGAGCTACTTACTTACTTTTTTAAAGCTATTTTGTGACTAAACTCAGCAAAAAAAGAAACGTCCTCTCACTGTCAACTGCGTTTATTTTCAGCAAACTTACATCCCAACCCACATCCCTCCTGCAATCTCAGAATGTGAGATAACTAGTGACCCCTGTTTACTGAGAATAAGGTGTTTTTTACGGAATGCTTGACCTTGTGTGTAAATTTGTGTTTGATGATTTTCACAGATTAGTGACGTGTGAAGGAATAGGTCATATTCAGGGTATAAGATTGGAGATGGCGCTGTAAAAGTTGAAGTCTCTTTTCAGTCTTATGTTGATTTTTACATTGGATAAAAGTACAGACTCAGAGCTTCAAAATGGCATATTGTACACTGTGGTTAGAGGAAACACGGTGAAGTAATGATGGTTTCGAAGTTGATACATTTATAATCCTTGTAATGGTGGTTCTCCTCCTCTTCAACCGAAGAGGAGGAGTAGTGATTGAACCAAGGTGCAGCGGGTTGTGAATACATAATTTAATAAAGACATGACAAAACAGTGAAGACAGAAAACGACCTAGACTTGAATAAACTACAAAATAACAAAACCGAAATGTATAGACAGACCTGAACAAGACGAACTTACAAATAACGCGAAGAACACACGAACAGGGAAAAATAGACTACACAAAATGGCGATGTACAAAACAAACAGTCCCGTATGGTGCGACAAACACTGACACAGGAGACAACCACCCACATCGAACACTGTGAAACAACCTACCTAAATATGACTCTCAATTAGAGGAAAACGCCAAACACCTGCCTCTAATTAAGAGCCATACCAGGCAACCCTTAAACCAACATAGAAACAGAAAACATAGAATGCCCACCCAAACTCACGTCCTGACCAACTAACACATACAACAAACTAACAGAAATAGGTCAGGAACGTGACAATCCTACAGTATTTAGAAGAAAAAGGCATTCAAACTTTTTGCTGGGATTTTTACACTTTTCTACATTCATCCTTGGGAGACATACATTTAGAAAAGGGTTACTTTCACCAAATTGCCAAACATTGATTTTCTGAACGTTATCTCACCAACTTACCCCAATAGGAAAACAATTTAGAGTATTAAATAGCCTATTGCTGTGTAATAAAGATAACCTTTCACATTGAATGACTACAGTGCTGTTCTTTGTTTACGCCCATTTAGCATCATTCAGACCCTCTAAAGCCTTAGACCCACCCATCTCTTAAATAATTCACATTGGAAGACATGCGACTGTGGCGAAGTGCTAAAGCAGTGAGGTAGTACTTAAAAAAACAAAGAAAGATTTCAACAAAATTATTTATTAACTTCAGGCACTAAAGGTAGTAGCCTACAATTAGGAACAACTTAAAACACACAAACACATAAAGGTAAAAACAAAATCTAGACCAAGGCCTATATCATAAGATTATTCCAGTAACTTGGTTCAGGTCATGTTATGTTAGGAACAAAGGAATCTAGCCTGAGCCAATATTTCTGTCCTGCCCTTTGGAGCAGGACATGTAATGTTCAAGCCCTTTTCATTGCAAAGTCCTGATCTTCTCAAAAATATATATTGGCCGGGTTGCGTCCAGTCCGGGTGATGCTTTCACATCTCAGGGAGGAAGGACGTCAACATAGCACAGGAACTGAAACCAGGTTCCATCTGAGTGGAAGCTCCTTAGCCACAACAACACTGGGATCCAGACAAATAAAGCTGTAAAGGAGGACAGCAGACAAAAAATAGACAAGATATTGAAACCTGCATACCAGCAATAACAATCATTGACCCCCAAATTCAAGTATTAAGCTCAAAGTACAAAGAAAAAAATACTTGAAGTGTTGCTTGTTCACCCTCGATCATGTCCTTGTTCTGGTGTCAGAGAGCAGGTTTATGCTGAAAGACTAAATCCAGAAAGAAAAAAATTAATGTCCTATAGCTTGTTATTTCCTGTTGACTGCTACAGCTGTACTAAAATGCCATGTACATACTTAAATTGCTTACAGCCCAACAATGGCAATGCAGACACAAGATAACTAGCTAGATTTAGCAAACATTTAACCTCACAATTACCAGTTGGTTAGATGTAAATTGTTAGATGTAAATTGCTAGCCAGCTAGTTGAACATGCAAAAGACCAACCTCAAAATCTATAATCCAATAGCTAGCTAGATATTTAGCTATCATTTCATTGTGGCTAGCTAGCCAACTTAGCTTGCTAGTTGTTTGCCATTCACACCACAGAGGCAATTTTTAGTAGCTAGCTGGTTAAACATGACAAACTGGCCAACATTAAAAAGAGGATTGTCATGTAATGCATGCCTTAGCATATCAGCAATCAACATTAACAGTAGAATGCAAATAGCCAGCTCAGCTAGTTGGCTTAATGTTGCTTCATCCCGCAACAAGCCATCTGTAAACACTGTTTTTTGCGGGATGAAGCAAGCTATAATGGTACCTGTATGCAACAATCTAGCTAGCTAGCTATATAGCTAAAAATAGCTAGCAATGAAAACAACTTTTGATACAGTTGAGACAATAACGTATGTACATCAAATCAAATTTTCTTGGTCACATACACATGGTTAGCAGATGTTATTGCGAGTGTAGCGAAATTCTTGTGCTTCTAATTCTGACAGTGCACCATTATCTAACAATTAATATCTGACAATTTCACAACAAATACCTAATACACACAAATATACTTTAAGTAAGGACTGGAATAAGAAAATATAAAACATGAATATATGAATGAGCAATGTCAGAGCGGCATAGGCTAAGATGCAATGGACAGTATTGAATACATACAGTTGAAGTTGGAAGTTTATATACACCTAAGCCAAATACATTTCAACTCAGTTTTTCACAATTCCTGACATTTAATCCAAATAAAAATTCCCTGTCTTAGGTCAGTTAGGATCACCACTTTATTTTAAAAATGTGAAATGTCAGAATAATAGTAGAGAGAATGATTTATTTCAGCTTTTATTTATTTTATCACATTCCCAGTGGGTCAGAAGTTTACATACACTCAATTAGTATGTGGTAGCATTTGTTTTACTTGGGTCGAACGTTTTGGGTAGCCTTCCACAAGCTTCCCACAATAAGTTCCTCCTGACAGAGCTGGTGTAACTGAGTCAGGTTTGTAAGCCTCCTTGCTCGCACATGCTTTTTCAGTTCTGCCCACACATTTTCTATAGGATTGAGGTCAGGGCTTTATGATGGCCACTCCAATACAGTGACTTTGTTGTCCTTAAGCCATTTTGCCACAACTTTGTAAGTATGATTGGGGTCGTGGTACATTTGGAAGACCCATTTGCGACCAAGCTTAAACTTCCTGACTGATGTCTTGAGATGTTGCTTCAATATATATACCTAATTTTCCTAACTCATGATGCCATCTATTTTGTGATGTGCACCAGTCCCTCCTGCAGCAAAGCACCCTCACAGCAGGATGCTGCCACCCCCGTGCTTCAGGGTTGGGATGGTGTTCTTTGTCTTGCAAGCCTCCCCCTTTTTCCTCCAAACATAACGATGGTCATAATGGCCAAAAAAGTTATATTTCTGTTTCATCAGACCAGAGGACATTTTTCTAAAAAGTACAATCTTTGTCCCCATGTGCAGTTGCAAACCATAGTCTGGCTTTTTTATGATGGTTTTGGAGCAGTGGCTTTTTCCTTGCTGAGCGGCCTTTCAGGTTATGTCGATATAGGACTCGTTTTACTGTGGATATAGCTGCTTTGTACCTGTTTCCTACAGCATCTTCACAAGGTCCTTTGCTGTTGTTCTGGGATTGATTTGCACTTTTCGCACCAAAGTACGTTTATCTCTAGGAGACAGAACGCGTCTCCTTCCTGAGCGGTATCACGCCTGGTGGTTCCATGGTATTTATACTTGCGTACTATTGTTTGTACGGATGAACGTGGTACCTTCAGGTGTTTGGAAATTGCTGCCAAGGACGAACCAGACTTGTGGATGTCTACACATTTTTTCTTTGCTGATTTCTTTTGATTTTACCATGATGTCAAGCAAAGAGCCACTGAGATTGAAGGTAAGCCTTGAAATACATTCACAGGTACACCTCCAATTGACTCAAATGATGTCATTTAGCCTTTCAGAAGCTTCGAAAGCCATGACATAATTTTCTGGAATTTTCCAAGCAGTTTAAAGGCACAGTCAACTTGGTGTATGTAATTAATAAGTTAAATATTCTGTTTGTAAACAATTGTTGGAAGAATTACTTGTGTCATGCACAAAGTAGATGTCCTAACCGACTTCCCAAAACTATAGTTTGTGACCAAGAAATTTGTGGCGTGGTTGAAAAACAAGTTTTAATGACTCCAACCTAAGTATGTAAACTTCCCACTTCAACTGTATGATATGAGTAATGCAAGATATGTAAACATTATTAAAGTGGCAATAAATGTAGCTATCTTTCCCACTCGTCTTCAACTAGTTCAGACTGCTTTAGCCAGAGTAGACAGCTGTGTCGATACCAGCAGCTGGATTCAGGACAACACTGGTATTCCCTGTCTAAACAGCTTAGTGATTTCACATTTTATTTCTATTTACAGATTACATACACGTTTGTTATTAAGGCACATGGAAGTTCACATGTTCAAATGCCTCTCCTGTGAAGTAGTGACGTGTTGCATCATACGCCCAGCTTCCAGTAACGGGTCACATTTATTCTAGAACCCTATAAACCTCTAAGTGTGGTGTCCCTTTTTTCATGTCCAGTAAAAGGGTTAATTGTCACTTTCTTGAGTGTGATACGCTCAGGATTTGAAAGGTGTTATATATATAGTCCCCAAAAGACGCATGTTTTGAATGATTTTCAACTGTAATGTTTTTTCATAGAGTGTTGAACATGGTCTACTGACCATGACACTTGTGGGGGTCATAGACCAAAACGGAGGGAAAAAATAGTGTTCGTGAGTCTCCCCTTTCCACATATTAGTTTGTAGCCCAAATAGTTTAGACGCTACAGACAGAAGTTGGCATATTAGCAATACCGACTTCAGATGAGACCCAATTAAATGTACAGAAATAGACAACAAAAACAACTATTTTGTGATCATTTATGGCCCTACTGGGTCCATTAAGTCCATCGTAAATGCTTTGTTCTATGTTTGAATTGTTTGTCATCTTTAGGGATATGAAGTGGCCACTTTTCTTTCAAGTGTTCAAATCAAGCATTCTGAGAGACACTATTTGCCCTCATGTTGGCATGCATCTCCAAAGAATTTCCTGTTTAAAGCAAATCATTTGTGACACATCTCCTCTCAAATGTGGCCTACGTGCATGTAGCTTTGTGAACAACATTATTATACCACATTTAAGACTTTATTATTCAATGGTCCAATGGAAAAGGCTGGTTTGTTTGGTACACATTTCTTCAAGTTGGTCTGTAGGGCAGTCCCATTTGTGGTGAAAACTGTGAATTTAGGACACTCCTGTGACCGTGCAAAAAAAAAGTTTAATAGCCCACTGCTGTGAGGTGTTAGAGATGGTTTTGTAGTGTGGTTCATCCTTGTTAAAAGGAGTGTTTGTCAGTTTTCCGGAAGTGTGTCTTTCCCTAATTATGGGGGAATAAGCACCATAAATGAGGCACACCAGTTTGAATGTTCTTGAGCCTCTTTGGCCATGCCTTGTGATGCCAGGGTGTGTGTTTGCTGATGTGTGAGGGGGAAAAAAGTAGAATCTGCACTTACTGTAGCTAAAGTCTAAGCGTTGTTTGTGTTAAAAACATGGGCGGTGGGAAAATGTTGAAAGAGAGGAAGCCACAAACACAAAGAGACAGGACGAACAAGACAGGGAAACAGTAAAACATAAAGAGAGGAAAAAATTGTAAAGTGGGAAGAAAAAAGGGGACTAATGGTGTGGGAACAAATCATACTGTGTGCTCACAGCTCCTCAAAATTAATGATGTTCAGATTTGGCTATGCAGGCAATGCAGCTGTCTTTGAGAAACTTTTGAAAAAAGGAAAGAAAAGCTTTCCTCCCGCCCAACGGTTCTTTCAGCAAAACAAATAAAAATGTTTTGGGTGAAGCCGCATGAAATGTCTAGGGGCTTGTTGAAGGTCTAGATGTGCAATTGAACAAGCAAGTGGTATAATGACTCACTGCAGTAGGCTCACAGTGTGAAGAAAGACACTGATACTAGCAAATTAGAGTAGAGCCTTAGAAAGATCATACATTTTACTCATCAGACGTGACGGGTGCCAATTAAGGGTCAGATGCACAGATGCAGGTTAAGCCTGCACATGGACCGAGTGGCTGATGATTTTGTATGATATTGTTTCTGGACATCGCCTATTTTAGTCCTGCATTGTTTCAATGCTTCATGAAATCCTTTTCTTTAATGGATTGATAGCATTCAACTGCTTTTCTCCTTCCCCCCCTTCTGACACCCAGGTGGCGTCATGCATCTCTGCGTGCCCGGCAGATACAGTATCTCAGTTTGGATGTCGCCCCTCCACCTCAACCTCGACAAGAAGGAGCTGCTCTTCCTCCCGGGGAAGGCCTGCCTGCTCCAAGACCTCTCCATCACGGTTAACAACTCCACGGTGTCCCCCCTCCCACTACTAAGTATCTTGACGTGACCCTGGACAACACTCTGTCGTTCTCTGCAAACATCAAATCAGTGACTAGCTCCTGCAGGTTCATGCTCTACAATATCCATAGAGTATGAACCTACCTCACACAGGAAGCAGCACAGGTCCTAATCCAGGCACTTGTTATCTCCCGTCTGGACTACTGCAACTCGCTGTTGGATGGGCTCGCAACTTGTGCCATCAAACCCATAAAACTTATCCAGAGTTGCTCGCAGCCTGCTTGGTATTCAACCTTCCCAAGTTCGCCTATGTCACCCCGCTCCTACGCACACTCCACTGGCTTCCAGTCGAAGCTCGCATCCACTACAAGACCATGGTGCTTGCTTACAGAGCAGGAAGAGGAACTGCTCCTCCCTACCTTCAGGCTATGCTCAAACCCTACAACCCAACCCAAATTCAAGTCTACATTTTTTCATTACGTTTTGCCAGCAATCACTCTATGGTTTCTATGGTTAATTTGCACGTCACTGCTCAGCCCATTGCTTGGGTACAATTAACACAAAAACTCTCCTCATTTGAACACACTGGAAAAGGAATGACTATAAACCTCAGGTGAAATGACTATATTGTTTTCAGTCTCATCTCTAATCCACACTCTTCTTTGCTCTGGAGAAAAAGAAACAAACTCCAAACAATTTACCCCAGATACCAAAGCAGAGCTTGTTGAGAGGCTCAGCTGAGCAATTTTTGCTGCGTGTCATTGTTGTCGCTGTTGACTGGTTTAAGGGAACTAGTGGTGTGTGAACCAATTATACTGCACACAGTTTAAGGCTTTTCGACCTGTCCCCAAATTAATGTCATTGGTTCAGAGTCTGTTTTGATATTTTAAGCTGCGAGTCGTGATCACGTTTGGTATAGGGGGACAAAATAAATGTATGCACGATAGCGCACGATGGCGCACGTGCGCAGCCGGTTTGGGTTCAGTGTTAGGTATCTGGAGGAAAACCTGAACAGTTACGCACTATCGCGGGACAACCAAACCAAGCAACCTAGCTCACATCCGAAGCTCAGGGAACGAGGGAATGTAGACGACAGGAAATGTCAGCCTTTTCCTCTTGGCCATTCGGCCAACACAACTTGACTTATCCGCTTGGCAGTAAAAGATTACGCACAAAGGGAGTGGCTACCAAGTAACCACCACACCGATAACCACCACAGTAACAATAGCTATAATGAACGTCTCCAACCTAACAGGTCCCGTAGAGATCAACCTGGCCGATATGTCACTGCACCTAACCCTCACAAAGGGTCAGGACACAAGGGTAACAAGCGTAACAAGGGCAACAAAGTGTTCAACAGCGATCTAAACGCTAACCGAATCTATATCGAAGCTCTGATAAGAGATGTACTGCAGCGGAATACATTTGAGAAAGAGGACAAGGTTAAGTAATCATGACTAGGCGTAAAATTGTTGGAGACCAAGTCCACCGAAATTCACGCAATTCGCGAGGATGTCAACATTTCCATTACTCCCACACCCACTCAAACCACATTCCAGGGACCGCTCGTTCTAGACACAAGCCCACAGGATTTGTCTACGGATATTAATACGGATGTGGAGACGCACAAGGTCACAAAGGTGCGTTATCTGTCTTGAAAATCAACACAACAAACCGCTCCCGTCTTCCAACCCACTCCACTTTGTTGGGGATATGACGAAAACAAACGAATCGAACAGCCAATACCTTAGAGCAGTCTTGGAGGACTGTTTGACCTGTGATTCTCTGAGTTTCGGGTTCGAAAATTTCCCTCATATCAGAAACTTTGCTGGATGAACTAAAAAGGGTAGTGGACCCAGCAAAACATTGGTTGAAAATGCAACATTGCGACACAAATCTTCTAGGTTTCACTCAAGCTACCTCGCCCCTAACCAAGCGTATCCTACTTAAACTCAGCTTCGAAAGCGTGTCACTGATCCACTCTGTGTAAGTGACTAGCACTAATACCGAACGGATGCTGTTTGCGATAGATATAATTGACCGTTGGGTACCCCTAATGGATTGGAAAACCAACCAAATCTGGTCAAAAATAACTATGCCAACTCCATTGACTTCACTGCATTCTTCCAAGGCTACATGCCATACAATGTGCAACAATGTGGGTTCGACGTCAGCAACTGACGCAACCCCGGTGAACTTGGTCATGAGCTCGCCATTGGTAGCGAATGACAAGTTCAACTCAAAACTTAACTGAATATGAGGTTTTCCTGTGTGGCTTGGGTGATTCACCAGCCGACACTCTTCTGATAGTGCTGTTTAGGCACATGCCACCTATGGTTGAGGATGCCATACAGGCAACTTGGTCGGAAAAATCCGCAAACAGTTTGAAAATGTTCAACGCAATTTTGAAAACGGTTAACTGCCATCCCCTTGTTCCGAAAACGTTCAGATTTCCACTGGGAACGACTCCCCAGACGACGCACCGCATTAGGGGAGTGTGCGCTATCAATCCGCATTGTAACCAAGGAAGTATCCCACTACGTACTGGTTGTCGCAGACCTCCCACATACAGTCTATGTGGGAGCGGAAATGTTTATAAGATTGGGTGTTACACTTGATACCATACACCAAGTTCTTTGGCGCAGCCAGACCAACATGCCTTGTCTTTCAACCCGGTGCGAATGGCATCCGGGCAGACTATTCCTGAAGCTTGCAAGGTGATAACTGAGTCCGCCATGGTGATTCCGGCAAGAACCACAGAGGTTTCTGTAAGACTGAACCTGACACCCGGATACCGGATGGAAGGCACCACTGCGTTTTTCTAACTCTCTCCGTGACTATTCAACTTGGGGCTAACTATCAATGGTAACCCGCTGTTGGAACTAAACGCTAAACGCATTTACCTCCTGCTACAGAATCTGACTGGAGCGGATATTTCCATTCCTCGGCACACTCAGCTAGGAACATTGATTGATTATTCCTTCCATGATTTTGAACTGGTTGTTCCCGTGATTGGGCCTCTTCCATCCTCCCTAGTCCTAGGTGGCGAGGGAGGTACGCTGTTTACTTGTCCGCCAAAAGCAATCACAATAACTCCCATATTGCCACTTGACGACACATCAACGTTCAGGCTGGAAGTTGATTCTTACAACAACCTGTTAATATACTCCATCGTCACGGAGGCCGATATTGCATCTCCTCCTGCATGCGAGGTACACTCTTGTGAGGTGACAACCAATGATTCCCCCACCATTGACATGCCGTCACCACCCAATGAAGACCTGTACAATGTCGCCGAACCATATCCTGGTTTCCATTCACAGTTAGTACAAATACTGTCGGAGGCTGATGCACTTGTCAATGACACTGAAAGGCATCAATTGAGAGAATTGTTTAACCTCAGCGCTAGGGGTCAGAATTATTTATTTTCTTAAAATAACGTTCCCAAGGTAAACGGACATTTTCTCTGGCCCAGATCGTAGAATATGCTTATAATTTACAGATTAGGATAGAAAACACTCCAAAGTTTCCAAAACTGTCAAAATATTGTCTGTGAGTATAACAATACTTATTCTGCAGGCAAAAACCTGAGAAAATCTAACCCGGAAGATATATATATTGTTTAAATCTGTTTCCTGGACTGTCTTTCTTCCATTTAAAGGGGTATCAACCAGATTCCTTTTCCAATGGCTTCCTCAGGCTGTGACCAGGCTTTAGACATAGTTTCAGGCTTTTATTTTGAAAAATGAGCGCGATTTTTCAAAAGTAGTCACGTGTCCTCTAGGTAGTTCCTGCGCATGAGAGAGGAGCTCTCCATTTTCTTTATCTCTCTTAATGAATAGGTTATGGTCCGGTTGAAATATTATCGATTATGTTTGTTAAAAACAACCTGAGGATTGATTATAAAAAACATTTGACATGTTTCTACGACCATTACGGATACTTTTTGGAATTTGTCGAACGGAACAAGGCTTTGGTTTTCTGAACATAATGCGCAACTCAAATGGCATTTTTTTTGTGATATTTATCGAACAAAAATAACATTTGTTGTGTAACTGGGAGTCTCGTGAGTGCAAACATCCGAAGATTATCAAAGGTAAGCGATTAATTGTATTGTTTTTCTGACTTTCGTGACCAAGCTAACCAAGCTAATATAAAGCTAACTGTTCTAGCATTGATTGCTACACTCACAAAAGCTTGGATTTCTTTCGCTATAAAGTATATTTTCAAAATCTGACACGATAGGTGGACAACAAGCTAAGCTGTGTTCTGTTATATTTCACTTTTGATTGCATGATTATAAATATTTTTAGTAATATTTTTGCATTTGGCGCCCTGCAATTCTAGCAGTTGTTTAGGAAAGTGATCCTGCTAAAGCACAGAAGTTAAATGGTGTCTTACCATTGAATATACACAACTCAACAAGCTGGTTCCATTGCCTCGTTGGCCAATGGCACAGCTCGAGTTGCCAAAGGTGGAAAACGCCAAGTACTTCTCCACTGTCAACATGGCGAATAGTTTCTGGGCCATGACAGTCAACCCTCGCGACCAACACAAATTGGTTTTCTCTTTCTCGAACAAGCTCTTTACATTCAATCATTGCCCGTTCAGGTATGCGAACTCCCCCTCAGAGTTCAACATATTCCTGCACAGGACAATGCCAGACGCAACCTCCAGGGGGACGATAATCTAGGTGGACGATGTTCTCATGACAAGTGAGACTTGGTCACATCCCCTCAACGAGATGGACAACGTGCTTACCCAACTCAGGATGGCAGGGGCTAAGTTGGCCACCATGAAAGGACAATGGTGCAGGACCAAAGTAAACTAAGTTGGGCTTCTGATGGGTGCTGAGGGCAACATACCACAGTCTAACAGAATCCAAGCAGTCCGCAACATCAAAACACCTACAAACCTTCATGAGGTGCGCAGTTTCTTGGGAGTATGTAATAACTCCCGTCAATTCATAGAAAACTACGTCGACCTGTCAAAGCCTTTGATCCGTTGTTACGTACGCCTCTTGGAGGGAACGCAACACCCTGCTGCACTCAACTCCCCGTGGAGTGAAATAGGTTGTAACGATCTTCGTTGGGAGAAAGAGAGGAGGACCAAAGCCAGCGTGGTAAGTGTTCATGATGAATATTTAATGGAACAAACCTGAACACTGAAATACAAAACAATAAAGTGCACGAACTTAAACCGAAACAGTTCCGTGTGGAACACACAGACACGGAAGACAACCACCAACGAAACCCAGGTGAAAAAAGGCTACCTAAGTATGATTCTCAATCAGAGACAACTAACGACACCTGCCTCTGATTGAGAATCATACCAGGCCAAACGAAAAAAACAACATAGAAAAACGAACAAAGATAACCCACCCAACTCACGCCCTGACCATACTAAAACAAAGAAATAACAAAAGAACTAAGGTCAGAACGTGCCATAGGTATGTGATGTTCGGTGCGGGTAAGGATGACAGAGGCAGAGAATATCACCATTTACAGAGACTTTATTTCCTTAACACGGTAATTGTGCAGAAAAGAGGCTGGACAGAATCAAAGCAAAGAGAGTAAAAGTTAGAGTCCCCTCTCCTACCTTACCTGCCTACCCACTACTTACCTAACCTTAACGCCACCTGGTGCGCTAACCAAAATACAGCGGGTGGTCTGCCCAGGTCTTACCTAGTGTGCATAGACAGAGGCATGCAACGGGTATATGTATGCCTGCAAGCCTCTTGCCTAAGCACTCCCAAGGTGCCATCCCCTTCCCCCCTGGGAACAAATTAAACAGAATAATACAAACTTAAAGTGAACAATTTCAATAATCAAAAATACTGAGTCCTATTGTCACACACATACTTCAGAAGTAGCGGCTACAAAATACTTTCAACAAAACTGTCTCTGAGCAACAACCAACACAGGACATCCAAGAAGCTCTCGCTCCTAACAAAGGAACACTGGCTTTCATCCAGCTGCAGATGGAGTTTGTAATTGCCGACAGCTGTATCCCCTAACAAGAGGGCGGGATTAGACCTCCAATCGTCGATGGGGCTGACCAATCAGCTGCTTCGAATCCAGGAAGCCATTTCCTGAAATACACACATACATGTACCCAAACAAACCCAAAACACAGAAATTGGGGAACGTAACACCCGTCTTCTTCAGAAAGACACCTGTGGCTTCCTTGAAAAACCTGTGGCTTCCTTGAAAAACCTGCTTTGTGAGGCACCCTGCCTGGTGTACCCCAACAAAGACAAGACGTTATTTTTGGAAGTCGGTTTCTCAGAGCACTGCCTTAGTGCTGGGTTGTACCAAAAATACATCCAAGACAAACGTGTGGTTGCTTACGCGAGCAAAACATTCAACCCTGCTGAACACAAGTTCAGTGCGAAAAAGTGCGAAAAAAAGTGTGAAAAAGCGCTGCTGTCGACAGTTTGGGTGGTCAAAGACTTCACCAGTAATGTCGGCGGACAAAAGGTGATCATAGAAACATGTTACCAGCCTGTGACTTTTCTGAAAAGCCAACGAATCCGGGAGGGTGCTGTACACAACAGCAGAATAGCGGCTTGGCTCATGACGCTGCAGAGCCATGATGTAGTAGTCAACTACGCAAAAGCGAGGAAAAAAACTGCCTTTGGGCGGGGCTTTGGCGGTGTGACAGTGGTGTGGTGATGATGAAACCGACTTCACACCACCCCAGCGTGACGTAGCTCCGCCATTGCCATCGAACCATCACTACTTCGAAGAGAACTTGTGTCTTGGCATGCCGATGGCATTTGTGGATGGCTGTTCTTACCACCATCTAGACCACTTGCAAGTTGGTGTGGGATTTGTATGGCACAATGACATTCCGTGCAAACCACTTCAATTTCAGCCAGGCAACAAGACCAGCCAGTTCACAAAAGTGGCGGGCGTGCTTATCACACTGCAAAAGGCAGTGAAACACAACTTGTCATAACTCGCAATCTGCACCCACTCAGACTACGCCAGACTCAACTTCTTATCCCAATATGCATATGCCAAGCACATGACCACTTCAAGTGGCAAAGAAGTGAAAAACAAAGAGGTCATCGCAAGCTAGAATGAGCTCATCACCAAACACGACCTACAAGCGTATTGGAAGAAAGTCAAGGAACACTCCAAATCACCTGGTTGTGACAAACTCTGCAACTACCATGCCAACAGCATGGTGAAATCTGGGGTAATTCACGGCACCCCTTGGGTGTTCGATGTTCGAGATGCATGGTGTCTGCGGTAACGCGTAGCCATGTAAAGCACCGCGGGAAATGTCTTTGCACGAACATAATGTGTTGCTAACTCATTAATTCCTGAATGGTGACCCAGTAGCAATGCAACACTAAGATGAGTCCATCGCCACTTTGATGGCTTTCCTGTCAATTACCTAGTGTCCAAACTGGCTTTGGCAGGTTCACACGACTTGCGTTCGCTGTACACAACCAAATAGCACCTCACACTTGTAGATGACACCTACTGGTTTATGTTTCAGAAACCGACAACACACGAAGGTGGGTGGTTCCTAAAACAGAGGGGGATAAAGAAAGCCCATGCCCACGATGAGCCATGTGGAGGCCATAGGGGTATTGTCCGAGGGAATTGTCGGACGGGCCACAGTGTCCCCGACCCACCCCTGTCTCAGTCTCCAGGATCTATGCTGCAATAATCTATGTGCCGGGGGGCTAGGGTCAGTCTGTTATATCTGGTGCAATTATTCTGGTGTCCTGTGTGAATTTAAGTATGCTCCCTCTAATTCTCTCTCTCTCCCTGCCCTCCCGGAGCACCTGAGCCCTAGGATCATGCTTCAGGACTACCTGGCCTGATGACTCCTGGCTGTCCCCAGTCCACCTGGTCATGCTGCAGCTCCAGTTTCAACTATTTTGCCTGCGGATACGGAACCCTGACCTGTTCACCGGACGTGCTACCTTGTCCCAAACCTGCCAGTTTCGACTCTCTTTCTCTACCACACCTGCTGTCTTGACCTCTGAATGCTTGGCTATGAAAAGCCAACTGACATTTACTCCTGAGGTACTGACCTGTTGCACCCTCTACAACCGTTGTGATTATTATTTGACCCTGCTGATCATCTACGAACGTTGTAACATTTTGAAGAATAATCTGGCCTTAAATGGCCATGTACTCTTATACTCTCCACCCGGCACAGCCAGAAGAGGACTTTCCACCCCTCAGCCTGGTTCCTCTCTAGGTTTCTTCCTACGCTCCTGCCTTTCAAGGGAGTTTTTCTTTGCCATCGTGCTTCTATATCTGCATTGCTTGCTGTTTGGGGTTTTAGGCTTGGTTTCTGTATGGCACTTTGTGACATCTGCTGATGTAAAAAGTGCTTTATAAATAAATGTGATTGATTGAGTGTAGCCCACAGCCATATGTCATAGCCATATCAGTGCCTAACAACATAAGGAAAACTCAGAGAATGCTATTATGTTCTTCTGAAATAGACTACATTTTCTTCATATCATGTTTCTTTAGACCTGTCTAAAATAAATCATGGATTTATTAGACTTTTTAACAGGTCTGCATCAGTGGCTTATAGACTATGCGTGGAAGCCAGGAGATGCTAAACTTGTTTATGTTAATTATTGGTAAATTACTGTGAGACCGGCAGTTATTTGCTTGACATTCACTGGCTGACAAAATTTCATGACCGCCACAGCCCTACACAACGGAAACTTTTGAGTGTGAAAAACCCAGCAGAGTTGCAGTTCTTGACCCATTCAAACCGGTGCGCCTGGCACCCACTACCATACCCGGTTCAAAGGCACTGAAATAGTTTGTCTTGCCCATTCACCCTCTGAATGGCACACATACACAATCCATGTCTCAATTTCCTCAAGGCTTAAAAATCCTTCTTTAACCCATCTCCTCGGCTTGATCTACACTGATTGAAGTGGATTTCACAAGTGACATCAATAAGGGATCATAGACTGACCAGGAGAATCCGGGTGAAAGCTTTGTCACTGACTCACTCAATGTGTGTATCTACTCCTCTGTAGTGAGGTGAACTGTTAAACTAGCACTGATAGGATTATTTTCCCTCCATTACTTCAGAGTACCAATAAATCCGCAAAGGCACATTACGGGCTGTGTCAAAGGTCTATAACTATGCAAATATGCCACAAATCATATTTCTTTGTCGATTTTCAAAGTTGAAATAGGACTACATGTAATGGAATAAATACATGTTATAGGCTGTTATGTAAAGTGTTGGCTAATTTAAGAATAGGATGTCTTCCATCTGCTTGGATGTTGCCATCCCAGAAATGACATTAATTTCCTCTGCGATTGGCTCCTTTGGGCTTCAATAATTGACAGGCTACTATGCTTTGTTCTACAACGACTTTTTCCCAGTGTTAAATGGGAGGTGATTTTGCCACTGTCAGTGTAGCTTCCCAATTATTTATTTTTTTTAAACTAAAGCTATCACATTATCCAATGGTGGTCATAATGTTAATCGTTTTTTCATCAAGGGAATTATATAAATAGTGTAAATAAATAAATTTGTTCTGAGTGGGCCAAGTTAATGTTGGTGACATTCATCTCGTGCATTGTCTTTAGAGACCCAAAAGCGGCGGTAGGGTTGGTTGGTAGGACCGTTGCGATTCATTGTGCACAAGGTAAGCGGCTTCTCCTTGTTGACGGGAATTCGCTGACAGAGCACCAGTTGTTTTCGCAGGCAGATGTTGGCGACTGAAGTGGGCTACCGGTTACAACTTTAATTTTAATGCGAAGGAAAATTCGATGACACGTGCTCTTATCGCTAGTTTAAACTGAAATGTATGGTATGCGCTCGGCCACAAATCACTACAGGTAAGAATGTGCCTACGTGCTTTTAACTTTGTAGTAGCCTGTTTTGCAATATGATACAACCACCCTCGAAGTTTGGCATGTACAATGAATGATTATTGGGTTTGTACTTACGTCTTACATGTTTGAATATGGTTGAGTTAACCTACCTTCAATCAAAGGAACATGTTTCGTTTGTTGAGCATATTGGTTTGTTTTCAGCCAAGTCAGTACGCTGAAGCTTCGTAGACTTTCAATGGTTTTTAAATGTTTTGCGAATGTATGTTTTGAATATGAAAAGTAGCCTAAAACAATTGTTCAATAACATTTGCAGGTTCATGTTTTTATTTTATTTTTATTTTTACAAATATCTCCAATATCACATTTGTGTCGTATAAAAGTGAAGCACTGAACAATAGCCTATTCTATAATAATGTAATTATAATCTTGTGTATCGGGTGAAAACAGCTTTATAGGGATTGAGTGAACATTTCATATTCATTCAGGTTTGTGGATATCAACGCTGTGTGACTGTTGCGCTCAAAAAGATTCGAGGTCGTGTGTAAATGTTCCTCTTAAAGAAAGGATGCTGTGGGGATAAATTATAATTTACTGTATGGGTAGCCATGCTTTATGTTGAATGCTTGATTGAATATTACCGAGTACAATATTCACTTTTCCATTGCGGTTAATTAGAACATTTTAGTTGGGGTCAAGACCTCGACAAATTGCCATCACCTTTTATGCACTTGAATTATTTTTGGGAACGGGGATTTCAAAGTGACAAGGAATGGCAGCGCTCACACCAGGTGAAGGTCATAAACACATTTCATACAGCCCCTCGTGATATGTGTAGACCTGCGTCCATGTGTGGATGTGCGCGTTTTAGTGGAAGTGGGTGTTCATGTGCTGATGGAGTGGAGGATGTATAAGGTTATTCATTATTATGTAATGCAGGCTAATCTTTATTTGGTGAATACAATTCATAGATTTTTCTTATCATGGGGTAATTTCAAGGTACGTAACGATTCACCGAAACGCATCGTTCCGGGTTCATCTGTCCGCTGGAGCCCAAACCGATCCAAATGAAGCATGCATTGGTCAGAACCGATTCAAACATAACTAATCTCCGGTTCACTAACGTTTTTTACTCATATTGTTTTATTCCGAAAATTATTCTTATCTGTTGGGACAATTGATGTGTCCTCTCCTGCTGTTCAGTAGCCCACCGAACTTGTATGCATGTAACTGCGTGTGACTGTCCTACACAGTCTCACATTCAATTCGCGCATATATGTGGCTGGCCTGGACTGTCTGATAACAACTGTGCGTGCGCACGTCGCACAGTGCGGTAGACAGCTAATCACGCCAACAAGGTAGGTCTATCTCGGTTCTAGGCTATTCGTACATCTGCTCGGCACCGTCAGCATTCGGATATGGCTTTTGCAATATCTAATCATATGTTTTATTAGTTGAATTGTTCAGGTTCGCAATAAAACATATTTTTTATAATTTAGCTGTAAACAGTCATAGTTTATATTTGGTTATTTTTTAAATAAGAGGTAATTTCATAAAGTATATAAATAATTTCTGCGAGCTGTGCGTGCTGGCATTCATTAGAAAAAGCTGGAGAAATTCTCCAGTAAAATTCCAAACGTCTAAACTGTTGGCTTTTGAGACGGGTGTAAAATTACAAAGTTGCATTATATTAGTTGGCTAAATGTCATGCTAATTTCAAAAGATAAATGTTGACATAGAACTAGCTCAAAAGTAAAGGGGGGGGGGGTATAAATTGATAGTGGGGTGGTAGATGCTCAGCCTGCCCTATGGCTCAGCTCAGGGGCAATGGCTGGAAGGGAACCAGCTTTTGTCGAAATAATGGTTAGGGTTTTAAAATGCAATTTTTGACAGTACTTTGACAAAAGATGAATCCCTTCTAGCCATGACACAGCTCAGATGCAAACACACAACCTTGACATCGACACACACACACACACACACACACTCATCTTAGAGAAGTCATCTCACACAGATCCAGCAGCAGATATTAATTTAAAATGGAAAATGAATATGTTCATGCCAAAAATGTTAGTGTATCGAATCAAACTGAATCATATCAATTCATTCCCCTAATAAAACCGAAACTTACCATATAGGACCCAATGCATCTAGATGCGTATCGAACTGTTCATGAAAGGAGAGATGCACATCCCTAGTAATTTCCACTTTAGCCTATTGCTACCCTCAGGCTATGAAGCCTATCAGATTAAAGATAGCTGTCAGCTGTTGGCAAGAGTTCTGAAGCACCAAACAGCTCTAGAGAACATTGATGTTGTTTCATGTTAAAAGTAGTGTAACGAAAGATGGAGTCAGGTCTGATCTTATCTGGAAAGAAAATAGAAACACTTGACCTGTTCGTGGAGGCTGGAGGTTTTGAAATGTCCCTCTCTCCCAAATATATGTATATTTGTGTGACTTGAGTAACAGCCAAGACAACCGTCTCTGTTCCGGTGCAGCTCTGTAGAAAAACACAATGTTACTTATTTATTTTGCTCTATTTTTTGTTTCAATATATCTCACTGCAGTATGCTTAAATCAGTTGCACAGCAGATTTAGCTCCCAGTCAAGCATGATATTAAAAGAGGAAGAGGGGAGCTGAAGTCAATGTGATTAACATTAACTGGGTTGTGCAGAGAGGTGATGGGAAGGCCCGCTCCTTATCTTAAAAACACCAGTGTTAAGAATGTCATTTCCTCTTCCCACCCAGTGACAACATAGCAGATTTAACACATTTTTTAAAAAGTAATCCAAAGGCAACAAACATGTATTGGATGACGCACAGTGGTAAGGAACTCCTTTCTATCTGTATATCTCCCATTTTTCCTCCCTGCTGTGCTCATTATATGCTGTCTGAGGTGTGGGTAGAGACTATGCCCTGTGCAAACATTACTCTGCAGAATTGGTGGTTGGGCAGACAGGCAGTGCTGTGAGATGATGAGGTATGGGTGCAGCTGGGACCTGGAGGGTGGCACAGAGCACCAGGTGGCTCATCCCTCCTTCCTGATTCAGATTGATGGGCCTCATCTCCCAACCGCCCACTCTCTGGCCCAGGTGCATCATGGGAATGAGGGCCAGGGACATTTGGGTATGGGCTGACCTGGCTGTCCCATCCGTGTGGCCCTTTGTGCCCTGTCTGACTTGGGATAATGCAGTTGCACTGTCATCACTCATCTGGGATGAGGTCTGATGCCAAACATTGTCCTGATGTAGCCAACCACTACCTCAAGCTGTCACAGTGTCCAGATGTACATTCAGATCAACTATTTTTAGAGAGATATTTTAAACAAAAAATATGATTGTCTTTTTCTTTTTCTTCTTATTTGATGGTTATTATCATCTTCTCACGTCACCCCGCTCCTCCGCTCTCTCCACTGGCTTCCAGTTGAAGCTCGCATCCGCTACAAGACCATGGTGCTTGCCTACGGAGCTGTGAGGGGAACGGCACCTCCGTACCTTCAGGCTCTGATCAGGCCCTACACCCAAACAAGGGCACTGCGTTCATCCACCTCTGGCCTGCTCGCCTCCCTACCTCTGAGGAAGTACAGTTCCTGCTCAGCCCAGTCAAAACTGTTCGCTGCTCTGGCACCCCAATGGTGGAACAAACTCCCTCACGACGCCAGGTCAGCGGAGTCAATCACCACCTTCCGGAGACACCTGAAACCCCACCTCTTTAAGGAATACCTAGGATAGGATAAAGTAATCCTTCCACCCCCCCCCCCTCCCCTTAAAAGAGTTAGATGCACTATTGTAAAGTGGTTGTTCCACTGGATATCATAAGGTGAATGCACCAATTTGTAAGTCGCTCTGGATAAGAGCGTCTGCTAAATGACTTAAATGTAATGTAATGTAATGTAAATGTAATCTTCATAATAATAATGATGATCATCATCATCTTCTTCTTCATCATCAGTACCGCCACCACCAGCACCACCATCTCAAAAGGCAAGCTCCTTTCCAACCACATTCATATCCACTCCAAGCCTGCAGATTTCCCATAATGTTTTAGGAGGCGGGAGCATAGCCACAAGCATCCCAACGCTGATGCAGGGCGACGGGAGCAAGAAACTCGTCTGGAATGATGAGGATAAGTCAATTACAGCCCAAACAGAGTGTTGCAAAGGAGAAGGATCCGCTGTGCTTAGCCGACTGCTCAGACAAAGTCCTCAGGGCCTGCTGTGCCTGGAAGAGAGGCGAGCTGGACTGGTGGAACATATTTATCAAATCAGCTCTGCTCTAAGTGCTGCAGCAGTGTGGGATGTAGTGGGTACTATAATACCTGTTTCCCATGGAAGAAAGCAACGTTTGGACCATTACACCAAGAGGTACTGTATATCAGTCTTGGGCTGAGCGTGACACTCTTTTTGATGTCGCAGGCAGGGTTATCTTATCACGAGACCGTGAACCCTACTCACATTCACTACACTGACCCAAAACAAACTCTTCTGACTGATATTTTTCCACACTGTCCTTTTCAGCAACTGTGGTGGATGCGTAAACTGGCCAGCTCAGTACAGCCCTGCTTGACTTGGTTGCGCTTGGCCGGTAGTGCAAAAATGGTATAAGTCAGTGGTCAGGGTCTTAGTCCCAGTTGCCTTAAGAGGTCAGAGAACAAGTCAGGATACAGGACAAGGAACAAAATGAAAAATCAAGACCACGAGGGGGTCTGACAAAGAGGTGACTCACCAAGCACACCAGGCGGGAAGCGAGAAAACACAGAAAAGGGCAGAACATTTGATCATGTGCTCAGTAACTCAAACATATATATTTTTCCCACCCACTTTTGCCCTTTTCAAGTCAGCTTAAAATCAAATGGTAGACAAGATGACAGGGTTCTGAAATATGGCTGATACCTCTTGAGAGGTTTAATTAGACACTGCTGTGTGTTTGAGGGTGGTCAGTGGATTTGGTGGGTGACAAGTAGAATTTTTGCTGACTGACATACTGTACTTAAGCACAGCTGGACATGGCAGATTAGGCAACAGGCCCCTACACTGAAAACGATTGAGACAGTGACCTAAATATGTATGGCCTCATATCTTAAAATAGCTAGTCCTTTGTGGTTTGGAGATGACTAAAAAGCTTTATTGACTTCAACACATTTAATGAAAGTGCTGTATGTTAGTCTGTTCAGTCTATGCAAGAGTGGGATTATCTGCAATATCTGAATTTAAGTGTGCAATCTTAGGATGTACAGTGTTCGTGAGGTTGTGTGCCTTCATTTGCATTGATTGGATGTTTTGTAATATTGGGGTGACATTACCCTCTGGTGGCAGAGTGACACTGGCATTGCGGGCTGGATGATTGACAGCTGTCTGAGAAATTGATTAAAATAGTTATGTTACGTTCATGTACATTTATTGATGTGTTCAGCCCACAGATCAGTCCAGTGCCTCTTTACGCATGAGCTGACAAAGAATTCCAACAAAGCTAAATTTGACCATAGATGAGGAATGATTATCGTGGACTTTTTCAAATTTTAACATCTCTGTTTAATTGATAAATACTGCATAATTTCCAAAATCCATCCTCGGCTGTGTGTTTCGAACCATTTGTCTCACCTTAATGGGTTTATTTGACATTTAATTCAATCTTATTGTCCTACTTGCTGAGTGAAGACCAAGGATTGTCCAATAAACAATCCAAAACAAATTTCATGAGATGCAAATATTTGGTCTTCATCTGTGATTATTTAAGTGATAATGCCAGAGAAGCCGGAGTTTGGAGGATATATTGGCGCAGGTGTTGTTAGGTCCAAGACGAAGTCGATGGCATTATCACTTTTATACAGTTGAAGTCGTAAGTTTACATACACCTTAGCCAAATACATTTAAACTCAGTTTTTCACAATTCCTGACATTTAATACTCATAAAAATTCCCTGTCTTAGGTCAGTTAGGATCACCACTTCATTTTAAGAATGTGAAATGTTAGAACAATAATAGCGAGAATGATTTATTTCAGCTTTTATTTCATCACATTCCCAGTGGGTCAGAAGTTTACATAAAGCATTGCCTTTAAGTTGTTTAATTTGGGTCAAACGTTTCGGGTAACCTTCCACAAGCTTAACCCAATAAGTTGGGTGAATTTTGGCCCATTCCTCCTGACAGAGCTGGTGTAACTGAGTCAGGTTTGTAGGCCTCCTTGCTCTCACACGCATTTTCAGTTCTGCCCACAAATTTTCTATAAGATTGAGGTCAGGGCTTTGTGATGGCCACTCCATTACCTTGACTTTGTTGTCCTTAAGCCATTTTGCCATAACTTTGGAAGTATGCTTGGGGTCATTGTACATTTGGAAGACCCATTTGCGACCAAGCTTTAACTTCCTGACTGATGTCTTGAGATGTTGCTTCAATATATCCACATAATTTTCCTCCCCATGATGCCATCTATTTTGTGAAGTGCACCAGTCCCTCCTGCAGCAAAGCACCCCCACAACATGATGCTGCCACCCCCATGCTTCACGGTTGGGATGGTGTTCTTCAGCTTGCAAGCCTCCCACTTCTTCCTCCAAACATAATGATATTCATTATGGTCAAACTGTTCTATTTTTGTTTATATCAGACCAGAGGACATTTCTCCAAAAAGTACCATCTTTGTCCCCATGTGCAGTTGCAAACCGGCTTTTTTATAGCGGTTTTGGAGCAGTGGCTTCTTCCTTGCTTATCGGCCTTTCAGGTTATGTCGATATAGGACTCGTTTTACTGTGGCTATAGATACTTTGTACCTGTTTCCTCCAGCATCTTCACAAGGTCCTTTGCTGTTGTTCTGGGTTTGATTTGCAATTTTCGCACCAAAGTACATTCATCTCTAGGAGACAGAGCTCCTTCCTGAGCGGTATGAATTATACTTGCGTACTATTGTTTGTACGGATGAACATGGTACCTTCAGGCGTTTGGAAATTGCACCGAAGGATGAACCAGACTTGTGGAGATCTACAACAACAAAAAATTCTGAGGTCATGGCTGATTTCTTTTGATTTTTACCATGATGTCAAGCAAAGAGGCACTGAGTTTGAAGGTAGGCCTTGAAATACATCCATAGGTACACCTCCAATTGACTCAAATTATGTCAATTTGCCTTTCAGAAGCTTCTAAAGCCATGACATAATTTTCTTGAATTTTCAAAGCTGTTTAAAGGCACAGTCAACTTAGTATATGTAAACTTCTGACCTACTGGAATTGTGATACAGTGAAATAATCTGTCTGTAAACAATTGTTGGAAAAATTACTTGTGTCATGCACAAAGTAGATGTCCTAACCGACTTGCCAAAACTGTAGTTTGTTAACAAGAAATTTATGGAGTGGTTGAAAAACGAGTTTTAATGACTCCAACCTAAGTGTATGAAAACTTCCGACTTCAACTGTATAACGGTCACCAACATATTCAAATATTTATTGCCATATTTTCATTAAAAACGTTATTTCTATAGATGTATTCATATTATTTCATCCTTACACAAGATGTATAGTTCCAACACAAATCTAGGGTTGCTACCCAAGCCGGCTGGTTGTTTGTTTTATTGGTTCAGTTGCTAGACTCGATCCAGTCATTCAGTCTTTTTGTTCTGTATCTATAGAAGCGACCCAGTCGTTTGCTCTAAATGTTCCATTGCCATACTGGCTGGCAACGTTCTTATCCCTTGCTTGCTAGCTAGCCAACTAACTTAAATTCACGGCCAAAATTCTGCAGCCAGAATAACAGCAAAGTAGATGCATTTGCATTTGTTCAAGCTGTTTTTTAGTGACATTTTTTTGGATACATCCATACCAATGACCTAATGAGGTACGATTTTCGCTTGTCATAGAAAATGTGCTCACTCGTCAGGACACTGTTGTTCAATTTTTATGGCGAGGGGTTCCGCTAGCGGAACAACATTCCGCTGAAAAGGCAGAGCGCGAAATTCAAAAATATTTTGGGGAAATATGTAACTTTCATACATTCACAAGTGCAATACACCAAATTAAAGCTTATCTTCTTGTTAATCTACCCGTCGTGTCCCATTTCAAAAATACTTTACAGCGAAAGCACACCATATGATTATGTTAGGTCAAAGCCTAGTCACAAAAACACATACAGCCATTTTCCAGCCACAGAGGAGCTAGCCAGCAACACATCTAACACAATCACTCCAAACTGAAGATGGAAAGACTGCAAACTAGCTGCACTTCGTTTCGGTTTACCTTTTTCAGTTGACATTTCTTTGTATACATCCATAAAAATGATGCGATTCGTGATTTCGACTGGCTGAGAAACGCTGCCTGCCTGTCTGTTCCGTGCCAACTCCGACCCCTACACGTTCATTACTATGGGACAGCTGGAGATCGAATTTGAATATTGAAACAATGTTGCAAATGTCGGAGAGACAGACAAAGGTTTATACAAATCTCAGCTGTTGATAACTAAATGTAAGTTTAAAAGAAATGTGAGATAATGTCTAATGCTTTTTATAGTGGAGATCAAGTTTATAACTTGCCTGGCTGGGCTGGATTGCGCAGTCAGATGGAACAGAGTAAATAGGCATTTTAACGTCATAGATTTAGCCGGTGGTAACTCGTGAAATAGACACCAGCTGGAATGCGCTTTTAACCAATCAGCATTCAGTATTAGACCCAGCCGTTGTATAAAATAACACAATGCATCTGTTTATTAAAGAAATCCAGTACAAAGAGAGCAACATTTCTGTCACTAAGCATTACTAGGTAACGCTGCAGTTGATGATGCCTACAGTAGCATATCATTTTGTAGCCACATTCCTTTTCACCCAACAGCTAAATATACAGTCATTTCGAAATCCTTAAAGGGGAGTGCTTTTTTAGGAAGGTAGCAATGAAATGTCTTTCATTGCCTCTACCTAAGCCGAGTTCTTAATCAGTAGACGTTTCAGATAAGTCATTATTGTGAGGTGATTATTCAGTTCAAATGAAGCCCTGCGGTCATGTCCGTAGCTTAGTGAGTTGGTTGTTGGGAGGATGACTTCCAGGATGACTTCCAGCCAAAGATGTGCTGACTTCTCTTTATAACAGCACAAGACAAATAGGGGAATCTGGATGATATATGTCAGTTCAGTCATAAGATGACCAAGGAGGTCGACAGTGTGCCGTTACAAAAACAACACAGAAGGCTCAGAAACATCTGTGATGCCCCTTGGACAATTTGAGTTTGAAAACAGCACCTGAAAAGACTGGGGTTTGGGATTAAGTTTCACTGGTTCTGAACTAAATATGATTCAGTAGATGGACGTGTGCATTGAAAATGCTGTCACAAACTGTACTCGTCAAAACGCAATAGACTGAGTATACCTATGTTTATGGATTTAGTGCTCTCTGTATCCTCTTATTTCAGATAGACTCCACTAGACACCTCCACACCTCCAGCAATGATGGCTGTGCTCCGCTCTGGAGGGAGAGTGTTCGTCATGCTCCTCATTAGCAGGTAAGATACCGTACAGTAGAAGCGTTACAGGGACTGCCTGGGACCTGTGGGTATGTATGAATGGTGATTTTCCAAAAGTCAGTGAACAGTATGAGATATTGTTAAAAAAAATGTTTAAATGAGGTGTTACTGGGACCAGTGTGAAAGATTTATTTTTTGTATATATGTGTGTGCGTGTGTAAGAGAGCGATCGAGAGGGAGATAAAGCAATTCTCCATTTATTATTTTACTGAGGCACATCAATACTCAATCATGACTCCCCATGCATTACTCAGAAGCATTGGAATTCTCCACAGAAGCATTGAAATTCACATTGACATTGCCACGGTGCAGCACCAGTGAGGCAGCCCTCAGCGCCACATGCACCAAGCACTGAGTCAAATCGGTTGTGCTAATGCCTTCAGGGGTCATGCAGAGAGGATGATGGGATGTTGTGGTGCTAATTTGACACTTACCGTGACAGGAACTCATCCTGTTCTTGCCAGTCCATTTTGTTGCTGGCACAATATCCTCCATGCACAACTTAGAAAAGTCCAACCCACTGGGTACCACCTTATTCTGCCATAAAATGTTGGTCCATGGCACACTAGCTCTGGCCCCATCCCCTCTGAGATTAGCATAACAGCAGGAGGCCTGGAAGTCAGTGGTGTCGAGTGTTATATGCTTTGGGTACAGATGCTTTGGTCCAGTGTCCCATCCCACACAGTCTTTGTCCATTCATGCGCACAGATAATTGTTTTAATTGTTTATTTATACAGGTTTTTCTCATTGAGATAAAATCGATTTTTCAAGAGAGACCTGGTCCAACAGCCGCAGGGGGAACAGTTTCAGACAAAACAACTGACATACACTGACACAACATTGAACAAAACTATAGACACACATACAATACAACAATTACATATTACCTAAAGAAACGCAACTGTCATAACTAAAAAACTGCTGTCCTAAAGACAATTACACTCTTCTCTGATATTTACATCGACCAAGTGTTTAAACAAACTCCACCAACGTGACTAGATCATCAAATGTTTTAATGTCCAGGACCACTGACTTGACTAACTAAAACTATTTCTACCATGACATGTTCTAATTCTTGCTACTGTTAAAAGCAAATGAGAATGGAATCGTAAATTATATTTATTTACTGACCTGATTAAAAAAGAACAGAGATAAAGTGGCATTTAACCCAATATGGCCTTATAAATCAGTGTATACCAGTGTTTAAGCCTACGCAAGATCAATGGCGACGAGCCAACGGTGCTGTAGAGATCAAAATGATGTGTTGGACGTTTTTGATCTGTAATGAACCTGAGGGCCGCATGATATACTGAATCAAATGCTCTCAGGGTAGTGGTTGAGGCCTGCATGTACAGTAGCAGTCAAAAGTTTGGACACACCTACTCATTCCAGGGTTTTTCTTTATTTTTACTATTTTCTACATTCTAGAATAATCAAAACATCAAGACATCATAATCAAGACATCCAAACTATGAAATAACACATATGGGATCATGTAGTAACCAGAAAAGTGTTAAACAAATATATATGAGATTCTTCAAAGTAGCCACCCTTTGCCTTGATGACAGTTTTGCACACTCTTGGCATTCTCTCAACCAGCTTCATGAGGTAGTCACCTGGAATGCCTTTCAATTAACAGGTCTGTCTTTTTAAAAGTTAATTTGTGGAATTTCTTTCCTTAATACGTTTGAGCCAATCAGTTGTGTTGTGACAAGGTAGTGGTGGTATACACAAGATAGCCCATCACTTGCTATGATGAAATTGGGTCTCATGACGACCGCCACAGGAAAGGAAGACACAGAGCTACCTCTGCTGCAGAGGAAATCTGTCCTTTGGTCTGATGAGTCCAAATTTCTGATTTTTGGTTCTAACCACGGTGTCTTTGTGAGATGCAAAGTAGGTGAACGGATAATCTCTGCATGTGTGGTTCCCACCATGATGCATGGAAGAGGAGGTGCCTTTCTGGTGACACTGTCTGTGATTTATTTAGAATTCAAGGCACATTTAACCAGCATGGTTACCACAGCATTCTGCAGCGATACGCCATCACATCTGGTTTGCTCTTAGTGGGACTATAATTTGTTTTTCAAGAGAACAATGACCCAACACAGAGTGATGGAGTGCTGCATCAGATGACCTGGCCTTCACATTCACGCAACCTCAACCCAATTTTTATTCTATATTTTTTATTTTATTTAATCTTTATTTAACAAGGCAAGTCAGTTGAGAACAAATTCTTATTTACAATGACCGCCTACCACCAGCCAAACCCTATCCCAGACTACGCTGGGCCAATTGTGCGCCATCCTGTGGGACTCCCAATCACGGCCGGTTGTGATGCAGCCCAGGATCGAACCAGGGTCTGAAATGACGCCTCTAGCACTGAGATTCAGTGCCGTTGACCGCTGTGCCACTCTGGAGCAGATGGTTTGGGATGAGTTGAACCACAGAGTGAAGGAAAAGCAGCCAACAAGTGCTCAGCATATGTCCTTCAAGACTGTTGGAAAAGCAATCCAGGTGAAGCTCGTTGAGAGAACGCCAAGAGTGTGCAAAGCTGTCATCAAGGCAAAGGGTGGCTACTTTGAAGAACATAAAATATATTTGATTTGTTTAAAACTTTTGTTGGTTACTACATGATTCCATATGTGATATTTCATAGTTTTGATGTCGTCACTACTATTCTATAATGAAGAAAATTGTAAATATAAAGAAAGATTATTGAATGAGTAGGTGTGTCCAAACTTTTAACTGGTACGGTAGATAACTAAAATCTACAGTCACCAGTAATGTATATGTTACCAGCTCCTTCCTGGCCTCATGAGAAAAACAAACCTTATGCCAGTAATAAAAACATATTCTCAGCTTGAGCTTCCTTATCAAGTTCTCCACGTGAACAGTGAAGCTCAGCTTGTCATCTACCCACACTCCCAAATATTTAAACACTTTGACATGCTGTAGAGTATGGTCATCCAATGTAGCAATGACATGATTAGTAACATGAATGGCATTTGAAAATACCATGCATTTTGTTTTACCCGAATTCAGAACCAGCTTCAAATCATACAGATTATTTTGTATGGTGTTAAATTCTCTTTGGACATTTTCAAAAGCTAAAGATAAACTGCTACCACTTGACTAAAGAACAGTATCATCTGCATAAACATTAACATCTGTTTCAATGTGATCTCCAATGTTGTTTATATACAAAATGAACAACAGTGGGCCCAAAATAGAAGCTTGCGGAACACCTGAGCACAACTCTATAGACTCAGATTTACAACCATCCGCCATTACACATTGTGCACAATTTGATAACTAATTTATAAACCAATCTAGAGATTGACCAGTAATTCCACAACATTTTAACCTTTACACCAACAAAGCATGGTCCTCTGTGTCAAATGCCTTTGACAAATCAGTAAAAACAGACACACAATGTAAATTCTTGTCAAGAGCACAATGGATGTCATTTAAAACCTTCAATGTTTCTGAAACAGTGCAGCGGCCAGCCCTAAAACCTAATTGCATTCCATTTAAGATGTTGTTTTCTTGGAGGTAGGCCTTCAGCTGCCTACTAACTATGGACACCAGTACCATAGACAGTACAGACAGTGTTGACATGGGTCGATAGTTGTCAAGTAGCGAAGGATCTCCACCTTTCAGGAGGCAGTACAAAAGCACATTTCCATAGCTTCGTGATTTCCTTAACGTCAAGCAAGAGGTTAAAAATACATGTTAAGGGGGAACATTGATGTCTGCAGCTAGGCGTAGGAGGCGGGGATCTAGATCTTAAGGGCCAGGGGATTTCTTTCTATCAAATTATTTCAGGGCTTTACGCACTTCTGAAAGAGAAGGATGAGAAGGAGAACCTGGCGAATGAGTGCACAGGGGTGTTAGGTAAATTCATAGGGGGCTCATTTATACCTTTGACCTTTTCATATAAACTGCCTGCATCTAGAAAATGCTGATTTTAAGGCTTTCAGAATAGAGGTTATCTCAGGTACAACCTGTGTCTACCAACAATTGTTTGGGAAGCTGTGTAACTTTTTTGCACTCCAAACCTTTCACTACTTGCCAAATTTTGGAGGGATTATTTATATTATGAAATGAAAAATCACTCGTTTTTGGGCATTGGATCTTCTCAGCCCAACTTCAGCTGCCCTTCAGCGTTCTACTGTCCGTGGCAGTTTTTGGACAGTATAAATACTTGTTTCCATTCAATTAGTTACCTTTAAGAGTAGCTACTTTGTGTCTTGATTGACATTTAATTGGCATCAAATACAACTCTTACAGGTAACCCCAATTCTATTGAACTACATTACCGAAAGTATGTGGACACCTGCTCGTTGAACATCTCATTCTAAAATCATGGGCATTAATATGGAGTTGGTCCCCCCTTTTCTACAATAACAGCCTCCACTCTTCTGGGAAGGCTTTCCACTAGATGTTGGAACATTGTTGCAGGGACTTGCTTCCATTCAGCCACAAGAGCATTAGTGAAGTTGAGCCCTGCTGTTGGGTGATGAGGCTTGGCTCACAGTTAGGATTCCAATTTATCCCGAAGGTGTTCGATGGGGTTGCGGTCAGGGTTCTGTGCAGGCCAGTCAAGTTCTTCCAAACCGATCTTGACAAACCATTTCTGTATGGACCTCATTGTATGCTGTAGCGTTAAGATTTCCCTTCACTTGAACTAAGGGGCCTAGCCCAAACCAGCCCCAGACCATTATTCATCCACCAAACTTTACAGTTGGCAATTTGTATTCGGGCAGGTAGCGTTCTCCTGGCATCCGCCAAACCTACTTTCGTCCATCGGACTGCCAGATGGTGAAGTGGGATTCATCACTCCAGAAAACACGTTTCCACTTCTCCAGAGTCCAATGGCAGCGAGCTTGACACCACTCCAGCCAATGCTTGGCATTGCGCATGGTGATCTTAGGCTTATGTGCGGCTGTTTGGCCATGGAAACCCATTACATGAAGCACCCAATGAACAGTTATTGTGCTGACGTTGCTTTCAGAGGCAGTTTGGAACTCGGTATTGAGTGTTTCATCCGAGGACAGATGATTTTTACGCTCTTCAGCACTCGGCAGACCCGTTCTGTGAGCTTGTCAGGCCTACCACTTCGCGGCTGAGCCCTTGTTGCGCCTAGACGTTTCCACTTCACAATAACAGCACTTACAGTTGACCGGGGCAGCTCTAGCATGGCAGAGCTGCTAACTGACCATTCTACTGCAAATGTTTGTCTATGGAAATTACATGCTCGATTTTATACACCTGTCAGCAACTGGGTGGCTGAAATAGCCGAATCCACTAATTTGAAAGGGTGTCCACATACGTATATACTGTATATATAGTGTATTTTCCCCAGTGAGAGGCTGGTCATGTCTTGCAGACGGTCAGGGATGGCACCAGGCCGCAGACACGAATTAGCCATGGCAGAACATTAGCAGATTGTTTGAGCGTAATGACCTCCAGTTCTGCTTGTAGTTTCTCGATGACGCAGTGACAGATCCAATGGCTTCATCTCTATCATTGCAGAGAGGGCAGCTCAGCTCAGTGTAGCCCAGTGTATTTTATGGACATAACTAAGTGAGATAACCTTCACCCTCACCGTTACCCAGGTGATTTGAAAGATGGCTATTATAGAAGGGCCACCGGAGCATAATGGCACCAACAACCATGACAACGAATGAGATGCAGCCATACAAATATGACCCTTGACCCTGACAATGTTAACTCTGCCGAGGTCATTTCCCAATAGCAAACAAACTAATTTTCACACTGTGGCCTGTGTCATATCATAACAGAAATAGGACACACAAGCATTATGGAGGTCATAGTTCTCAATCATAGAGGTACATTTACAGTAAGAGCCACAAAACCTTACCTCACAATGGAGATGAAGACAGGCAATGTCTGAGTGTCAGTCAGTCTGCCCTCAGATAACTACCTCCTCTCCTGTCCCTGTGACTCCCCTTGAAAGCACTAGCAACTTCACTATAATGTTTTATTCTCCTCCCATTGGAGAGAATCAAGGAGAGAGGCTGGATCACAGCTGGGTGACTTGAAAAAACAGACATGTTTGGAGAAGATGTTCAAATAATGCAACAGGTACTGTGTAACTGTGCAGCCGTGCCAGATGTATAAAACATGTGTATGAACTGTGACAATCACATACACATCAAAGGCTATCGATTTTCCCAGTTGGAGTCATTTATCACGGAAGTCATACATATCCACGCCCTTTATTTATCCATCTATTACATCAACTAGCCCAACTGTCAATCAGAACCAATTTGCAGTTCTACTGCTTCTGACAGGGTGTTCTGTAAGAAAGAAAAAAACCTGTCAAATAAAATATCACTATGTTGTTGGCGCATTCCAAGGCTAACTTTACTAGGGTGTTAGGTTGCCCATGCACTTTTCACTTCCTAGTCCCTATTTATACAGTACCAGAGTTTTTGAGATCCACAAAGTCCCACAGAAAATCCTCTGCACAGTGGGGTCATGCATTAGCCTTGTCTTAATATGTTAAGGGTGCGGGAAGTTGTGTTGAGGGATATCATGCCAAATCAAACCTTTTCATCTTATTTTGGGAGTTTGGCCTCTTTTAGTGCGTTGTAGTTGTCGCTAAATCATGCTGAACTGGAATTAGCTGAAATCTTCGACCCTACTGTCTTTCAGAATGATACAATACAGAGGTTTATGTTCTACACTCAAAAGTAGGGTGTTTGTAGATATCCTTTCCCCCTGAAGGGAGCTAAAACACTTGCAAATTGTTAATGGCTGTGCTCTGATGTACAGTACTTCAGCCTCATAACTCACTGAGTTAGGACAGGACTCTAATTGGATCGTTCATTGCGTAAAGCCTCGATAGCTCACTTTTTTTTTAACAAACAACAAACACCATTTTCAATCATAGGATGAAGAGTCCCACATGAAAATATACTACAGTATACTGTAGAATTACTATATTTACAGTGCCTTCAGAAAGTATTCACACCCCTTGAGTTTTTCCACATTTTGTTGTGTTACAAGTTGGGATTAAAATGGATTGAATTGTAATTTTTTTGTCAACGATCTACACAAATTACTCTGTGACTGTAAGGGCTGTCTCTCTCCTCATCCTCGGACGAGGAGAGGAGAGAAGGATCATCAGACCAAAATGCAGCAGTAGGGAAATAGGCCATCTCTTTATTTTAAAAAAACGATGATGGCAACACGAAAAAACAAAACACTTTCAAAAATCCAAAACAAGAAAACGAAGTAGACGAAACCTGAACATAAACTTACATAACTAAACGTAACACTTACGGACAGGAACAGACTACATCGAAACGACACGAACAACCGAACAGTCCCGTATGGTGCAAGACATAACACAAATACGGAAGACAATCACCCACAAACAAACAGTGAGAACACCCTACCTAAATATGACTCTTAATTAGAGGAGAACGCAAAACACCTGCCTCTAATTAAGAGCCATACCAGGCAACCAAAACCAACATAGAAACAGATAACATAGACTGCCCACCCAAAACACATACCCTGACCTAAACACATACAAAAACAACATAAAACAGGTCAGGACCGTTACAGTGACGTCAAAGTGAAATAAAAATTTGAACATTTGTAAAAAATAAAACAATAATATATCTTGATTACATAAGTATTCAACCCTGTGTTAATACATGTTAGAATCACCTTTGGCGGTGATTACAGCTGTGAGTCTTGCTGGGTCAGTCTCTTTCAAGTTGGTTGTTGATCATTACTAAACAGCCATTTTCAAGTCTTGCAAAAGATTTTCAATTAGATTTAAGTAAAAACTGTAACCAGGCCACTCAGGATCATTCCATGTAATCTTAGTAAGCAGCTCCAGTGTATATTTGGCCTTGTGTTTTAGGTTATTGTCCTGCTGAAAGGTGAATTTCTCAACAAGGTTTTCCTCTAGGATTTTGCCTGTGCTTATCTCTATTCCATTTATTTTTTATCCCCCAAAAAACTCCCTAGTCCTTGCCGATGACAATCATACCCATAACATGATGCAGCCACCACCATGCTTGAAAACACGAAGAGTGGTACTCAGTGATGTGTTGTATTGGATTTGCCCCAAGCGTAACACTTGTATTCAGGACATAAAGTTTAATTTCTTTGCCACTTTTTTTGCAGTTTTACTTTAGTGCCTTATTGCAAACAGGATGAATGTCTTGGAATATTTTTATTCTGTACAGGCTTCCTTCGTTTCACTCTGTCACTTAGGTTAGTATTGTGGAGTAACTACAATGTTGTTGAGCCATCCTCAGTTTTCTCTAATCACAGCCATTAAACTATGTGATAGTTTTAAAGCCACCATTGGCCTCATGGTGAAATCACTGAGCAGTTTCCTTCCTCTCCAGCAACTGAGTTAGGAAAGATGTTTGTCTTTGTAGTGACTGGGTGTATTGATACACCATCCAAAGTGTAATTAATAACTTCACCATGCTCAAAGGGATATTCAGTGTCTGATTCTATACATTTTTACCTATCTACCAATAGGTGTCCTTCTTTGCGAGGCCTTGGCAAACCTCCCTGGTGTTTGTGGTTGAATCTGTTTTTGAAATTCACTGCTCAACTGAGGGACCTTACAGATAATTCTTTGTGTGGTGTACAGAAATGAGGTAGTCATAAAAAAATTATGTGAAACACTACTATTGCACACAGAGTCCATGCAACTTATTATGTTACTTGTTAAGCAAATTCTTACTCCTGTAAGGTATTTAGGATGGCCATAACTTAGGGGTTGAATACTTATTGACAAAAAACATTTCAGTTTTTCATTTGTAATGAATTTGTAAACATTTCTAAAAACATAATTCCACTTTGACATTTTGGTCGCATTGTGTGTAGGCCAGTGACACAAAATCTCAATTTAAAACATTTTAAAGTTAAGCTGTTCACAACAAAATGTGGAAAAAAGTCAAGGGGTGTGAATTCTTCTGAAGGCACAGTATATACTACAGTACTCACTGTTGTGTTTTCTATTGTAGTATACTGTGTTATTTTCTGTAGTGTTGTTATTTGATTGTTTTACTATCTTTTTAATTAGATGTTTGTACTTTCTCCTTGAGAGACCTTAATAGACAAACACTAAAGGAGCAAATTGTCCATAACCTGTATGTAAGTAGGGAACACTATATGGTCTATACTTGGCATGTATGTTTTTCAGTCATGGGTGGCACATATTGGGAGGGCCAGGATTGGGCGGGACATATGCAAATGTTATATTAGTATATCAATACAGTGTGTAGTATAGTATACTACACAATTATATAGTAAGTACTACACATGATCGAGGGATACTACAGTGTGTAGTATCATTTGTCATTTGCCAAAGAGACTGGCCTTTCAGCAATATCAACATTCAATATGCAACCGGATTTACGGCGCAGTTGTTGATTGGTAGTTTGAAACAACATTCATATTTTCCATGACAATGTTGTGGAACAGGGGTGTGCACAATTTTGCGCAGTAAAGAATTTGAATTCTAAGAACAACATTTAACAATTTCGTTACGTCCTCATTCCCTTGTTAGAAGGAAGTGTCAATGCAAGATCATGTTGTGCAAAGTGGCGTGAGAGGACTCCCTAATGAGAGTGAAATAATTATACAGGAAATATTAACCTACAAGAGTTAATCGAGCTACGTTTGCCTCAGTTGCATCCCATTAATAAGAGGAAATAAACATAAGATTGGCACCTGTTGTCATTCCTCGCACATATGCGGATCATCATGACTTGCATTTTTACAATTTTGAGCTATACGAGGAATATAACAGGTTACTTTAGGAAACGTTCTGAATGGACATAGAGAGAATAAGCGAACTCACACCCACACACACATCCTAAAAGGACCCATCAATCAAAGCCATCAGCGCATCTTAAAAACACTCAAATCACATTTCTCCTTTCCTAAAAAAGTGTTCAAAACCTAGGCTCAAATCTTGGCTGAAGCCCATCAGAATGTAGGCTACATTATCCCTTTTAACTGGCACACCTAGAAATACATATCAGAAAGAAAAAAAATCTGAAGAATAGCCTTAGTATAGGCCATACATTTAATGTTTAAAATTTGATAGATAAGGCATCTCAAACATCTCAACCAGCTGGTTGAGTTTCCCAATTAGGGTAAACTCATCTAAAAAAATAATATATTAGTTAACATTATGTCTGCCTCAGTTACTTGACAGTTGTGGTTAAACCAGACAGGCCTGGATAAATGAGGACGGATTTGAAATATAAATAAAATGATACTTTTGTGTTTTCAAATATTATTAAATTAAAAATATATGTAACTGAATGTGTTTACTGTTCTTGTACTGAATAATATCAGTAAATACTGGTATGAATATGAAAATATTTTATATTTGCACAGACAAAAAAAATTCCAGAATAATATTTGTCCATAATAGCTAGCTTTGACTAAATATAATTTCTTTAAATGGGCAAATCAACTGCCTGGTAGAGCATATTTTTCAAGAGTTCCTAAAATTATATAATAAAAACCAATATTTTAATAATTGCATCATTCCGAAATGATGTTTTAGAGGTTAACAACATTTTACAGTCTTGTAATATTCCATTTTATACACAATTAGTACTGAAAATGTGCGATTGAGTTTCGGTTTTGCTAACATTCAATTCCTGGTTTTTAACCAAAAATGCAGGAGTCTGATAATGAAAACTTCATGATCATTTTACTAATTGACATTGGTTGAGGTGATAAAATATGCCAAACAAAATTCATATGTTTGATTTAATTCAAAATTGGTTGTCAAAATTTGCTCCACCACCCGGTTGACCTGCATATTAAAGTGTTATAGCATAATGCTATAAAAGTCAGGGTTTTATTAAATAGGTCTTGGCACTGTACTTTTGTATTGCACATTAAATTAAACTGAGGCATTTGTCAATGTTTAACTTCAATTCACAAAATGTGCGTCAGATAAATATATTTTTTGTCCCTGGCTTGTATAGCACAGGTGGTCACCTAAATTCACTGTAGGCCTAATATATACTGTAGGCTAGCCTACAAATGGTGGATTAATAGCCCATCCTTTGAATTAATTTCTAACTTACACATCTCTGTCTTCGCTGTTCCCTTCTTGTGCAATTCATTAAATCTCCACTGGCCTCTCTCGCTTCCATCCTCTCTCTATTCTTCGTATAGCTCTTGAACCAGCCTCGTCCAATGCATGTCCCAGAAGTAGCAGTATAGTTTGGTCACTTATTTGGAGCAATAGAAAAAATATATAGACTATTTTCGAGGAAAGAAGCATCTTACTCTTGCTTGCTGGATATAAAATAGGCTACAGCATTCACAATGAACTGGCTGAGAAGTGGTGAGAGCTCTGGTGTGATGTGATCACATTGGTTGTTGGTAAAAATGCAATAAACGGGAATCCTCTGTTCTCCCTGCGCCCAATGTTTATGTTTACAACTAAATGTATTACATCAGAATTCCCAATGTTAGAATGCTACCAATCAAATGTATGAATTAAATTAGAACGATTTCCTATCGGTCTAATTTACATAAACATTGTGAGTGGATGACAGCTGTGAGGGTTATCGAATCAGGATCAAATCCTCTCATCTCCTCAAGCTTATTAATGATAGAGTGTTCACATTTGAAGATTGCTGAAAGGACAGTCTTCTTTGGAAAATGAGAGGAGTGGCAAGGAGAGGAACATAATAGCTGAATAGAGATGGCAACCAGGCTAAGATTACTACAGAATTCTATAGTAAGTACTATAGTATTTTATTGTTAACTGTAGTATTTTTTATGTGGGGTGTTAAGAGACCACTTTACTGTACTATAAAACTATGACTGCTGTAGCCCAATATAGAGAGTTGCCAAGTGACGTACGACACTTCCTGGCGGCCATGTTGGAAGACCACTGCATCAGTTCTTCCAACAACAACAGCCGAGTGGCAACCCCAAGCTGTATGGTAACCATCACTAAAATTAAATGGTTCATCACTATGGTCAATTTCTGTACCGTATTTGGCTGCTCTAACAAGGCAGGAAAGACAACAGGAAAAAACAGGTTACCCACAATCATGAAACACCAAGGAGATCAAATCAAATTGTATTGGTCAAATTGTATTGTTTAGCAGATGTTATTGTGGGTGTAGTGAAATCCTTGTGTTTCTAGCTCCAACAGTGCAGTAATATCTAACAAGTAATATCTAACAACAATACACACGATCCTAAGTAAAGGAATGGAATTAAGAATACATAAATATTTAGATGAGCAATGTCAGATGGGCATAGACTAAGATACAGTGGAATAGAATAGAAGGCAGTATATGCATATGAGAAGAGTAATGCAAAATATGTAAAGAGATAAGATGCAAGAACTGTCAGATAAGCGAAGACACCTGAACTGACAGCAGTCAGTGCAGGGTCTGCTCTGATCATTTCATCACGGGTAAGTCAATGGAAATAATTAGTTGAGAACTTTATTTATAAGAGGAAGGATAATGGATGGACTTTACAGCATAGGACAAAGGCCTCAACGGGATAGGATAACCTGCTGTTTTGACCAGCCCAACAATAGATGTGATCTTTTATGACACTAAAACACCTGAATGAAATAAACAACCAAACAATCAAAACTTCCCATTAGCTCTTAAGACCCACAAAAAGCAGGTCTTAACTGTAATGCAGTTGATAATGGAAGGAATTTGGAAAGGGGAAACGCAGCCCAGCCAGCCATGATGCACAGTGCCCACTGAAGGAGAGATGTGCCTTTTGTGCTAGTGAATCTCGTATTTAGAAGCATTAAAAATCGAATGGTTTCCCTTCATTTCATTTAATTAAAAACCAAGCATTGCCTATCCTCCCCTTAATCAAGGCTGGTTTAGCAGCTTGCATAAGTGCGTATTTTTATCCTGGCCATTAGCCAAAAGTAGCCTATGAATAAAATGGTTTTAAATGGTCTACTGAGAGTGCTTTGAAATATTTGAGGTTGTTGCTTTCATGCTTTTTCACTATTCACAATTCACATACCTGCATTTATCTTGTTCAAGTAGGCGATCCAGATCCATTTTCAGTGTCCCTCATCTGATTACCAAAGACATGCTTCTGCAAACTATTCAGTCCTCCTGTAATGCCATAACAAAGGAAGATGTATTACGTTTTTGACCTTGCTCATAGGCAATGATACAATTTACAGGAGCCTAGTATTTTGTATGTGTGAATGTTACGTGTATTATTAACACAGTGCCATGGAACTAGAGAAGCGATTTATGATATCTTGCTTCTTAACCCGATCCTTTTTAGTAATATTAGTTAAAAAACGGATTGTTTTTAGTTTCATTTGATTAAAAACCAAAACTCATTAGAAATATTCACCGTCCATGGGTTTATGGTGAGAATGTACATGGCTTGAATGCAATACAATTTTGTCTGCTGTTTCTGGAGAAGTACAAATATGACCTGTAAGATGGTTCCATGATGTACATAAAACATTACATTTGGCAGACATGTAACAGTGAGTAGGCATTCCCCTTTTCTCTTTATTTTGGATTTTTATCCAGCTCCTGTGAAAAGTTTATATTTTTGTGTAACCCTCCATACTCTAAGTTGCCTTGTCTGTGTTGTACACGCATGGGGAGCAATTATGGTGCCTGTAACTGTATTTTAACAGTTTATTTAAAACAAGTTTTTTTTCTCCTCATTTTTATTAGAATTGTATTCAAATTATATACTGTCTTTTCAGGCCTTATCAATAGCCTAGTGAATTGAATCTTTCTTATTGTCAAAATGTGGCATTTGGCATGTCCAGACTGCAACTTACAATAGGCCTAGCCCCTAAATCAGTGTGAATGCTACAGTCTATGTTTAGTCATCAAAACCCAGCCCTTTCGCACCACCGCCAGCTATTGCGCTCATTATTCCGGTTGTGAAAATAACAAAAAATATTTTTGCCACACCCCCAAACCTATAATGCTATCCGCCAGCACTAAGATTTGCTATATGTTTGTTAAAATAGAGCTCCAGGTGTGCTTATTTTTTGTCTACGTACCGTAGGTTCACCAGCTGACCACTATCAAGACATCCATGTCGACTGGATTCCCACTGTGAAGATGAGCAACGCTGCAGCAGCATCTGTTTCTACTTCCGCTGCTTCGTCCTTTTCCAGATATGAAAGGGACCCGGGTGAGGGCTGAGGAGAAAAGAAGAGATGTGAAGAAGCAGATGTGGCCTTGGCACAGGCTTTATATGCTGTGGAGAGGGATGGTGGTGTTGGAAGTCAGACAAACGTGACAGCGTCAGACACTGAGACGCTGGTGAATGAAAAAGCATACACTGCAGTCTACTGTAAAGGACTTCATGTTTACATCAGTCTTTTCCGGATTCTGATGTGAAAGTACTCTACTTCACAGGTTTGACTAATTATTGCGTGGCCAGGTCTAGCCCGAGCAAGGTCATACCTCACCGCCTTCCAGGGACTCATGTTGCTCTTTATGCGCCTCAGGCTAAATACACCTGTTCAACTTTTAAGCCGCGTGTTTAGAGTATCTGTATCCACTGTGTCCCAAACATTCTCCTGTAATGTCGATGTGCTCTTTTTTTCACTTGAAATCTCGAATCTACTGGCCAGATAGGGAACAGCTATGGAACACCATGCCTATTGGTTTTAGAAGGAACTTTTGCATATCAGTCACAGTCATAATAGATTGCTTTGAGATATTTATAGAATGTCCATCAAATCTGAAAGCCAATGCACTGACGTTATCCTCCTACAACCACGATAAGACAGTGGTATTACACCTCGAGATGTAATTGCATATATCTCAAAAGGATGGGGTGGGAGAGTGTGAGTGTGAGACAAACACAATAGTGGAAACGGTGACTTCTTAATTAGCAAGATCCTCCTAGCAGACCGTGGTTTTAATATTGCAGATGGTCTCGGAACAGTGTTGGCGCATCTGTTGATAGCTGCCTTCACAAGAGAAAAGAAGCAACTAGGTGGGGTTGAGTTGGAGAAAAGCAGATTCAAGATTACATTGCCTTCGGAAAGTATTCAGACCGCTTTAATTTTTCCACATTTTGTTGTGTTTCTTCACTCATCAATCTACACACAATACCCCATAATGACGTGATGGGGTCACCTTGGGGTCATGATAGGGGCTGCACCAAATGATTGATTTATTATAATAATTGATTATGCTTATGTTGTATTAATAGAAGGGGAAGGGCTGTAAGACCCCTCCCCAACTACATTTATAGGGTCCTGGACCACAGATTATATATATATATATATATATATATATATATATATATATTATATATATATATAATATATATATATATAATATAAGAGGTAGAGACTAGAAAAGAACTGTGGAACAATATTAAACCTTATAATGCATATAAAAGAACTGTGGAACAATATTAAACCTTATAATGCATATATATTATATGCATTATAAGGTTTAATATTGTTCCACAGTTCTTTTCTAGTCTCTACCTCTTATAAGAAATGATCTGAGAGATGTGTGAGTTATTGCAGTCAAAACAGGGTGTCTGAGAAAACGCCTCAAGGCTAAAAAAGATTCATAGACACAGAACCCTGCAGGGGAGTGAAAGAGATTAGAGACAAGTCAGACATACCACTGTAAGCCACACGGGAGTGGAAAATTACTGCTGAGCCCTTAGAAAACACAGGACTATTGTTCTCCTGCAAGTTTGTATAACTGTATATGCATGGGCTTGGATTCATAAGTAGAAGGTGTTGACGTAGGCAGTTACATCACTAGGGGTTGACCGCAAGCATATTGGAATCAACTTGGACCTTTCCTATTTTGCAGAACTTACTCGGAAACAAGCTATGTTCCCGTTGTCAACTTCTGTCTGCAATTGCATTAATAAAGGTTTGATTGATTTACTTAAAGATATTGTCTGATTGCTGATTTCACCAATAAGCCAATGATTGACAAGGAACAAGGAACCTACCCCAACAAAAACCAAAACAGTTTTTTAGAAATGTTTGCTAATTCCAAAAACTGAAATATCACATTTACAAAAGTATTCAGATCCTTTACTCTAGTACATTGTTGAAGCACCTTTGGCAGCGGTTACAGCATAGAGTCTTCGTTAGTATGACGCTACAAGCTTGGCAAACCTGTATTTGGGGAGCTTCCCCCATTCTTCTCTACAGATCCTCTCAAGCTCTGTAAGGTTGGATGGAGAGCGTTGCTGCACAGCTATTTTCAGGTCTCTCCAGAGATGTTCGATTGGGTTTAAGTCCGGGTTCTGACTAGGCCACTCAAGGACATTCAGGGACCTGTCTCGAAGCCACTCCTGAGTTGTATTGGCTGTGTGCTTAGGGTCGTTGTCCTGTTGAAAGGTGACCCTTCGCCCCAATCTGAGTTCCTGACCACTCTGGAGCAGGTTTCCATTGAGGATCTCTCTGTACTTTGTTCTGTTCATCTTTGCCTCAATCCTGTCTAGTCTCCCAGTCCCTGCCACTGAAAAACATCCCCACAGCATGATGATGCTACCACCATGATTTACCGTATGGATGGCGCCAGGTTTCCTCCAGACGTGATGCTTGACATTCAGGCCAAAGAGTTTAATCTTGCTGCATCAGACTAGAGAATCTTGTTTCTCATGGTCTGAGAGTCTTTAGGTGCCTTTTGGCAAACTCCAAGCGGGCTGTCATGTGCCTTTTACTGAGGAGTGGCTTCCGTCTGGCCACTCTACCATAACGGCCTGATAGGTGGAGTGCTGCAGAGATGGCTGTCCTTCTGGAAGGTTCTCCCATCTCCACAGAGGAACTCTAGAGGTCTGTCAGAGTGACCATCGCGTCACCTCCCTAACCAAGGCCCTTTTCCCCCGATTGCTCAGTTTGGCCAGGCGGCCGTCTCTAGAAAGAGTCTTAGTGGTTCCAGACTTCTTTCATTTAAGAGTGATTGTGGCCACTGTTCTTGGGGACCTTCAATGTTGCAGACATTTTTTTGTACCCTTCCCCAGATCTGTGCCTCGACACAATCCTGTCTCGGAGCTCTACGGACAATTCCTTCGACCGCATGCCTTGGTTTTTGCTCTGACATGCACTGTCAACTGTGGGGCCTTAAATAGATGTGTGTCTTTTCAAATCATGTCCAATCAATTGAATTTACCACAGGTGGACTCTAATAGAGTTGTAGAACATCTCAAGGATGATCAATGGTAACAGCATTTCAAGTGTCATAGCAAAGGGTCTGAATACTCATGTAAATAAGGTATTTATGTTTTTAATTTGAATAATTTTCCAAACATTTCTGAAAACCTGTTTTCGCTTTGTTATTAATGGGTATGGTGTGTAGATTGATGAGATTAAAAAAAAAAAAAAAATTTTTAGAATAAGGCTTTAAGGTAACAAAATGTGGAAAAAGTCAAGGGGTCTGAATACTTTCCAAATGCACTGTATACTCCTGTCTGCTAGACAGACCAAAAAGTGGTAATTTTCATAGTGAAATGTACTGCCCAAATGTTTTAAATCTCTGGTGTGCAGGCCTACTGTTTCACAGTTGTTTCCATTTTGCTTGGCTAGTCAAAACCAGAGCCCGATACTATGAATCAGGTCTGAGGAGTTACCAAGGTAACTTTGGTCAACTCTGAGTTCAACTTGGGATAACCGGTACCACACAAGTGGCTCACCTTTTAGCCAGGTACATTTCTATGGAAACGAAACCTTCAAAGCGAACCTGCTCCGGGGCAGGCTAACTCAGGGTTAACTACATTTACCCTGAACGAAGTGTCTTAGCCGCGAGTTGATGACCAATGATATCAGATTCCCTCCCTCTTGCAAAGGTTGCATCATCATCCCCTTAATTTGATGAAGTGATTAAATATTTTGCGTGTGTTTAAAAATAGTAATGTTAAAATACCTATTATATTACACATTTAGTATTGACAGAATGCATTCGAAACTTCATGCACAGTACAGCTTTGTATGACTTAATACAATTATTTTATCGATGGGAGTGGGAAAAAAAAGGTGCTTATGCATTGATCAGCACACCAAAAGGCACCAAAGATGCCATTAACGATAGGCAATATCATAAAGGTGACACTTCTAAAAGACTATTTGCCCACCGTAGCCTGCTGAATTTCCAAGATAACTTTTCTTTCATTGCTTTCAATGAAAACGTGTTACAAGCATGCTAGAGTTACTCAATTGTACTACTTGAGTTAAAAAAAAGATACCTGAATAGAAAATGACTGAAGTAAAATTGAAAGTCACCCAGTAAAATACTACTTGAGTAAAAGTCTAAATGTTTCTGGTTTTAAATGCACTTACTGTAAGTACAGTGGTGGAAAAAGTAAATTGTCACATTTGAGTAAAAGTAAATGCTTATTATCAAATTCCTTATATTAAGCAAACCAGTTGGCACAATTTTCTTGTTTTTTGTAATTTACAGATAGCCAGGGGCACACTCCAACACTCAGACATAATTTACAAACACAGTATTTGTGTTTACTGAGTCCGCCAGATCAGAGGCAGTAGGGATGACAACACGTTATATTGATAGGTGTGTGAATTAGACCATTTTGCTGTCCTGCCTGAGCATTCGAAATGTAACATACTTTTGGGTGTCAGTGGGTAATGTATGTATACATAAATATTTTCATTAGGAATGTAGTCGACTACAAGTAAAAGTTGTCAAAAATATAAATATTTAAGTACAAATACCCCAAAAAGCTGCTTAAGTAGTACTTTAGAGTATTTGTACTTAAGTACTTTACACCACTGGCGGCAGGCTGACGAGCAATATCCACTGTCATAGTGCGAATGAAGCCTGAGCTGGAATGTGAAGCTAACTGAAGCTGGCTAGCTTTAGAAAACCCTGAGTAAATCTAGCTTCCTTCATAGTGTACCCCTCAGGAAGACAAAGTTGTTTGTATATCTTTATTTTTTATACAGGCTCTCATTAACATGCCTGTTCTGTCTTATCCAGTGTTGTGGAAGAAACCAAAGTAATTATCCTATTGAGTGTCTTTTTCTGGGTGGTCAACCATTCCCCCCAACAAGTCAATTAGTACACTAATGGGATGGAAAGTTTGTAAAGAGTAATTATAGATTGCGTTAATAAACATCTATATTTGATGGTTCTGTTTTAGATGTTTAGTTTTAAAGGTACATTATACTCCATTATACTCTGATGGTTTTTTACATCTGTAAAGTAGTGTTCTGTTGAGATAAGTTCAAGTCCCAGGTCATCTATTTTGTAGTTCCAGCTTTATGTCTCAATCCAAAAATGGATGATTGTCCCTTAAATTATTTTCCTTTGCTGAGGAAAAAAAAAAAATCTGCAAAGCAGCACATTCTACTGTCTGCATCAGCAATTAGACCAGCCTGGAGACAGGGGAATGCAGGGTTTCGACTGAACCTTAGATTCTAACAAGCACCTCACGTCCTCTGTATTCTGTTCCTTCCCTGAGTCATCTTCCATATAGCCAAAGCCACTTACCTAATTACTGTCTCGCTTCCTCTCATATCCTCCTCAGGCTCTGCTGCTCCCAAAGAAACACAAAATTGACATGTGTGACCAATTCAGGAAACTAGGCATATGTCGCTAGTCACGACTTCACAGGAGAGATGTTTTTTTAATCAAAATGCGTTTTTTTGGCAGAAATGCCTTCTCGAACATGTCAACTTTATTGTGTCTTAATAACAAACTTGTATGCCGTCTGTACATATGAATAAAATTGTTAAATTACGAGCCTTGATGGTTAAGCCACAGAAAAAGTTAGTGACCTTCCCACTAGCCATGATTGGCTGAGATAATGAGTGGGCGGACGTGCCGAGAGAGGAGTTTGGATTGGTCTGCCATATTGAAGGCGTTGGTAATCCTGGCGAACGCAACTTTTTAATATAGTGGAGCTGCATAAGTGTTGCTCTCCATTTTCTGGAGGATCATGTATTGCAATCAGTGGAATTGAGTATGTTAGCTAAAGAGATGGAGAAAACACCTGTCTCCAGATTACATCATCAAACTAAGGGCAACCGTGGCATGGCATTCCTGATAGGGAGACGCGTCCATGATGCATGTTGATGTACATTTACATTTTACATTTAAGTCATTTAGCAGACGCTCTTATCCAGAGCGACTTACAAATTGGTGCATTCACCTTATGACATCCAGTGGAACAGCCACTTTACAATAGTAGGTAAGTTAGTCTAGCGTTAGCTAGCTGCATTTTCATATATTACACATTTTTAATTTTGAAAGAAAGTGGTTTTATTTCAAGCTAAAGTGTACTGTTAGCTAGCTAGCTAATGTTAGCTGGCTGGCTCCCTAGCTGATGTTATTATTTGTTTCCCAGAGCCGTTTGCTTTTCTAGTTAGAGCCTAATGTTAGGCAGTGTTCACACTTTGTTCATTGTTGTTTAACTAGCTAACATTAGCTGGCAGGCTCATTAGCTAACGTTACGTAACATGTGTACAACACCCGTTGAATATGGCCGGTGTCAGTAAACGTCTGGGGAAAAAAGCAGAATGAAATTGTTGCCAGCAGAGCTGGTTAGGCTGTTTTCATGTTATCCAGAGGTAAACAAATCATCGTCCAGAGCGTCAAGTGTGCACTCCGAGAGTGAAACGAGATGAGTTGGGCTAAAGCTTAAGAGGGTGTGAACAATGCTGAATGAGTGTAGACAAAGAAGAGCTCTTCACTAGATACCAACCCATTCAAAGGTGATTTTCTCAAAAGTGAGTTTACAAGTTGATAAACTTTCAAAGCAGAATTACTTAACCATTGTTCCTCAAATGCAGTGTATAATATACCATTTTGTAGCTCTGAGTCTCAACTTCTATGTAAAAAACACAATTTCACATTTTGCTACATAAGACCGAATCCAGGTGGTGAGTCACATTTACTGAACCAGTCTGGACTAAGATCCATCCATCTAAAAAAAAAGAAGAAAACAAGCACACACTTCCTATGGTTACACTTTACTTGACACCCAGTGTCATAACATGTTATGACACAATCATAACCATGTCATAATACGTCGTAACAGCTGACATAACTTGTCATAATATGGTCATAAATATGGTCATACTGTATGGTCATACTGTCATGATCCATATATTTAGAGCTGTTTTGACATATATTGTGTTATTTTATGGCTGATTATGACACTTACATAAGAGTGTCAAAACCCACAACTTACTACACAAGGCAAAACATTCCATTACACCATAGCCTACTGTATGTTTATGTTATATTACATTTTCTGAAATTGAACATTTTAAATTATCATTGTAATTGCGTGCACATTGATGTCATACGTGCACCTACCCCAATGCTTTGTTGCTGATGACTGGCATGAATGCAGAAGCAGATTACAGGAGCAGGACAAGACACTGTCTGACATAAGGGCATGTATGGCATAGGCCTACAGTATCTGGCTTACATGATTATGATGTTCATAATCATTTTTGACAGTGTCATAAAGTGCAATTTCTTCGTCCAAGTAAATTGATACAGGGTTGTCCTAATGTTAGTTATTTCAAATATGATGGAGAAAAAAAAACATGACTGTAAAGAATGAATTAAGAATGAAGAAAAAACATTCCAATGAAAGGAATCTTCTTTGCAGGAAAAAAACACGTTTGAATAAATGTGGGTTTTGTCACTCTTTTATACAGGTGTCATAACAGCCATAAAATAGCACAATATATGTCACAAGTGTAAATATATGGGTCATGACAGTGTTATCACCATATTACGACAGGTTTTGACAAGTAATGTCAGCTGGTTATGACCATGTCATAACGTGTTATGACGCTGGGTGTTCAAGTAAAGTGTTACCCTTCCTATTTACTTAAAGTGGCTGATCCAAAAGTTGTAGATATAGACACATGGGCATTTGCCAGACATACAATTCCAGACCTTTTTGAAGAGATACACATGGCCAGACCCGATATAGGTTTGGGAGACATTCCTACCTAAATGCTTAGCTTCCTGGGAATTCCATATCTTGCGTCCCTAAAGATTCCTAAGTACTCCATTTAATGCCGTCTGACAAAAGCAGACATATTCCAACAATTAGAAGCATATATTTTATGTATGAATCCAGTCAATAAGTTCTTCTTGAGGTTGTCGAGTTGTGTCTGCATTGCCTTTAATGGCTGCTGGAAGGGTCAGTGATGTATCAAGATGCTTCCTGTCAATTGCTTCTTTTCTTCAGGACTGGAGGCATTCAAATGTGCATCACTGTTTGCACTCCATGGGAATTGCATTATTGCACCGGATTATTATTTCGGTCATTGTTTGAGAGAGGAGAGGAGCGAAACACGGGGCTCTCTACTCTCTCTTGGCCTACACAGCATCAAGTACTCCCCAGCTGAACCTATTAAGAAGGCTTTGCACATATCCAATCAATTACTCATGCCTGATTCTCTGAGCAGTGACTAGGCGATATGAGCGCCCAGATAACTGTGACCGATGGATCCGTCAGACAGAGTGGCTCAACCGCAGAGATGTTATTTTTCTCACTGCTCGGCCCTTAATCACTAAGTTTCCCTTTGAATGTCAATGGGATTCTGTCTTGGGTAACCCAAGAACAATCTATTTTTGTTGTGGGTAGCATTGTACGCTGATTGGTGGCCTGTTGAGCAGGGGCGGAAGCTATAGCTTTTGCCATCATTAAAATCCTTACAGTAGCCTGTTGCATTTGTGCCCACAAAGCTAGTATCGACCATGTATTGACTTTCACAAGTAATACAACTTCATTGTATGTGGTAAATTCTTGACTTGAACAGTGAACAATTGCTCTGGAGAGGCAGTAGTGTAATGTATACATAGTGCATTACAAACATAAGATCCTACATGATTAAACCAAACCCCCATGTTAGAAAATCTTGTAAAAACCACAAAGAAAATAAAGAAAAAAGCCAGAGTTGATTGAGGGTGGCTCAACCATGCTTGGATATTTCATTGTACGTCATTGTAGAGTTTGCAGAGGCCATGGCAGTTGTAGCTACCAAGTTAGCAATACGTCAGCTTAATTATCTATGGGTAATAGGCTGGAAAATCCCATTGAAAAGACTCCCAGACAATCAGCAAGCCACACACACACACACACACACACACACACACACACACTAGGCTTTAATGGCTCTTTAACAAAAAAAATGGTCATAAAATCCCAATGCTGTATGCTGGCTAGGTGGCATATAGCCTAGTGGTTAGAGCGTTGTGCCACTAACCGAAAGGTTGCAAGATCAAATCCTGAGCTGACAAGGTAAAAATCTGTTGTTCTGCCTCTGAACAAGGCAGTTAACCCACTGTTCATAGGCCATCTTTGAAAATAAGAATTTGTTCTTAACTGACTTGCCTAGATAAATAATGGTAAAATAAATAAAGCCAACAAAGAAAACATTGCAGCCTGCAGGTAGAAATAAATACATAAATAGCAGAAATGTATCTAAAATGTTATATTTTGCATGTAAGATTCCATTGTATGTCATATGCTAGTAAGCCCAAGATGACAGGTAGACAGAGATAGATGCCAATAAAAGGTTGCACACGGCGCATGAAATACATGGCTGCCAAAGAATACCCATGCATTATCTGGTGCTGATTTTATGCTGACCAATATGAATACATGTAAAATAACTTTCCTAACTTTATTGCTACGTTGGGTAAAACAGCTGAAGGTGCACATTTGGAGAATAAGTTTGACGCTCAGAGTCATGTTTAGAATTCGAAACACAGTAGCCTGGGAGAGGAAGTATGAAGGATTCGGCAAGAGAGTTTTCCTCTCCAACCATAAGTCAAAGAGCTTTGGCAGCTAGGATAGCAGGGAAGGAAGAATCATCAGTTTCTTAATCCGAACGCCTCAAGGACTTTCTTTGCTGTGCCATCCTCGTTGTCTTCGAGTGGGTGAGGGACTGAGGACGTTGCTTAAGTCCCAACCGAGCGGGGATGAATAATCTCGCAAGAGAACAGCGCGATCTTTCGTCAAATCCCATTTCACAGCAGAAACATTTATATTCTCAGGAGTAAGAAGAAAAAAAACATGTCTTTTAATTTGACCTGACAGGCGAAGAATCCAGTGCGCAGCCAACTAGCATTTCAAATGCACACTGAGGATGTGGCTGATGCCATATGTTTTCACCTGTTCTCCCTTCCTGCCTGTCACTGGGGAATGAATGCCTCTTCTGACTTAGGGCTGGGTGAGGAGGTCAAAAGGGTACACTCAAAAGGGCACATTGAAACAGTTAATCGAATTTCAAAAGTCATTAGTTGGCATTTGAGAAATTAAGTTGCATGATTCCATTTTTACCTTGAGGTTCGAGGATCCTTCATGCATAACAGTCTACTCAGTCTACTAGGCACTATGGTCTTGAATATAGATTACATTTTGTTGGATGGTGTATACCATCTGTATCCCATACATGCCACTAATGAAACTTGAAACATTAACTTCCGTGGTCTAATTTGTATCCCGATTCTGACTTTTGTATTCTGACATGTACAATGATTGCAGTTACACCAACTCGGCTGCACATAACATCTCCTGGGCACCAAACCCTCGCCATATTTGGCATGATTGGAAAAAGAATAGTTGGAATACATTATACAGAGATCTAGACGTATCCCATTTATCTTGCTGTAGAGCGGGATTGGAATGTCGTGCCATGCGCCAGAGGGATTGTTCCTACGGGAGAATGCAGACGAGGGGGGGGGGGGGGGGGGGGGTAGGATTGCCGTTAAAAGATGGAAGAGGTAGAGAGCGGTTTTGATGGAAGTGTGGAGTGGGAGGGATGAGGAGTGGGTGGGGGAGGAGGGAGAGGGGCTGTGGAAAGTGTTACTCAGATCTCTGCAGGGGCTGTGCTGGACTGACTTAATCTGTTGTGAAATGCGTGAGCACTGCCTTGGCTGACACCGGCCTCGTCTCTGTGTGAGCAGGGACCCCGGGAAGCGCTATTAGACTGCAACAAGATCTGAAAAGGAGGACTCCACATGGGGTTGACTCCTCCACCCCACCACACTGCATCACCATGCCCTCAACCCCCCACCCCCTCTCCACAGTAATTCGGTGCACCATGGGAAAACGTATTTAACGAGTTACACTCTCCCGAATTAAACTCCTGTAAGATATATTCATATCTATAGATAGCAGTTACTTATTAATGTGTTTTTACCTCATATCAGTCTCATGCTGAATGTCGCAATATTCTATACATCTGCATGAACCCTAGTCTACATGATGACTCAGTTTACACAAATTGGCTTAATTATTTGTTACTAACGAACAAAATAATTCCGAGTTTCAGAGGGGGTTGTAATTTTAGACCATTTGTCACGTATTCAGCTCGCACTGCCTGTATTACTGTCTAGTATTTTTTTTTAATTTTACACGCCAGTAGCAACCCAGGAATGTACTGGTCTATATTTAAATTGCAACCATTTCAACGTGTAGCCACCGCTCCACGTTTTCTGGTCTCAATAGTTGATTATTCAGGGTACTGCTATAACCACTTTCCACACCGGCAGCAACCCAGCATATTTTGGTCAAATGTGTTAATTCTTTAGGAGTCCTTTATAAGCAAACTGGTAAAAGGGGCGTTCCATCCTTTTGGCATAATGTCTGTGCTCACATGGGCCTGGTTACTGACTGGGTAAAACTTTACATGAAAAACAATTATCTCTAAAATCTAAAATCACATTTCATCTTCTCACAAATAGTTTCATATTTAATCACAACATTTAGATGTAGCTCTGACATATACATTGTGAAAGCTCTTAACAGGATTGGAACCTTTTTTTCTATTTTTGATACACCCAAATCTAACTGCCTGTAGCTCAGGACCTGAAGCAAGGATATGCATGTTCTTGATACCATTTGAAAGGAAACTCTTTGGAGTTTGTGGACATGTGAAATCATTGTAGGAGAATATAACACATTAGATCTAGTAAAAGATAATACAAAGAAAAAAACATGTGTTAATTTTCTTTTTTGTCATCATCTTTGAAATGCAAGAGAAAGGCCATAATGTACTATTCCAGGTTAGGCTCAATTTATATTTTGGCCACTAGATGGCAGCACTGTATGCGAAAAAGTGTTAGACTGATTCAATGAACCATTGCATTTCTGTTCAAAATGTTGTATCAAGACTGCCCAAATGTGCCTAATTGGTTTATTAATACATTTTCAAGTTCATGACTGTGCACTCTCCTCAAAAAAATAGCCCGACACCGGTACACTTATGACAACATCCAGCTCAAAGTGCAGGGCGCGAAATTCAAAATCTATTTTTTTTTAAATATTTAACTTTCACACATTAACAAGTCCAAGACACCAGATGAAAGGTGCACATCTTGTGAATCAAGCCAACATGTCCGATTTTTAAAATGTTTTACAGGGAAGACAAAATATGTAAATCTATTAGCTAACCACGTTAGCAAAAGACACAACTTTTTCTAACTCCATCAGTTTCTTACTCCATCAGGTGCTATCACAAATTCGACCAAATAAAGATATAAATAGCCACTAACCAAGAAACAAATTCATCAGATGACAGTCTGATAACATATGTTTTGTTCGAAAAATTTGCATATTTCATGTATAAACCATAGTTTACATTTCAGCTACAATCCGAAATTGCACCGAAAGCAGCCATAATATTTACAGACACCAACATCAAATAGCTAATTACTCATCATAAAACATTTCTGAAAAATACATAGTCTGCAGCAATTGAAAGACAGGCATGTTGTGATTCTAAAAAATATTTCCGATTTATTAAATGTTTTACAGCGAAAACAAAATGTATCGCTATATTAGCGTAGCTACAATAGACAGACACAATTGGGCGCCCACGGCCAGTTCACATGCACGACAGATATATGAAATAACATCATAAAATGGGTCTTACTTTTGCTGATCTTTCATCAGAATGTTGAAGAAGGTGTCCTCTGTCCAGATGAGTCGTTGTTTCGATTCAGAATGGCAAATTTCCCTCTTCAATTAGCATTGGCACTAGCCGAGTGGCATAAATTTCTCCAACGTAAACACAGTCAGAGGACGGAACACGGCAAAACTCCCGAATAAAGTTTCAATAATCTGATTAAACCATATTGAAAAAACATACATTACCATGATATGGTCACATGTATCAAAAAAAATTAGAGCCGGAGATGTTAGCCGTTCGTTACGAAGGCAAAACAGAAGTCAATACCACTTCCTTCAGAGTACCGGAAGTGGACGGTCACGTCAAAGAAATAGGTTTTTTTCCACCACAGAACAAGATGAGCACAAAAATTTCTTCTCTGACATCCTCTTTACACCAATAGGAAGGCGTATAGAGTGTCAGCAGACTCCTAAGTGTCAAGACCATGTATAGGCATCAAGTTGAAAAGAGCATCGATTTCGGACATTTCACTTCCTGGTCAGGAAAAGTGCTGCAGAAGGACTTCTGTTTCACTCAGAGAAATAATTCCAACTGTTTTAGAAACTAGAAAGTGTTTTCTATCCAAAAATAATAATAATATTCATATTGTACGAGCAAGATTTGAGTAGGAGGCCGTTTGAAATGGGCACGATTTCACTGGCTACTCAACACTTTGCCTTGCAGCCATAAGAAGATAAGCTTTCTGCCCATATCAGATATGTCTATGTCCTAGGAAATGTTCTTGTTACTTACAACCTCATGCTAATCACATTAGCCTACGTTAGCTCAACCGTCCCGTGTGTGTGGGGGGGGGACCGGTCCCGTAGAGGTTAAAGTTACAATGTTTCCGTTATACCGTCTTTAATAACCTCACAAATGATACGACATAGTCATTGTTTGGATCCCCACCGACCACTTACCAAATTCTTTATGTTTAGAAATATTGTTTCATGATCCACTTTTGGATGTTGAAGTTCTTTGGGCAAGAGTCTCTATACCACTCAGACATTCCATTCTTGGATACTGCTAAGGCGAGAGAGAGAGAAAGTTTACGACGGTCGTTAAAGTCCTAGAACCGGCCCCACTCAATGACCAGTCCCACTGTGGCACTGATCTTTGAGAACCATTTCACTGGCCATAAGTGTGATTTGATATTTTACCAAGGACAGCAGTTTTTTGGTATTTTACAGATAAATAATTTTCTCTGCAGAGATGTTTTGTGGAGGATGCCTCTCTCAATGCCCCAGAAGCATTGAGAGATATAAGGAAAGTGAGCGAGAGGGGGGAGTGGGGGAGAGATTAGAGATCACAAAAGCCAGAGCAAGCGAGAGTGAGTAATAAACCAATATCCCCAATTCCTAGCAGCAGTGTTGTCATTGTTTCAGTTATTGGGATCACTGTATGTTCCAATAATGCTGGGTATTACCAGCAGCCCAGCACTATTATATCAGTCATACTGCGTTCGTAACCAAGTGGGAAGTGTTTACCACATATGACTGGGAAAAATCCACTTGGACGGCCCACCAATTGATAATTACTAGTGGGAAACTCATCTATCATCCCTGAGCCCCGACTTCTCCCACAAGCAGACCTCTGACGTCACCTACTACGGAAATACCTTGATAACGGCAGTTATAGGGCAATTCCAAAAAATGTCATTGTCTCCAGCACAATACCAGTGTATTACATATGTGAAAATGACACATTTATAGGTTTTGTATAAAAAATATTACGTTAAGTTCTACCCGATAACATTATGAAAAGTTAAAACATAAAAAAAAATGATTTTCAAACACTGAGATTCACGGCGACGTAGGGAGCAAGAAAATATCCTCCCTTACATTTAATCCTACCATGTGATGTCACAGAGAATACATTTTTAGAACCTTCTTATATTTATAACCGCAGATCATCGAAACATGCAGTTTTAACATACAGTGCCTTCAGAAAGCATTCATACCCCTTGACCCTTTCCACATTTTGTTTTACAGCCTGAATTCAAAATGTATTAAATATATTTTTTCCCATCCATCTACACATAATACCCCAAAATGAAAACAGTGAAACAGTGTTTTTAGACATTTTTACTCCTGAAATTATTTAGGCATTTTTTATTAATTTGTAAAATATTAGAAAAACATAATTCCACTGACATTATGGCATGTTGTGTGTAGGCCAGTGGGAAATAATCTCTATTTAATCGGGGAAAGGGGGTGCAGCATGCGGCCGTGCCTAACGGGGAAAGGGGGGATGGAGCCGGTTGGGCGCATGGCGATGCGGGGAGCCGAAGCCACCCTCCCAGGTGTTTGAAATGTTTGGACAAAGTTCACAGGTAACTTCTTAGATAATTTGTAGTCATGTTGGGCGAGTTGGAACCGGTGTTTTTCTGAATCAAACGCGCCAAATAAAGGGACATTTTGGGCATATAAAAAATGAGTTTATCGAACAAAAGGACCATTTGTGATGTTTCTGGGACATATTGGAGTGCCAACAGAAAAAGATCTTCAAAGGTAAGGCATGAATTATATCGTTATTTCTGACTTTCGTGTCTCACCTGATTGGTTGAAATATGATTTTCATGTGTTTGCATGGTGGGGTGCTGTCCTCAGATAATCGCATGGTTTGCTTTCGCCGTAAAGCCTTTTTGAAATCTGACATGGTGGCTGGATTAACAAGAATTAAGCTTTATTTTGGTGAATTGCACTTGTGATTTTATGAAAGTAAAATATTTCTAATAATTTAATTTGAATTTCACGCTCTGCAATTTCACCGGATGTTGTCGAAACTTTCCGCTAACGGAACGTCGAGCCGTAACAGGTTTTAACTCCCTGTTCCACCTCCCTCCATTTTTTTTTATGATAATAAAAATATTGACAATATTGATTTAAATAAGTAATTGTTTATTTAGTGGCACCACAAATGTGAATTCATATTTACCAAACAAAACACATTACAATTTCTTTTTACTAGGCAAGTCAGTTAAGAAAAAAATCTTATTTACAATGACGGCCTACCCCGGCAAAACCCAGATGACGCTGGGCCAATTGTGCTCCACCCTATGGGACTCCCAATCAAAGTCAGATGTGATACAGCCTAGATTTGAACCAGGGACTGAACCACTGAGATGCAGTGCCTTAGACTGCTGCGCCACTTGGGAGCCATGTCCAATATGACCAATATATATTTTTTTCTGTAGTTTATACCCAATGATTCGTCTGACAAACAAAGAAATGTGCGTCCTGCAGGCCCAGGCATGGATCAAAGCTGGCGAGAGTATTTTTATAATTATTTCATTAACGAAAGCATAAAGATGTTGATGAAGAATTTGCCTCGGTATCCATCCCAGCTGGTATTCTGTGGAGCCATGCCTTTTTTCGGTGCGACCTGTTGTCTAACCCTTCGTCCACTGATCTCCACGGATGGTTGTCGGCATAGTTGTATGCTCTGCAAAAACATATTCACATTTTTAGTACACAATTATCGATTTTATTTCACAGCATGCCTACACATTGATAGACTATATAATCTTTTTTAAAGAAAATGTACTAATACCAAAATACCTTCAGTTTCGGTGATCCTCTCAGCCCCGGCTCATTTCCAAGTCCTCTGGTGGTTACAGTCCCAACCTTGGAACGGGTAGCACCAAAATAAAAATCTAAATAAATTAAAGACCTACAACACCTACGGTAGACCTACAGTATATCTAAACAAATATTTTTTTCATCTCTACATGTAGGTCTCCTGATTTAAACCCGATCCAACTTTTTTGACATAAACTGAAAACATTCATCCTTACCGATACAATTCTCCTCGTACCCTCCTTCTTGGCAAGGGTCTATTGTCCTGCTAAAAGCCCATAATGGGTGGATGGACGGCTTATTTTGTATTCCAATGTATTGAACTAATGTATTAATTACAGTCATTTACCATTGTCATTCTCGGACTAGAAACGTTGTTTGCAGAGTTTACGATCTCACCTTGTTTTAAAAAATAACGATATTTTGGAGATTATTTTCAAATAACCCGAAAGTGAGCAGTTGTAATCTGAATCAAAGGAAAACATCTATTGTTCTGCTGGTAGCTAATTCTAAAAATGTTGTTTGCAGAATTCACTGCCTGCTACACTTGTTTTCTCTCCTGTTTTTTAGAGGGAGAGAAACCAAAAGCCCACCCCTAACCCGGACGATGCTGGAACAATTGTGCATCGCCTCATGGGTCGCCCGGTCGCGGCCGGCATGGGTATCGAAACAGCATCTGTAGCAACACAGTTTTCACTGCGATGCAGTGTCTTAGACCACTGCGCCACTCGGGAGGCCCCATCACCAAAGTTTTTCATGCTTATCAATTGCCTTGCACCAAAGTATCAAAATACTACTTAAAAAGACTCTTAAAGAATGTCATTTAAATGTTAATAACATTTTTGGTCACAGAAACAATGACAAAACATGTTCTCAAAAGGCCTCCTGGGCCGACAGAGAAGTTCCTTACTTTTCCCCCCTTCACTTGCCTCTTTATTCCCATAGTAATTCGTTATGGTTTGTATTGCGAATGAGGGCATAAACTGGGTCAAGACACCAGCAGACGAAGTAGACATTTATGTAGTAAAATAAAGGTAAAATAAAAATAAATAAATAAGACCTACAACACTTAACAGCACATTACTCAACACTAGTGAGACTCATGTCACCTACGATAGGCCTACAGTATATCTAAAAATGGTACTCTCCGCCAATAATAAAATGTAGAGGATTGGAGGATTATAAATGAATATCTAAGGGACATTTTTTGTTAGGGCAAATCTGATCTGTGAGAATATTTAAGGGGTTTTTATATAATTATAATGCAGGGTTAATAATAATAATCACTTTGTTTAAAAAGTAACGATATTTTTGAGATTATTTCGTTTCAAATAATCGATAGTAAGCGATTGTAATCTGAATATAGGGAAAAAGGCCATTCTTGAACATGGGTTGAGACATTCTTGCTAATTTGTAAATAAAGCCAGTTTATTATTTATTTCTGTTTTTAGAGGGAGAGAAACCAAAAGCCCACTGTGCCTATTTTTTGGAAAATTGTCATTCCACATGTCAAGTGAAATTCCCCCATTGTATTTACCCACGTTCTCTCTTAACCTCTCTTGGGCACGTGAGATGGTAGCGTCCCACCTCTTCAACTGCCAGTGAAACTGCTGGTCGCCAAATTCAAATACAGAAATACTCATTATAAAATTTCAGAAAACAAAACATATTTTACATAGGTTTAAAGATTAACCTCTTGTGAATCCAACCACGGTGTCAGATTTTAAAAATACCGTACGATTATGAGAACATAGCCCACTAGACAAATCATTACAAACAGTAGCCAGCCAGATAGAACAGTTACACAATTTGGAAATAGAGATAAAATGAATCCCTTACCTTTGATGATCTTCATATGGTTGCACTCAGCAGACAATCATTTACTCAATAAATGTTCATTTTGTTCGATAAAGTCTCTTTATACCCAAAAACCTACATTTTGTTTGCGTTTTCTTCAGTAATCCACAGGCTCAAACGCAGTCAAAACAGGAAGACAAAAAAATCCAACTTGTACCAGTAATGTTCACAGAAACATGTAAAATTATGTTTATATTCAAACCTCAGGTTGCTTTTAGCCTAAATAATCAATAATATTTCAACCGGACAATAACATTGTCAATATAAAATGTAAACAAGAAATGCACTCTCTCGGTCTCGCACATGAAAAAGCTCCGTGAAACTTTAGCATCCACTCATTCAGACTGCTCTTACTTCCTAATTTTTCAGAATACAAGACTGAAACACTTTCTAAAGACTGTTGACATCTAGTGGAAGGCATAGAAACTGCAATTTGAGTCCTAAGTCAATGGATACTGTAATGGCATTGAATAGAAAACTAAAAAAACAGCAAAAAAACTACTTCCTGAATGGATTTCTCAGGTTTTCATGGATTTCTCAGGTTTTTCCTGCCAAATCAGATCTGTTATACTCACAGACACTATTTTAACAGTTTTGGGAACTTTAGAGTGTTTTCTAGCCAAATCTACCAGTTATATGCATTTCATATTTTCTGGGCCCGAGAAACAGGCAGTTTAATTTGGGCATGCATTTCATCCAAAATTCCGAATGCTGCCCCCTACCCTAGAGAAGTTAACTCCAGTACCACCAACAGTTTTTGTTGTTGTTGCTTGATGCAGGACTCTAGTGCCAAAGGAGATACTCAGACCGAAAATGCCTCCATTAATTGCCACAGTTTAGACTACTGATAGATCAGCGTTCTATCTCCCCCTTGTGATAGTGTGGTGCAATGACAGAATGCCACCATCTACCACAAACAGTCAAAGCATAAGCTCGTCATTTTTAATTGAGGAACCACTGTATATGCACACTGGTATGGTGCTGGAGATAATGAATATGAGTTTGAAAAGTGGCAAAATTGTCCTTTTTAAATGTAACAACAAAATATTATTTATAAAATTCTATCTATAATATGGTTTTTGAACTCTGTTAAATGTTTACAAGCATGAAATCTGTACTTTTAGATTATGGTTGATGCAGCTTGTTGGCCATTAGCCAATATGCATTTCTCAACGAGTTCAAAGCACATGAATGTATCCAACTGCTATTTATGACTTCACAACTGGGAAATGCACACCTGCAACTTGGCTATGAATGCAGCATGACTATTGCCTTACTGTGTCAGGTGATGAAGCAGTAGGCAGGCAGGTGTACCAGGTCTGTCAGAGTGCATGCTGGGATTTCTCACTACACAGAGCAAGGCTTTCATCTCGGGAAAAGAGCTTGACTGGTGTATATTAATATTTTATTTTTATTTACCTTTTTCACAATGTCACGACTTCCTCCGAAGTCGGTCCTTCTCCTTGTTCGCGCCGGGCGAGGGGCCTTCTGTATCTCGTGGAGTGGGAGGGGTACGGTCCGGAGGAGAGGTGCTGGGTTCCGGTTGAGGACGTGTTGAATCCCTTCAATGCTACAGAAGTTCCACCGTCTTCGTCCGGATCGCTCTGCGCCTGGCCCTCCGGGTCGTCCCTGAGGCCTGTGTCGGTGCACTGCTGGAGCCGCGCGTCAACGGGGGGGGTACTGTCACGACCGAAGTCGGTCCCTCTCCTTGTTCGGGCGACGTTCATTTTCCATTTGTTTTGTCTTGTCTTCCCACACACCTGGTTTCTATCCCATCAATTACATGTTGTGTATTTAACCCTCTGTTCCCCATATGTCCTTGTCCGGTATTGTTGATTGTAAGAGTTTGTGCACATTATGTCTGGTGTGCGAAGGGTTTTGTCCCATTGTATTTATTTATTGTGTTTGTTCACTGTGATTTTTATTATTAAACTGCACCGTTGTAACATAATCTTTGCTCTCCTGCGGCTGACTTCTCTGCCGCCAGTACGCACACATTACAAACAAGCAATATAGGGGATGATTGAGTAGATAAAATGCCCACTAGTACCATAGTATGCTGCGGGTATGTGTTGGTACACAGTCAGAAAAAAAGTTAGTTTCTAGAACCTAAAAGGGTTCTTCAGCTTTCCCCATAGGAGAACCCTTTGAATAACTCTTTTTGGTTCCAGGTAGAACCCGACTTGGAACCAAAAAAGGTTATTGTATATGGACAGCCGAAGAATCCTTTTGGAGTGTTAACCTTTGATTCTCCAGACGATCCCTTGGGAGCCTTCAAAGGTCCACTTCTCTGTATACAATGTCACAGCTCACAGGATGAAGCCCAAGACTGTTTGGCAGGTAGGAGAGAGAATGCTTCCTCCAGTGTTTCTATAGTGTAGACATTTGGACAGTGATGAGCCAGGCAGTAGTGGGATTCTTTCACTCAGTCTGCCTGTCTTCGTCCCCTCGAAGGGATTGACATTGGGTCTGAAATAGGTTATAGGTTTGGTGGGGAATAAATCTACTGGGGGAACAATCTTATGATTTTATGATCTATTATCTCATAATGTTGATGTGGACTCTAGAGGATTTCTAGGAATAGTCGTCATGAGCATTTGTCTCATTGTACAGACAGAACCTTTCGTGTAACTGTGCGCTTTCTCTTTTTGTCATCCTGTTTTTCTTTCTCTCCCCATCTCACTCCAAAATAATGGACCCCAGCAGACTACAATGAGTGTACAACCATTAAGAATACCTTTCTAATATTGAGTTGTACCTCCAGCCTTTTTGCCCTCAGAAAAGCCTCAATTCATTGGGGCATGGACTCTACATGTTGTCGAAAGCATTCCACAGGGATGCTGGCCCATGTTCACTCCAATGCTTCCCACAGTTGATATCAGACCGCAGGATAAGACCCAGATGCAGACAGTTCGAAGTAACAAAAGTTTATTACAAAAACAAGGGGCTGGCAAACAATAGGTCAAGGACAGGCAGAGGTCAGTAATCCAGAGCAGAGTCTGAAAGGTACAGAACGGCAGGCAGGCTCAGGGTCAGGGCAGTCAGAGTGGTCAAAACTGGGAAAACTAGAAGACAGGGACGAGAAATAAAAACAGGAGTACAGGAAAAACGCTGGTAGGCTTGATGAGACAAGACGAACTGGCAACGGACAAACAGAAAACACAGTATAAATGCACAGGGGATAATGGGGAAAATGGGTGACACCTGGAGGGAGTGGAGACAAGCACTCCCTCCAGAGCATAGGTGAAACAGATCAGGGCGTGACAGTAGAGTCATGTTGGCTGGATGTACTTTGGATGGTGGACCATTCTTGATACACACGGGAAACATGAGCGTGGAAAAACCCAGCAGCGTTGCAGTTCTTGACTCAAACTGGTGAGCATGGCACCTACTACCATACCCTGTTCAATGACCCTAACTGTAAATATTGTGTCTTGCCCATACACCCTCTGAATAGCACACAAACACAATCCATGTCTCAATTGTCTCAAGGCCTAAAAATCTCCTAAAAGTCTCCTCCCTTTCGTTTACACTGACTGAAGTGGATTTTTAACAAGTGACATCAATAAGGGATCATAGCTTTCACCTTTGATTCACCTGGTCAGTCTATGTCATGTTTTGTACACTCAGTGTATATGCTACTGCTGCTTCAATGGACTCATCCCTGACACTGGTGGCAGTGTTTTGATGTGAGCTCCTATAGATGCCAAGCTCACCTACACTGGGGTGTGTGTGTGTGTGTGTGTGTGCGTGCGTGCGTGCGTGTGTGTGTGTGTGTGTGTGTGTGTGTGTGTGTGTGTGTGTGTGTGTGTGTGTGTGTGTGTGTGTGTGTGTGTGTGTGTGTGTGTGTGTGTGCGCATTAGAGAGTGTATGTGTGTGTAGGTATGGGTCATTCGAGGTGACCCAGTTTCATAATGAAGGGCCCTGTCACAAACATGGCTTTTCCTTTCCAGGGCTGGAGTGAAGCCTGCCTGTCATACACATTCCTGGAAGGGTTTCATCAATACTTTGCTCACGGAATCCTGTAAACGATTTTGACATGGTCAGCTATAACAAGTCTCGGGTGTTATGAGTGAATATGAATTATGTGCTCCTGTCTTGCCAATTTTTGTAAAAGTCACTCTTAAAGTCATTCTTCTTTAAAGACTGTACTGGATGCATTTGAGTTCATCTGGAATCATGACGTGTCTTTGCATTGTTAGAACATGGCTGACATGTCAGTCTGAGAGCTAAAGCACACTTAAAAAAGTCACTTACTAGAGGCTTTTAAAGCTAGTTAAGATACCTTTTAACATATAAACAGTCCAGTTTTCTCAGATAGTGTCAAACGCTACTGCCATTACAAGTCACTGTCTTTCTGTATGCATTCATCAAGTTTTATGTGAACCTCTGAAACTGTGGCAGTGTTGAAAAGTCCACAAATGGACTTTAAATTCAACACAGCAACGAATGCTCTCTGGACTCATGAGTAAAAGCCTTCAACCTTGCTTGAACAGATAATTAACTCTAGTGACTGAGAATGAGTGGCTGTTGACTGTGAGCACAATTAGGGCACATGCATCCCTGCTAGCGCATGGAGATGAATGTACTGTATCTGCCTACTACACTTGGCCTCATCTGCTTTGCTTCAATGTTCCTTACATCGCTAACTAAGCTCCAGGGCTTCATCAATTTGCGAGCATATTTAGATTCCAGATTGTTATGCACAGACGGACAGCACCACCACGAGGGAAGGTGCCGGAATGTATTCTACAGTGTTCTTCTCCCCTCAATCCCTGGTGAAATGATAATCTCCCTACAACGCCACATGCCTTTAAGGAGAACAATCAGTGGAACTGCATATGGAAGCTGATCTGAGCTCAGGAGATGAGCAGAGTCAAGCGTGTAGAGGAAGAGGGGGGAGATGAAGATCGCTGATGATGGAACGTGTCAAGTATTCTGACCCAGTTGGGATCGTAGTAAACCAATTATGAAAAATGAGTTTTGTTCTTTTCTCCCTTTTCATTCCAAATTGTTCGGAGGCCTTTTAGTCTGGTGCTTCAGTTTAAGTTATTCAGAAAGTACCGTTGAGCTCAACTGGCAAAGCACAGAGATAGGATAGTCAGGCTGAATACCAGGAACCATTTGATATCCACTGAGGATAAATGCACTGAGGGGAAGGACACTAAATTATTGAATTTGTTCTTTTGCCGTTCTTTTCTTCTCCTCAGGATGTTAGAGAATTCGCTGCTCAGCGCTGAAGTGAAAGAGGGAGAGATTCTGCCTCCCACCATTCAGAAGCTGATGAAAGGATACAACAAGTACCTCAGGCCTTTTTTTGACAGTAAGGGAAATTGCACACATCCCTGGAAAATGAGATGAGGCTCAAAGGAGCTGTTTGTGTGTGTGTGTGTGTCTGCTTGCGTGCGTCAGTGTGTTTTTTTTGTCTGTGTGATTGTGTGGCTTACCATATTCCCATATTCATTTCAATATTACCATATTTTGGCTAAGCATAAATCTCCCTGAGCTTTTACCTGGCAGATGGAAGCAATCTCATTCCCAATGCATTGCACAGTATGTGAATGACGAACATTAGCTTTTACTAAATACTAATAAATACATGATACAAAACACATTAACACAGATGGTGATTTGATTCATAGGGCTAGGCTATTAATATCAAGAGTAAGCAGCTGACAAAGTATGTTATGCATACTCAGTGTGACTTCCTAATATGGAATCCGTTCATACAGTGTAACCTCGAGACAGTGACATAAAGGTATTGTAGCCTTTGATCCTCCACACAGTGGTTGTAGTTCACACAAATCCCTTGTCAGTTTCATTTTGCTGCTTCAGAGAATCCCTCTAAACGTGCCTAATGTTTGATTAGTGATTGCTGAGACTGAACTGAATCAGAGCAAATGTAATTAGCAGAGATGAGTGCACTCCTGATTGCCATGAACCCCACACAAGAGGTCAGCTTCCTGGAAAGCATGGAAATGCACACACATAAATACAAACACACATTCGCTCTCGCTCTCTCGCTCTCTCTCTCGCTCTCTCTCTCTCTCTCTCTACAGAGTCCTCAGTGTAGGTGAGCTTGGTATGCACGCAAGTATTTATTTATTTGGATTCCAATTAGCTGTTACAATCACACCCACTTCTCTTCCAGGGGTCCAGACTTACCCCCATGCGTGCATACATACATACATACATACATACATACATACATACATACATACATACATACATACATACATACATACATACATACATACATACATACATACAGGGTTACACATGCACAAAGGTTAGGCGACCGTGTTTTTTGGCAAGAAAAAGCAGAAATACTACAGTGTTATACAGTACAAGAATGAGAGTGGGTGAAAGAACGAGAGGGAACGAGAGAGGGGGAAAAGAGGAACATTCATATATGTGTGGGGCTGCATGTGACACTCTTGCTGTTGCCACTGATGTCAAGTATTCAGCAATACGTTTCTTAATTAAACATGCTTCTTTTTTTGTCTTGAGGCATTTTGAATAACACTACTTTCATTTTACTGCTTTTATGATTCCTCACGGTGTTCTGAATCCTGTAACGGGTGACGCTCTCCTCATCCTCAGATGAGGTGAGGAGAGAAGGATCCTCAGACCAAAACGCAGGCTTTGGGAAATAAGCCATCTTTATTAACACAACGATAAAGATGGCAACACGAAACGAAACAAACACTTGCAAAACTACAAAATAACAAAACGACGTAGACGAAACCTGAACATAAACTTACATAACTAAACATAAACTTACGTACAGGAAACAGACGACATCGAAACGAAACGAAACAAACAAACAAACGCTACAGTCCAGTGTGGTACGAACAAACATACTGACACAGGAGACAATCACCCACAAACAAACAGTGAGAATGCCCTACCTAAATATGACTCTTAATTAGAGGCAAACGCAAACCACCTGCCTCTAATCAAGAGCCATACCAGGCAAACCAAAACCAACATAGAAACAGAAAACATAGAATGCCCACCCAACCTCACGTCCTGACCAACTAACACACAAAAACTAACATAAATAGGTCAGGAACGTGACAGTACCCCCCCCACAAGGTGCGAACTCCGGACGCACCAGCACAAAGTCTAGGGGAGGGTCTGGGTGGGCATCTAACCACGGTGGTGGCTCAGGCTCCGGGCGCGGTTCCCACCCCACCATAATCCATCCTAACTTCCTCCCTCCAAGAATGTCCACCCTCTTTTTTCCCCCACACAATTCTCTTAATAATATATTTAATAAGGATAACACCGGGACAGAGAGATAAACCAAGACAGAGGGATAGATAAGAATATAGAGGTAGAAAAAGATAGAGAGGGAGATCAGGATAGAGGGGCAACTCCGGACTGAAAGGCAGCTCCGGACAGAGAGACAGCTCTGGACTGATGGGCAGTTCTGGGTATCTAGCCTTTTCAGGCTGAAGGGCAGCTCATGGCTGACTGACGACTCTCGACGCTCATGGCAGGCTGACGGCTCTCGACGCTCATGGCAGGCTGACGGCTCTCGACGCTCATGGCAGGCTGACGGCTCTCGACGCTCATGGCAGGCTGACGGCTCTCGACGCTCATGGCAGGCTGACGGCTCTCGACGCTCATGGCGCTCTGACGGCTCTCGACGCTCATGGCGCTCTGACGGCTCTCGACGCTCATGGCGCTCTGACGGCTCTGGCTGCTCATGGCGCTCTGACGGCTCTGGCTGCTCATGGCGCTCTGACGGCTCTGGCTGCTCATGGCGTTCTGACAGCTCTGGCTGCTCATGGCTCGCTGGCGGCTCTGGCAGATCCTGTCTGGTTTGCGGCTCTGGCAGATCCTGTCTGGTTGGCGGCTCTGGCAGATCCTGTCTGGTTGGCGGCTCTGGCAGATCCTGTCTGGTTGGCGGCTCTGGCAGATCCTGTCTGGTTGGCGGCTCTGGCAGATCCTGTCTGGCTGACGGCTCTGGCAGATCCTGTCTGGCTGACGGCTCTAGCGGCTCCTGTCTGGCTGACGGCTCTAGCGGCTCCTGTCTGGCTGACGGCTCTGTAGGCTCATGGCAGACGGACGGCTTTGCAGGCTCATGGCAGACGGGCGGCTTTGCAGGCTCCTGGCAGACGGATGGCTCAGATGGCGCTGGGGAGACGGATGGCTCAGATGGCGCTGGGGAGACGGATGGCTCAGATGGCGCTGGGGAGACGGATGGCTCAGATGGCGCTGGGGAGACGGATGGCTCAGATGGCGCTGGGGAGACGGATGGCTCTGGCCGGATACGGTACACTGTAGACCTGGTGCGTGGTGCCGGAACTGGAGGCACCGTGCTAATGACAAGCACCTTCCTACTAGTGCGGGGAGCAGGAACAGGGCACACTGTATTCTCAAAGCCTACTCTATCCCTGATGCGTGGTACCGGCACTGGTGACACCGGGCTGAGGACAAGCACATCAGGATTAGTAGGGGGAGAAGATACAGTGTGTTTAGGGCTCTGGAGACGCACTGGTAGCTTAGTGCGTGGTGCCGGAACTGGAGGCACCGGGCTAGATACACGCACTACAGGGAGAGTGCGTGGAGGAGGAACAGGGCTCAGGATACGCACTGGTAGCCTAGTGCGTAGTGTATACACTGTAGGTACTAGGCTGGGGCGGGGAGGTGGTGCCGGAAATACCGGACCGTGGAGGCGTACTGGCACTCTTGAGCATTGAACCTGCCCAACCTTACCTGGTTGAATGCTCCCGGTTGCCCGACCAGTGCGGGGAGGTGGAATAACCCGCACCGGCCTATGTAGGCGAACCGGGGAAACCATGCGTAAGGCAGGTGCCATGTATGCCGGCCCGAGGAGACGCACTGGAGACCAGACGCGTTGAGCCGGCCTCATGACACCTGGCTCAATACCCAATCTAGCCCTCCCAGTGCGGGGAGGTGGAATAACCCGCACTGGGCTATGCACTCGTACAGGAGACACCGTGCGCTCTACTGCGTAACACGGCGCCTGCCCGTACTCCCGCTCTCCACGGTAAGCCTGGGAAGTGGGCGCAGGTCTCCTACCTGCCCTTGGCCCACTATCTCCTAGCCCCCCCCCAAGAAATTTTTTGGGAATTACTTACGGGCTTTTTCGGCTTCCGTGCCAGACGCGTTCCCTCATAGCTCCGGTTCCTCTCCCAGGTAGCCTCTGCTCTCCTCAATGCCTCCACCTGTTCCCATGGGAGGCGATCCCTCCCAGCCAGGATCTCCTCCCAAGTGTAGCAACCCTTTCCATCCAAAACATCGTCCCATGTCCATTGCTCCTTTCTCTCCTGTCCCTTACTCCGTTTCGTTTTCCCTTGCCGCTTGGTCTTAGCTTGTTGGTGGGTGATTCTGTAACGGGTGACGCTCTCCTCATCCTCAGATGAGGTGAGGAGAGAAGGATCCTCAGACCAAAACGCAGGCTTTGGGAAATAAGCCATCTTTATTAACACAACGATAAAGATGGCAACACGAAACGAAACAAACACTTGCAAAACTACAAAATAACAAAACGACGTAGACGAAACCTGAACATAAACTTACATAACTAAACATAAACTTACGTACAGGAAACAGACGACATCGAAACGAAACGAAACAAACAAACAAACGCTACAGTCCAGTGTGGTACGAACAAACATACTGACACAGGAGACAATCACCCACAAACAAACAGTGAGAATGCCCTACCTAAATATGACTCTTAATTAGAGGCAAACGCAAACCACCTGCCTCTAATCAAGAGCCATACCAGGCAAACCAAAACCAACATAGAAACAGAAAACATAGAATGCCCACCCAACCTCACGTCCTGACCAACTAACACACAAAAACTAACATAAATAGGTCAGGAACGTGACAAATCCTCTCTTTCTCTTTCATGCCTTGTTCAGTTTCCCTTGTTCTCTCTTTCTCTCTTTCTGTCCCTCCCTCTCTGTGTTGAGTACAATTCAGTATACTTCATTGACACGGAAAGTAAAGCGAGGATATTCTCTCTCTCTCTCTCGCTCTCTCTCTCTATTCTCTTTCTGTCTGTTATTCCTCTCTCTCCTTCCCCTCTCACCCTTTCTCTGTGTGTCTATCTCTCATCTCTGCAGATGGGCCAGTGACTGTGGGCATGAGTTTGGACATTGCCAGCATTGACACCATATCAGAGATCAACATGGTGAGACAACGTCCTGTGTCATATGACACATTGTGATAATAAAATACATATTACATTCCAGTATGTTTATGATGTTACATGATCAGTGTTTAGAATTGAAGCTGTAATGTTTTTGCAGTACAACTGCACTATGGTGACCTTTGGAATTGAACTTTAGGACTACACGGCCACTATCTTCCTGCGTCAGCGCTGGACAGACGAGCGCCTGGTGTTTGAGGGTAACAAGAGCCTGAGTCTGGACGGCAGGCTGGTGGAGCTGCTCTGGGTACCAGACACCTTCATCGTAGACTCCAAAAAGTCCTTCCTTCATGACATCACTGTGGAGAACAGGCTGATCAGGATCTTCCCCAATGGAACGGTGCTCTACGCCCTGAGGTGGGAGAAACACACACACACACACACACATGGATCCAACAATGCAAAGTCCTTGAACTATTGGAATTAGACAAGTCCCCTTTTCATTTATTCAACGTTTACCAGGCAGGTCAATTAAGAACACATTTTAAATAAACTAAGATTTGTTTACACTGGGATGCGTTCAGAGCGTACAATGTACAACATTGAATTCAACGGAAACGGCACTGTACTGAACAATCAGTTGAAAAACGTTGTGAATATGGTGGTCCAGATGGCAGATACATTCAGCAGTTTTGTGATTTCAGGTGGTCAAACCCATATTGATCAGGCCACACCATATCAACTAAGCAGGAGCAAATGTACCTCAAATGAAATGTGTTGTTCAGTACAAACCGTCACGCAACAAGGCAAACGTTGAAGCGAACTGAACGCACCCCAGATGGGGTGGTGCTGAACGAACAGCATGTCTCTGCTTCTGCTTATTGGCACACCTTGAATTTTCTATAGGAGTATAGGTGCTGTCTGTGGTGCTGACTTGTTTAGACTGGTATGGTGGTGCTGAACGGACAGTAGTCCAAGGCTTCTGTTAATTGATTCACAACCCCCATCAATGATACACTGCATTGTTCTGTATCATGTGAGTGAGCACATACAGTACCAGTCCAAAGTTTGGACACACCTACTAATTCAATGGTTTTTCTTCACTTTACTATTTTCTACATTGTACAAAATATATTTTAGATTCTTCAAGGTAGCCACCCTTTGCCTTGATGACAGATTTGCACAGTCTTGGCATTGTTTCAACCAACTCCACCTGGAATGCTTTTCCAACAGTCTTGAAGGAGTTCCCACATATGCTGAGCACATGTTGGATGCTTTTCCTTTACTCTGCGGTCCAACTCATCCCAAACCATCTCAATTGGGTTGAGGTCGGGTGGTTGTGGAGGCCAGATCATCTAATGCAGCACTCCATCACTCTCCTTCTTAGTAAACTAGCACTTACACAGCCTGGAGGTGTGTTTTGGGTTCTTGCCCTATTGAAAAACAAATGATAGTCCCACTAAGCCCAAACCAGATGGGATGGCATATCGCTGAAGAATGCTGTGGTAGCCATGCTGGTTAAGTCAGCCTTGAATTCTAAATAAGTCAGTGTCACCAGCAAAGCACCCCCACACCATTACACCTCCTCCATGCTTCACGGTGGAAACCACACATGCAGAGATCATCCGTTCACCTACTCTGCGTCTCACAAAGACACGGCAGTTGGAACCAAAAATCTCACATTTGGACTCTCTCTCGCTCTCGCTCTCTCTCTACCAGTCTAATGGGGCGGTAGGTAGCCTAGTCATTAGAGCGTTGGGACAGTAACCGAAAGGTTGCTAGATCGAATCCCCAAGCTGCCAAGGTGAAGAATCTAGCGTTCTGCCCCTGAACAAGAGAGTTAACCCACTGTTCCTAGGCTGTCATTGTAAATAAAAATGTGTTCTAAAATGACTTGCCAGGTTAAATAAAAAAATGAATGTCCATTGCTCATGTTTCTTGGCCCAATGAAGTCTCTTCTTCTTATTGGTGTCCTTTAGTAGTGGTTTCTTTGCAACAATTTGACCATGAAGGCCTGATTCACGCAGTCTCCTCTGAACAGTTGATGTTGAGATGTGTCTGTTACTTGAACTCTGTGAAGGATTTATTTGGTCTGCAATCTGAGGTACAGTTAACTCTAATGAACTAATCCTCTGCAGCAGAGGTCATTCTGGGTCTTCCTTTCCTGTGGCGGCACTCATGAGAGCCAGCTTCATCATAGCGCTTGATGGTTTTTGCAACTGCACTTGAAGAAACTTTGAAAGTTCTTGAAATTTTCCAGATTGACTGACCTTCATGTCTTAAAAGTAATGGACTGTCATTTCTCTTTGCTTATTTGAGCTGTTCTTGCCATAGTATGGACTTTGTCTTTTACCAAATAGGGATATCTGTATACAACTCCTACCTTGTCACAACACAACACAACTGATTGGCTCGAACGCAAAAGAAATTCCACAAATGAACATTTAACAAGGCACACCTGTTAATTGAAATGCATTCCAGGTGACTACCTCATGAAGCTGGTTGAGAGAATGACAAGAGTATGCAAAGCTGTCATCAAGGCAAAGGGTTGCTACTTTGAAGAATCAAAAATTTGTTTAACACTTTTTTGGTTACTACATGATTCCATGTGTTATTTCATAGTTTTGATGTCTTCACTGTTATTCTACAATGTAGAAAATAGTAACATTTAGAAAAACCCTTGAATGAGTAGGTGTGTCCAAACTTTTTACTGGCACAGTATGTGTATGGTTAATTTCATGCCAACCGATCTATACGTGTGAGCTTTACTTTTGCTTGTATTTGTACAGTGTGCATGGCATATGCGTGTGCCTGCATGTGTTTTTGCAACATCAAAGATCCACCACCATATTTTACAGTAAGTATAGGGTTCTTTTCTGCTTATGCATTGTCATTTCGATGCCACACCACTGGTGCGCGTGACCTAAAGAGCACTATTTTCATGCCAGCTGACCAAAGCACCAGTTCCAATCCATGTCCCAATGCCATTGAGCGAACTCCAGGAGTTTACATTTGTTGGATGACATGAAAATAGAGCGTCGAAATGAACCCCATTGAAGGAATGGTCTAACACCCCTCCCAATGTGTTCTCCAACTCATAGAACGTTTTAGAAAATGACTCAGTGCCGTTATCCATGCAAGGTGAAGAATTTTGACCCCTACCTATTGGAGAGAAAAAACATATACAAGTATTACTTATTATTATTTCTCTGAACAGTTGTTTTAGTATATATAAATAATATAATTTCCCCATTTATTTAACCATATATGTAGCTCAGTATTTGAATGATTTATTTTTGTCATTTTTGCTCATCTTTATCAAGGGTGTCAATCATTTCGGACCCCACTGTATGTGATCGTATCTCAATGTAATCAAGGCATGAAATTATTGTTATTTTTAAAAACAATCTCTTTTTGAGCTCAATTGTGGTCAATTTGCAGGCGTCCCGACCATCCACTCCGACAAAAACCGTCCCGCGGCTGAATCTAGTTGCCTACCCCTGGTAGAATTTTCCATATATGGAATAATATACTGCCCGGGGACATGGGTCTGTCAGAGAGAGGAGCTGTGTGCAGAGGTTGAAGTGCCAGGGAAGACAGAGGGCACGATAAGGAGGGCAGGAGGAGTGCAAGGAAGGGGTGATAGAGAGTGAAAGAGGGTTCTATAGGGAAAGGGTTAAATGAGATATCATAAAACGAAGCTTAGGATTGAGGAGAGGCCAGGGACAGAAACAGTTGTAGTAGTGATTTCAGAGGTAGGCCAGAAGGAATACATGGGTAAACAATGAGGTGGTTCGGCGAGGGGGAAAGAAACCTTTGAGGTTGACGACTGTTTCTCTCTCATCTCTCCAGGATCACCACCACTGTGGCCTGCAACATGGACCTGACCAAGTACCCCATGGACAAGCAGACCTGCACTCTGCAACTGGAGAGCTGTAAGAATGTATTCATCTTCTAAAGTGCTTTTCATTACAGAAAGAATCTCAAAGCACTTGAAAAAGCAAAACCAATAAAAATATTTTTTTTTAAACAGCTACATGACAGTGTAGGTCTGGACTACGATTTTCAGCCAAGAGTTGAACGTTTTGAGTGTTTGAAGCCTCCATCAGACTGAGCAACAGTCAAGAGGGAACCACATGGCTTGAGCAGAGGGAATATATGGTCAACACAGTCCCCATTCAAGGTGTCTCACTGGTGCCTCGCCGTCCCCGCATTCTGACTGCGACTTCTCTGTATCCGTTGACTCTCTCTGGTCTTTTAAAACGAGATTACGTTTTTGAGCTCTCCACACACTCAGGATAACGATGAAAGCCAGCTTACTACATAACTTTAGAGGAAATTTCCTGAGCAATGAAATCATCACTGCCAGCGTGGAGTGTAGAAACATCAAAAAATAGACTGGTGTATTAGAATCAAATCAAAACACACTAGCTAGCTAGTAATGCTACCAAGCTAGCTAGTTGGCTAGCTAGTGTTGTTTCATTCGGTTCGAATACACCAGCCTATTTTTTGTTTTTTATTATTTTAAGAAGCTGATTTGCCATGAATTCACGGGCAGGAAACAAATAGACCTAGACTTCAAACCAGAAATGACCAGGCAGGAGACGGGAGTACAGTTAGTTTTCGTTTAGTCAAAACCTCTCGTGCTCTACAGTTTCCGGGCACACTAGTGCGCATGTGCATTTCCTATTAGGTGTAGTAACATAACACTGTCGTAATACATCACTGCTTAGTAACAGCATAGTAACTAATATAAACAGATGTAGATTCCAGATACTACATTGGGTTTGATGGTTTTGTACAAAACAGAGAGGGAGAGAGAGAGTGTGTGTGTGTGTTTGTGTGTGAAAAAGAGAAAGCGAGCAGGGGTGTGTACTTGTGTAGGTGTACTTTCCCCATTTATTGTATTATATATACAGTATATCACAAAAGTGAGTACACCCCTCACATTTTTGTAAATATTTGAGTATATCTTTTCATGTGACAACACTGAAGAAATGACACTTTGCTACAATGTAAAGTAGTGAGTGTACAGCTTGTATAACAGTGTAAATTTGCTGTCCCCTCAAAATAACTCAACACACAGCCATTAATGTCTAAACTGCTGGCAACAAAAGTGAGTATACCCCTAAGTGAAAATGTCCAAATTGGGCCCAATTAGCCATTTTCCCTCCCCGGTGTCATGTGACTCGTTAGTGTTACAAGGTCTCAGGTGTGAATGGGGAGCAGGTATGTTAAATTTGGTTTCATCGCTCTCACACTCCCTCATACTGACTGGTCACTGGAAGTTCAACATGGCACCTCATGGCAAAGAACTCTCTGAGGATCTGAAAAAAATAATTGTTGCTCTACATAAAGATGGCCTGGGCTATAAGAAGATTGCCAAGACCCTGAAACTGAGCTGCAGCATACAGCGGTTTAACTGGACAGGTTCCACTCAGAACAGGCCTCGCCATGGTCGACCAAAGAAGTTGAGTGCACGTGCTCAGCGTCATATCCAGAGGTTGTCTTTGGGGAATAGACGTATGAGTGCTGCCAGCATTGCTGCAGAGGTTGAAGGGGTGGGGGGTCAGCCTGTCAGTGCTCAGACCATACGCCGTACACTGCATCAAATTGGTCTGCATGGCTGTCATCCTAGAAGGAAGCCTCTTCTAAAGATGATGCAAAGAAATCCCGCAAACAGTTTGCTGAAGACAAACAGACTAAGGACATAGATTACTGGAACCATGTCCTGTGGTCTGATGAGACCAAGATAAACTTATTTGGTTCAGATGGTGTCAAGCGTGTGTGGCGGCAACCAGGTGAGGAGTACAAAGAAAAGTGTGTCTTGCCTACAGTCAAGCATGGTGGTGGGAGTGTCATGGTCTGGGGCTGCATGAGTGCTGCCGGCACTGGGGAGCTACAGTTCATTGAGGGAACCATGAATGCCAACATGTACTGTGACATACTGAAGCAGAGCATGATCCCCTCCCTTCGGAGACTGGGCCGCAGGGCAGTATTCCAACATGATAACGACCCCAAACACACCTCCAAGACGACCACTGCCTTGCTAAAGAAGCTGAGGGTAAAGGTGATGGACTGGCCAAGCATGTCTCCAGACCTAAACCCTATTGAGCATCTGTGAGGCATCCTCAAATGGAAGGTGGAGGAGTGCAAGGTCTCTAACATCCACCAGCTCCGTGATGTTGTCATGGAGGAGTGGAAGAGGACTCCAGTGGCAACCTGTGAAGCTCTGGTGAACTCCATGCCCAAGAGGGTTAAGGCAGTGCTGGAAAATGATGGTGGCCACACAAAATATTGACACTTTGGGCCCAATTTGGACATTTTCACTTAGGGGTGTACTCACTTTTGTTGCCAGCAGTTTAGACATTAATGGCTGTGTGTTGAGTTATTTTGAGGGGACAGCAAATTTACACTGTTATACAAGCTGTACACTCACTACTTTACATTGTAGCAAAGTGTCATTTCTTCAGTGTTGTCACATGAAAATATATACTCAAATATTTACAAAAATGTGAGGGGTGTACTCACTTTTGTGATATACTGTATATATATAAGGCAAAACTGGGTCATACCCAAAGCTGCCTGTAACTCATGGAAACAGGGACAGTGTCTTCCCCCGTCGGCCCAGCTTCTTATCCTTAGCTGGCCCCAAAACCCTCTTCACGTAAGTCACCAGCCCTCACCAGCCATCCACATATTGGGATCACGCCTGTCTTGTCTCTGATACCGCCTCAGCTCTGGCTGTAGCTCTGTGTTACATAAGCTCAAAACCGCAGGGAGCTAGCAAGGGAGGAACGCAGAAGTCTCTCTTTTTCCCTTCATTTCTCCCTTCCTCGCTATCTCTCTCTTTCACTCTCTCTCCCTCCCTCTTCCTCGCTCGCCTCCACACTCTTTAATGACAGCAAGTCATGCTAAGCTATAGCCAAATCGCTGCCAAAGCAACACTTCGAACGTCATGTCAACAACAAACTCAACCAGAGGGAGCTCCTCTCCCACTCATCCCCCTCAATACATGTCGAGGTAATTCAAGGATTTTCCCCTTTACATTACTGTCAGGTTAAACGTATACTGTGCATCCCAGACTCCCACAGCCTTCCTTCAGCAGCACACTGAAAAGAGCCAGACTGCGAGGTTTCATTATTTTTAATGTGCTGCCAAAAATTGAACATTGCTCCCCGCTCCTCCTCGCTCCCCAGCTCACACTTTACTTCCAACAAGTTTAAAGACAAGACAAGCACCAGGTGCAGATAGATATGGCGGTGACATATTTTAGTGGCTACTGACAGCAGAAAAGGCCCGGAGTCGGAAGACATTCACAGCCATGTTTGATTGCTACTTAATGATGAGACCACGCTCACCACAGTGGAGGATACTTTAGCGACATTTGGTTTTGAAGATTTTAAGTCTCTCTGCAGCCATTTTTAAGATGCTCTCATCTCAGTGTCTCAGTGAGCAGGATATTTTAAAAGGCAAAAGCTTTCATCTCTCCAGGCTGCAGTGCAGTGCAGTACACTTTTCAGGCTTCAGAGCACCTTAAGACAGCCCCTAATTTCCTAATGTAACCCTTCCTCAATAACTTATGACTCCCTGGATTTCCACACATGTTGTGTCTCTCGGGAGATGGTGAGAGCCATAAGATAATGAGTGTTTAATGTAATGAAGTAACAGGAAATGGGGATTCTGTGTGTCCCAGTTTAATGGAGATTTCTTCTCCTCCAGTTACAGCCGTGTCATAGGGCTTCTTATTCTACATCTCCCTCTGCAGGTCAATTACCAAACTACATCTCATAATGAATCTCTAAAGGCAAGGTTGACGTGGGAATAGAAAACGGGTATTTCGGAGCAGAACTGGGTTCAAATGTTTCCTTTAGCCCATCTGAAGTGCCAGGTGCTTTGAACTTTTGAGACTTTTCTGTTTCGGATCCGTAGCCATATTATCAGGTAGAAATGTTGATCCTATATAGCGTGTGGCTTTATTCCTTATAAATGTAGGTCAATTAAAGTAAACAGCTTATTCTAAAACGTGTCAGCAATAAATACTATTGAAGGGAATTAATTTGCCCTCCTGAACCTTCTTTCAAGATTTCAGTATACATTGAGTAAGCACTTTACAACAAATGTTTATGTGCACTGTTATAAAGTGCCACTGTGAGCTCTTCTAAATCCTACGTAAGATGGACTGTAGGATTATGCAGTGGTGCAAAGTCCTACTTAAGTTGTTTTTGGAGGTATCTGTACTTTACTACTTATCCTTTTGACAACTTTTACTTTTACTTCACTACATTCCTAAAGAAAATAATGTATTATTTACTCCATAAATGTTCCCTGACACCCAAAAGTACTCATTACATCTTGACAGGAAAATTGTCCAATTCACACACTTATCAAGAGAACATCCCTGGTCATCCCTAATGCCTCTGATCTGGCGCAATAACTAGACACAAATGCTTTGTTTGTAAATCGTGTTGGAGTGTTCCCCTAGCTATCCGTCAATAAAAAAAAATTAAATACATTGCTCAAAAAAATAAAGGGAACACTTAAACAACACAATGTAACTCCAAGTCAATCACACTTATGTGAAATCAAACTGTCCACTTAGGAAGCAACACTGATTGACAATAAATTTCACATGCTGTTGTGCAAATGGAATAGACAAAAGGTGGAAATTATACGCAATTAGCAAGACACCCCCCAAAACAGGAGTGATTCTGCAGGTGGTGACCACAGACCACTTCTCAGTTCCTATGCTTCCTGGCTGATGTTTTGGTCACTTTTGAATGCTGGCGGTGCTCTCACTCTAGTGGTAGCATGAGACGGAGTCTACAACCCACACAAGTGGCTCAGGTAGTGCAGTTCATCCAGGATGGCACATCAATGCGAGCTGTGGCAAAAAGGTTTGCTGTGTCTGTCAGCGTAGTGTCCAGAGCATGGAGGCGCTACCAGGAGACAGGCCAGTACATCAGGAGACGTGGAGGAGGCCGTAGGAGGGCAACAACCCAGCAGCAGGACCGCTACCTCCGCCTTTGTGCAAGGAGGTGCACTGCCAGCGCCCTGCAAAATAACCTCCAGCAGGCCACAAATGTGCATGTGTCTGCTCAAACGGTCAGAAACAGACTCCATGAGGGTGGTATGAGGGCCCGACGTCCACAGGTGGGGGTTGTGCTTACAGCCCAACACCGTGCAGGACGTTTGGCATTTGCCAGAGAACACCAAGATTGGCATATTCGTCACTGGCGCCCTGTTTCACAGATGAAAGCAGGTTCACACTGAGCACATGAGCACATGTGACAGAGTCTGGAGACGCCGTGGAGAACGTTCTGCTGCCTGCAACATCCTCCAGCATGACCGGTTTGGCGATGGGTCAGTCATGGTGTGGGGTGGCATTTCTTTGTGGGGCCGCACAGCCCTCCATGTGCTCGCGAGAGGTAGCCTGACTGCCATTAAGTACCGAGATGAGATCCTCAGACCCCTTGTGAGACCATATGCTGACACATGCACATTTGTGGCCTGCTGGAGGTCATTTTGCAGGGCGCTGGCAGTGCACCTCCTTGCACAAAGGCGGAGGTAGCGGTCCTGTTGCTGGGTTGTTGCCCTCCTACGGCCTCCTCCACGTCTCCTGATGTACTGGCCTGTCTCCTGGTAGCGCCTCCATGCTCTGGACACTACGCTGACAGACACAGCAAACCTTTTTGCCACAGCTCGCATTGATGTGCCATCCTGGATGAACTGCACTACCTGAGCCACTTGTGTGGGTTGTAGACTCCGTCTCATGCTACCACAAGAGTGAGAGAACCGCCAGCATTCAAAAGTGACCAAAACATCAGCCAGAAAGCATAGGAACTGAGAAGTGGTCTGTGGTCACCACCTGCAGAATCACTCCTTTTTTGGGGGTGCCTTGCTAATTGGCTATAATTTCCACCTTTTGTCTATTCCATTTGCACAACAGCATGTGAAATTTATTGTCAATCAGTGTTGCTTCCTAAGTGTACAGTTTGATTTCACAGAAGTGTGATTGACTTGGAGTTACATTGTGTTGTTTAAGTGTTCCCTTTATTTTTTTGAGCAGTGTATATTGTGCCGTCGGGTTTGCTTAATATAAGGAATTTTAAATGGTTTATACTTTTACTTTTGATACTATAAGGGCACAAGGCGAGACACAGATGTAGACACGGGAGGCAGATGGTTTGAGTCTTGATACTTATTAAACAATCCAAAAGGGGTAGGCAAGAGAATGGTCATGGACAGGCAAAAGGTCAAAACCAGTTCAGAGTCCAGGAGGTACAGAATGGCAGGCAGGCTCGAGGTCAGGGCAGGCAGAATGGTCAGGGCAGGCAGAATGGTCAGGCAGGCAGAATGGTCAGGCAGGTGGGTACGGAGTCCAGAAAACAGGCAAGGGTCAAAAACCGGGAGGACTAGCAAAAGAGAATAGAAGCAGGACGGTACGGGAAAACCGCTGGTTGACTTGAAAGGCATACAAGACAAACTGGCACAGAGAGACAGGAAACACAGGGATATAGACACCAGGGAAATAAGCGACACCTGGGGGGGGTGGAGACAAACACAAGAAACAGGTGAAACAGATCATACCTGACAGATACTTAAGTACATTTTAGACTTTTACTCAAGTAACTTTCACTTTTACTTGAGTCATTTTCTATTAAGGTATCTTTACTTTTACTCAAGTATGACAATTGAGTACTTTTTCCACCATTGGGATTATGTAAGGTCCTGATATATATAAGACGTGAAATATGTATGAATCACCTGCTGCCGCGTTAGGCAGGAAGGAAACTGTTAAAGCAGTGATGTCCTCAATGCCGTTCTTTCCTTCTGGCCTTCTTTTTTCCCCTTCTTTTGCCCTGCATTTGCATTAGCATTTCCTATTCAGACTTACTGTCACAGTTCTTCACAATGAGCAATGGAGGGCTGTTGCTGTACGTTACTTATTTAATAAACCATATTTAATAAAAAATTGTTTGAATAAAACATTAACATTGTAAAGCTTGCTTCTGGCTGTCGCACACTTACAGCTCAGTGACCAGCTAACCTTTATTCATTATTTTATGGATGGTAGTTTGTATTTTAGATGCATAAGTAGAACATTGGTATGTGTGATAAAGTGCTACTTCAAAACACTTAGTGCAATAGACCCCCATCACCTATCTTGCTGTCTTTGACTTGACATCATCTTTCTTCTCTCTCTCTCTCTCTCTCTCTCTCTCTCTCTCTCTCTCTCTCTACACAGGGGGCTACAACATCAATGATGTGATGTTCTACTGGACCAGAGGGAATGAGTCGGTCAGTGGTTTGGATACGCTGCGCCTGGCTCAGTACACAGTAGAGGACCACTACACCTCTGCGTCTGAGGCCATCTATGAAACAGGTTCAACTTTCAAGTCCTACCTCTAACATTATCCTTTCAGACATATACTACCGTTTGGCTACTGTTTAGTTTAAGTCTCTTGTGACAGATGAAACATTAGCGTGCGTGACACATTTAGTTAGGGGTGCCTAAAATGATATTTAGCAGCATGAAGCTTTTGGCAATTATGGGCATGACAAGCAACTCAACATAAATGATAATCTACCTATAAATGTTAGCCAGCTTTTAAATTGATGGTTGGTAGTAAATTTAAACCTTCAGGAACCGTTGGATTCTACTTGCACACTTGTTCTCATGTCTCTGTGCTGTCATCTCGCTCTGTCTCTCTCTCACAGGCCACTACCCCAAGCTGATCTTCCACTTTGAGCTGAAGAGAAGCATCCTGTACTTCATCCTGGAGACGTACGTTCCCTCCAGCCTGCTGGTGGTCCTCTCCTGGGTCTCTTTCTGGATCAGCCAGTCTTCCGTCCCCGCAAGGATCTGTATCGGTAAACCACTGCTCCTCAAACCAGGAAGCACACCCACCAAGCAGATGCATTACCTTAACCATTCGGAGTTCATTCCTAACCTTAAGAATTCGGAGTTAATGCCTAAACTTAAACTTGGAACGATACAGAGAAGTAACAAAACACTTGAAACAATTTTGAAATTTGACGTTTGACAAACATGGAAGAATGTCTAATTCTGACGTGAGACTGTGAGAGCTTGTTGTTTTGAACCTAAAATACACTACAAGTAAAAAATGTCCTGGGAAAAAAAATGTCCAGGAAAGTTATCTTGCAAAAGGGTGATCAAATTGAGATCCTTCATCTGTAGAATGCAGGCGGTTAGAGAAAACAGACTGTTCCACAAGTGACTCATACTCCTGTTCGCTTACCTTCACATAACTGTAATATTACTTATACATCTAGCCTGATGTACATTGAAAAATATAGAGTCGCAACATGTAGTGTTGGTCCCATGTTTCATGAGCTAAAATAAATTATCCCAGATATTTTCCATATACACAAAAAATGTATTTCTCTCAAATTTTGTGCACAAATTTGTTTACATCCCTCTTAGTGAGCATTTTTCCTTTGCCAAGATAATCCATCTACCTGACAGGTGGGGCATATCAAGAAGCTGATTAAACAGCATGATCATAACACAGGTCCAATTGTGCTGGGGACAATAAAAGGCCACTCTAAAGTGTGCAGTTTTGTCAAACAACACAATGCCACAGATGTTTTGAGGGAGCATGTAATTAGCTTGCTGACTGCAGGAATGTCCACCATAGCTGTTGCCAGATAATTGAATGTTAATTTCTCTACCATAAGCCACCTCCAAGTTTGTTTTAGAGAATTTGGCAGTATGTCCAACCTCCCTCACAACCGCAGACCACATGTAACCACGCCAGCCCAGCACCCACCACGCCAGCCCAGGACCCACACATCCGGCTTCTTCACCTGCGGGATCGTCTGAGACCAGCCATCCGGACAACTGATGAATCTATGGGTTTGGAAAACCGAGAAAGTTCTGCACAAACTGTTAGAAACCATCTCAGGGAAGCTCATCTACGTGCTCGTCGTCTTCACCAGGGTCTTGACCTGACTGCAGTTCGGCATCGTAACCAAATTCAGTGGGAAAATGCTCACTTTCGATGGCCCCATTGGCACGCTAGAGAAGTGTGCTCTTCACGGATGAATCTGTTTCATATGTACCAGGCAGATGGTAGACAGCGTGTATGGCATTGTGTGGGCGAGCGGTTTGCTGATGTCCTCATTGTGAATAGAGTGCCCCATGGTGGCAGTGGGGTTATGGTATGGGCAGGCATAAGCTACGGACAACGAACACATTTGCATTTTATCGATGGAAATTTGAATGCACAGAGATACCGTTACGAGATCCTGAGGCCCATTGTCGTGCCATTCATCCGACATCACCATCTCATGTTTCAGCATGATAACGCACGGCCCCATGCTGCACGGATCTGTGCACAATACCTGGAAGCTGAAAATGTCCCAGTTCTTCCACGGCCTGCATACTCACCAGACATGTCCCCCATTGAGCTTTTTTGGGATGCTCTGGATCAACGTGTACGACAGCGCGTTCCCGTTCCCGCCAATATCCAGCAACTTAGCACAGCCATTGAAGTGGAGTGGGACAACATTCCATAGTCCACAATCAAAAGCAAAATCAACTAAATGTGAATGATATTTGTGAGGAAAACGATGGTCGCACCGGATGATGATTCATTTTCTGATCCACGCTCCTACTTTTTTTTAAGATACTGTATCTGTGACCAACAGATGCATGTCTGTATTCCCAGTCATGTGAAATCCATAGATTAGAGCCAAATTGATTTATTTCAATTGACTGATTTTCCTTACAAACTGTAATTCAGTAAAATCTTTGAAATTGCTGCATGTTGCGTTTTATATTTTTGTTCAATGTGTTAATGTCGGGTAAGTCAACTCAAGCTGAATTCTACATGTGTGGAGTGACTACAGGTGTAGTCCGTCATTAAGCCCCTAGGGATTGTGTTGTTATATGTGAATTGAAATGAAAAACTCCAGGACACTGGACATCTTGATGATCTCAAACATTTAATGACTCATCCAACCATTGTGTTGTGTATTGTCACAGGAGTGACCACGGTTCTGACCATGACCACGTTAATGATGGGTGCCAGGACGTCCCTGCCCAACGCCAACTGTTTCATCAAGGCCATCGACGTGTACCTGGGCATCTGCTTCAGCTTCATCTTCGGAGCCCTGATCGAGTACGCCGTGGCCCACTTCTGCACCCTTAACCATCCCGACGCCAACATTGTCATGGTGAGGCCTTCGGCGTTGTTAACGTCAGTCGAGTGGTTATTATTTTCATGTTCATCATCATTAGCATTGCCATAATTTACATGATCTCTATCTCATTGTCATCATCAGCATTATTATTATCGTCATCGTTGTCGTCATCCTCATCACCATCATCATCAGAATCATCATCTTCACCACCTTTGCCATGTTTCGTCTGCTCGTACTGTATGGATGTAAGTATCTCCACCATTTAGTTTATTTCAGAAGAGAGCATCAGTTGATTGGGGCAATCCTCTTCTACAATCCTCTTCTCACTGTCACTCTCGCTCTCTCTCCCTCCCCTCCTCCAGTACGGTCACCAGATGGGAGGCTTTGACGAGGAGATGAACGGCATGGTCACTACCATTGCCGCTGAAAACAACAGGGCCAAGAGGCGTAAGGAGAAAGCTGCTGCAGATGAGGTGGCCTTAGCGCCCACAGCTGACCTGGAACTTTGCCCCTCCAGCCCCACTGGCAGTGAGCCCAAGCCTGAGGCCCCTGAGGAGCCCCCCAACCGCTGCCTCATTGTCCTGGTCTTCCTCCGCAAGGTCCTGCGCAAAGCTGCAAACTGTTGCCATGTGGAGAATCCCCACTTAATAGACAATTACTCCAGGATGACCTTCCCCCTTTCCTTTGTGTTCGTCAACCTCCTCTATTGGACATACTACCTGTACTTGTAATCACAGGGGTGTGGGAGTCTGTTTGCATATGTTTCTGTCTGTGATTCATTTATGTGTTTTTTTTCTCAAACAATGCACATTTTTACATTCATGTCATGAGTGAGGCATAGTGTACAGTCAACATCCTTAGGAGAATAAAATGTCCATGCCACATTTATTATACCTTATTTGGCTCATTACAGCTTTCATAATTGATTGATTTCCATGTTGTTATTTTATTCTCACCTGCTGATGGTCATAGATGACCTACAGATGTAGGACCTTAATATGAGCCAGTTTTCTACAGCAGGAAAATTATCCTGCAGCAACATGAAATGTGAATTATATGGACTATAATTAATAACTTTTTTTGTAGGGGTTGATACATTTTTCATTACGGCAAATCAAGTGTGACATTTTAAAGTACAAATGTCAAACTTTAGAAGCCTTTTTAAACCTTGAATACTCTCTCTCTCTCTAACTCTCTCTCAAAACAATTTCAATTTAAGTTGCTTTACTGGCATGAGAAACATTATGTTTACATTGCCAAAGAAAGTGAAATAGATAATAAACAAAAGTGAAATAAACATACAAAAATTACCAGTAAACATTACACAAAAGTTCCAAAAGAATACAGACATTTCACTCTCTTTTTTTTGCTCTCTCATCCACTCTCTTTCTTTCTCACCCTCCCCTCCCTACCTTTTCCTCTCTCACTTTATTGCCATTATCAATCCAGTAACCGTGGCTCTCTCAACCACATTATGGAAATTGACTCTCAAAGGCACCTATACACCATTTTATTTAATTTGTCATCATACTATTCTGTTTCCAGTATGTTTTACAAGGGACACAACTGCCAGCACCTTAACTGGAGTAATGCCGGAATAATGCAATAGAATGGTGTGGATATACAGCACCTAGTGGCCACGCGAGTAACAGTAATATATGCAGTATTGTTTCATTGGAGCTGGTAGATAGTATTTTCCACTGTGCTTTGTGATACATGCCGTCTTAATCGTAAAGCTAGTACCTTGTATTAGATGTTTTAGGACATTTTAAATAGAGGTGAAACCGCTACTGTATTTTAACAGGATGTCATCATCAATCATCGGTTCATCATCCAGGAAGCTTTGCATGTTTAACTCACATGCAAAGCTCCCTCCCTCAATCTTTTGTCAATGTCCTTGTTCTCTGTTGTGTGTGATGATGAATGTCATATATTCCCGTTAATGTTTTCACATATAAGTAATAACCAAAGGACCAAAGATTTCAATTTGATTTGTAATCCTTCATGGTTCCCTTTTGACTTTGTTGCGTACATTTTGAAATGATTCATTCTTAGTTCCCATTGCTGCGTGAAAAATCCTCCATCGAAGGTAATAGCATGCTATATCAGCATGCAAAAGGAACACCGCAACATTCCATAGTCCTGTGCAGACAGACACAGTCTCACAATCTATGCATGTTTGTTTATATCCTAAATAGTAAGTGCATTTTTCTGTTACAATGCTTTCACCCATTTCCGTAAAGCCATTGACAAGCAGGTTGTCCAGAGCATAGAATAACAACATATTGATTTGTTTTATGATTAGGATATTGATCACAGTAATGCATTCTCTTAATTAATGTACATAATGGAAGTTTTAATTTGAAATAATTCACCAGAATGCAACATTAACATTTGTGTTAATCTCGTTTTCGCCATAAGGGTTTTCTTCTAGCCTTTCTTTTTTTCTAAAATGCAATCCAATCCATTTGCTCTGCCAAGCACGGTCTTGTTCAGTGCAATAGAATGAAATATCAAATATCTTTGAAAATGAGCTAACTACTGATGAAAATAGAAAAAAAAAAATTGGTTTTGTTTTGCACGGTTACCAATGATAACTTTATTTTGCTTTCTGTTTCTTTGCTTGTTTTGGGTTTTCATTGGGTTGTTTGCTAGACTAGGGAAGATAAGTATTGATTGTAATGCAATACAAACGGAGGTTATCTAAAAAATAATATAATATAATAGAGAACTGCCCTCAATTATACTATCACTGGGGACCAAACTTAGCTGTTACTTACATTGAATGTACACTTATATTGAACTTACTACAGATTTGATACAAAATGCTTCTCTATGTTACTAGAGCAACTTTATAAGAATAGTTTGATCTTCTCTTAGAATTTGGTCTATGGTAAATGGTCTATGGTAAAAATGTGCAATGAACTAATATATATCTAGATCAGTGCTAAATCAATGCGGTGTATGTTACATGGTCATTGTGTTTGGGTTCCCCTGATATCCCCTACGCTACTGTAGCCAGAGCCAAAATGGAGCAAAAATAATCCACTAAATCAAACCACTAAGCAAATATTCCCTTTGTTTCACGAGAATCCCACAAATTCCCATTTCCAATTTCCCTTTACTGCCGATTCGCAACAAATGTGTTTGCTATTTAATAATGTTGTCAAGTGAGCCCCTCTTTTTGGACTCCAGACTCAATGTATCCTCTCCCAAGACGTAACTAACTAATTAGTGATCTGTTTTGTTGCAGTGAATGGACACAGTATTGGATAAATATCCGCAATGGCAGGACACATGATACACAGGACACAAGTCCAGGTATTTCAAGGCCAAGCAACCAACCTGACCAATGAGAGTGTACTATACTACATTCCCTCCCCTACACACTTGCCTCTGGCAGACTGATTGGCCAACGTTGGAGAAGCCTATTTTCCTAAAATTTTCAAGGTGATGTTGTGTTATTGACATCAACGTTCTTGGGACATCTTCCTGTAAAATGTTTTCATACTGTAACATTTGAATGTAGACATTTTGTTCGCTGAAATTGTTGTAAATAGATAGTTTTACTTTGCATGTTTATTTGATGTTTCAATATTGATTAATGTAATAAAATTAAACTGCCTAAAATTGTGCAAGAGTTTTTAATCAAAATATTTTTGGGAAGTACTGTATTGGGAATATACAGCTCTAGTTAGCATGTTAATGAATTTTCTCCAGAAAGTAAACTTTCAAGAGCACAGGAGGATTTTCCTCTCAGTATTTAGAAGACAAAGCTGTTTGGGCAGAGGAATAAATACAAAGTGAATAACATTAGAATTAAGATTAGGGTGGAATAACAATAACGAGTAAAAAATAACATGGCTATTTACAGGGAGTACAAGTTCCAAGTGAAAGTGCAGGGGTACGAGGTAATTGAGGCAGCTACTATATGTACAGTCGTGGCCAAAAGTTTTGAGAATGTAAAAATTAATATTTGTGTCAAAGTCTGCTGCCTCAGTTTGTATGATGGCAATTTGCATATACTCCAGAATGTTATGAAGAGTGATCAGATGAATTGCAATTAATTGCAAAGTCCCTCTTTGCCATGCAAAGAATCACCCAAAAACATTTCCACTGCATTTCAGCCCTGCCACAAAAGGACCAGCTGACATCATGCCAGTGATTCTCTCGTTAACACAGGTGTGAGTGTTGACGAGGACAAGGCTGGAGATCACTCTGTCATGCTGATTGAGTTCGAATATCAGACTGGAAGCTTCAAAAGGAGGGTGGTGCTTGGAATCATTGTCCTTCCTCTGTCAGTCAGGGTTACCTGCAAGGAAACACGTGCCGTCATCATTGCTTTGCACAAAAAAGGCTTCACAGGCAAGGATATTGCTGCCCGTAAGATTGCACCTAAATCAATACTTTATTGGATCATCAAGAACTTCAAGGAGAGCGGTTCAATTGTTGTGAAGAAGGCTTCAGGGCGCCCAAGAAAGTCCAGCAAGCACCAGGACCGTCTCCTAAAGTTGATTCAGCTGCGGGATCAGGGCACCACCAGTACAGAGCTTTCTCAGGAATGGCAGCAGGCAGGTGTGAGTGCATCTGCACGCACAGTGAGACAAAGACTTTTGGAGGCTGGCCTGGTGTAAAGAAGGGCAGCAAAAAAGCCACTTGTCTTCATGAAAAACATCAGTGAAAATCAATCAATCAATCAAGTTTATTTTATATAGCCCTTCGTACATCAGCTAATATCTCGAAGTGCTGTACAGAAACCCAGCCTAAAACCTCAAACAACAAGCAATGCAGGTGTAGAAGCACGGTGGCTAGGAAAAACTCCCTAGAAAGGCCAAAACCTAGGAAGAAACCTAGAGAGGAACCAGGCTATAACTGGTGGCCAGTCCTCTTCTGGCTGTGCCGGGTGGAGATTATAACAGAACTATGCCAAGATGTTCAAAATGTTCATAAGTGACAAGCATGGTCAAATAATAATCATGAATAATTTTCAGTTGGCTTTTCATAGCCGATCATTAAGAGTTGAAAACAGCAGGTCTGGGACAGGTGGCGGTTCCATGACCGCAGGCAGAACAGTTGAAACTGGAATAGCAGCAAGGCCAGGTGGACTGGGGACAGCAAGGAGTCATCATGCCCGGTAGTCCTGACGTCTGGTCCTAGGGCTCAGGTCCTCCGAGAGAGAGAAAGAAAGAGAGAAGGAGAAAATTAGAGAGAGCCAAGATTTTCAAAATGTTCATAAATGACCAGCATGGTCAAATAATAATCAGGAATAAAAGTCAGTTGGCTTTTCATAGCCGATCATTAAGAGTTGAAAGCAGCAGGTCTGGGACAGGTAGGGGTTCCGTAACCGCAGGCAGAGCAGTTGAAACTGGAACAGCAGCAAGGCCAGGTGGACTGGGGACAGCAGGAGTCATCATGCCCGGTTTGCCGTGACATATGGTCCTAGGGCTCAGGTTCTCAGAGAGAGAGAAAGAAAGAGAGAATTAGAGAAAGCATACTTAAATTCACACAGGACACTGTATAAGACAGGAGAAGTACTCCAGGTATAACCAACTGACCCTAGCCCCCCGACACATAAACTACTGCAGCATAAATACTGGAGGCTGAGACAGGAGCGGTCAGGAGACACTGTGGCCCCATCCGAAGATACCCCCGGACAGGGCCAAACAGGAAGGAAAAACCCCACCCCCTTTGCCAAAGCACAGCCCCCGCACCACTAGAGGGATGTCTTCAACAACCAGCTTACAATCCTGAGACAAGGCCGAGTATAGCCCACAAAGATCTCCACCACAGCACAAACCAAGGGGGGGCGCCAACCCAGACCGGAAGATCACGTCAGTAACTCAACCCACTCAAGTGACGCACCCCTCCCAGGGACGGCATGAAAGAGCAGCAGTAAGCCAGTGCCTCAGTCTCTGTAATAGAGTTAGAGGCAGAGAATCCCAGTGGAGAGAGGGGAACCGGCCAGGCAGAGACAGCAAGGGCGGTTCGTTGCTCCAGAGCCTTTCCGTTCACCTTCACACTCCTGGGCCAGACTACACTCAATCATATGACCTACTGAAGAGATAAGTCTTCAGTAAAGACTTAAAGGTTGAGACCGAGTCTGCGTCTCTCACATGGGTAGGCAGACCGTTACATAAAAATGGAGATCTAGAGGAGAAAGCCCTGCCTCCCGCTGTTTGCTTAGAAATTCTAGGGACAATTAGGAGGCCTGCGTCTTGTGACCGTAGCGTACGTATAGGTATGTACGGCAGGACCAACTCGGAAAGATAGGTAGGAGCAAGCCCATGTAACGCTTTATAGGTTAACAGTAAAACCTTGAAATCAGCCCTTGCCTTAACAGGAAGCCAGTGTAGTGAAGCTAGCACTGGAGTAATATGATCACATTTCTTGGTTCTAGTCAAGATTCTAGCAGCCGTATTTAGCACTAACTGAAGGTTATTTCGTGCTTTATCCGGGTAGCCGGAAAGTAGAGCATTGCAGTAGTCTAACCTAGAAGTAACAAATGCATGTATTAATTTTTCTGCATTATTTTTGGACAGAAAATTTCTGATTTTTGCAATGTTACGTAGATGGAAAAAAGCTGTCCTTGAAACAGTCTTGATATGTTCGTCAAAAGAGAGATCAGGGTCAAGAGTAACGCCGAGGTCCTTCACAGTTTTATTTGAGACGACTTTACAACCATCAAGATTAATTGTCAGATTTAACAGAATATCTCTTTGTTTCTTGGGACCTAGAACAAGCATCTCTGTTTTGTCCGAGTTTAAAAGTAGAACGTTTTCAGCCATCCACTTCCTTATGTCTGAAACACAGGCTTCTAGCGAGGGCAATTTGGGGGCTTCACCATGTTTCATTGAAATGTACAGCTGTGTGCCATCCGCATAGCAGTGAAAGTTAACATTATGTTTTCGAATAACATCCCCAAGAGGTAAAATATATAGTGAAAACAATAGTGGTCCTAAAACGGAACCTTGAGGAACACCGGACAGACTGATATCATGCAAACGGTACAGGGATTGGACTGCTGAGGACTGGGGTAAAGTTATTTTCTCTGATGAATCCCCTTTCCGATTGTTTGGGGCATCCGGAAAAAAGCTTGTCCGGAGAAGATAAGGTGAGCGCCACCATCAGTCTTGTGTCATGCCAACAGTAAAGCATCCTGAGACCATTCATGTGTGGGGTTGCTTCTCAGCCAAGGGAGTGGGCGCACTCACAATTTTGCCTAAGAACACAGCCATGAATAAAGAATGGTACCAACATATCCTCCGATGGCAACTTCTCCCAACCATCCAGGAACAGTTTGGTGATGAACAATGCCTTTTCCAGCATGATGGAGCATCTTGCCATAATGCAAAAGTGGCAACTAAGTGCTCGGGGAACAAAACATCGATATTTTGGGTCCATGGCCAGGAAACCCCGCCAACATTAATCCCATTGAGAATTTGTGGTCAATCCTCAGAGGCGGGTGGACAAACAAAAACCCACCAATTCTGACAAACTCCCATCATTGATTATGCAAGAATAGGCTGCCATCGGTCAGGATGTGGCCCAGAAGTTAATTGACAGCATGCCAGGGCGAATTGCAGAGGTCTTGAAAAAGAAGGGTCAACACTGCAAATATTGACTCTTTGCGTCAACTTCATGTAATTGTCCAAAAAATATTGACACTAATGAAATGCTTGTAAATGTACTTCAGTATTCCATAGTAACAACTGACAAAAATATCTAAAGGCACTGAAGCAGCAAACTTTGTGGAAATTAATATTTGTGTCATTCTCAAAACTTTTGGCAATGACTGTATAGTACCAGTCAAAAGTTGACACACCAACTCATTTAACTTCTTCTGGCTGCAAGCCCGAGGCCGGCCACAATATGACAACAGTCACTTCAAGTGCATGGCGCGAAATTCAAAATATATATTTTTGAAATATTTAACTTTCACACATTAACAAGTCCAATACAGCAAATGAAAGCTACACATCTTGTGAATCCAGCCAACATGTCCGATTTTTAAAATGTTTTACAGTGAAAACAGCACGGATATTTATGTTAGCTCACCACCAAATACAAAAAAGGACAGACATTTTTCACAGCACAGGTAGCATGCACAAAGCCAACCTAACTAACCAAGAACCAACCAAACTAACCAACAAACAACTTCATCAGATGACAGTCTTATAACATGTTATTCAATAAATCTATGTTTTGTTCGAAAAATGTGCATATTTCAGGTATAAATCATAGTTTACATTGCAGCTACAATCAGAAATTGCACCGAAAGCAGACAGAATAATTACAGACACCAACGCCAAATACCTAAATACTCATCATAAAACATTTCTGAAAAATACATAGTGTACAGCAAATGAAAGACAGGCATCTTGTGATTCCAGCCAATATTTCTGATTTATTAAGTGTTTTACAGCGAAAACACAATATAGCGTTATATTAGCTTACCACAATAGCCAGAAACACAAGCCATTTCCCAGCAGCAAAAGTTAGCGATCGTAACAAACCAGTAAAAGATATATAATTTTTGACTAAGCTTGATATTCTCCATCAGATGACAGTCATATAACATCAGGTAATACATACACTTATGTTTTATTCGAAAATGTGCATATTTAGAGCTGAAATCAGTGGTTATACATTGTGCTAACGTAGCTACTTTTTCCCCACAACGTCCGGATATTTCTAGGACACATTTTCTGACACACATATTCTGACCAAATAGCTATTCATAAACATAACTAAAAAATACATGTTGTATAGGAAATGATTGATCCATTAGTTCTTAATGAAATCGCCATGTTAGAATTCTAAAAATAACTTCATTACGACATACAGCTTCGGTATAGCTAGAGTACCCAAAAGCTGGGCGCCAATGACTAGTTCACATGTACGACAGATATATGAAATAGCATCATAAAATGTTTCTTACTTTTGCTGATCTTTCATCATAATGTTGGACAAGGGGTCCTTTGTCAATAACAATCATTGTTTGGATTTAGAACGGCCTCTTTCCCTCTCGATTTAGGAAGCACACTAGCCAAGTGGCACGAATCTCTCCATGTCAACAAAAGGAAGAGAACGGAACATGGCAAAACACATGAAAATATTTCAATAATCTGATTAAACTATATTGAAAAAACATACTTTACGATGATATGGTCACATGTATCAAATAAAATCAAAGCCGGAGATATTAGTCGTCCATAACGGCAGCTTATCAGAAGGCAAATCCAGGTTCCTTCTCGCGACTTCCTGAAAACAGGAAATGGGTGACACGTCATTCCAAGAGCTTTTATTCCACTTCAGACCAAGATAAACACTCCATTTCTTCTCTCATCGCTCTTGACATCCAGGGGAAGGTGTATGACGTGACATCCAGGGGAAGGTGTATGACGTGCATGTATACTAATACGTATCATGCCCATTTATAGGCAGGACCTAGAACAGAGCCTCAATTTCAGACTTTCCACTTCCTGGTCAGGAAGTTTGTGCCAAATGAGTTCTGTCTTACTCACAGATATAATTCAAACGGTTTTAGAAACTAGAGAGTGTTTTCTATTCAATAGTAATAATAATATGCATATTGTACGAGCAAGAATTGAGTACGAGGCCGTTTGAAATGGGCACCTTTAATCTGACTACTCAATACTGCCCCTGCAGCCCAAACAGCCCAACAATGGCTTTTTCCTAGCCACTCTTCCGTATAGCCCAGCTCTGTAGAGTGTATGGCTTAAAGTAATGTCACAACCTGATCTGTTTCACCTGTCCTCGTTATTGTCTCAACCCCCTCCAGGTGTTGCTTGTTTTCCCCAGTGTATTTATCCCTGTGTCTCCTGTCTCTCTGGCCCAGTTTGTCTTGTGTGTTCCAAGTCAACCAGTGTTTTTTCCTGTAGTCCTGCCTTTGCTATTCTCCTTTTTCTAGTCCCCCCTGTTTTGACCCTTGCAGGGTCTGGACTCTGTACCCACCTGCCTGACCATTCTGCCTGCATTGACCTCGAGCGTGTCTGCCACTCTGTTCCTCCTTGAATCTGATCTGGTTTTGACCTTTTGCCTGTCCACGACCATTCTCTTGCCTACTCATTCTGGATTTATTAAACCTCTTAAACTCCAGCCATCTGCCTCCTGCATGTGGGTCTCAGCTTGAGTCATGATAAGTGGTCCTATGGACAGGTACTCCAATCTCCACTGTGGAGCTTTGCAGCTCCTTCAGGGTTATCTTTGGTCTATTTGTTGCCTCTCTGATTAATGCCCTCCTTGCCTAGTCCGTGAGATTTGGTGGGTGGCCCTCTCTTGGCAGGTTTGTTGTGGTGCCATATTCTTTCCATTTTTTAATAATGGATTTAATGGTGCTCTGTGGGATGTTCAAAGTTTCTGATATTTTTTTATAACCCAATCCTGATCTGTACTTCTCCACAACTTTGTCCCTGGCCTGTTTTGAGAGCTTCTTGGTCTTCATGGTGCCGCTTGCTTGGTGGTGCCCCTTGCTAAGTGGTGTTGCAGACTCTGGGGCCTTTCAGAACAGGTGTGTGTATATATGTCCTGAGATCATGTGACAGATCATGTGACACTTAGATTGCACACAGGTGGACTTTATTTAACAATGTTACTACTGAAGGTAATTGGTTGCACCGGATCTTATTTAGGGGCTTCATAGCAAAGGGGGTGAATACATATGCACACACCACTTAAGTTTTTTATAAAACAGTTAAAAAATTAAACAAGTAATTTTTTTCATTTCAATTCACCAATTTTGACTATTTTGTGTATGTCCATCACATGTGATCCAAATAAAAATACATTTATATTACAGGTTGTAATGCAACAAAATAGGAAAAACGCCAAGGGGGATAAATACTTTTGCAAGGCACTGTATGTCAATTATCTGTGTTTGTGTACCAATGTACTATAGCTGCGCATAGCTCTTAGAATCAATCCTTAAAGTAGCCATCTGTCTCACACGTCAAGTAACACACAGTGCATGTAGTCAGGGAACATTCCATTGATCAAATCAAACTTAGGTAAACCCAAAATGGCAGATGAGCCTTTAATGCCCAATATAGCCTGGCCTTCAGTCTCAGCAATTTCTCCCCATTGGTTTGGTGATCTCTGTCATTCGGTTTCTTATCTAAACATGTTTAAACCCCTTGACGTTCAATTTCCCCTTATGTGTTGCACCGCAGGTTGTAGGCACAGTCCACAACCATACAACCATGTGTTGCTATATGATCCAGTGTTTGGTTTGGCATTTCTCATCAATCTCATGAGTATCCTTGGTAAGAAAGAAATTAACAACTCATTAAAAAACATGCCAATACTGTTATCATATCAAGGATTTACTCTGCTCTCACTCATGATCTGAAAAACGAGAGAGAGAGAGAGATCCAGTGGTAACATATATATGTTACTGTTTTGGATAAGCTATTACACAATGATGTATAATGCCAATCTACCAAGGGGCCACAACAGAGACCTTATGTTATCATATCAAGGATTTACTCTGCTCTCACTCATGATCTGAAAAACGAGAGAGAGAGAGAGAGAGATCCAGTGGTAACATATATATGTTACTGTTTTGGATAAGCTATTACACAATGATGTATAATGCCAATCTACCAAGGGGCCACAACAGAGACCTTATGTTATCATATCAAGGATTTACTCTGCTCTCACTCATGATCTGAAAAACGAGAGAGAGAGAGAGAGAGATCCAGTGGTAACATATATATGTTACTGTTTTGGATAAGCTATTACACAATGATGTATAATGCCAATCTACCAAGGGGCCACAACAGAGACCTTATGTTATCATATCAAGGATTTACTCTGCTCTCACTCGTGTGAAAGAAAGAGAAGGGGTGGGGGTATAAAAAGAGATTGAGATTAATAAAGACAGACAAAGAGAGAGAGAGAGATTGAAAAAGAGACAGAGACCAGGAGAAATAATAGTTGCCCCTGCGGTAAAACCACCATATTGAACTGTTTAGGAAAACCAGTCAATGATGTATAATGCCAATCTACCAATGGACCACATCAGAGACCTTAACAAACACAATCACTTCATTGGGGCATCCAGAACTAGATATAATCTCAGCAAAAAAAAGAAACGTCCTCTCACTGTCAACTGCGCTTATTTTCAGCAAACTTAACATGTGTAAATATTCATATGTACAAAACAAGATTCAACAACTGAGACATAAACTGAACAGGTTCCACAGACATGTGACTAACAGAAATGGAATAATGTGTCCCTGAACAAAGGGGGGGTCAAAATCCAAAGTAACAGTCAGTATCTGGTGTGGCCACCAGCTGCTTAAGTACTGCAGTGCATCTCCTCCTCATGGACTACACCAGATTTGCCGGTTCTTGCTGTGAGATGTTACCCCACTCTTACACCAAGGCACCTGCAAGTTCCCAGACATTTCTGGGGGGAATGGCCCTAGCCCTCACCCTCCGATACAACAGGTCCCAGACGTGCTCAATGGGATTGAGATCCGGCCTCTTCGCTGGCCAAGGCAGAACATTGACATTCCTGTCTTGAAGGAAATCACACACAGAACGAGCAGTACGGCTGTTGGCATTGTCATGCTGGAGGGTCATATCAGGATGAGCCTGCAGGAAGGTTACCACATGAGGGAGGAGGATGTCTTCCCTGTAATGCACAGCGTTGAGATTGCCTGCAATGACAACAAGCTCAGTCCGATGATGCTGTGACACACCGCCCCAGACCATGATGGACCCTCCACCTCCAAATCGATCCCGCTCCAGAGTACAGGCCTCGGTGTAACGCTCATTTCTTCAACGATAAACGCGAATCTGACCATCACCCCCAGACAGCACTTTTTGCCAGTCCTGTCTGGTCCAGCGACGGTGGGTTTGTGCCCATAGGTGACATTGTTGCCGGTGATGTCTGGTTAGGACCTGCCTTACAACAGCTACAAGCCCTCAGTCCAGCATATCTCATCACTGATGGAGGGATTGTGCGTTCCTGGTGTAACTCGGGCAGTTGTTGTTGCCATCCTGTACCTGTCCCGCAGGTGTGATGTTTGGATGTACTGATCCTGTACAGGTGTTGTTACACGTGATCTGCCACTGCGAGGACAATCAGGTGTCCGTCCTGTCTCCCTGTAGCTCTGTCTTAGGCGTCTAACAGTACAGACTTTTCAATTTATTGCCCTGGCCACATCTGCAGTCCTCATGCCTCCTTGCAGCATGCCTAAGGCACGTTCACGCAGATCCGAGATTTATTAAGGTTCGAGAAATTCTCTTCCGGAAAAAAAGGCATTTGGCAGATTAGGATTGTGAGCATGTCCATCCCAGGGAAAGCCACAATCGGCGATCAGTTCAGTGTTTTGCGCTAACTGGGTGACAGTAGCTAGCTAAGATGATCTACTAGCTAGTTAAATCCTCAAGCTAGTTGGCCAGCGAGTTAAACTAACGTTGCCTCTAAATGACAAGATAATGTATAACTTCTTAACCTAGCTAGCTATATGAACTTTGGCACTAGCGCAGTGGAAACATGTTTTGAGCTAAACGTGTGTATGCTAGCTAGCTAGTTAATTTAGATTGTTAGCAAACATTAACAGTCACCGTAGTTTCCATCTTGTCCAAGTATTTTTTTGAACTCCATCTCTCAGTTGTTCTTCTGTGTTAGGGGAATACTTTCTTTTTGGCATAATTAGTGATTCGTAACAACAACCACTCCCTTAGCTTTAGCGCTAGCTAGCTTCACCTTTTTTGCCTTTATTTTGCGCGGGTCTTTTTGTGTAGTCGAAACTTAATGCCGGTGTTCACTAGCATGCGGTGCCATGCGGTAAACACCATTTTCAATGGAAGGAAAGTGGTGAGAAGCGGATATAGCGGAGACCTTTGGGCAGTGCGAAGGTGGCGTGGGAGGCGGTGAAAAATATATACTTTTCCCAACTTCATGCAAATCACCAGCGGCGCCCACTGGGCAATGACCAATCATATCGAGTGGTTCCCATGACAAATCTGGACCCTACGCGACCCAAGGCTGGAGACTTTCTTCAGCAAAGATGGCTGAAAAAAATAGTAGGTCGAAGGCAATTGTAAGTGAATATAACATCACAATCAATCATGCAAAAAATGTACAGTTGAGAGCATTATGCATATTTTTTGGTCATAAAGTAAACTTACAAAAATCACGATTTAGCAAGCTAGCTGACTAGCTAACATTAGCCAGCTAGCTGGCTAGCTTTATGGGTGTTGTGACATGAGTATGAAATTGTAATTCTTGTTGTTTCATGTTTTAGGGGCTCCTGAAACAACCAGAAAACCAGGCTGACGTCTTGTGAAACAGTGGATGTAAAGAACCTAACGTTAGCTAGCTAAAGCGTATACTGCAAATTTAATGTACAATGTTTTAAGCTTGCCTTGCTGATATTTGCCATGCTATGTAGATAGATGAAGTAATGTAGCTAGCTAACTATTTCTTTGCTTGTTGTGCAGTGGAGGATAAAAAATACCTGTATGCCTATGGATGTGTATGGACCCTAAAACGTTTGGTATACATATTAGTTCAGAACCTAGCTATAAACCTCAGCTATCATAGCCAGTTGTATAAATTTCAAAACAGTCTGAATGACATTAATGAAGCCTATGGATTAAGTAGAATATAAAATAACAAGGATGCAAGTCGTATATGTACATTTAATATATTCACTGATCATGTACTCTACATTGGCAAATAAAGGTACAGTTCAGGTATGAATGTCTTTGTGTAAGGAAGTCTGTGTGTAGCTGGTGTATAGGAGTCAGGCGCAAGACAGCAGATATGAGTAAATAAACGTATTTTACTCAACATATAATAAATGCAATACAAAAAAAGAACCCACAATAACAGACCTTCCTACATAGAAACAATCACTCACAAACAAACATGGGGGAACAGAGGGTTAAATAATGAACAGGTAATTGGGGGATTGAAACCAGGTGTGTAAGACAAAGACAAAACAAATGGAAAATGAAAAGTGGATCGGCGATGGCTAGATGGCTGGTGACTTTGACCGCCGAACACCGCCCAAACAAGGAGAGGGACCGACTTCGGCGGAAGTCGTGACACTTGAGATTATTTTTCAGTCATATCCAATACCAGGAGTATCAAATTCCAGTCTTTGAATGATGCTGTGTCTGCATGTATGTAATACAATCATACACTTCAACAGTGTTTACCAATCATGGTCCTGGGACATCAGTGGATACACATTGTAACTATGCAATAGACTAGAAACATGATTTAACTTCTTGACGCACGGATCCCTTTAGCGGCATCATTTTCATCAACAACCGCTAAATGGCAGAGCGCCAAATTTAAAAAAAGAATTGCTAAAAATATTTATGTTCATGAAATCACAAGTGCAATATAGCAAAACACAGCTTAGCTTGTTGTTAATCCACCTGTCGTATCAGATTTTGAAAATATGCTTATCAGCGAAAGCAATCCAAGCGTTTGTGTGAGTTTATCAATCACTAGACAAAACATTAAGAACACCTAGCAGCAATGTAGATTGGTCACGAAAGCCAGAAAAGCAATAAAATTAATTGCTTACCTTTGATGATCTTCGAATGTTTGCACTCACGAGACTCCCAGTTACACAGAAATGTTCCTTTTGTTCGATAAAGATTATTTTTATATCAAAAAACCTCCATTTGTTTGGCGCGTTATGTTCAGTATTCCACAGCCTTAGGCAGGTCATTAAGGCTTGATGAAAATTCCAAATACTATCCGTAAAGTTTGTAGAAACATGTAAAACATTTTTAATAATCAAACCTCAGGTTGTTTTTAACATAAGTAATCGATAATATTTCAACCGGACTGTAAACTGTTCAATACAAAAGAGAAAGCTTTGCATGTTGCGCGCATGAACATATGGAAGGACATCAAATCAAATCTAAATTTGACATCGGCCATCCACTGACGCAATTTGATAAATCTCGCTCAATTTTCAGAATAAAAGCTTGAAACTATGTCTAAAGACTGTTCACACCCTGAGGAAGCCCCGGGAAAAGGAATCTGGTTGATATCCCTTTAAATGGACGAAAGGCAGGCAATGGAACAGTGACTTTTCAAAATAAGAGTTAGTTCCGGGTTGGATTTCCTCAGGTTTTTGCCTGCAAAACCAGTTCTGTTATACTCACACACAATATTTTTGACAGTTTTGGAAACCTTAGAGTGTTTTCTATCCTACTCTGTCAATTATATGCATATTCTAGCATCTGGACTTGAGAAATAGGCAGCTTACAATGGGAACGTTATTTTTCCAAACATAAAAATTCTGCCCCCTAGCTTCAAGAGGTTTAAAGTCTAACCAATGACCCTAACTCTGGTAAATGTCTTCTTCTACCTTGTATTTGTTTCAGAGAATCGATTCCACACTATAAGCAAGATTAAATAAATTGCTAGTAATAACGATGTCCAACCCCAGGCTCCCAAGCAGAGGAAGAGGGCATCTGTTCCAACCAAATAATTTAAAGTCAGACAACTCAACTGACATATACTAAATAAAAATATAAACGCAACATCCAACAACTTAAATGATATTACTGAGTTACAGTTCATATAAGGATATCAGTCAATTTAAATAAATTCATTATGGCCTAATCTTTGGATTTCACTTGACTGTGCAGGTGTACCGCCATGGGTGATCCTGAGAGGGCATAGCCAGGCCTAGCCGATCAGAATAAATATTTTCCCAAAAAGGGCTTTTTTACAGACAACCGGCCTGACAATCGCAGACCACGTGTAACCACGCCAGCCCAGGACCTCCACATCCAGCTTCTACCTACTCCACCCTCTCCAGCCCTGCGTGTTCCCCTGCACAACCCAGCTCTGCACTCTCCAGCCCTGCGTCTGGCTCCCCCCTAGAGAAAAGAAAGCTGGACCCAATTTACAGTAAGTTTAAAAAAAAAAATGTGCAAACAGGAACACAGGCCTTTGTGCAGTATATTTACTTACTTTCATCCTTTATTGTAAGTGTTTACTTAATTTCCTTTTCCCCTTTTATATCATAGGTGCTACTCTCCAGAAGTGGCCAAACACCCTTCCAGTTAACATCAGCTCAGCTATCAAAACATAGATCTCTGAGCTGCGTTCCAAGTCCATGAATATGGAGCAGAACGTCAGCTCAATGGACCTTTTTAAATAATGAACAGAACTAACATTATGGAACGATCATGTAAATCGTTCAATTTAAATTGTTTTATTATACATAAGGTTTTACCTCACATATTCTATGTATATGGATGAAGAATCATAATTCAAGACTACTGTTCTGTTCCATAGCACCACAGAAAGTTAAGCTAAGTTAAGCATCCTGGATACCCAAAACGATGCTGTCTGGTGTTTGCCTCTATAGGACATAGAATATTAACATTATCGTCTGTGAAAATGTAACTTTTAAAAGTTACTATTCTGTTAACTCATATCCAAATAATGTTGTTGACTCATCCTATTCTCGTACTTGTGGCGAAAGCATAAATTGGAAGAAAAAAAAACCTACATATATTTTTGGACTTTAATGATAAACCCATTGATTCTTGGAGAAAATAACTATAAATGTCATACCTCATCAGAACCCAAAATATAAGCTTGTTTTTACTCCAATGTTTGCAAACAATGTTAATGTAAACAGACACTGTATAGCCTCTAAACATGATTAGAACTCTACTTTTGATATCTTGGATGGTCAGTCCTTGCATCCCTAGCTCTGTCTATGATTTTGAGAGTGGTTACATTTCTCCGAGCCCACCCCTCAGCTTTTTATCAAAACAGAGGCAGTGTGACTGCTTGGTTATTGTTTCAATTAAGGACACTGGCGTATGTATTATTGTCACTGGAGAGTTGAAAGGTTTGATCACAGTTAGAATGCATTATATCTCAGTTCATCCTTTGATCGTAGCTAGATTTTCCCGAGGCAATATGGTTTGCGTCTCTTCCTCTGGCTGAACTCCTACAGAATTCTAGCACACTCCTCTTAGGTAATGTAGTATTTATGAGTTTGTGGAAGCAAGTAGCACTGCAGATGAACAGATATGATATATTTGTTATCTATGTAATACTCTTTGCATATCTACATGTAATAACTCTTGCATATCACTAGGTAAACAAACACAGGGCCTAAATTCAGAAGTTGCGATGGGTGAAGCCTTTGAATTTTTTTTACACATAATATAAATCAAATCAAAGTTTGTTTGTCACGTGCACTGAATACAACAGGTGAAATGCTTACTTACAGGCCCTAACCAACAGTGCAATTTTTAAGTAAAAAATAGGTAGTAGATGAACAATAGATAAGTAAAGAAATAAGAAACAACAGCAAAAAGACAGTAAAAAATAACAGTGGCGAGGCTATATACAGTAGCGAGGCTATAACAGTAGCGATGCCATATACAGGCACCAGTTAGTCGGGCTAATTAAGGTAGTATGTGCATGTAGGTATGGTTAAAGTGACTATGCATATATGATAAACAGAGAGTAGCAGTAGCGTAAAAGAGGGGTTGGCGGGTCGTGGGTGGCGGGACACAATGCAGATAGTCCGGATAGCCAATGTGCAGGGGCACCGGTTAGTCGGGCTAATTGAGGTAATACTACATGAATGTATAGTTAATTAAAGTGACTATGCATATATGATAAAGAGAGAGTAACAGCAGCATAAAAGAGCGGTTTGGGGACACACACACACAATGCAAATAGTCCGGGTAGCAAATTGATTACCTGTTCAGCTTATGTTCAGTCTTATGGCTTGGGGGCAAAAGCTGTTGAGAAGCCTTTTGGTCCTAGACTTGGCGCTCCGGTACCGCTTGCCATGGGGTAGTAGAGAGAACAGTCTATGACTGGGGTGGCTGGGGTCTTTGACATTTTTTAGGGCCTTCCTCTGACAACGCCTGGTGTAGAGGTCCTGGATGGCAGGCAGCTTAGCTTAGTGATGTACTGGGCCATATGCACTACCCTCTGTAGTGCCTTGCGGTCGGAGGCCAAGCAGTTGCCGTACCAGGCAGTGATGTAACCAGCCAGGAAGCTCTCGATTTTGCAGCTATAGAATCTTTTGAGGATCTGAGGACCCCATGCCAAGTCCTCTGCTAAGTACATATGAGAGTAGCCATTGAGTTCAGGCTGTCTGTACTCTCACAAACCAACAAATGAGTATTATGTTCTTAGAGGCATGTTTCACACTGTCCTAACAATTGCAGAGGGTGTCGGAGTCAAAGGGAATATTGACACGGTCAGAAAAAGTACAACCGTTTTACAGAGCAGGAGCAGAAGTATGAGAAAATGTGCGCAATTATCTTTTTCACAGTACATGGAGTATCAATACTAGCTTAATCAAATGTACAATGCCCATGAGGTCTGGGCTATGAATAACCATATTACAGCAGAGTGAATACATGTGTATTGTGGCTACTGATGAAAGGTAACTTTGTGACGCATGTTTTGAATATATTTATTTTTGCAAAGAAAGGTGTGCGTGTGAGCAATATCGCTAATTAAATATATTTTGCCACACAATTCCATTGTGCATGCAATTCTTTATGTAAAAAAAAGCCCCTGCACCTTCAAGGGTATTTATTGACATGCCAGCCATGCAATCTCTGCTTCCGTATACTGACCAATCACTTCAACCGTGCCCTCCCCATGGGCGTCAGATGAGTTTTCAAAAGGGGGAGGGAAATGGGCACACGGGTCAGGAGAACTAAGGAGCAGATATGGCCAGGGCTCAGTTTCCCAAAAGCATCTTAAGGTTACGGTTATCAAAGTACCCAAAGGATCCTATGGTTCTAAGATTAACTTAGTGTTACGCCCTGACCTAGAGAGCTTTTTATGTCTCTATTTTGGTTTGGTCAGGGTGTGATTTGGGGTGGACATTCTATGTTCCTTTTTCTATGATTTGTATTTCTGTGTGTTTGGCCGGGTGTGGTTCTCAATCAGAGGCAGCTGTCTATCGTTGTCTCTGATTGAGAACCATACTTAGGTTGCCTTTTCCCACCTGTATTTGTGGGTAGTTGTCTATGTGTAGTTGCCTGTCAGCACTCATTTTTGTATAGCCTCACGGTTACTTTGTTAGTTTGTTTAGTGTTCGTTCTTTGCAATAAAGAAGAATGTACACATCCCCACGCTGCGCTTTTTTCTCCTCCCTTGGTCTCCTCCTCCCATGCTTTTGGGAAACTGAGGCCTAGACAATTTGAGTCATGGTGTTGTCGTGGTTTGTTTGGTAGTGTTTGTAGCGCTAACATGCTAATAAGCTAGGATGGGCAAGTTTGTACTGTACCAAACAAACGGTTAAAATTTTTATGTAGAGCTAGTCTAATTCTTTATACTTTTACTCACCAAACATAGTATGTAATGTGTTTCTTGCATTTGGTTAGCTTCTGAATGTCTTGTTTTAGTCCATATATCACTAGGCTTACACATGATAATGGCAGAGTTCGTTTTGCATGGCCCAGTGCCCTGGGTGGGTGGAGGTTTCACTTAAAGTTCCCGAACAGTCACTGATTCTCATGTAAAATAGACTAAAATATCACCCATAATATTTATTTTGGATATAAATGCTCAACATTTTTGAAAAAGTACCTTTTCTCTCATTGCTAACTCCCAGGAAGTCTTAAAAGACAGGCTCGGCAAGCGAAAGTGGTGTGGTCCACAAAGCAACTCAAACGTTGAAATTGCAACAACGATGTCATTCTTTTTATATACATCTCCCATTTGGCATGTCTCTTCTGATGCGGTTCACAGCAGCACTGACGGATGTGTTGACTTGACAACTGCGTCTGAGTTGTTAACGACTATCCCCCCCTTTTGTTCCATGCTTACTGAAGACCTAGCTAGCAGTAGCTCGCTAACACCAGACACAGATGAAAATGGAAGCATACAGTTGGGAGAACAAGTATTTGATACACTGTCGATTTTGCAGGTTTTCCTACTTACAAAGCATGTAGAGGTCTGTAATTTTTATCATAGGTACACTTCAACTGTGAGAGACGGAATCTAAAACAAAAATCCAGAAAATCACATTGTATGATTTTTAAGTAATTAATTTGCATTTTATTGCATGACATAAGTATTTGATACATCAGAAAAGCAGAACTTATTATTTGGTACAGAAACCTTTGTTTGCAATTACAGAGATCATAAGTTTCCTGTAGTTCTTGACCAGGTTTGCACATACTGCAGCAGGGATTTTGGCCCACTCCTCCATACAGACCTTCTCCAGATCCTTCAGGTTTCGAGGCTGTCGCTGGGCAATACAGACTTTCAGCTCCCTCCAAACACCTGGCCCAAGCAAGTCTCTTCTTATTATTGGTGTCCTTTATTAGTGGTTTCTTTGCAGCAATTCAACCATGAAGGCCTGATTCAAGCAGTCTCCTCTGAACAGTTGATGTTGAGATGTGTCTGTTACCTGAACTGTGTGAAGCATTTATTTGGGCTGCAATTTCTGAGGCTGGTAACTCTAATTAACTTATCCTCTGCAGTAGAAGTAACTCTGGGTCTTTCTTTCCTGTGGTAGTCCTCATGAGAGCCAGTTTCATCATAGCGCTTGATGGTTTTTGCGACTGCACTTGAAGAAACGTTCAATGTTCTTGAAATTTTCCGTATTGACTGACCTTCATGTCTTAAAGTGACGATGGACTTTCACCTCTCTTTGCTTATTTGAGCTGTTCTTTCCATAATATCGACTTGGTCTTTTACCAAATAGGGATATCTTCTTTATATCCCCCTACCTTCTCACAACACAACTGATTGGCTCAAACACATTAAGAAGGAAATAAATTTCACAAATTAACGTTTAACAAGGCACACCTGTTAATTGAAATGCATTCCAGGTGACTACATAATGAAGCTGGTGGAGAGAATTCCAAGAGTGTGCAAAGCTGTTATTTAGGCAAAGGTTTGCTACTTTGAAAAATTTCAAATCAATCTATTTGGATTTGTCCAACACTTTTTTGATTACTACAATATTATTCTACAATGTAGAAAATAGTAAAAAATAAAGAAAATTCTTTGAATAAGTAGGTGTGTCCAAACTTTTGACTGGTACTGTATATTTTTGCCATAGTCTAATATATAATTTTTGCAGACACCCTACAGTCAAAATTTGGCGCCGATAGAGTAGCCATGTACAGTTGAAGTCGGAAGTTTACATACACTTAGGTTGGAGTCATTAAAACTCGTTTTTCAACCACTCCATAAATTTCTTGTTAACAAACTATAGTTTTGGAAAGTCGGTTAGGACATCTACTTTGTGCATGACACAAGTAATTTTTCCAACAATTGTTTACAGACAGCTTATTTCACTTATAATTCACTGTATCACAATTCCAGCGGGTCAGAAGTTTACATATACTAAGTTGACTGTGCCTTTAAACAGATTGGAAAAATCCAGAAAAGGATGTCATGGCTTCAGAAGCTTCTGATAGGCTAAATGACATTATTTGAGTCATTTGGAGGTGTATTTGATGATGTAAGGCCTACCTTCAAACTCAGTGCCTCTTTGCTTGACATCATGGTAAAATAAAAAGAAATCAGCCAAGACCTCAGAAAAAAAATTGTAGACCTCCACAAGTCTGGTTCATCCTTCGGAGCAATTTCCAAATGCCTGAAGGTACCACGTTCATCTGTACAAACAATAGTACGCAAGTATAAAGACCATGGGACCATGTGGCCGTCATACCACTCAGGAAGGAGACGCGTTCTGTCTCCTAGAGGTGAACGTACTTTGGTGCGAAAAGTGCAAATCAATCCCAGAACAACAGCAAAGGACCTTGTGAAGATGCTGAAGGAAACCGGTACAAAAGTATCTATATCCACAGTAAAACGAGTCCTATATCGACATAACCTGAAAGGCTACTCAGCAAGGAAGCAGCCACTGCTCCAAAACCGCCATAAAAAAGCCAGACTACGGTTCCCAACTGCACATGGGGACAAAGATGGTACTTTTTGGAGAAATGTCCTCTGGTCTGATATAAACAAAAATAGAACTGTTTGACCATAATGACCATTGTTGTGTTTGGAGGAAAAAGGGGGAGGCTTGCAAGCCAAAGAACACCATCCCAAAAGTGACGCACGGGGATGGATGTATCCTGTTGTGGGAGTGCTTTGCTGCAGGAGGGACTGGTGCACTTCACAAAATAGATGGCAACATGAGGTAGGAAAATTATGTGGATATATTGAAGCAACATCTCAAGACATCAGTCAGGAAGTTAAAGCTTGGTCGCAAATGGGTCTTCCAAACGGACAATGACCCCAAGCATACTTCCAAAGTTGTGGCAAAATGGCTTAAGGACGACAAAGTCAAGTTGTTGGAGTGGCCATCACAAAGCCCTGACCTCAAATCCATAGAAAATTTGTGGGCAGAACTGAAAAAGTGTGTGCGAGCAAGGAGGCCTACAAACCTGACTCAGTTACACCAGTTTTGTCAGAAGGAATGGGCCAAAATTCACCCAACTTATTATTGGAAGCTTGTGGAAGGCTACCTGAAACGTTTGACCCAAGTTAAACAATATAAAGGCAATGCTACCAAATGCTAATTGAGTGTACGTAAACTTCTGACCCACTGGGAATGTGATGAAATAAAATTAATCAGAAATAAATAATTCTCTCTACTATTACTCTGACATTTCACATTTTTTAAATAAAGTGAAGATCCCTACCTGACTTAAGACAGGGATTTTTTACTAGGATTAAATGTCAGGAATTGTGAAAAACTGAGTTTAAATTTATTTGGCTAAGGTGTATGTAAACTTCCTGACTTCAACTGTAGCTAGATAAACCATGCCCCTCTGCAAACACGCCTTTTCTGATGTTGGTTACAAGGCAGTTGTAACGGCGGTCCTCCTCCTCTTCGACCGAAAAGGAGGAGTATTGAGGGGACCAAGGCGCAGCGAAGTTTGAACACATAATTTAATAAAGAAAACACGAACTTGACTAAACTAACAAAAACAACAAACGGTGTAGACAGACCTATACGACGAACTTACATAAAACAAGAAGAACGCACGAATAGGACAATAAGACTACACAAACCGAACAAACCGTAAACAGTCCCGTATGGTGCAAACAATTACACAGACATGGAAGACAATCACCCACAACGAACACTGTGACAACGCCTACCTAAATATGACTCTTAATTAGAGGAACGCCAAACACCTGCCTCTAATTAAGAGCCATACCAGGCAACCCAAAAACCAACATAGAAACAGAAAACATAGAATGCCCACCCAAACTCACGTCCTGACCAACTAACACATATAACAAACTAACAGAAATAGGTCAGGAACGTGACATAACCCCCCCCATAAGGTGCGAACTCCGGGCGCACCAGCACAAAGTCTAGGGGAGGGTCTGGGTGGGCATCTGACCACGGTGGTGGCTCAGGCTCCGGGCGAGGTCCCCACCCCACCATAATCAATCCTAGCCTCCATCTCCCCCTAAAAATGTCCACCCTCATTCTACCCCCACAAAATCCTCTTGGTAACATCACTGACAGGGACAACACCGGGACAGAGAGATAGATCAAGACAGAGGGATAGCACAAGACAGAGGGATAGATCAGAATATAGAGGTAGCTCAAGATAGAGAGGGAGATCATGATAGAGGGGCAACTCCGGACTGAAAGGCAGGTCCGGACAGAGAGACAGCTCTGGACTGAGGGGCAGTTCTGGGTATATAGCCGTTTCTGGCTGAAGGGCAGCTCATGGCTGACTGACGGATCTGGACGCTCATGGCAGGCTGACGGCTCTCGACGTTCATGGCTGGCTGACGGCTCTCGATGCTCATGGCTGGCTGACGGCTCTCGACGCTCATGGCTGGCTGACGGCTCTCGACGCTCATGGCTGGCTGACGGCTCTCGACGCTCATGGCTGGCTGACGGCTCTCGACGCTCATGGCTGGCTGACGGCTCTCGACGCTCATGGCTGGCTGACGGCTCTCGACGCTCATGGCTGGCTGACGGCTCTCGACGCTCATGGCTGGCTGACGGCTCTCGACGCTCATGGCAGGCTGACGGCTCTCGACGCTCATGGCTGGCTGACGGCTCTCGACGCTCATGGCTGGCTGACGGCTCTCGACGCTCATGGCTGGCTGACGGCTCTCGACGCTCATGGCTGGCTGACGGCTCTCGACGCTCATGGCTCTCTGACGGCTCTGGACGCTCATGGCTCTCTGACGGCTCTGGATGCTCATGGCTCGCTGGCGGCTCTGGCAGATCCTGTCTGGTTGGCGGCTCTGGCAGATCCTGTCTGGTTGGCGGCTCTGGTAGATCCTGTCTGACGGACGGCTCTAGCGGCTCCTGTCTGGCGGGCGGCTCTAGCGGCTCCTGTCTGGAGGACGGCTCTGTAGGCTCATGGCAGACGGGCGGCTTTGCAGGCTCATGGCAGACGGGCGGCTTTGCAGGCTCATGGCAGACGGATGGCTCAGACGGCGCTGGGGAGACGGATGGCTCAGATGGCGCTGGGGAGACGGATGGCTCAGATGGCGCTGGGGAGACGGATGGCTCTGGCCGGATAAGGCGCACTGTAGACCTGGTGCGTGGTGCCGGAACTGGAGGCACCGGGCTAAGGACACGCACCTTCATGCTAGTGCGGGGAGCAGGGACAGGGCACACTGGACTCTCAAAGCCTACTCTATACCTGGTGCGTGGTACCGGCACTGGGCTGAGGGCAAGCACATCAGGATTAGTAGGGGGAGAAGAAACAGTGTGTACAGGGCTCTGGAGACGCACAGGAGGCTTAGTGCGTGGTGCCGGAACTGGAGGCACCGAACTGGATACACGCACTACAGGGAGAGTGCATGGAGAAGGAACAGGGCTCTGGAAACGCACTGGTAGCCTAGTGCGTAGTGTTGGCACTGTAGGTACTAGGCTGGGGCGGGGAGGTGGCGCCGGAAATACCGGACCGTGCAGGCGTACTGACTCTCTTGAGCATTGAGCCTGCCCAACCTTACCTGGTTGAATGCTCCCGGTCGCCCGACCAGTGCGGGGAGGTGGAATAACCCGCACCGGCCTATGTAGGCGAACCGGGGAAACCATGCGTAAGGCAGGTGCCATGTATGCCGGCCCGAGGAGACGCACTGGAGACCAGACGCGTTGAGCCGGCCTCATGACACCTGGCTCAATGCCCAATCTAGCCCTACCAGTGCGGGGAGGTGGAATAACCCGCACTGGGCTATGCACTCGTACAGGAGACACCGTGCGCTCTACTGCGTAACACGGCGCCTGCCCGTACTCCCGCTCTCCACGGTAAGCCTGGGAAGTGGGCGCAGGTCTCCTACCTGCCCTTGGCCCACTACCTCTTAGCCCCCCCCAAGAAATTTTTGGGTGTTACTCACGGGCTTTTTGGGCTTCCGTGCAAGACTTGTCCCCTCATAACTCCGGTTCCCTTCTCCGGTTGCCTCTGCTCTCCTCAGTGCCTCCAGCTGTTCCCATGGGAGGCGATCCCTACCAGCCAGGATCTCCTCCCATGTGTAGCAACCTTTCCCGTCCAATACATCGTCCCAAGTCCATTCCTCCTTCTTTTTCTGTCCCTTACTCAGTTTACTCCGCTGCTTGGTTCTGGAGATTTGGTGGGTGATTCTGTAACGGCGGTCCTCCTCCTCTTCGACCGAAAAGGAGGAGTATTGAGGGGACCAAGGCGCAGCGAAGTTTGAACACATAATTTAATAAAGAAAACACGAACTTGACTAAACTAACAAAAACAACAAACGGTGTAGACAGACCTATACGACGAACTTACATAAAACAAGAAGAACGCACGAATAGGACAATAAGACTACACAAACCGAACAAACCGTAAACAGTCCCGTATGGTGCAAACAATTACACAGACACGGAAGACAATCACCCACAACGAACACTGTGACAACGCCTACCTAAATATGACTCTTAATTAGAGGAACGCCAAACACCTGCCTCTAATTAAGAGCCATACCAGGCAACCCAAAAACCAACATAGAAACAGAAAACATAGAATGCCCACCCAAACTCACGTCCTGACCAACTAACACATATAACAAACTAACAGAAATAGGTCAGGAACGTGACAGCAGTATTTATTTAAGATAGGTAAGAGAATATCATGTTACCATTGGTGTATTAAAATTATAGTTAATGTGATATCACCCTATCCCCTTAATAATGAATACAAGTGTTTGACATAGAAGAGGGTATCCGTCAATTTATAATCAAATTGTATCAATGTAGAAGCAACAGTAATTTTTCATACTTTGGTCATTATACTTTAATCTGGCTTTATCCAAATATCATCCAATTTCGTGAAAAACATGATTTTGACTGTTCATGACCTTTAAGAACTAAACTCCACCCACCTGGGGCACCGGGCCATGCAAGACAAACTTGACCAATGTATTTACTGGCACCTCTGCAGGCCCATAGCCTATATGCATGTTCTTATTCATGTGCATTTACCTTTTACATTTGCTTGAATCTGGTGCTGTGTAATGGTTATATACTCTTTATGCATGGTTCTCACTATTTATATTTTTCTAACTTACAGAAACCACACACAAAACTCTCAAGTGTAAATGCAATGAGTTGGTGGGTGGTTGGGTGACAAAGCTCTGCAAAAAGACCCACTTTTTATGACAGCTTTACTCTTGTTTTGACCCGACAGCCCTGTGGTAGTTCAGCACGACTACTTTAGTCAGGTAAGTTTTCTATTCTTTTCAGGTAAGCCTTCTTTCTATTTGATCAGCCCAATGACATTCAAAGAGTGTCAAATCCTTAAATTGTCTTTCTTTTTTAAAAGACCATCTCTATACCTTAGTTAACATTTGAGCAGTTTATTGCATAACAAACGGTCAGTGTATATGACATTCAGACTGGGACTTTGAGTATTGGAGATTAAGAGGTTTGACGGATCCATAGAAAGATAATTCTGTAAACAGTCACAGTGCAAAATCTAATCAGTAAACCAATTAACCCTGTAATATGACAACATGTCCTCCAGACAGAGGCAGCATCCTCGAGGTATGGATGTACAGTCTAACATGGCCACGAGGTGGCGATATTAACTCAGATTTAAACTACTGCAACTGCAGTACAAGGAGCTTCTCTTTGCAGTAAAACAAATTGAGATGAATTGACACATTGTATTCATTAAAAAGGATCAACCAGTATCAGCGGTTATTGATAATCCATTTCATGTTTTAAGCAGCTTACATCACTAAAACGTCTGTGCTTTTCTGTTTTAGTTGCCTGTAATCCAGGGTTGTTTCCATGAGAACATTGGTGGCAGTAATGCAACACAGCTCAGCACTGTCGAGGGAAAAAGTATATAGAAGGACTCGTACACACAGAAATACAGAAGAAAGCATTGGATAAAATAGAAGTGATAAAATGATAAAGGTAGGATATCAGAAATGTACTAAAGTTATGGAAATGTACAGTGCATTCGGAAAGTATTCAGACCCCTTGACTTTTTCCCACATGTGGTAAATTCACTTGATTGGACATGATTTGGAAAGGCACACACCTGTCTATATAAGGTCCACAGTTGACAGTGCATGTCACCGCAAAGACCAAGCCATGAGGTCAAAGGAATTGTCCGTAGAGCTCCAATACAGATCTGGGGAAGGGTACCAAAACAATTCTGCAGCAATGAACGTCCCGAAAACACAGTGGCCCCCCATCATTGTTAAATGGAAGAAGTTTAGAGCAGTGCAATCAGGGGAGAATGGCCTTGGTCAGGGAAGTGACCAAGAACCCGATGGACACTCTGACAGAGCTCCAGAGTTCCTCTGTGGAGATGGGAGAACCTTGCAGAAGGACAACCATCTCTGCAGCACTCCTCCAATCAGGCCTTGATGGTAGAGTGGTCAGACAGAAGCCACTCCTCAGTAAAAGGCACATGACACACCACTTGGAGTTTGCCAAAGGCACTTAAAGGACTTTAAGATCATGACAAACAAGATTCTCTGGTCTGATGAAAACAAGATTGAACTCTTTGGCCTGAATGCCAAGCGTCACGTCTGAAGGAAACCTGGCACCATCCCTACGGTGAAGCATGCTGGTGGCAGAATCATGCTGTGGGGATGTTTCTCAACAGCAGAGACTGGGAGACTAGTCAGGATCGAGGGAAAGATGAATGGAGCAAAGTATAGAGAGATCCTTGATGAAAACCTGCTCAGGACCTCAGACTGGGGTGTTCACCTTCCAACAGGACAACGACCTTAAGCACACAGCCAAGACAACGCAGGTGTGGCTTCAGGACAAGTCTCTGAATGTCCTTGAGTAGCCCAGCCAGAGCCCAGACTTGAACTCGATCGAACATCTCTGGAGAGACCTGAAAATAGCTGTGCAGCGACGCTCTCCATCCAACATGCTAGCCGTTGACAGGATCTGCAGAGAAGAATGGGAGAAACTCCCCAAATCCAGGTGTGCCAAGCTTATAGTGTCATAGTCATAGTCGAGGGGGACGTTTTCCTATTTGGTTGTATTACAACCTGTATTTAAATGGATTTTAATTTGGATTTCATGTAATGGACATACACAAAATAGCCCAAATTGGTGAAGTGAAATGAGCAATTTTTAAAAATGAAAGTGGTGCGTACATATGTATTCACCCCCTTTGCTATGAAGCCCCTAAATAAAATCTGGTGCAACCAATTACCTTCAGAAGTCACATTATTAGTTAAATAAAGTCCACTTATGCGCAATCTAAGTGTCACATGATCTGTCACATGATCTCAGTATATATACACACCTCTTTTGAAAGGCCCCAGAGTCTTACACCACTAAGCAAGGGGCACCACCAAGCAAGCGGCACCATGAAGACCAAGGAGCTCGCCAAACAGGTCAGGGAGAAAGTTGTGGAGAAATACAGATTAGGGTTGAGTTATAAAAAAACATACGAAAATTTGAACATTCCACGGAGCACCATTAAATCCATTATTAAAAAATTTAAAGAATATGGCAACACAACAAACCTGCCAAGAGAGGGCCGCAAACCAAAACTCACGGACCAGGCAAGGAGGGCATTAATCATAGAGGCTACAAAGAGAGCAAAGAAAACCCTGAAGGAACTGTAAAGCTCCACAGTGGAGATTGGAGTACCTGTCCATAGGACCACTTTAAGCCGTACTCTCCAAAAAAGCTGGGCTTTACAGAAGAGTGTCCAGAAAAAAGCCATTGCTTAATGAAGAAAATAAGCAAACACGTTTGGTGTTCACCTAAAGGTATGTGGGAGACTCCCCAAACATATGTCAGATGAGACTAAAATTGAGCTTTTTGTCCATCAAGGAAAACGCTATGTCTGGCGCAAACCCAACACCTCATCCCCCCAAGACACCATCCCCACAGTGAAGCATGGTGGTGGCAGCATCACTGTGGGGATGTTTTTCATTGGCAGGGACTGAGAAACTGGTCAGAATTGAAGGAATGATGGATGGAGATAAATACTGTAAAGGTTGTCGTAGTCGTTCTCCTCCTCAGACGAGGAGGACATGGATCGGACCAAGATGCGGAGTAGGAGGTATTCATGATTTTAATGGCAAACCAACAAACACTACAAATTAACAAAAACAACAAACGTGACTAACCTGCAACAGTCCTGTGTGGCCCAAACGCTAACACAGGAAACAAACACCCACAAAACACCAGTGAAACCCTGGCTACCTTAGTATGACTCTCAATCAGAGACAAACGATACACACCCGTCTCTAATTGAGAATCATACCAGGCCGAACACAAAACCCCACATAGAAATAGAAAACATAGACTGCCCACCCAACACTCACGCCCTGACCAATAAAGACATATAAAACAAGAGAAAACAGGTCAGGAACGTGACATAACCCCCCCCTTAAGGTGCGAACTCCGGGCGCACCAGCACAAAGTCTAGGGGAGGGTCTGGGTGGGCATCTGACCACGGTGGTGGCTCAGGCTCTGGGCGAGGTCCCCACCCCACCATAGTCACTGCCCGCTTCCGTATCCCCCTCCCAATGACCACCCTCCAACTCAACCCACCTAAATGAAGGGCCAGCACCGGGATAAGGGGCAGCAGCTCCGGGATAAGGGGCGGCAGCTCCGGGATAAGGGGCGGCAGCTCCGGGATAAGGGGCGGCAGCTCCGGGATAAGGGGCGGCAGCTCCGGGATAAGGGGCGGCAGCTCCGGGATAAGGGGCGGCAGCTCCGGGATAAGGGGCGGCAGCTCCGGGAGAAGGGGCGGCAGCTCCGGGAGAAGGGGCGGCAGCTCCGGGAGAAGGGGCGGCAGCTCCGGGAGAAGGGGCGGCAGCTCCGGGAGAAGGGGCGGCAGCTCCGGACTGAGTGGCAGCTCATGACTGAGTGGCAGCTCATGACTGGAGGGCAGCTCATGACTGGAGGGCAGCTCATGACTGGAGGGCAGCTCATGACTGGAGGGCAGCTCATGACTGGAGGGCAGCTCATGACTGGAGGGCAGCTCATGACTGGCGGGCAGCTCCTGACTGGCGGGCGTCTCTGGCAGCTCCTGACTGGCGGGCGTCTCTGGCAGCTCCTGACTGGCGGGCGTCTCTGGCAGCTCCTGACTGGCGGGCGTCTCTGGCAGCTCCTGACTGGCGGGCGTCTCTGGCAGCTCCTGACTGGCGGGCGTCTCTGGCAGCTCTTGACTGGCGGGCGTCTCTGGCAGCTCCTGACTGGCGGGCGTCTCTGGCAGCTCCTGACTAGCTGGCGTCTCTGGCAGCTCCTGACTGACGGACGGCTCTAGCGGCTCCTGACTGACGGACGGCTCTAGCGGCTCCTGACTGACGGACGGCTCTAGCGGCTCCTGACTGACGGACGGCTCTACTGGCTCGGGACAGACGGGCGTCTCTACTGGCTCGGGACAGACGGGCGGCTCTACTGGCTCGGGACAGACGGGCGGCTCTACTGGCTCGGGACAGACGGGCGGCTCTAATGGCTCGTGGCAGACGGGCGGCTCTAATGGCTCGTGGCAGACGGATGACTTAGACGGCGCTGGGCAGACGGATGGCTCAGACGGCGCTGGGCAGACGGATGGCTCAGACGGCGCTGGGCAGACGGATGGCTCAGGCGGCGCTGGGCAGACGGATGGCTCAGGCGCCGCTGGGCAGACGGGCAGTTCAGGCGCCGCTGGGCAGACGGGCAGTTCAGGCGCCGCTGGGCAGACGGGCAGTTCAGGCGCCGCTGGGCAGACGGGCAGTTCAGGCGCCGCTGGGCAGACGGGCAGTTCAGGCGCCGCTGGGCAGACGGGCAGTTCAGGCGCCGCTGGGCAGACGGGCAGTTCAGGCACCGCTGGGCAGACGGGCAGTTCAGGCACCGCTGGGCAGACGGGCAGTTCAGGCACCGCTGGGCAGACGGCAGACTCTGGCTGGCTGAGACGCACTATAGGCCTGATGCGTGGTGCCGGAACTGGAGGTACCGGGCTGAGGGCACGCACCTCAGGGCGAGTGCGGGGAGGAGGAACAGGGCTCTGGTGATGCACTGGAAGCCTGGTGCGTGGTGTAGGCACTGGTGGTACTGGGCTGGGGCGGGAAGGTGGCGCCGGATATACCGGACCGTGAAGGAGGACACGCGCTCTTGAGCACCAAGCCTCCCCAACCTTACCAGGTTGAATGGTCCCCGTAGCCCTGCCAGTGCGGCGAGGTGGAATAACCCGCACTGGGCTATGCAGGCGAACCGGGGACACCACCTGTAAGGCTGGTGCCATGTACGCCGGCCCGAGGAGACGTACTGGAGGCCAGATACGTTGGGCCGGCTTCATGACATCCGGCTCGATGCCCAACCTAGCCCTCCCGGTGCGGCAAGGTGGAATAGCCCGCACTGGGCTAAGCACGCGTACTGGGGACACCGTGCGCTTTACCGCATAACACGGTGTCTGACCAGTACGACGCCCTCTCACTCCACGGTAAGCCCGGGGAGTTGGCTCAGGTAACCAACCCGGCTTCGCCACACTCCCCTTTAGCCCCCCCCCCCCCCAAGAAATTTTTGGGTGAGCCTCTCGGGCTTCCAGCCTCTCTTACGTGCTGCCTCCTCATACCAGCGCTCCTGGGCTGTGGCTGCCTCCTTCTCCTCCCGAGAGCGGCGATTCTCTCCCACCTTAGCCCAGGGTCCTTCTCCGTTGAATATTTGCTCCCATGTCCATTCCTCTTCTCTCCATTGCTTTTGTTCCTGCCGTTCTTCTCCAATCCGCTTGGTCCTGGTTTGGTGGGTGTTTCTGTAAAGGTTGTCGTAGTCGTTCTCCTCCTCAGACGAGGAGGAGCATGGATCGGACCAAGATGCGGAGTAGGAGGTATTCATGATTTTAATGGCAAACCAACAAACACTACAAATTAACAAAAACAACAAACGTGACTAACCTGCAACAGTCCTGTGTGGCCCAAACGCTAACACAGGAAACAAACACCCACAAAACACCAGCGAAACCCTGGCTACCTTAGTATGACTCTCAATCAGAGACAAACGATACACACCTGTCTCTAATTGAGAATCATACCAGGCCAAACACAAAACCCCACATAGAAATAGAAAACATAGACTGCCCACCCAACACTCACGCCCTGACCAATAAAGACATATAAAACAAGAGAAAACAGGTCAGGAACGTGACAAATACAGGGAAATTCTTGAGGGAAACCTGTTTCAGTCTTACAGAAATTTGAGACTGGGACAGAGTTTCTCCTTCCAGCAGGGCAATAACACTAAGCATACTGCTAAAGCAACAATCAAGTGGTTTAAGGGGAAACATTTAAATGTATTGGAATGGCTAGTCAAAGCCCAGACCTCAATCCAATTGAGAATATGTGGTATGACTTAAGGATTGCTGTACACCAGCGGAACCCATCCAACTTGAAGGAGCCGGAGCAGTTTTGCCATGAAGAATGGGCAGAAATCCCAGTGGCCAGACGTGCCAAGTTTATAGAGACATACCCCAAGAGACTTGCTGCTGTAATTGCTGCAAAAGGTGGTTCTACAAAGTATTGACTTTGTGGGGGTGAATAGTCATGCATGTACAAGTTTTCAGTTTTTTTGTCTTATTTCTTGTTTGTTTCACAATAAAAAATATTTTGCATCTTCTAAGTGATAGGTATGTTGTGTAAATGAAATGATACAAACCCCCCAAAAATCCATTTTAATTCCAGGTTATAAGGCAACAAAATAGGAAAAATGCCAAGGGGGTGAATACTTCCTCAAGCCACTGTAATTTTTAAAAGAAGCATTTGTGTTGAGTGAGTCCGCCAGATCAAAGGCAGTAGAGATGACCAGGGATGTTCTCTTGATAAGTGCGTGAAATTGACAATTTTCCTGTCCTGCAAAAAATTCACTTTTGGGTTTATGGAAAATGTATGGAGTAAAAAGTACATTATTTTCTTTAGGAATGTAGTGAAGTAAAAGTAAAAGTTGTCAAAAATAAAAATAGTAAAGTACAGATACCAAAACAAAACGACTTAAGTAGTACTTTAAAGTATTTTAACTTAAGTACTTTATACCACTGGGTATTGTGTGTAGATTGATGAGGGGGGAAAAACGATTCCATCAATGTTACAATAAGTCTGTAACGTAACAAAATGTGGAAAAATTCAAGGGGTCTGAATACTTTCCGAAGGCACTGTACACTCAAAATGACCTTTTGAATTTGAATCCCATTGCAGGCTTCAATTGTTCTTAGTCTCTCTTGTCACAGTAATTTGATGAAAAATCCTCTGACCAGCGCCTAAATATCCTGCACAAAGATACTTCATTTTCATGTCCTCTCACTAAAGGCCCTGTTCAGAAACCTGTGTTTCTTTGGAATGAGCAGGATATTTTTCCAGTACATTTTGATATGATTCTGATTCCTCCTATTACCATAATACACACATTCCCATTCCTGGATGTTAGTTTGATTCCAATCAGCGTTCCAACGTTGTCTGCCATATTTCTTTCTTGTGCATTTGTACAGTGGTGGAAAAAGTAGTCAACTGTCATACTTGAGTAAAAGTATAGATACGTTAATAGAAAATGACTCAAGTAAAAGTGACCCAGTGAAATACTACTTGAGGAAAAGTCTAAAAGTATCTGGTTTTAAATATACTTAAGTATCAAAAGTCAATGGAATTGCTCAAATATACTCAAGTATCAAACGTAAAAGTATAAATCATTTCAAATTCCTTATATTAAGCATAACAGACGGCACAATTTGAGTATTAAAAAAAAGGATTTACAGATAGCCAGGGGCACACTCCAACACTCAGACATCATTTACAAACAAACCATTTGTGTTTAGTAAGTCTGCCAGATCAAAGGCAATAGCGATGACCAGGGATGTTCTCTTGATAAGTGTGTGAATTGGACCATTTTCCTGTCAAAATGTACTTTTGGGTGTCAGGAAAAATGTATGGCATAAAAAGTTCATTATTTTCTATAGGAATGTAGTGAAGTAAAAACAAAAAATATATATAAATAGTAAAGTACAGATACCCTACAAACCACCGTAAGTAGTACTTTAAAGTATTTTTACTTAAGTACTTTACACCACTGCATTTGTAAACCAACACCATCCAGTTGAATGTTATCTTACACTAAAGGGACAGTATTGACAAACCTTAACACTCTCTTTCTCTGACTCTCTCACTCTCTATCTCCTTTCTAAATGTCCCTCTTTACCATCTATCCTTCTTCCTCTCTCTCCATCTGTGATGTTGCTGAAGAATAAGACCATAAAATTCCCATTGAGAGGACTGTAGCTGGGGTTGCTGGAGTGACTCCTAATCTCCTCTGAAATCTGTGTCTTTCCCTGACCTCCAAAAGCCATGTAATTGGACTGGAATGGCAGGCAGGAGTAAAGGCGTGTTTATGTAACCAATTTGTCAGAGGCGCTGTGATAGTGCAACTGCATTGTCTGTGTTTCTGCTGACTCACAGAGGAGAGGGCTTATACTATGGGTTATGTCATGGCAGAATGGGTTAAATGACTCAATGTTACCAAGTCCTAATGGACCTACGGTGACCAGGGACCACCAGACAGGTGATGTTGTAGTAAAGGCTGGTTGTTTTTCTAATCTCTCTCGTTCTCTCTCTCTCTCTCTCTGTCTCTCTCCATATTTGTGTCTTTCTCTCTCTTTCTCTGTCTCTATCTCCATCTATCTGTAGTCTTCGCTGTCTGACCTGAGAGATCTCACTTAGTGCTGTTAATGGGTCATAGCTCAGTCTGGAGCTTCTGTATCACGGTAGGAGCAAAGAACACAGAGCAGCTCACACACACCCAATCTCCTCTCTTTCTTTCTCTCTTGCTCTCATTTTTGGTCATTAAGGGAGGGTGTGACAGAGATTCCTCAGAGGAGCATTACAACAAGTGACGTGTGTGTGTCTGTGGGGGGGGGTGGGGGGGGGGGGGGGGCAGAGGTGTGCCTGGTTGCAGTTGGCATAGGGAAAGCTCCAAGCTCAATGAGCCATTAGTGTCCAATAAGTATGAATTTTCATACAAGTTAACCACACAGTGGCACGGAGTGCTGGAACGTAACTGTAATATTGTTCATTTTTGTCTGTATCAAGTGGAATATCTTGTTCAAGATCTCCCTATATAATGTTATTTAAATGTACAGTATGTAAACCACTTCAGACCGCTACAAAAACTATCTTCAGTCTATCCCCCACCTTTTACAAGCTGTGTTTGAGCATCTCTCTTTGTGACTAAAGAGAGTAATTTCCATTCTGCCACCCTTCCACCTCTTATTGTCACGCCCTGGCCTTAGTATTCTTTGTTTTCTTTATTATTTTAGTTAGGTCAGGGTGTGACATGGGGAATGTTTGTGTTTTGTTGGTTTTGGGTGTTTTTTATGGTAAAGGGGTTGTTGGGTATAGTATATGGGTTTGTGTTGAGTACATGTGTCTAGCGTTGTCTATGTATGTTTAGTTGTCTAGGAGAGTCTATGGTTACCTGAATGAGTTCCCAATTAGAGACAGCTGATTTCGGTTGTCTCTGATTGGGAGCCTTATTTAGGGTAGCCATAGGCTTTCATTGGTTGTGAGTAGTTGTCTATGTGATACGTTTGTAGCCAGTGTATGTGCACGACGTTTATTAGCTTCACGATCGTTTGTTGTTTTTTTGTTAGTTTGTATTAAGTGTTTCGTGTTTATTTTTCGTCGTCTTTAAAATAAAAGAAGATGGCTTATTTTCCAAATGCTGCGTTTTGGTCCGTCAATCCGCCACACGATCGTGACACTTATTCTTTTAACTGGGTATTTGAAGACTGGCAGCCATCACTGAGAGGACTCTCCCGGGCCCTCATTAGAATAGAGCCACTGCCTTAGTCCTCCACATCACAGTACAATATGATGAAAGCCTCAAAACTCAAAAAGCTCACTCATTCCTCTTCTTTCAAATACTGTATTTAAAGGTTCCATATTCAGTCCACTTTTCGTTTGAGGCACAGTGGCACATCAATGCAGATTATGTATTTCCCATAAACCTTAAATTTGGGTTCTATTTTCTGCCCTTTGTGATGTTCCCATGAATCATACTGTAAGAGCCATTTTCCAGTCAGGATGAAACAGTCCAAATGGGTAGCCATCATTTTGAATGGCTCTGTGGTATCCTTCCTCAAATGTTTATGGTACCGACTGCTCTCTATTTATTTGATTTTCCAACATCATCCGGCCCTCAGAGTTTGATTATGTTTATACAAGACCCATTTGAAGACTTGAGGAGCGTCATCATTGGCACACAGAGCCATAGACACACATAAACCAGACATAGACAGTATGTTTGTTCTTCGATCAGGCTTTGTTGGAAACTATTTTGGGATTTCCAAGACAGTCCCCTCTTTAATCGTAATAAGATTGTGTATACTGTATCAAGGAAGTCCATTGATCTGTCAGACATGGCATTTCTCCCCTTCTTTTTCAGTAAAGGCAAATTTGAAAGGTCTCCTACATATAGTATGTACGTATACGGAAAAAGTTCTAGTGAAAGAGCAGGTAAATGTAGATGAATATCAAGCAAAGCTAAGGGTAAGATAAACAGCCATTTCCATTGTTAACAATAGTTTTATGACAATCAAATTTACCATCAAATATTATATATTGCAAAATCACAAAATCTGACATTTATAGGTAGTGATTAAAAGAGAATGAAATGAGTTGTATTGTCTTCTAACGTCCAACTAAAACATCTCCATGGACATTCTTAAAACCAACCATCCATTATTCCTTGGAATCCAAGTGTGCGTAGGGGGAAAATGGCATGTCGGGTGTCGAAAAACAGCAACATAACCCGCTCAACCTAGTCATAAACTCTTTCATATCTCCTCCTAAATATTATCTCTGTGCTAAAGAAGAAGAGAAGGAGACGAAAGGAGTTATTTTTTTATGGTGCCCTGCAGTCTAATCAGAGGCATTCTAAACAGAAGCGACAGCAGCAGTTCTGGATTAGAGTCAGTAGCCTTCTGAAGCACACATCGATGTGAGGGGAAGGGGTTATAACCATGCATAGAGACATGCTAAAATGGTCGGGTGTGCTGGGCTATAAGCAGCAGCCAGCTGACACACTGCTGCCCCCAGGCGTTGGTTACATACAGTACAAAAATCCTCAATCACCCCATACCTATAAAAAATAACACATCTGCAGCTAATGCTGATTATCGTGTCACTCTGTGTAATGAAGGCAGTTTAAAAGTGTTGTGCTGTACTACGTTCATAAACAGGTGTTTTAAAAAGTCTTATGATTGGATTTGGATATTTGGCATTACATTTAAGAGATTATCAGTGGATGCTGACCCTTTTTGACAATGTGCCACAAAGATGCTAATACCCTTATGAGCCTTTTATATAGTCTCACTTGGAGGACTTATGTAATGTAATGTATGTGCAGATGTATAGTAAATAAAAATGTAACTAAATAATATTGTATTTGACACATGCAACAAATACATCAGGTGCCAAGGCAGCAGCTACTCTTCTGGGGTCCAGCAAAATGAAGGCAGTTTATACCATTTTAAAAACGTTACAATAAAATCACAGACTGAGTGCCCTCAGGCCCCTACTCCACCACTGCCACATATATACAGTACAAAATCCATGTGTACAAGTGTGTATAGTGCGTATGCTATCGTGTGCGTATGCTATCGTGTGTGTATGCATGTGTAGTGCCTATGTTTGTGTTGCTTTACAGTCCCCGCTGTTCCATAAGGTGTATTTTTATATCTGTTTTTACTGCTTGCATGAGTTACTTGATGTGGAATATAGTTCCATGTAGTCATGGCTCTATTTAGCACTGTGTGCCTTCCATAGTCTGTTCTGGACTTGGGGACTTTGAAGAGACCTCTTGTGGCATGTCTTGTGGGGTATGCATGGGTGTCCGAACTGTGTGCCAGTAGTTCAAACAGACAGCTTGGTGCATTCAACATGTCAATACCTCTCATAAATACAAGCAGTGTGTATGTGTTTGTGTGGGAGCGTCGGTGTAAGTGTGTGTGCGTGTGTGGGTAGAGCCATGGGAGTGTACATAGACTCAGTGCAAAAGAGAGTCAGTGCAGATATTCCGGGTAGCCATTTGATTAACTATTCAACAGTCATATGGCTTGGAGCCTGTTGGTGTCTTGGAGCCTGTTGGTTTCAGGGCTGATGCTCCGGTGCTGCTTGCCAGATGGTTCCAGAGAGAGCAGTCCATAGCTTGGGTGGCTGAAGTCTTTGGCAATTCTTTGGGCCTTCCTTTGACACCGCCTGATATAGAGATCCTGGATGGCAGGGAGTTTGGCCCCAGTGAAGTACTGAGCTGTCAGCACCACCCTCTGTAGGGCCTTGCAGTCGAGGGCGGTTCAGTTGCCGTACCAGGCGGTGATGTAGCCAGTCAATGGTACAGCAGAAAAACCTCAGCCTCCTGGAGGAGAAAAGGCGTTGCTGTTCCCTCTTCATCACTGTGCAGGTGTGTGTGGACAATTTATTAAGTCCTTAGTTATGTGGACACTGAGGAACATGAAGCTCTCAACCCAATCCACTATAGCCCTGTCAATGTGGATGGGGGCGTGCTCACCTCTCTGTTTCCTGTAGTCCACATTCAGCTCCTTGGTTTTAATGACATTAAGAAAGGCGTTGTTGTCCTGGCACCACACTTCCAGGTCACTGTAGGCTGTCTCATAGTTGTCGCTGCCGGCAAACTTGATGATGGTGTTGGAGTCGTGCATGGCCAGGTAGTTGTTGGTGAACAGAGAGGACAGGAGGGGACTAAGCACACAACCCTGGGAGGCCCCTGTATTGAGGGTCGGTGTGGCATAGGTGTTGTTGCCTATCCTCACCACCTGGGGGCGTCCAGTCAGGAAGTCCAGGATCCAGCTGCAGAGGGAGGTGTTTAGTTCCAGAGTCGTGAGCTTGGTGATGAGCTTGGCGGGGACTATGGTGAGCTGTAGTCAATGAACAGCATTCTCATATAGGTATTCCTCTGTTCCAGGTGGAAGGAAGCAGTGTGAAGTGCAATTGAGATTTTGTCATCTGTAGATCTCTTGTATGCAAATTGGAGTGGTTCCTGGGTTTCTCTCCTCACCACGTACTCTCACCACTGGTGTCCCCCAGGGCTCTGTTCTAGGCCCTCTCCTATTCTCGCTATACATAACCTCACATGGTCTCTCCTATCATTGCTCGGCAGACGACACACAATTAATCTTCTCCTTTCCCCCTTCTGATAACCAGGTGGCGAATCGCATCTCTGCATGTCTGGCAGACATATCTGTGTGGATGACGGATCACCACCTCAAGCTGAACCTAGGCAAGACGGAGCTGCTCTTCCTCCCGGGGAAGGACTGCCCGTTCCATGATCTCTCCATCACGGTTGACAACTCCATTGTGTCCTCCTCCCAGAGCGCTAAGAACCTTGGCGTGATCCTGGACAACACCCTGTCGTTCTCAACTAACATCAAGGCGGTGGCCCGTTCCTGTAGGTTCATGCTCTACAACATCCGCAGAGTACGACCCAGCCTCACACAGGAAGCGGCGCAGGTTCTAATCCAGGCACTTGTCATCTCCCGTCTGGATTACTGCAACTCGCTGTTGGCTGGGCTCCCTGCCTGTGCCATTAAACCCCTACAACTCATCCAGAACGCCGCAGCCCGACTGGTGTTCAACCTTCCCAAGTTCTCTCACGTCACCCCGCTCCTCCGCTCTCTCCACTGGCTTCCAGTTGAAGCTCGCATCCGCTACAAGACCATGGTGATTTCCTACGGAGCTGTGAGGGGAACGGCACCTCAGTACCTTCAGGCTCTGATCAGGCCCTACACCCAAACAAGGGCACTGCGTTCATCCACCTCTGGCCTGCTCGCCTCCCTACCACTGAGGAAGTACAGTTCCCGCTCAGCCCAGTCAAAACTGTTCGCTGCTCTGGCACCCCAATGGTGGAACAAACTTCCCCACGACGCCAGCACAGCGGAGTCAATCACCACCTTCCGGAGACACCTGGAACCCCACCTCTTTAAGGAATACCTAGGATAGGATAAAGTAATCCTTCTGACCCCCCCCCCTTAAAAGATTTAGATGCACTATTGTAAAGTGGCTGTTCCACTGGATGTCATAAGGTGAACGCACCAATTTGTAAGTCGCTCTGGATAAGAGCGTCTGCTAAATGACTTAAAATGTAAATGTAATGATGGTGTCGATATGTGCCATGACCAGCCTTTCAAAGAAAGCACTATATGATTACAGATGTGAGTGCTACAGGGCGATAGTCATTTAGGCAGATTACCTGAGAGTTCTTGGGATAGTGGTCAGCTTGAAACATGTTGGAATTCGTGAAGAAACTTGCCATCTGTTCTGCACATGCTCTGAGAACTTGCCCTGCTATTCCGTATGGCCCAGGGGCCTTGCGAGTGTTAACCTGTTTAAAAATCTTATTTACGTCAGCCATGGAGAGCGAGACCACACAGTCGTTCAGAACAGCAGGGGCTCTCATGCATGGCTAAGTGTTGTTTACCTCTACTCGAGCATAGAAGGCATTTAGCTGGTTTGGGTAGGCTGCATCATTGGAAAGCTCATGGCTCCCTTTGTAATCCACAATAGTCTGCAAGCCCTGAGTCATCCAACGAGCACCAGAGCCATTGTAGAAGGATTACATCTTAATCCTATATTGTCCTTTTGCATGTTGGATGGCTTGTCGAAGGTCGTAGCGGGATTTCTTGTTTGTGTCCATGTACGTGTCCTATTCCTGAAAAGCGGTAGCTCTATCTTTTAGCCTTTCCTTTAGGATTTCCCCTGTAATCCATGGCTTCTGGTTTGAAAACCTGGGTCATTCTAACAATTCAGTGCCTTTTGAGCAGTGTAACTTGGGTCCAAAGAACATTTGATTTCACCTAATTTTAACATTTTAAAGAGCACTAGTTAAACTTCATTAACAAAATCCTATCTCGAGGTTACATAAAGAAGTATTAAGTGTCAAATAAATGAACAGGGTTTTATCTTAAATCATTGATCAATGGGATGGAAGCTTGTTGTGTGCAACAGGGAATTGAATGCAAGCTTCAGAAAAAAAGGATCAGACCCTTTTTCAATTTTCACCTAAGATGACATACCCAAATCTAACTGCCTGTAGCTCAGGACCTTAACCTGTCTAGGATCAGCGTGGCGCTAGCGGCACCCCCCCCCCACTGAAAAACCAGTGCCGCGAAATTCAAAAAAAATATTTTTTTTAAATATTTAACTTTCACACATTAAAGTCCAATACAGCTAATGAAAGACACAGATCTTATGAATCCAGTCAACATTTCCGATTTTTAAAATGTTTTACAGGGAAGACACAATATGTAAAGATGTACATCTATTACCTAAAAACACATTAGCATAATCCACCATCTTTTATTTGTCCACCAACACCAGTAGCCATCACCAATTCGGCTAAACTAAGATATTTATAGCCCCTAACCAACAAAAAAACTCATTAGATGACAGTCTGATAACATATTTATGGTATGGGATAGGTTTTGTTAGAAAAAAGTGCATATTTCAGGTATATGGCATAGTTTACAATTGCACCCACCATCACAAATGGACTAGAATAATTACAATGAGCAACGTGTTTACCTAACTACTAATCATCAAACATTTCGTAAAAATACACAGCATACACGAATCGAAAGACACAGATCCTGTGAATACAGACAATATTTCAGATTTTCTAAGTGTCTTACAGCGAAAACACAATAAATCGTTATATTAGCATAGCACATAGCACATAGCAGCCCAGCATTGATTCTAGCCAAAGTGGGCGATAACGTCAACATCGCCAAAAATATATTAATTTTTTCACTAACCTTCTCAGAATTCTTCAGATGACACTCCTGTAACATCATATTACACAATCCATATAGAGTTTGATCGAAAATGTTTATATTTAGCCACCAAAATCATGGTTAGACAATGTGAAATGTAGACAAGCTGGTAAAGAAAATGTCCTTGCGCCACTTAGACAGTGATCTACTCTTATACATAAATACTCATAAACGTGACTAAAAAATATAGGGTGGACAGGGATTGATAGACAATTTAATTCTTAATACAATTGCGTTATTACATTTTTTAATTTATCCTTACTTTTCAATACAGTTTGCGCCAAGCGAAGCTACGTCAAAAAACATGGCGTCCTAAGCCACTAAAATGTTTCGACAGAAACACGATTTATCATAATAAAAATGTCCTACCTTGAGCTGTTCTTCCATCAGTATCTTGGGCAAAGGATCCTTTTTTGGGAGAAATCGTCTTTTGGTGGAAAGCTGTCCTCTTGCCATGTGGAAAAGTCAACTGCGTTCGGGATGAACTGAAAAGCGTGCCCAACTTTTCACATCGTTGCAAAAATAAATGTCCCAAAATCGCACTAAACGGATATAAATTGCTATAAAACGCTTTAAATTAACTACCTTATGATGTTTTTAACTCCTATAACGAGTGAAAAGATGACCGGAGAAATATAACAGGCTAAACTAACGCTTGGAACAGGAGAGGGTCGGTGTCTTCCACGCGCGTTACGCAGCTCCCAAAGAATGACTAGCTTCAGAGTTTTTTCATTTGTAGGGCCTGTGAACGCGCAATCGAGCCCGTTGGAATCGTCATCACGTAAAGGCATCCAGGGGAAGACGTAAGAAGTGTCCGTATAGTCATAGCAACGACAGTGCCCTTTTAACTGACTTCAGAAAAGTGGCCAACATGTCTCAAATCTGACTCCATGTCAGGGAAATTGCTGTAGAATGGGCTCTGTTCCACTTAGAGACAAAATTTCAACTCCTATAGAAACTATAGACTGTTTTCTATCCAATAATAATAATAATATGCATATTGTACGATCAAGGATTTTGTGGGAAGCCGTTTAAAAAATTAGCCACATTAGCATAAGTAGTCTAAACAGCGCCCCCATCCCCAACAGGTTAAGCAAGGATATGCATATTCTTGATACCAATTGAAAGGAAACACTTTGAAGTTTGTGGAAATGTGAAACTAATGTAGGAGAAAGGCCAAACATTGAGATAGGATCCTAGATGTAAGTTAGATTTTTCCCACAAGATGGCAGCAGTTTGTGTGCAAAGTTTCAGACTGATCCAGTGAAGAATTACCTCACTACACTATATTTTGCATCAAGTCTGCTAGAAGTTTGCCCAAATGTAGAGAACATACAAAAATGCTATGGTAATAAAAAATGCAAGTTTACACACTCCCAGGATTGTCATATATGATGGATCATTAGCCTCCCTACAGAAAAGAAACTAGCTTCACACATCTAGATGGCCGGGCGGGGTGTGTGTGGAGCCAGGGACAGCAGTGGGGGTCAAACTGTAGAACCCAGTTCCTACATTTGAATATTAAAATAGATTTTTTTCAAACAAAACTACACTACATTTTATCTCTGGGACCCTCAGGATGACAAATCAGAGTGAGATTACTGAATGTAAGTACATCATTTACCCTCAAAGGTGAACCAGTTGCCGTGATAAAATTTTGCTGTGCACTATCCTCAAACAATAGCATGGTATTTTGTTTTTAATAGCTACTGTAAATTGGGCACTGCAGTTAGATGAACAAGAATTTAAGTTCAAGCAGAATTCCTAATATTTCTGAGAATAAAGAAAACATTGGTGGTGAGCTGAGAATCAAGTGGAGCTACTGTCACTACTGTCACCACACGTTCACAGACAGCTTCCGTTGAATTAGCTCGGTGCACAATGTGTGACATACTGCTTAGGGCTGTTGTCCAGTTTACAGCATTGAAACAGCTGGACCCTGAGTCCATCATGGGCTCCATAACTGCCACTGTAGATTTTTGACCTCCCCTGTTTGCTGCCATCCTCTCACTGAGCATTGGCAGCTGGTGGACCGTGCTCACCTCACTGAATCATGATGTATGATGTTTATATAGTGCTGAAATCCCCTCCGGACCAGCAGCCCACTGTCTAATTAAGAGCTACCAGGTATTAACAAACACATGTGCGCACACACACATACTCTTGTATGTGCGCACGCACACACACACACACACAGTCTTGTATAACTAACTTTGTGGGGACACACAATTCAGTCCCATTCAAAATCCTATTTTACCTTACCGCTAACCCTAAACCTAACCCTTACCCTAACTCTAACCCTAACCTTAACCCTAACCCTAGCTCTTAACCCTAAACCTAATTCTAACCCTAACACTAATTCTAACCCGAACCCTAAACCCCCTAGAAATAGCATTTGACCTTGTGGGGACTACCAAAATGTCCACAGTTGGACTTCTGGTCTCCACAAGTATAGATTAACAAGTCCACATACACACCGACACGTACACACACAAGCACACACACCCATATGCTGGCAAGGGATGGGATTGTAATACTACTTGCGTTGCTGTAAGCAGAGAAAGAGATAGATGTGATCAGACAAGCATTGCTTCAGGTTTCCAGTCAGTAGACATCAGCCAGAGAGCATTCAGACAAGACAGATGTCTACCCTAGGACTCTTTGTTCCCAAACAAATGTGGATGTATGGATCAAAATAAATCCTTAGTACAACTACTCAAATACTAGGCTTTACAGTCATTTATTATGTGGGAATGTCGTCTGGGTACTGGGAAAGCATTCAAAACACTAATATTTACTGCTGAAAACAGACAGATGTTTAGATGTGTGTAGTATCCCAGCTAGCACATAATGTTCTGAGAACAATATGTTTCTTAGAGCTTGGTGAGTGTGGTTATCCTATGGTTTTGGAGGACTCCTGATATCTCTGGGAGTGATATAAGTATCATTTTTGTCTTTATCTGTTGTTGTCTAGTACTCTTTTTGCTAGCTAGGGCCATCTCCTTTCAGTGCTGCCTGTCTTCCCAGTAGCCTACTTGGTGAGTGAACTGCTGACTGCTATTAATGTACAGATGATTGTTGACACATTAACCAGGATTAAGAGGCAGGGCAATTTGTGACTGTTGTTGTTTTGGTAATCAGTAGCTGTATTGGAGGTGGAGGGGTTTCAACCTCTCCTAGGCAATCAGCAATTAGTACCGGGAGGTGTGCTCTTCACCTTTGCAAGGCAAATAGCAATTAGTATTAGTACTTCAGTCTCCCCTTTTTACTCAGCAGCAGTTGTAAGCAGTTGTCTCATCGCAAATCTAAGACTGTCGCCGAAATGGTTCTGCCGAGTTGTTTGAGGAAGGAAAGAGAGGAAGGCTCCACACCACTCTCTTACTTGAGCATCGTACCTAGTTATTTTCAGATTATTATATTATTTTGCGCTTTGTAGCTTTGGCAACTACAGTACACAACCAAAGTATGTGGACACTTGCTCGTTGACCATCTCAATCCAAAATCATGGACATTAATAAGGAGTTGATTCCCCTTTTGCTGCTATAACCGCCTCCACTCTTCTGGGAAGGCTTTCCACTAGATGTTGGAACATTGCTACGGGGACTTGCTTCCATTCAGCCACAAGAGTATTAGAGAGGTTGGGCACGGATGTTGGGCAATTAGGCCTGGCGTTCCAATTCATCCCAAAGGTGTTTGATCGGGTTAAGGTCAGGGCACTGTGTAGACTAGTCAAGTTATTCCACACCGATCTCAACAAACCATGCTGAAACAGGAAAGGGCCTTCCCCAAACTGTTGCCAAATTGGAAGCACAGAATCGTCTAGAATGTCATTGTATGCTGTAGCATTAAAAATGTTCCCTTCACTGGAACCAAACCATGAAAAACAGCGCCAAACCATTTCTCCTCCACCGAACTTAACAGTTGGCACTATGCATTGGGGCAGGTAGCGTTCTTCTGGCATCCAGCAAACCGAGATTTGCCCGTCGGACTGCCAGATGGTGAAGTGTGACTCATCACTCTAGAGAACGCATTTCCACTGCTCCAGAGTCCAATGGCAGCAAGCTTTAGGTTTGTGTGCGGCTGCTCGGCCATTGAAACCCATTTCATGAAGCTCCCAACGAACAGTTATTGTGCTGACGTTGCTTCCAGAGGCAGTTTGGAACTCGGTAGTGAGTGTTGCAACCGAGGACAGACAATTTTTACGCTCTATGCGCTTCTGCACTCAGCCGTCCAGTTCTGTGAGCTTGTGTGGCCTACCACTTTGCAGCTTAGCCGTTGTTGCTCCAAGACATTTCCACTTCACAATAACAACAATTACAGTTGACCGGGGCAGCTCTAGCAGGTCAGAAATTTGATGAACTGACTTGTTTGAAAGGTGGCATTGTATGACGGTGCCACGTTGAAAGTCACTGAACTGTTCAGTGAGACCATTTTACTGCCAATGTTTCTCTATGGAGATTGCATGGCTGTGCGCTTGATTGTTTTACACCTGTCAGCAATGGGTGTGGCTAAAAGAGACAAAACCAGTCATTTGTATATATGTGACCGACCGCCTTGATTCGGTCTAATGTAGCAAAATTTGAAATTATGTTTTTTTTTACATTGGATAAAAGCAGAGACACAGAGCTACAAAATGGTATATCATACACTGCATTTGAGGAACAATGGGAAATTAATTCTGCTTAGAAAGTTGTAAACTTGTAACCTTACTTTTGAGCAAATGGCTTTTGAATGTTTTGGTACCTACTGGAGAGCTCTTCTTTGTCTACACCAGGCCTGAGCAAAGGCCGGCCCGGGGGCCGTATGCGGCCCGCGACCTGATTCAATATGGCGCACGGAATCATGCTCAGATCACATAAAGAATTTGCGATAGTAAAGTTTTGCGTAACGTATTTGTTATTCAAATTAAAAGCCCACTGAATACTCTCCTTTGTGTAGTGATTTAACTCCCACCACTTGTGGGACATTTATTTTGAAGACACGTATAAATAACAACTGCACGAGGACAGACAAAGAATGACAGGCTGACACACACAGGCTGACACACGTTCTAGCTAGCTAGAAATTGAGCAAAAATGTGTTTTTCAAAGATTTCAAAGAAAAGGAAAGTAGACAAATGAATGAGGGGGTTCCAGCAAGAGTGGACATCAACATATTTCTTTATTGAGGTATCAAGGAAAGCTGTGTGCTTAGTGTGCAAAGAGAGCATCGCTGGCTTGATAGACTACAATTTGTCCTGACACTTCCAGACGAAGCATGCAGAGAAATATAGGAATATAAGGGCTAGTGCATCAAAATAATTGCTTTCTCAGTTGCCAAAGCAGCAAGGACTTTTCACAAAACTGCATTCAGCAAACGATGGAATTGTGAGAGCTAGCTATGTACTGACCCACAAAATTGCTAAACATACCAAGCCATTCGATGAGGGCAAATTCATAAAATAATGTTTAATTGACTCTGCAGCAATTACTTTGCCCCGACAAGAAAGAGCTGTTTGAAAATGTTTCCCTGTCAAGATGAACAGTGAAACGGCGTGTTGAGGACATCACAGAGAATATGGAACAATAGTTGAAAGACAAGGTAAAGGATTTCACCTATTTCGCCTTGGCCCTGGATGAGAGCAGTGATGCACGTGACACGGCACAGTTGTTGATATTCTTGCGAGGCATAACTACAACCACAGGGAAAATATTTATTGGAGGAGATTAATAAGTGTGTGGCAAAGCTGAGACTTTTGAAAAGTTATCCAGTGTGACCATTGATGGGTGCCCAATCTTGACAGGAAAAAACATTTGCCTTTTGAAAAAGATACAATATCAAGTAGCTGACATGAAAACAGATCAGATTTTTTTCCCTGCATTGCATTATTCACCAAGAGGTGCTCTGGAAATATATTCTGGAAATGAGCCATGTTGTGGATACAGTCACTAAAGTGGTTAACTTCATAAGACAAAATCTTTAAACCACAGAGACCGAGTCGGGTCATGCAGATCTCCAAATGTGAGATGGCTGAGTTTGGGGAAAGTACTCAAAAGGGTGTTGACCTGAAGTCGGAGATTGCTGAGTTTTTGCAAATGAAAGGAAAATATGTGGATTTCTCTCAGCTGCAAGATAAAGAATGGTTGGCTGATTTTTCCTTCACCGTGGACAGTATGGCCATCATGAATGAACTCACTTCCAATCTACAAGGGAAGGGCCTTTTTGCACATCAGATGTACAGCCTTGTCAAAGCTTTCAAGGGAAACTTACTCCTCCTGACCCGTCAAGTAGAAGTCAACAATCTCACCCACCTTCTGACACTACTAGTCTGTTCCGATCAGATGACCAGCAGGAGAAGTATACATCGCTGCTGCGTGCTCTGAACGGTGAGTTTTCTCGTCGTTTTGAGGATTTCAAAGTGTTGGAAAATGACATGCTGTTGGTTTCCTCTCCTTTCACCTTCAATGTGGATAACACTCCCACTGACCTGCAAGTTAAGCTTATAGATCTTAAGTCTGATGCAGTGATTGGAGAACTATTCAAAACAATGTCACTGATGAGGTTCTTTGCATCTCTTGATGAACAAAACTTTCCAAAGATTAGGAGACATGATCAGAAAATGTTTGTACTGGACATGCCGACATTTACTGACACTGGCCATATTCAACGGGTGTTGAGCGTTTGTAAATTCATCAGTTATTCTGTGCTCTGGCACACTCAGATAAGAGTGCTCTGAAATTGGAATAGATGGCCAGACTGGGTTAATGAATGCACCCAAAATGTTTGCTTGCATAGTGGAGTCTTTTGTTTAGACATGTAGCTAGCTAGCTAAACAATGAACCATAATCCCAACTCATAACGTTACTATCCTGCATGAATCTGCAGGTAGCTAACCAACCAACCAGGTTCAATGTTAGCTAGCTAACATTAGGCTATAACTAGCCAAGCAAATGGCTCTGAGATACAAATAATAAGATCATACACGTAACGTTAGCTAGCGAGCCAGCCAGATAATGTTAGCTAGCTAGCTAACAGTACACTTCAACTTAAAATGAAAAGACTATGTCAAAATTAGACACGTGTAATATCTGAAAATGTAGCTAGCCAGACTATCTTTATTTATGTATTTTTAAATTGTACTTTTACCCCTTTTTCTCCACAATTTTGTGGCATCCAATTGGTAGATAGTCTTGTCTCATCACTGCAACTCCCGTACGGACTCAGGAGAGGCGAAGGTCGAGAGCCATGCATCCTCCGAAACACAATCCAGTCACCTACAAACAAGCAAGATTTCTGTCTCTCACAGACCTGTAACTTCTTCTTTAAGAGGCTCCTCTGTCCTCCACTCGTTACCTGTATTAATGGCACCTGTTTGAACTTGTTATCAGTATAAAAGACACCTGTCCACAACCTCAAACAGTCACACTCCAAACTCCACTATGGCCAAGACCAAAGAGCTGTCAAAGGACACCAGAAGCAAAATTGTAGACCTGCACCAGGCTGGAAAGACTGAATCTGCAATAGGTAAGCAGCTTGGTTTGAAGAAATCAACTGTGGGAGCAATTATTAGGAAATGGAAGACATACAAGATCACTGATAATCTCCCTTGATCTGGGGCTCCACGCAAGATCTCACCCCGTATGGTCAAAATGATCACAAGAACGGTGAGCAAAAATCCCAGAACCACACGGGGGGACCTAGTGAATGACCTGCAGAGAGCTGGGACCAAAGTAACAAAGCCTACCATCAGTAACACACTACGCCGCCAGGGACTCAAATCCTGCAGTGCCAGACGTGTCCCCCTGCTTAAGTCAGTACATGTCCAGGCCCGACTTTAGTTTGCTAGAGAGCATTTGGATGATCCAGAAGAAGATTGGGAGAATGTCATATGGTCAGATGAAACCAAAATAGAACTTTTTGGTAAAAACTCAACTCGTCGTGTTTGGAGGAAAAAGAATGCTGTGTTGCATCCAAAGAACACCATACCTACTGTGAAGCATGGGGGTGGAAACACCATGCTTTGGGGCTGTTTTTCTGCAAAGGGACCAGGACGACTGATCCGTGTAAAGGAAAGAATGAATGGGGCCATGTATCGTGAGATTTTGAGTGAAAACCTCCTTCCATCAGCAAGGGCATTGAAGATGAAACGTGGCTGGGTCTTTCAGCATGACAATGATCCCAAACACATCGCCCGGGCAACGAAGGCGTGGCTTCGTAAGAAGCATTTCAAGGTCCTGGAGTGGCCTAGCCAATCTCCAGATCTCAACCCCATAGAAAATCTTTGGAGGGAGTTGAAAGTCCGTGTTGCCCTTCGCTCCACAGGTAGTATCACATTTCATTTAATTTCATTACAGTACAACGGTTTGATTTGTTTGATCTTAGCTAGCTACATAGCCGTCTTTGTATCAAAGATAATTGTGTAGTTTAGAGTAATTATCTAGGTTAGCTAGCCAGCTATTTTAGTCCTTCTAACGTAACGTAACGTAGTCAACACTGCTAGCTAGCCAGCTAGCCACCGAATAGCAGCACTGTAGAAACTATTACATTCAACGGAACAACGGAACGACTTGATTAGTGTAGTGTTAGCTAGCTACATAGTTGTCTTTGCTGTCATTGTATCTAAGATAATTGTGTAGTTTAGAGTAATTATCTAGCCAGTTATCGAGGTTACCTAGCCAGCTATCGAGGTTACCTAGCCAGCTACACTTTCAAACAAAGTCAACAACGCAGCCACTGCTAGCTAGCCTACTTCAGCAGTACTGTATCATTTTAATCATTTTAGTCAATAAGATTTTTGCAACGTAAGCTTAACTTTCTGAACATTCGAGACGTGTAGTCCACTTGTCATTCCAATCTCCTTTGCATTAGCGTAGCCTCTTCTGTAGCCTGTCAACTATGTGTCTGTCTCTCCCTGTTCTCTCCTCTCTGCACAGACCTTACAAACGCGTCACACCGCGTGGCCGCGGCCACACTAACCTGGTGGTCCCAGCGCGCACGACCCACGTGGAGTTCCAGGTCTCCGGTAGCCTCTGGAGCTGCCGATCTGCGGCCAACAAGGCAGAGTTCATCTCAGCCTATGCTTCCCTCCAGTCCCTCGACTTCTTGGCACTGACGGAAACATGGATCACCACAGATAACACTGCTACTCCTACTGCTCTCTCCTCGTCTGCCCACGTGTTATCGCACACCCCGAGAGCTTCTGGTCAGCGGGGTGGTGGCACCGGGATCCTCATCTCTCCCAAGTGGTCATTCTCTCTTTCTCCCCTTACCCATCTGTCTATCGCCTCCTTTGAATTCCATGCTGTCACAGTTACCAGCCCTTTCAAGCTTAACATCCTTATCATTTATCGCCCTCCAGGTTCCCTTGGAGAGTTCATCAATGAGCTTGATGCCTTGATAAGCTCCTTTCCTGAGGACGGCTCACCTCTCACAGTTCTGGGTGACTTTAACCTCCCCACGTCTACCTTTGACTCATTCCTCTCTGCCTCCTTCTTTCCACTCCTCTCCTCTTTTGACCTCACCCTCTCACCTTCCCCCCTACTCACAAGGCAGGCAATACGCTTGACCTCATCTTTACTAGATGCTGTTCTTCCACTAACCTCATTGCAACTCCCCTCCAAGTCTCCGACCACTACCTTGTATCCTTTTCCCTCTCGCTCTCATCCAACACTTCCCACACTGCCCCTACTCGGATGGTATCGCGCCGTCCCAACCTTCGCTCTCTCTCCCCCGCTACTCTCTCCTCTTCCATCCTATCATCTCTTCCCTCTGCTCAAACCTTCTCCAACCTATCTCCTGATTCTGCCTCCTCAACCCTCCTCTCCTCCCTTTCTGCATCCTTTGACTCTCTATGTCCCCTATCCTCCAGGCCGGCTCGGTCCTCCCCTCCGTCTCCGTGGCTCGACGACTCATTGCGAGCTCACAGAACAGGGCTCCGGGCAGCCGAGCGGAAATGGAGGAAAACTCGCCTCCCTGCGGACCTGGCATCCTTTCACTCCCTCCTCTCTACATTTTCCTCTTCTGTCTCTGCTGCTAAAGCCACTTTCTACCACTCTAAATTCCAAGCATCTGCCTCTAACCCTAGGAAGCTCTTTGCCACCTTCTCCTCCCTCCTGAATCCTCCTCCCCCCCCCCCCCCCTCCTCCCTCTCTGCAGATGACTTCGTCAACCATTTTGAAAAGAAGGTCGACGACATCCGATCCTCGTTTGCTAAGTCAAACGACACCGCCGGTTCTGCTCACACTGCCCTACCCTGTGCTCTGACCTCTTTCTCCCCTCTCTCTCCAGATGAAATCTCGCGTCTTGTGACGGCCGGCCGCCCAACAACCTGCCCGCTTGACCCTATCCCCTCCTCTCTTCTCCAGACCATTTCTGGAGACCTTCTCCCTTACCTCGCTCATCAACTCATCCTTGACCGCTGGCTACGTCCCTTCCGTCTCAAGAGAGCGAGAGTTGCACCCCTTCTGAAAAAACCTACACTCGATCCCTCCGATGTCAACAACTACAGACCAGTATCCCTTCTTTCTTTTCTCTCAAACTCTTGAACGTGCCGTCCTTGGCCAGCTCTCCTGCTATCTCTCTCAGAATGACCTTCTTGATCCAAATCAGTCAGGTTTCAAGACTAGTCATTCAACTGAGACTGCTCTTCTCTGTGTTACGGAGGCGCTCCGCACTGCTGAAGCTAACTCTCTCTCCTCTGCTCTCATCCTTCTAGACCTATCGGCTGCCTTCGATACTGTGAACCATCAGATCCTCCTCTCCACCCTCTCCGAGTTGGGCATCTCCGGCGCAGCCCACGCTTGGATTGCGTCCTACCTGACAGGTCGCTCCTACCAGGTGGAGTGGCGAGAATCTGTCTCCTCACCACATGCTCTCACCATTGGTGTCACCCAGGGCTCTGTTCTAGGCCCTCTCCTATTCTCGCTATACACCAAGTCACTTGGCTCTGTCATAACCTCACATGGTCTCTCCTATCATTGCTATGCAGACGACACACAATTAATCTTCTCCTTTCCCCCTTCTGATAACCAGGTGGCGAATCGCATCTCTGCATGTCTGGCAGACATATCAGTGTGGATGACGGATCACCACCTCAAGCTGAACCTCGGCAAGACGGAGCTGCTCTTCCTCCCGGGGAAGGACTGCCCGTTCCATGATCTCGCCATCACGGTTGACAACTCCATTGTGTCCTCCTCCCAGAGCGCTAAGAACCTTGGCGTGATCCTGGACAACACCCTGTCGTTCTCAACTAACATCAAGGCGGTGGCCCGTTCCTGTAGGTTCATGCTCTACAACATCCGCAGAGTACGACCCTGCCTCACACAGGAAGCGGCGCAGGTCCTAATCCAGGCACTTGTCATCTCCCGTCTGGATTACTGCAACTCGCTGTTGGCTGGGCTCCCTGCCTGTACCATTAAACCCCTACAACTCATCCAGAACGCCGCAGCCCGTCTGGTGTTCAACCTTCCCAAGTTCTCTCACGTCACCACGCTCCTCCGCTCTCTCCACTGGCTTCCAGTTGAAGCTCGCATCCGCTACAAGACCATGGTGATTTCCTACGGAGCTGTGAGGGGAACGGCACCTCAGTACCTTCAGGCTCTGATCAGGCCCTACACCCAAACAAGGGCACTGCGTTCATCCACCTCTGGCCTGCTCGCCTCCCTACCACTGAGGAAGTACAGTTCCCGCTCAGCCCAGTCAAAACTGTTCGCTGCTCTGGCACCCCAATGGTGGAACAAACTCCCTCACGACGCCAGGACAGCGGAGTCAATCACCACCTTCCGGAGACACCTGAAACCCCACCTCTTTAAGGAATACCTAGGATAGGATAAAGTAATCCTTCTGACCCCCCCCCCCCCCCCCTTAAAAGATTTAGATGCACTATTGTAAAGTGGCTGTTCCACTGGATATCTTAAGGTGAATGCACCAATTTGTAAGTCGCTCTGGATAAGAGCGTCTGCTAAATGACTTAAATGTAAATGTAAATCACTGCTCTAGAGGAGATCTGCATGGAGGAATGGGCCAAAATACCAGCAACAGTGTGTGAAAACCTTGTGAAGACTTACAGAAAACGTCTGACCTCTGTCATTGCCAACAAAGGGTATATAACAAAGTAGTGAGATAAACTTTTGTTATTGACCAAATACTTATTTTCCACCATAATTTGCAAATAAATTCATTAAAAATCCTACAATGTGATTTTCTGGATTTTTTTTCTTCTCATTTTGTCTGTCATAGTTGAAGTGTACATATGATGAAAATTACAGGCCTCTCTCATCTTTTTAAGTGGGAGAACTTGCACAATTGGTGGCTGACTAAATACTTTTTTGCCCCACTGTAGCTGACCAACCACGATCAATGTTATCTAGCTAACAATAGGCTATAACCAAGCAAATGGCTCTGAGATAAGAATAATAATATCATGCACGAAACGTTAGCTAGCGAGCCAGCCAGCTAACGTTAGCTAGATAACAGTACACTTCAACTTGAAATGAAACCACTTTCTGTCAAAATAAGAAACGTGTAATATCTGAAAATGTAGCTAGCTAGACCATCTTACCCATCCATATACATCACAGATGCATGCGTCCGGAGACAGGTGTTTTCTCCATCTCCTTAGCTATCATACTCAAATTCCACTGATTTCCAAACTCAGTCCTCCAGAAAGTAGAGAGAAACCCTTCTGCAGTTTTACTATGCGAAACGTTAAAAAAGCAGCATTAGAATTACAGAATTACCTATACATACTGACCAGCAATAGACAGAAGCGTGCTATATGGCAGACCAATTCAAACTGATCTCTCAGCATGTCCAGCCCACTAATTATCTCAGCCAATCATGGCTAGTGGGAAGGTTGCTCACTTTTTCTTTTTCTGTGGCTAAACCAACTAGGCTCATAATTAAACACTTTTCTTAATATTTACAGATGGCATACAAGTTTGTTATTAAGGCACATGAAAGTTCACATGTTCGAGAAGGCATTTCTGCCCAAAAATGCATTTTGATTAAAAGAAGAAGCTCCCCACCCCTTAGCTGCAATCCTTACAAGATAGTGTACCCTGCATGCACAACTCGTGGAATTTCTGGTCTCCGGCAGCATTTGGAACTGCCAAGCAGTTGGATGCTGAGTTCATCTCAGCGTATGCTGCCCTTTATCTTTTGGCCCTGACTGAGACATGGGTCATTCCAGAGGACACTGTTATTCCAGCTGCTCTCTATTCATCTGACTACGTTTTTCTATCATAGTCCGAGAGCATCTGATCGTCGCGGTTGTGGCACAGGGCTACTCATTTCTCCTACGTGGAGATTTTGTCTTTTCTCCCTCTCTCACCTGTCCATGTCCTCACTTGTCCACTCATGCTTAACAATGTTGTCATCTACAACCCACCAGGTGCCCTTAGAGTAGCGTTTCCCTCTGTTCTCGGGTCCGGTTGCACGTTTTGGTTTTTGCCCTAACACTACACAGCTGATTAAAGATTGATGATTAATTGCTTATTTGAATCAGCTGTGTAGTGCAAGGGCAAAAACAAAATGTGCACCCTTTGGCGTCCCAAGGATCGAGTATGAGAAACCCTGCCTTAGAGTGTTCCTTAACTTCTTATGGCTGCAGCCCGGTGTCGGTACACTTATGACAACAGCCAGCTCAAGTGCAGGGCGCGAAATTCAAAAGATATTTTTAAAAAATATTTAACTTTCACACATTAACAAGTCCAATACAGCATATGAAAGGTACACATCTTGTGAATCCAGCCAACATGTCCGATTTCTAAAATGTTTTACAGCGAAAACACCACGTATATTTATGTTAGCTCACCACCAAATACAAAAAAGGACAGACATTTTTCATAGCACAGGTAGCATGCACAAAGCCAACCTAACTAACCAAGAACCAACCAAACTAACCAACAAACAAGTTCATCAGATGACAGCCTTCTAACATGTTATTCAATAAAAATGTGCATATTTCAGGTATAAATCATAGTTTACATTGCAGCTACAATCAGAAATTGCAACGAAAGCAGACAGAATAATTACAGACACCAACGCCAAATACCTAAATACTCATAAAACATTTCTGAAAAATACATAGTGTACAGCAAATGAAAGACAGGTATCTTGTGATTCCAGCCAATATTTCTGATTTATTAAGTGTTTTACAGCGAAAACACAATATAGCGTTATATTAGCTTACCACAATAGCCAGAAACACAAGCCATTTCCCAGTAGCAAAAGTTAGCGATCGTAACAAACCAGTAAAAGATATATAATTTTTGACTAACCTTGATATTCTTCATCAGATGACAGTCCTATAACATCAGGTTATACATACACTTATGTTTTGTTCGAAAATGTGCATATTTAGAGCTGAAATTAGTGGTTATACATTGTGCTAACGTAGCTACTTTTTCCCACAATGTCCAGATTTTTTTCTGACACTTTTTCTGACACACATATTCTGACCAAATAGATATTCATAAACATAACTAAAAAATACATGTTGTATAGGAAATGTTAGATACACTAGTTCTTAATGCAATCGCCGTGTTAGAATTCTAAAAATAACTTCATTACCACATAAGGCTTACGTTATGTCGACCGAGTGCCCAAAACCTGGGCGCAAAACTAATAGTACACAGTTCGACAGATATATGAAATAACATCATAAAATGGGTCCTACTTTGCTGATCTTCCATCAGGATGTTGTACAAGGTGTCCTTTGTCAAGAACAATCGTTGTTTGGATTTAGAACGTCCTTTTCCCTCTTGAATTAGCAAGCGCACTAGCCAAGTGGCGCGAAGCTCTCCTTTCTGAACAAAGGCACACAACGCAACACGCTTAACGTCCCGAATAAATTTCAAAAATCTAATAAAACTATATTGAAAAAACATACTTTACGATGATATTGTCACATGTATCAAATAAAATCAAAGCCGGAGATAGTAGTTGTCTATAACGAAAGCTATTCAGAAGGCAAATCCAGGTCCACCCTCGCGCCTTCCTGAAAACAGGAAATGGGTGACACGTCATTCCAAGAGGACGTATTCCATCTCAGACCAAGATAAACACTCCATTTCTTCTCTCACTGCATCTTGACATCCAGGGGAAGGTGTATGACGTGCATGTATACTATTAGGTATCATGCCCATTTATAGGCAGGACCTAGAAGAGGGCATCGATTTCAGATTTTCCACTTCCTGGTCAGGAAGTTTGTGCCAGATGAGTTCTGTTTTACTCACAGATATAATTCAAACGGTTTTAGAAACTAGAGAGTGTTTTCTATCAAATAGTAATAATAATATGCATATTGTACGAGCAAGAATTGAGTACGAGGCCGTTTGAAATGGGCACCTTTTATCTGGCTACTCAATACTGCCCCTGCAGCCCAAACAGGTTAACCTCTCTTGGGTAGGGGGCAGCTATTTTCACCTCCGGATGAAAAGCTTGCCCAAAGTAAACTGCCTATTACTCAGGCCCAGAACATAGGATATGCATATAATTGGTAGATGTGGATAGAAAACACTCTAAAGTTTCTAAAACTGTTTTGAATAATGTCTGTGAGTATAACAGAACTGATATGGCAGAAGAAACCCCAAGGACAAACCATCCAGGGGGGAAAGAAATTGAGCTCATAGGATTTTCCAATAGGTTTCTATGGGATACCCTTATTATTAGGAACCTGGTTGCAGTTCCTATGGCTTCCACTAGATGTCAACAGTCTTTAGAAATTGTTTGATGTTTTTCTTTTGAGAAATTAGGAAGTAGTCCTATTTATTGTAAGTGTCACTTCAGGTGGACTTCACATTGTTTTTATCCGGTATTAGAAACAGTTTATTCCGTCTTAAATTTTATCGATTATTTACGTTTTAGGGTACCTGAGGTTGGATTAGGAATGTTGTTTGAAATGTTTGGACCAAGTTTACAGGTAACCTATTAGATACTTTGTAGGCCTGTTGGGCGAGTTGAAACCGGTGTATTTCTGAATCAAACGTGCCAAATAAATTGACATTTTTGGGACATAAAGAAGGACATTATCGAACAAAATGACCATTTGTGATGTTTCTGGTACACAGAAGAAGATCTTCAAAGATAAGGCATTAATTATATCGCTATTTCTGACTTTTGTGGCGCACCTGCCTGGTTGAAATATGATTTTCATGTGTTGTTATGCGGGGCGCTGTCCTCAGATAATCGCATGGTTTGCTTTCGCCGTAAAGCCTTTTTGAAATCTGAAACAGCGGCTGGATTAACAAGAAGTTACGCTTTATTTTGATGTATAACACATATTTTCAAGAATGTTAAATATTTGAATTTGGTATTTTTGAATTTCACGCTCTGCAATTTCACCGGATGTTGTCCAGGTGGGACGCTACCTGCCCATAAGAAGTTTTTAATGAGCTAGACATCTTGATAAGCAAATTTCTGACGATGGCTCACCGTTCTTAGTACTTGTCGTTTGCAACCTCCTGATGTCTGCCTTCGATTAATTTCTTTCCAACTCTCTCTTTTCCCTCCTTGCCTCTGTTGATATCACGCTTTTCCAGCCCCCTCCGACTCACAAGGCAGGCAATTTGCTTGAACTCATCTTACTAGAGGCTATTCACCTACTAATTTCACAACAACCCCCCTCCAGGTCTCTGATCACTACTTTGTTTCCTTCTCTTTCTCCCTTTCCTCCAACTCTATCCACTCATACCCTTCCCAGATGGTCATGTGCCGTCGCAATCTTCGCTCTCTCTCTCACACTACAATCTCATCTTCAATACAATCATCTCTCCCTTCTGCTAAATCCTTCTCCCTCCTGTCTCCTAAATCTGCTTCTTCAACCCTACTCTCCTCCGTTTCCGTATCCTCTGACTCACACTGTCCTATGACTCACTGTCTGTTTCCGCATGACTCACACTGTCCTCACACACTGTCTGTTTCCGCATCCTATGACTTCCGCATCCTATGACTCACACAGGTCTGCGGAGTAGCGGAGCAAAAATGGAGTAAAACTAAACTTCTGAAGGACCTATCATCCTTCCACTCCCTCCTCTCTACCTTCTCTTTCTCTGTATCTGCTGCTAAAGCCACTTTCTATCACTCTAAATTTCAAGCTTCTGCCTTTAATCTAGGAAAATATTTTTCCATCTTCTCCTCCCTCCTTAATCCTCCACCCCCTCCCCGTCCCTCCTCCCTCTCTGCCGACAACTTTGTCAACCAAGTTTGACGATATCCGCTCATCATTCACTCAGTATTTTGAGTCCACTGGTCCCACTCACACAGAATCATAGGCCTTGACCTTTTGCCAATCTCTCTCTCCAGATGAAATCCTGTAACTAGTGAGGTCCGGCCGCCTGACAACCTGCCCACTCAACGTCGTCCCTTCCCTTCTCCAGACCATCTCTGGAGACCTTCACCCATTCCTCACTTTCCTCATCAACTCATCCCTGACCACTGGCTGCATCCCCTCTAACTTCAAAATGAGTCATGAGTCGCTCCCCTTCTCAAGAAACCAACTCTCGAATCATTTGACGTGAAAAACTTCAGACCAGTATCCCTTCTTTTTTTTCATTACAAAAAACTTGGGCGTGCTGTCTGTGACTAACTCTCTCGATATCTCTCTCAGAACAATCTTCTTGACCCTAACCAGTCAGGCTTCAAGACGGTTTACTGAACCGAGACTGCGCTTCGCTGTGTCATGGAGGCTCTCAGCACTGCCAAAGCTAAATCTCTATCCCCTGTTCTCATACTCCTAAATCTGTCTGCTGCCTCCAACACTGTGAATCATCAGATCCTATAAATCACAAAACAACCTAGTGTTATATAACACAAAACTATCTTCAACCTAATGTTATACAGTGCATTCAGAAAGTATTCAGACTTTTTTCACATGTTGTTACGTTACAGCCTTATTCTAAAATGAATTAAAGAAAAATAATCCTCAGCAATCTACATACAATACCCCATAATGACAAAGCGAGAAAAAAAGGGAAATTTTAGCAAATGTATTAAACATAATAAACAGAAATACATTGTTTACATAAGTATACGGACCCTTTTCTATGAGACTCGAAATTGAACTCGGGTGCATCCTGTTTCCATTGATCATCCTTGGGATGTTTTTACAACTTGATTGGAGTCCAGCTGTGGTAATTGAATGGACTTTATTTGGAAAGGCACACACCTGTCTATATAAGGTCCCACAGCTGACATTGCATATCAGAGCAAAAACCAAGCCATGAGGTTGAAGAAATTGTCCGTAGAGCTCCGAGACAGGAAGGGTACCAAAAGAACACAGTGGCCTCCAAAATTCCTAAATGGAAAAAGTTTGGAACCAGCAAGGCTCTTCCTAGAGCTGGCCTCCCAGCCAAACTGAGCAATCGGGGGAGAAGGGCCTTGGCCATTGAGGTGACCAAGAACCTGATGGTCACTCTAACAGAGCTCTAGACTTCCTCTGTGGAGATGGGAGAAACTTTCAGAATTACAACCATCTCTGCAGCACCCCACCAATCAGGCATTTATGGTAGAGTGGCAAGATGTTAGCTACTCCTCAGTAAAAGGCACATGACAGCCCGCTTGGAGTTTGCCAAAAGGCACCTAAAGATTCTCAGACCATGACAAACAATATTATCTGCTGATGAAAACAAGATTGAACTCTCTGGCCTGAATGACAAGTGTCACGCCTGGAGGAAACCTCACACCATCCCTACGGTGAAGCATGGTGGCGGCAGCAACATGCTGTGGGGATGTTTTTCAGAGGCAGGGACTGGGAGACTAGTCAGGATCGAGGGAAAGATGAATGGAGCAAAGTACAGAGAGATCCTTAATGAAAACCTGCTCCAGAGCAGTCAGGACCACAGACTGGGGCAAAGATCTCTGTTAGAGTGACCATCGGGTTCTTGGTCACCTTCTCCCCCGATTGGGTGACCAGCTCTAGGAAGAGTCTTGGTGTTTCTGTGCCTCAACACAATCCTGTATTGGAGCTCTACGGACATGGCTTGGTTTTTGCTCTGACATGCACTGTCAAATGTTATAGACTGGTGTGTGCCTTTCCAAATCATGTCCAATCAATTGAATTTACCACAGGTGGACTCCAATCAAGGATGATCAATGGAAACAGGATGCACCTGAGCTCAATTTCGAGTCTCATAGAAAAGGGTCTGAATACTCATGTAAATAAGGTATTTCTGTATTATATATATTTTTTTAGAAATGTTCGCTATGGGGAATTATGTGTAGATTGATGAGGAAAAAATTGTTGGGGGGTCTGGATACCTTCCAAAGGCACTGTGTATAGAAATGATAAAAGACATACAAATTTACACAAATTGTGGACTGCATGTCAGCTGTAGGGCACATAACGTGTTCAGTCAGTGTGCAGTAAGTACATGGTGTAAGCAGTGAGGGTTCAAACGTAGATCCCAGCTGCTCCCCAATCAGGCCTCAGTGTGAAATAGAGCTTCAGGTCCTCATGAATATTCATTTACAGCTTTTGAATGGAGCTAATTCAAATGAGCCCAAATAGGAGAGAGAGTAGCAACTGTTGACATATACAGTAGGTGGTCAAATTAAAGAAGGTTGGAAATGTAAATATTGGATGGTGATAATAAGTTTGAGCTTTGGGTCAGAGACTTACAAGACATATATTTTAAGTCACATGTACTTATTCACAGTTTAATCCTGCATAAAATATCCAGTATTATACAACTATTAGGTTATATAAGGTAAAATGAGCTATCAGAATACATTTTGTACATTCTGGTTTTGTTGCTCAGATGAGCAATATTCGAATGAGTCTACAATATGTCACAACTTCCGCCAACATCTCTCATGCGTCTAATGTGTTGATTTCCTCTTATTGTAAATGCACTGTTTTTCTTGGGGAGTTTAGAGGGCAGAATGCACTGATTGGGAAGTCGCCAGTCCGGTCAGGTCCTTAGACTCAACACAATGACAGGATGTGATGTCACAGAGTGCCAGGGGGTAGCTGGGTAGTTGTCAGTCATACTCCAGTTTCCAATCTGCAGATTGGCATTTTGCTCCACACTGGGCCGCTTTCTTGCTGCCTGGTAACCAGGCTCGACGTGGTAACCAGGCCTCAGGAAATGAAAAGGGTCGGGAAAATTCAGGCTCAAGCGCTATCAGATGGAAGTAAATGTGGGGTCACTTTATTTGGTTCCTTTTGTGGTGAGCACTGCCACGCTACTGAGCGAGGTCCTTCATGTGTGTGCTCTAGGAGCTCAGCTGTTTTGTGAATTGGTTGCCGCACTGCATGTCCTTACCCAGAGGGTAAAAAACATAATGGTATGACTATAACTACTGTTCCCTGAAGGAGGGACACATGGTACACCATACTATGGGGAGACGAACTCTCGCGACTTCGGTTGAAGGATTTACAATCACGCCTGACAAGGCCAATAAATATGCGCCTTGCTGGAAGCCCCGCCTTCCACAGGTAATAAGCGTGAGGCTCGGATTCATTCCTTCAATTTAATACCGCTCTTCACCGAGCCCAGGAATGGGGGCGTTGTGGTGCCAAACACTTGTTACACCTCATTTCCCTCCTCAGGGAACAGTAGTTAGTCTTAACTTTACGTTCCCTTTCAGTCAGACAACTTCAGTACAACATACTATGGGGAAATATAACATGCCCTAAGTTCTCCCAACGGATACTACATTAAACGACCCTAGGCAGACCACCCAGATCTGACTCCCGCCAGATGCGTCAGTCGGGGTATTGCGTACACGGCACACTGCCTAGTTACTTTTCCCTGTCCCAGCTGTAAGCACACTTAAAAGGTAAGGACCTGAGAATGCTAGCCCCTGCTTGGAAAGCTCCTGTAGGAACATAAGGCTGTCCCTCACTCCTTTATCTTGGCACCAAAGCTTTAACACTTGCCACTTATATGCATGCAACCCTCTCGTGGAGGGTGCCCTTGCAGACTGAATGGTAGCAATAACAGGTCGCTCCTACCAGGTGGCGTGGCGTGGCGAGAATCTGTCTCAGCACCACGTGCTCTCACCACTGGTGTCCCCCAGGGCTCTGTTCTAGGCCCTCTCCTTTTCTCGCTATACACCAAGTCACTTGGCTCTGTCATATCCTCACATGGTCTCTCCTATCATTGCTATGCAGACGACACACAATTAATCTTCTCCTTTCCCCCTTCTGATAACCAGGTGGCGAATCGCATCTCTGCATGTCTGGCAGACATATCAGTGTGGATGACGGATCACCACCTCACCACCCCCTGAACCTCGCCAAGACGGAGCTGCTCTTCCTCCCGGGGAAGGACTGCCCGTTCCATGATCTCGCCATCACGGTTGACAACTCCATTGTGTCCTCCTCCCAGAGCGCTAAGAACCTTGGCGTGATCCTGGACAACACCCTGTCGTTCTCAACTAACATCAAGGCGGTGGCCCGTTCCTGTAGGTTCCTGCTCTACAACATTCGTAGAGTACGACCCTGCCTCACACAGGAAGCGGCGCAGGTCCTAATCCAGGCACTTGTCATCTCCCGTCTGGATTACTGCAACTCGCTGTTGGCTGGGCTCCCTGCCTGTGCCATTAAACCCCTACAACTCATCCAGAACGCCGCAGTCCGTCTGGTGTTCAACCTTCCCAAGTTCTCCCACGTCACCCCGCTCCTCCGCTCTCTCCACTGGCTTCCAGTTGAAGCTCGCATCCGCTACAAGACCATGGTGCTTGCCTACGGAGCTGTGAGGGGAACGGCACCTCCGTACCTTCAGGCTCTGATCAGGCCCTACACCCAAACAAGGGCACTGCGTTCATCCACCTCTGGCCTGCTCGCCTCCCTACCTCTGAGGAAGTACAGTTCCCGCTCAGCCCAGTCAAAACTGTTCGCTGCTCTGGCACCCCAATGGTGGAACAAACTCCCTCACGACGCCAGGTCAGCGGAGTCAATCACCACCTTCCGGAGACACCTGAAACCCCACCTCTTTAAGGAATGCCTAGGATAGGATAAAGTAATCCTTCTACCCCCCCCCCCCCTTAAAAGATTTAGATGCACTATTGTAAAGTGGCTGTTCCACTGGATATAAGGTGAATGTACCAATTTGTAAATAACTTAAATGTAAATGTAAATGTAATAATATTCTCTAGCCATCAGATTGGCCCTCACAGGGGCCTGACCTACAGGAACCAAATCTCTCGCTTGCCAAATCTGCCCATGTACCTGGGACAACAGGGCCCTGCACAACGGGAGTTGCCACAGGTCCCTGCATAAAAGGCGAGTGAACTCCGTGAACCAAGGCTGCCAAAATAATAAATGGTAAGCCCTCCCGGGAGACCCGCTCCAACGTGGGCTAAATCAAAACCACTGGCGGAAATGCTTAAACGAGGGTTACGAGGTCACTGGTGCGCCAGAGCATCCGTTCCCAATTTAGCACCCGGGTCCCTCATTGAAAAAACAGACGACAACACGTTTTCTCACTATACGTAAAGGTAAAAAGATGCATAGATCGTTACGTACAGTGTTGTCTATTTTTCTCAGTGAGGGACCCGAGTGCCCCATTGGGAACTGATGCTCTGGCGCACCAGTGGCCTCGGACCCTACTTTAACTCTGCCGAAATGTTTCCCTACCTGGTAAACCACCCAGGGGTGTAGCCTCCACTCCTGAGAGAGAGGGTCCCACCTGGATAAAACATCTGCACCAGAGGCAACCGGGGACATGCGTCGCCCAAAGCAAGAGCATGTGCGCACTTCGCCCCAGCAATAGAGAGTGAGCCAAGGTTAGGAGGGAGAGGTACAGAGTCTCTCCCCAAATTTCTGATGCATGCCACCACCGACATATTGTCAGTTCAGACCAGCAAAAGCTTGCCCGACAAAAGCCAGTCGGCTGTAATGGCCGGCAGCTCTTGAGCAATTTGTAGGTCATTCTAGGCACATAGGCTTTTCTAAACCAGGAATTACTGGCTGTACCATCTGTCATAGATCGTTGACATAAGAACCCACTCGGATTGCCATTTTGTGGACTGGGAGAGATTGGTTCTTTTCCATTTCCACCACTCTTGACAACCGTGTGTCTGAATGTGGAGAAGGGACACTTTTCATCGATCTCACACGTGGCAGACACAACACTTTTGACACCCATGAACACTGTGGGGTTGAAAAAATTGTGTTTATGTGCCAAGGTTTGCCTAAAACCTGACCCACTCTGGCGATCAGTGACGTACCCCGATTGGCAGTGCCACCTGTTGTCACAACGGGCCTCACTTGGTTTAGGCGGTAAGATGCGTTCCAATCCAATCAAATTTCCAGGAATGAAAAGCGCAGAGCTGGAGAAAGACAGCAAATTTCAGGGTTCCTATGAACCCAGAGACTTTGTGGGGGATAATAGCAAGGTCGTGTCCAACCCTGCTTGTTCCCTTGACTCATAGGGACTAGTGAGCTACAGGCAGGAATCAGCAATGAATCCAAGTAATGTGCCACCTATGCGGGATGGGTGCCCTTTTGTGGACAGAGAGTGAATTGACCAATTTATTACTCCCAGCTTGGGGAGATTAATATAGCCCTTGTATCCCGTGAACACCATGAAACGTGGGGTACCAGAGGGGCATTAAACATGGACAAGCTTCCAACAAACGTGCTTCCGTGAGACTATATAGCATGCACGAAGCCCGGGCCACTTATGGGCACAGAGGGCTGACGTATTACCCTGTTTGCCATACTAAACGTGGGGCACTGTTCACACACTAATCTTGTTGGGGAGCCGTGCAGATGATCAGGGGCTACTTCCTCATTGGACGAGCACACAAGCTCTGCTTTCCCTACTCCCTCAAACTAGGAATTTAAAATAGGAATACTAGTAAAATTCATTCAACAAAAGATGTGCATGCTAGCCAAAGTTAGCCAGGAGGCTCTTTATTATAAGCTAGGCTAGCTAACGTCTTTGACCACAGCACAATCCGTTTAGATTAACCAAGTTACTTAAAGCTACGTATACTAAACAAGAGAGCTCCTCAAGCAACAACACCGTAGGGACGCAGGAATAACTAGTAGTAGCTAGCTCACCTCTACGAGTTAACTTAGCACGCTATGCAGTGCTTGTTAGCTAGTCTGGTCTCAAGTCTACGTAGGACTGGATCACGAGGTGGGACCCGGAAACTTCTGGGAAGAGAGGCAAGCGGTGCTTAACCACGGCAGACACAGGCAGCGGGGGGGATACTCACAGAACCTGGTCTCACTCTCTCTTCGAGTAGTCTCCCGTAACCGGCCTCAGAGCGCACCGGAGCTAGGATACATTCGACCCGACCAACAACCAAAACCATCTCCACATCCCACAACTCAGACTCAGCCGAGGTACTGGTACCCGGGAGAGGAAGTCACTATCGGAAACGGCAAGCCCCCTAAAGAATGCTACACGATTTTCAGGAGAATCTGTGCCACAGACTAGTAGGGGTACAGTACCAGCCGTTCCCTAGTCTTGCACACAAACTGATTAGAGCGATTGCAGCCTGAGTATGTGCCGAGCTGAAACATACAAGACAACAAATGTGAGTATATTTTCATTCATTTGGGCATGGTCCCAAACCCAAACCTGCCTTGTTAGCCTTCATCGTTTTGTTTACATTAGTCATCTTACTTATGTCTTTATCCAAGCCAAGCAATTCAAAGAATAACTAATTGTTTGTGATTAGGAAACACATGAGAACCATATAAACATCATTACACAATGTCCAGGGGGTGAGCACGCTTTACTACTAAGGGACAATTTAGTTGGTACAACGTACGATGGCCTCGTGTTCCAATTGTTTGTTGTAGTGTGACTCGTTCCTGTTCACACTGAGGTGAAAGGCAGAATAATGAATCATTAAGGAAATGAATCCAAGCCTCAGGCTTATTACGTGTGAAAGACAGAGCTTCCAGCGAGGCACGAATTTCATTGGCCTTCAACTGAAGTCATGAGTGTCAACTCCCCATAGTATGTTGTACCGAAGTTGACTGACTGAAAGGGAACCCAGGAAGGGGAAAAACACGATGTGCCTTTTAATTGTTGTCTTTGATTTCAAATTAGTTTTCCACTGAAGCATTTTCTGAAAATATCTTGGTAGGTTTGGAGAACGTCTCGAACTCCATCATGTCTAACCAGCAGCAGCAGCAGCAGTCACATCATACCAGAACATGTCTTTGAAGATACAATTCCATGCTCTGGTGTCACTTTTAGAACTTGGGGACAGTAAGAGTGAAATTAGACAATTGCATTGTATTAATCTCGGGCACCCAAAACAAAAATCGAATAACGTATTTGCTTTAGATGCTTAAGTTCTGAGGGAGACATGTTAGAAAAGATATTAACACGATTAGCGAAGTCTGCACTCCTTTAAACAGAAACTCTCAGCCAGTTTCAGGCAAGTCTGTGGACAAAATGTCCACTGCCCTACAGAAATTAGAAAAATCATAGTTCCGGAAACAAAGTTCCTCATTAGTCATCACATCCCACAGTCTGTCGACAGACGCTACTACCATTTATGTTGTCCACGAGATTAGCATTGCACTGATTTGATGTGTCATGGATAGTCAGTGGCTTATGCAGTGGTCTATCCAACCAGCTTTTGTTGAACTTTCTGCCACATCATGTGAGCCAATCCCATGAACCCTTTTAACTACCTGCCACTGTTTGACAGCCAATCGCAGGACAGTACTGCCTGTGGGTTGCGGGAACTGAGGGCCAGGGCAGAGGCCCTCCCTGCAGAAAGGGGAGTCTGCTCTGCGACTGAATCGAACCCATGGAATCGGGGTCAGGGTTTTGCTTGGCAGGCTTCCAGCTTCATGAACTAATGGGGGGGAACTGGGGGAGGGAAAGGAATGAGGAGATAAAAGAGAACAGGAACACGGCAGTGTTTTGAACTCCAGTTGTGCGTCATAGAGATGTATGGAGCACTGCACTGGGACTGAAGGGGGGCCGGAGTGAGGCCTGTCCTGGGGTAGGAACCTCCCTGCTGTCCATCTCACCACCATCAAAATTACAGTGGTTTCTGGGTCATAAAGTCTTTCATAACATGCATGGGGAGATATAAATATTTGTTTCCCCTTCCTTTCTCTCTTCCTGACTTTCTACAGTACTGTGCATCCACACTTGTATTATTCCATTTTACTTCCTGTGTCCCTCTGACTCTCCCCTTCTCAACCTCTATTCAAACTATCACTCTATTGTCTGATTTTTATTAACTGGAGATTTAATGTGGTGCTATGTTTTCATTTGGCCCGTGTGGGAGGATTTGTGTGTGTACCTGTGTGCATGGAAACCATGTGTTTGATTCATTTGATACCATTGCACTATTCCGCTCCAGCCATTCCCACGAGCCTGTCCTCCCCAATTAAGGTGCCACCAACCTCCTGTAGTGTGTACATATGCCAGCATTTGTGCATGTGTGTGTGCTTGCATACATGTACATGTGTGTGTGTGTGTGTGGACCGCTCTCTGAGCCTACTGTTGATTCAGCTAGAACCTCCCTGAATGCCTGACTGCCAACTGACAGCATCTGTCACTGGGTGCCGGGCTTGTAATCATGACTTAATAAGGCCAGGAAATAAGGAGAGAAAGAGAAAACACACTTTTGGTCAGAGTGGAGGGAGTGTAGCAGAGCAGAGGTGCTCAGGGCTGGGGAATGTAGAAGGGGAATATGGGTTCTGGGCTAAGGGTTTGGTTTCATCCAGCTCTCCGTCCATGGCCCCTTCAGAGACAGAGTTTGAACATGAGAAATAATTTGGCCTGTGTTAACTTTAACCAGAGGAAGCATGATCTGAAAATAGAGGGACAGGGATGGTGGACTTACAAAGTTATGTGGGTGCCCTTGCTGGCCTATTCCTATTACAAAGAGAAGCTGTATTTTCCACTGACCATCCTTTAGTTTCTCAGTCCTGGTCTAATATTTCCGTGTTCTGAAAGAACAGGGCTGTCTGAAGTAAGACCTTCAGTGAGGTTTAATTTCCCTGTACGTATCTCACACCATTCTCAAACCACACAGTCATCCATAGGTACTTCCTGTGCACATCTATGGCACTTTCTGATCTCTTCAGTGGTAACAAACTTTAAAGGCTAACAAACTCTCTGACCCTTAACCCAACACACCCCCTCAGTGAGAAACATATTTATTTCAAACCTCATCCATTAAAAATGTTGTTTAATGAGGGCAAAGAAAGTGTGCAAAGCCTGGTAATTACAGCAAAAGAAAACAGTCTTTAAAAACGCTCTGTGTATGGCTGAGACGCAACTTCAAGATTCACAATCCAAAAGCAGAGGGACTGAAAGATATTTTTGCCTTGTCAATTGTGTAATAATGTTAATAAATTCCCCATTTACGCATGTGTTAAAGCTATAAAGCAATTTTCCATAAAGGTTGCATATAAAATAAAGCAGTTGAGTAGGAACATTTACATATAGCATATTTCCAGTTGACCACTTCAGTAGAGTATTTTCCCAAGGGACTAAAGTGAGAGTCGTAACGAATGGAAAAACATAACGGATCCTGGTGTGTTGGCCATCATACCGGTGGGTGTAAGTCCTGATATGAAGAATTTCATTCCAAAACACTATATGTTCATTTTCAGAAATGTTGTTTTATAAGCTTATGAAAGAGATTGGTGTCGTTTTTTCACTATCTAACCATGGCATGGGGTTGTTCAACGACAGACATGTTAAACAGTGCAATAATCAACATCTAAAACAGTATTACTAATGCAAAAAAAAAAATATATATATATATATATATATATATATATATATATATATATATATATATATATATATATATACAGTATCAAATCAAGTTTATTTTATATAGCCGTTCGTACATCAGCTAATATCTCAAAGTGCTGTACAGAAACCCAGCCTAAAACCCCAAACAGCAAGCAATGCAGGTGTAGAAGCGCGGCGGCTAGGAAAAACTCCCTAGAAAGGCCAAAACCTAGGAAGAAACCTAGAGAGGAAACAGGCTATGAGGGGTGGCCAATCCTCTTCTGGCTGTGCCGGGTGGAGATTATAACAGAACATGGCCAAGATGTTCAAATGTTCATAAATGACCAGCATGGTCAAATAATAATCAGGAGTAAATGTCAGTTGGCTTTTCATAGCCGATCATTAAGAGTATCTCTACCGCTCCTGCGGTCTCTAGAGAGTTGAAAACAGCAGGTCTGGGACAGGTAGCACGTCCGATGGACAGGTCAGGGTTCCATAGCCGCAGGCAGAACAGTTGAAACTGGAACAGCAGCAAGGCCAGGTGGACTGGGGACAGCAAGGAGTCATCATGCCCGGTAGTCCTGACGTATGGTCCTACGGCTCAGGTCCTCCGAGAGAGAGAAAGAAAGAGAGAAGGAGAGAATTAGAGAGAGCATACTTAAATTCACATAGGACACTGGATAAGACAGGAGAAGTACTCCAGATATAGCCAACTGACCCTAGCCCCACGACACAAACTGCTGCAGCATAAATACTGGAGGCTGAGACAGGAGGGGTCAGGAGACACTGTGGCCCCATTCGAAGATACCCCCGGACAGGGCCAAACAGGAAGGATATAACCCCACCCACTTTGCCAAAGCACAGCCCCCACACCACTAGATATCTTCAACCACCAACTTACCATCCTGAGACAAGACCGAGTATAGCCCACAAAGATCTCCACCACAGCACAAACCAAGGGGGGGGGCGCCAACCCAGACAGGAAGATCACGTCAGTAACTCAACCCACTCAAGTGACGCACCCCTCCTAGGGACGGCATGAAAGAGCACCAGTAAACCAGTGACTCAGCCCCTGTAATAGGGTTAGAGGCAGAGAATCCCAGTGGAGAGAGGGGAACCAGCCAGGCAGAGACAGCAAGGGCGGTTCGTTGCTCCAGAGCCTTTCCGTTCACCTTCACACTCCTGGGCCAGACTACACTCAATCATATGACCTACTGAAGAGATAAGTCTTCAGTAAAGACTTAAAAGTTGAGACTGAGTCTGCGTCTCTCACATGGGTAGGCAGACTATTCCATAAAAATCGAGATCTATAGGAGAAAGCCCTGCCTCCAGCTGTTTGCTTAGAAATTCTAGGGACAATTAGGAGGCCTGCGTCTTGTGACCGTAGCGTACGTGTAGGTATGTACGGCAGGACCAACTCGGAAAGATAGGTAGGAGCAAGCCCATGTAACGCTTTATAGGTTAACAGTAAACCTTTGAAATCAGCCCTTGCCTTATTAACATGAAGCCAGTGTAGGGAAGCTAGCACTGGAGTAATATGATCAAATTTCTTGGTTCTAGTCAGAATTCTAGCAGCCGTATTTAGCACTAACTGAAGTTTATTTAGTGCTTTATCCGGGTAGCCGGAAAGTAGAGCATTGCAGTAGTCTAACCTAGAAGTAACAAAAGCATGGATACATTTTTCTGTATCATTTTTGGACAGAAAATGTCAGATTTTTGCAATGTTACGTAGATGGAAAAAAGCTGTCCTTGAAACAGTCTTGATATGTTCGTCAAAAGAGAGATCAGGGTCCAGAGTAACACCGAGGTCCTTCACAGTTTTATTTGAGACGACTTTACAACCGTCAAGATTAATTGTCAGATTTAACAGAATATCTCTTTGTTTCTTGGGACCTAGAACAAGCATCTCTGTTTTGTCCGGGTTTAAAAGTAGAACGTTTTCAACCATCCACTTCTTTATGTCTGAAACACAGGCTTCTAGCGAGGGCAATTTTGGGGCTTCGCCATGTTTCATTGAAATGTACAGCTGTGTGCCATCCGCATAGCAGTGAAAGTTAACATTATGTTTTCGAATGACATCCCCAAGAGGTAAAATATATAGGGGAAACAATAGTGGTCCTAAAACGGAACCTTGAGGAACACAGAAATGTACAGTTGATTTGTCAGAGGACAAACCATTCACAAAGACAAACTGATATCTTTCCGACATATAAGATCTAAACCAGGCCAGAACTTGTCCGTGTAGACCAATTTAGGTTTCCAGTCTCTCCAAAAGAATGTGGTGATCGATGGTATCAAAGGCAGCACTAAGGTCTAGTAGCACGAGGACAAATGCAGAGCCTCGGTCTGACGCCATTAAAAGGTCATTTACCACCTTCACAAGTGCAGTCTCAGTGCTATGATGGGGTCTAAAACCAGACTGAAGCATTTCGTATACATTGTTTGTCTTCAGGAAGGCAGTGAGTTGCTGCGCAACAGCTTTTTCTAACATTTTTGAGAGGAATGGAAGATTCGATATAGGCCGATAGTTTTTTATATTTTCTGGGTCAAAGTTTGGCTTTTTCAAGAGAGGCTTTATTACTGCCACTTTTAGTGAGTTTGGTACACATCCGGTGGATAGAGAGCCGTTTATTATGTTCAACATAGGAGGACCAAGCACATGAAGCAGCTCTTTCAGTAGTTTAGTTGGAATAGGATCCAGTATGCAGCTTGAAGGTTTAGAGGCCATGATTATTTTCATCATTGTGTCAAGAGATATAGTACTAAAACACTTAAGTGTCTCTCTTGATCCTAGGTCCTGGCAGAGTTGTGCAGACTCAGGACAGCTAAGCTTTGGAGGAATACGCAGATTTAAAGAGGAGTCCGTAATTTGCTTTCTAATGATCATGATCTTTTCCTCAAAGAAGTTCATGAATTTATTACTGCTGAAGTGAAAGCCATCCTCACTTGGGGAATGCTGCTTTTTAGTTAGTTTTGCAACAGTATCAAAAATAAATTTTGGATTGTTCTTTCTTTCCTCAATTAAGTTGGAAAAGTAGGATGATCGAGCAGCAGTGAGGGCTCTTCGATACTGCACGGTACTGTCTTTCCAAGCTAGTCGGACGACTTCCAGTTTGGTGTGGCGCCATTTCCGCTATTTCAGTACCAGTCAAAAGTTTGGACACACCTACTCATTCAAGGGTTTGTCTTTATTTTTACTATTTTCTACATTGTAGAATAATAGTGAAGACATCAAAACTATGAAATAACACATATGGAATCATATAGTAACCAGAAAAGTGTTAAACAAATCAAAATATATTCCATATATCAAAGAAGCCACCCTTTGTCTTGATGACAGCTTTGCATAAGCAAAGCTCTTGGCATTCTCTCAACCAGCTTCATGAGGAATGCTTTTCCAACAGTCTTGAAGGAGTTCCCACACATATGCTGAGCACTTGTTGGCTGCTTTTCCTTCACTCTGCGGTCCATCTCATCCCAAACCATCTCAATTTGGTTGAGGTCGAGTGATTGTGGAGGCCAGGTCATCTGATACAGCACTCCATCACTCTCCTTATTGGTCAAATAGCCCTTACACAGCCTGGAGGTGTGTTTTGGGTCATTTTCCTGTTGAAAAACAAATGATAGTCCCACTAAGCCCAAACCAGATGGGATGGTGTATCGCTGCAGAATTCTGTGGTAGCCATGTTGGTTAAGTGTGCCTTGAATTCTAAATAAATCACAGACAGTGTCACCAGCAAAGCACCATCACACCAAAGAAGAGACTTGCTTGGGCGAAGTGGAAATCTGTCCTTGGGTCTGATGAGTCCACATTTTAGATTTTTGGTTCCAACCGCCATGTCTTTGTGAAATGCAGAGTAGGTGAACGGATTATCTCCGCAAGTGTGGTTCCCACCGTGAAGCATGGAGGAGGAGGTGTGGTGATGCTTTGCTGTCAATGATTTATTTAGAATTCAAGGCACACTTAACCAACATGAGGGGAAAAGTGGCTGAGATACAATTTATAACTTCAGCTGCCGTTATATACCAAGCAACTACGTTGAATAAAAATATAAATGCAACAATTTCACAGATTTTTACTGAGTTACAGTTTATATAAGGAAATCAGTCAATTTAAATAAATTCATTAGGCCCTAATCTATGGATTTCACATGAGTGGGAATATAGATCAGAAAACCAGTCAGTATCTGGTGACATCCATTTGCCACATGCAGCGCGACACATCTCTTTCGCATAGAGTTGATCAGGCTGTTGATTGTGGCCTGTGGAATGTTGTTCCGCTCCTCTTCAATGGCTGTGCGAAGTTGCTGGATATTGGGGGGAACTGGAACACGCTGTCGTACACGTCAATCTAGATTATACCAAGCATACTCAATGGGTGACATATCTGGTGAGAATGCAGGCCATAGAAGAACTGGAACATTTTCCTTCCAGGAATTGTGTACAGATCCTTGCGACATGGGGCTGTGCATTATCATTCTGAAACATGAGGTGATGGCGGTGGATGAATGGTACAGTACGACAATGGGCCTCAGGATCTCACACAGTATCTCTGTGCATTTAAATTGCCATAGATAAAATGCAATTGTGTTCGTTGTCCGTAGCTTATGCCTGTCCATACCATAACCACACCACTACCATGGGGAACTCTGTTAGCAACGTTGACATCAGCAAACCGCTCACCCACACAACACTATGCTGTCTGCCATCTGCCCGGTACAGTTGAAAATGGAATTAATCCGTGAAGTGCACACTTCTCCAGTGTGCCAGAAGCCATTGAAGGTGAGCATTCCCTCACTGAAGTCTGTTACAACGCTGAACTGCTGTCAGGTGAAGACCCTGGTGAAGACGATGAGCACGCAGATGAGCTTCCCTAAGACGGTTTCTGACCGTTTGTACAGAAATGATTTGGTTGTGCAAACCGAAAGTTTCATCAGTTGTCCGGGTGGCTGGTCTCAGACTATCTCGCAGGTGAAGAAGCCGGATGTCCTGGGCAGGTTACACATGGTCTGCGTTTGTGAGGCCGGTTCGACACACTGCCAAATTCTTTTAAATTATTTTGGTAGAGACATTAACATTAAATTCTCTGGCAAAAGCTCCGATGCACATTTCTGCAGTCAGCATACCAATTGCACGCTTCCTCTAAACTTGAGACATCGGTGGCATTGTGTTGTGTGACAAAACTGCAAATTTTAGAGTGACATTTTATTGTCCCCAGCACTAGGTGCACCTGTGTAATGATCATGCTGTTTAATCAGCTTCTTTACATGCCACACTTGTCAGGTGGATGGATTATTTTAGCAAAGGTGAAATGCTCACTAACAGGGATGTCTATTATCTTTTGTTTTAAATCCGTTGCATGGCAGACTGTTGCATGGCAGACCAATCAGGACTCATCTCTCGGCATGACCAGCACCTTCATTATCTCAGCCAATTAAGGCTAACCAGGAAGAATCCTTTGTTTCTCCATTAGAAATAAACTAGGCTTGTAATTTAAAAAATATATATCATAATTACAGATACCCTACAAGTTTGTTATTAAAGGCACATGAAAGTTTAAAAGTAAAACCTTTTGATAAAAAACATCTCTCTTATGAATTAGGAACATCCTTCTTACACCTCACTTGAGAGATGCAGACACAAATGTGAAGCATTGGTAGATACAGCGTTTTGGAACAAAACTCTTCAATAACACTGTGCTGGTGGTCCTCTCACTGTATATTATGAAGCACTCTAACCTGCACTCACCTGCTTAGAGCAGGGGTTCCAAACTTTTTCACTCAGGCCCCCCTTTCAGCATTGGGGAACATCCCTGCAAAAGCTGCAGGTTTAAAGCTTATTTCATGCAATTCTACACAATATGTCATCGGGTGCAGAGAACATGTTGCAGTTTTAAAGCTAATTTTCTTACAAGTCAATACATTTTGCCATGTCTAATGTGAATTCGTGTGATATTTGAGTGACTCAAACATTACAGCAACATCTATGGTGTAAAAATAAACGAGCTAAAAAACATTAGCTGACATGGGCTAGTTGATCTGGACATTTTTGAAAAGGTATAAATAGCTCTCTAGAGAATTCAATGACTGACATGACAAGAGGAAAACTGATGATGCACCACCTACCCAATTTCAAAATGGCACCTTGTGCATTCTACTCTTACAACTTTCAAGAGTAAGTTGAAAGCCGCGCCCAACCTGCTGACCCCGGGTGCGCCCCACAGTTTGGGAAGCACTGGCTTAGAGTACCGCCCCCGGGCAATGCAGGGTGATCCAGACGAACTAGTGAGCATGCCTCTCTCGGCTGGAGGTGGCACTGCTCTGTTATACCAGCTGGGGCCCCAGATCTCCCCCTCACCACCACACAGGGAGGCCCCAACAGCCACAGCCGCAGGCTAACCGCAGGCTAGGGGTGAAGGGAGAGTCTCTCTTTTTTTCCATTTAGCCAGAGCATGTCTGAGGAGTGGTAGCATAACACCAAGGCCTACCGTTGTTCATAAACGTTAGTTCTGAAATTAGCATTTGGGTTTACAAGCACAGCTGCTCAGATTCTTAAGGCTCTCTGCCTCTTAGATCTGGGATGGTTTCTGATGGCGTTGACCCCCTTTCCATGCCCACAGCCTGCTACCCGCTGCATCCTCCCAGGCTTTACTGTGGCAGCACGGCGGAAGATTCTGTGGGAAATCTGGGGATGCCGCAACACGAGCCAAATCGGTGGTTTGGAACAATTAGAGAGCTCTGAGCTCAGAACCCTGGTTTGGATTGGACGGGAGGTTATGGGCGTGTGGAAACATAAGCAGAATGACACGAGGGAGATAGGGAACAGGCAACCGGCTCATCATTCCATTAGATGACAGAGAGCATGTCACCACCAGAGCCCAACACGGCTTTAGTCCTCTTGATACATGCTAGATCAAGCCTTCTGTAGAGTTCTCTATAGAAGTTCATGTGGTGTGCTGTAAGTCATACGATTTATTGATTTCCTCACATGCATCCTTTGTAAAGGTCAACTGACCCTTAGATCCAACTTCTTTGGTTTTAAATGGACTATGTGGCATCGATATGAGTCCAAAGCATTAATTTTAGTCTCCAAATTTACTAGGATCATTTTGGTTATAAAGTCCAAAACAGAGTTTTGTAAGTGAGTTATTCATGATTTACTGGAGGGTTGGGTATGGATTATCAGCCTGGTCTCAGAGCCAAATGTATTATATTTTACTAAAATCCTTGCCACTCCATTTACTATGATATGTTACTTTATATTAGGTTACATTAAACTGGCCTATATAAAATCTGGGACACTCAAATTAGTATGATATGTTACTTTTGATATGACACCTGTTGGTCTGGGTAGATGAGCGGCCGTATAACGCTAATGTCTAGCAACCCAAAGATTGCGTGTTGGAAATCTTATCATGGACAACTTTAGCATTTTAGGTCATTAGCAACTTTGCATCTACTTACTACTTTTTAGCTACATACTTAGCATGTTAGCTAACCCTTCACCTAACGTTAACCCTTTAACCTAACTCCTAATGCTAACCTTAACTCCGGCCTGGATCCACAAGGGACCTAAAGGGGGCATAGCCCCCCTCAGTTCAAACTTTAGCCCCTCTGTTTTTGTTCTATGTCACTATATAAAAATAGCAAACAAGTTCAAATGATTGAGTGACAGGTTGGCGCAAGAAAAATATGTATTGCAGTGTGTAGGGGGGCAACCTGGTCTCATAGACTAGCCGTAGCATAGGAAAAGTAAATCCGGGAAGCTCAGAATTAGTATGATATGTTAAGTTTGGTATGGTTACATAAGACAGAAGGTTACTTTAGGCAAAAATGAAAGAAGGGTGGATGGATGGGCGTATAACATTGTACGTTTTGCAAATTCTAACGTATTATAGGTTTTGCAAATTAGTAACATATCATACAAATTGTAATTCGTAACACATCATACGAAATGCAAGATGGACATCCACAAATTAATTAATACATATACCACGAAACGTAACATGTAATACTAAATGGAGTGTCTCGGATTTACGTACAGAATAATATGAAATGCTCTGAGACCAGGTTGTGTCTTCAAGTCTCGAGTGTGGGTGATGAAGTCGCTTCCATCTATCTAATGTATTACAGGTTATGGACAGGTGGAGTCAGGTGGCAGGAGGGGTGGAGTGCATGACACTCCGTCTGGATATGACAGTTTGCCTCAACCCATGGGTCCAGCAGGCAGAGTTTAATAACTTCAGGCAGATGTGAGATTCAGGAGGATGGTACTCTTCTCATACCACTCTGTATACTACTGACCAATTCAAAGACTCCTCCAGGAGGAAGCTTTGCATCAATCAGTAGCCTACAGAATAATATGATATTCTAAACAAATTGTTTTGATAAGTTGTAAGTGTAACAATACACCATTCTTCACAAAATACTGTAGAAGCAGCGTTTTGCTAATATAAAAATGTGCAAATTTTAGACCTTCCTGTATGGTGTCCAATATAAGACAGGAGTTCCCTGACATGTTTGAAGAATACACAGCCCCATGTATCAGTCAGAGAACTCCATTTTAAAAGCTGATAGGTATGGCAGCATAGATCAGCTCCAGGCCCCTCTCGTCACAGATACTGGTCATAAAGGAGCCCGACTTCGGCACCTATATCAGACCCAGCTCCTATATCACAGAGGGAGGTAGAGAGAGAAAGCCATTGAAGCCAACAGTAAATACACGGTTGAACATAGCCAATCAGAGATCCGGATTCACAGCAAATTCACAAAGGACGTGCCAACATGGCACTGACTGGTTGGCATTGTTCACTCGGGCCCAGGTGTGGTCCATTGGCACAGTGGAATGTTGCACCTCCTTACAACATACAAGACAAACGTATACACACAGCACTGATTACATTATCATTAGTGGTTAGGTTAACTCCAGGACTGATAGTATTCCCAGCTAGTACATTTGGTTCCTTGCAAGGTGTGGGAACATATAGCACCAGTCAAAAGTTTGGACACACCTATTCATTCGAGGTCTTTTCTTTATTTTTTAAAATATTCTACATTGTAGAATAATAGTGAAGACATCAACACTATGAAATAACACATATGGAATCATGTAGTAACCAAAAGAGTGTTAAACAAATCAAAATATTTGAGATTCCTCAAAGTAGCCACCCTTTGCCTTGATGACAGCTTTGCACACAGTTGTGTCTAGTTCGCTAGACGTACTTTGGGTGGTGGACCATTCTTGATACACACGGGAAACTGTTGAGCGTGAAAAACCCTGTAGCGTTGCAGCTCTTGGCCCAAACCGGTGTGTGCCGAGCACCTACCACCATACCCTGACCGGAGGCTGCTGAGGGGAGAGCGGCTCATAATAATGGCCGGAACGAAGCTAATGGATTGGCATCAAACACCTGGAAACCATGTGTTTGATGCCATTCCACTAATTCCACTCCAGTCATTAACACAAGCGCGTTCGCCCCAATGAAGGTGCCACCAACCTCCTGTGCCTACCCTGTTCAACAAAGGCACTTCAATCTTTTGTTTTGGCACAGATGGCACAGATACACAATCCATGTCTCAATTGTCTCACTGCTTAAAAAGCCTTCCTTAACATGTCTCCTCTCCTTCATCCACACTGATTGAAGTGGATTTAACAAGGGACATCAATAAGGGATCATAGCTTTCACCTGGATTCACCTGGTCAGTCTATGTCATGGAAAGAGCTGTTTTGTATACTCAGTTTATATACTAATAGGAGGACTGTAACTACACAATAGATTCAGACTGGTGACACTTACCCCGTTACTATGCAGCCAGCTGTGTACGTTACAGAATGCTTGCAGATATGTTTTGCTATTTCCTGCCAATCGCCCTTGCTATATTTGTAGTAGACAAGTACCCTAAAAATTACACAATAACCTATTATGAGAACACACATCTTGTTTTGGGTTAGCAAACGAAGCCCCCGAATGCCAGCTAGCTAATTATCATCAATTATCATTGATTCACATTCATTCATTTGCTAAAAGGGTTTAGGTTTGGGTTAGAGGAAGGGATAGCTAACATGTAGTTGCAAAATAGCCCAAAAGTGGTAATTAGGTAAAATGCTTAAGTTGTCCGTGATGAGATTTGAACCTGCAACATTTGAGATGATAGAGAGTCACGTTATACTCTCACCCAACCACCCTCCTTTCATTTTTGCATTAAGTAAGCAAGCATCTGCTTATGTAACCATATGCAACGTAACATATTGTATTGTACGTTTTGCAGACGAAATGGATGATGGACATCCACAAATTAATACATTCCATACGAAACGTAACATGTGATGGAGTGTCTCAGATTTACATACAGAATAATACGAAAAGCTCTGAGACAAAGCTGGAAGACAGAACCAGTGTGTGGTTTGACAAATCCTTAGAATTGGCCAAATAGACAAATAGATTGTCATTCTAGTTCTGGTTAGACAGCTGAAGTTGTACTCTACATACAATGTATTTTTATTTGCTAGGTAAGTGTAGGCATACAGTCTTTACTGTGTCAATTCCCTACGAAAAGCCACTGGCACAGGAAAGAGCTGTCCATAACACGTCCACAAAAATCCGCATTCCAAACGTTACTCTTTTTGAGTGAAATTCCCATTTATTGCGCATATATAATATAAATAGCTCCAAAACACATATTCCTATAGAAAAGGTACAGAGAGAGTCATTCTATAAGCTATATCTGTGATACCGTAAGAACTGTATGCTCTCCTCTCACCTGTGCTAACCCTTCCTGGTCACCTGTGCTGCCTACAGTATGTACACAAGTGACTAGTGACCCCAACATATAGTGCCCTCTAGTGTACAAAACAAGTTAAAATAACCCTTGACAGACAACATATACACAACACACTACACACTAAACTAAACAGGCCAAAACGGCTCCTACAGTCTTTATATGCACATCACTATGATATTTACAGCATCAAATATTTGCTCTTTGTTACACGAACCGCATCGATTTGTTGTTGTTCAATGTACTTACACTCAAGCTGGCCATTGTTTGTGCAACATCCACATGTAGCCTACACCTGTTGTAGGGATATTACTAGTTCCTGGATTGGTCCCGCGGGAAAGATCTAACAGCAGACATAAGGAGAGACGTGACAAAACTAGCCAGTTATAGAATATTGTGTTGTAGAACAGCTGAGCCGACTCAAGACTGGGCATTCAACTTGCAGTTGATACCGTTTCCGCTGTAGTATGTAACATGTCTTTACATGACCTTATGAAACGTTGAAACTAATTTGCAAGTTACTTTTGTAGCAATGTGTTGTAAAACAAGTGTCTGATTGTCACGACTTCCGCCGAAGTTGGTGCCTCTCCTTGTTCAGGCGGCGTTCGGGCGCTCGTCGTCACCGGCTTTCTAGCTGCCACCGATCCATGTTTCTGTTTTCCATTTGATATGTCTTCGAGTCTACACACCTGGTTCCCATTAAGTTATTATTATTTCCCTATTTAACCCTCTGGTTCCCAGTATATGTTGTGAGTGATTGTTCCTGTTATGTTAGTCTTGAGTGTTAGGGTTTGTTATTCCCTACGTGGATTTATTTGTTCTGTATATTTTCCCCCCGTGTAAAGTACGTTATTTTTACTCACTTCTGTTTCCTGCGCTTGACTCCATCCTCACCTATACACCACTAACGCTGACACTTATGAAACAGTCTAGGCACTTGCTATCTTGCCATTTGACAGAGAAATATCAGCTAGATCGGATAGCCAGATGCAGCTATTACCAAGCAATGCTAACTAGCTGCTGTCAGCACAGACTTTAGCCTACATATAGAACTGAATTAGCTGACCATCCTGAGATGGCGAGTCAGTCAGAAGGGGAGAAGTCCTCTACTTCATAACTTTGTTATTTCCATTGCAAAGCTAGCTTAGCTTACCTCGCTGTACTCACTACTGGCCTTTGTTGTCATTAAATGGCAAAGACACACCCAAGAAACACCCACGTCAAACCACACCTCCAAGACAACACTCGTTTGCCTTCAGCCACTAGCATTTCTAATGAACAATGATGAAAAACAAGGCCAAATCAGGAAGTGCAGTCGCCCCTTTAATACAAATGATAAAATGTAAATTGATGTTGCCACCCTTGAAAGCTAGGAGGAAAAGAAGCATGTAAAGTACTAGTGGAGCCCCGTTGAATTAAAGATTGAACAAAAATACTCTCTTTACAGGGCCTGAGAGCAGAGCGGCAGTATGAACGGCCTGTTTGCACACATCCCCAGGAGGCTAGACTCAAGCTCCTCTCCTCTGCTGTTATGAGGAAGACATCTCTTTTCTAAAAGAGCTAAAACGGGTTATTTTAATAGAGAAAGCACATGTAAGGGTAGAGAGTTTTACCGACAGTCGGATAGCATGGCGTGTAATCTCTGCAGTGGAGAGTGGGAGAGCTCTAGGCTGACTTCATGATGACCCATCTCACTACAGAGAACAGGCACCAATTATTCGGCAGAGATGGGTGGAGAAGATATACTGTACAAAGCTGAAGCCTTCGCATGGCATCCGTGCCATTCTAGCTTTGTGGCCATCAGGGTCAAAGTTCACACAGCAAACAACCTCAGGGGATTTTTTTTTGTATCACCTCGTTAGACAATGTGTCTTTGTTTAAAATGGTTTTAAAATAGACCATTCATTAGTTAGATCGTTTTAATATGTTACCCATCCATTTGCCTTTTTAGTACAGTATATAAACAGGGACTAGTAGTTTAAATGAATCACTATTATTGCCGACTGTGAATGAAGAAAGTGTTTGAGTTGCCGTTGCGATTATGAATACTCTTGGCATTCCCCCCACAGTATTGTGGATTCATTCCCATCTTGCTGTCATAGGCCACACGGGTGGTGACTGGAGACTGCTGTGCGTGTGAGTGTGTCTGACTTTCTGTCTGTCTGGGACTGGGGCCTCATGTTTGGAGGCATACTGTATAAGTGTTGCCCTTTCCCAGCCCTATGGAGCCCTGCTTAGACTGGGAGACAGGGCGACTGGGGAAGACAGACCTCTGTGATAACTCAGACAGAGGACATGTAAAGGACAGCAGAGAAACACTCTCTATCCACCCCCCCTCCAAGGAAATGTTCCCTGTTCTCATGGGACTTCATCTCCTCATTGGGTCCCTGCTCACGCAAGCCGGATTACTGCAAGGGATCGGAATACTTATGAGGTTGACTGCTGCTCCACTCACAGCGCTGGGATATGGATTCCCTTTCTCCTGGGAGTGCTGTCACTGCTACACTATATCAAACAACACACAACAGAAAAAGACAACATCAGCCAAGAGGAATTTTGAGTAAAAATAGTTTTTTTTATTATAATCAGAATTATTGCTGATGTTGGAGTATCACAGAAAATGCTATTTACATTCAACTGAGTGCTAATGATGATAACTGCTAACAATGATCTTTGTAAACATTTATTATGACACTTTTTAGTCACCAGAGAGGAGTTGATATTGAACACAAAATTATTTTATGAAGTTCAAAATGACAAGCAAATTCTGCACAAATACAGTCAATGCAGTCAACTGAAGGTCTATCATGTCTTCAGGCTAATACGTAGTAACTACTGTATACTAGTCAACAGATTGAAGGCCAGCAAAGCCTTCATCATAGGCCAGGCTGTTCTATTGGTGCTATTGTATAGAGTACCACAGTCATAATACCAATAAAACCTAGCGGTCAAACAGGGAAATGGCCCCAATAGTTTTTCCACATAGGAGATTTTAAAAACACTTAAAATAATGGCTGTGTTTCATGTAGGCTTACCCTGGTGTGACGTTTGGATAACCGTGTAAATCTCTCTAGGACAAGGTGACTTTTACCAATATATTTGCCTGTATTTACCCCCCAAAATTGAAAGCTAACTTGCTGCTAATGTGGCTATAATAAAGAACTACACATGCCATGATGATCTGGATGAGGTAAGAATCTTTGGATTAACAATCTAATATTAGCTAAATGTAGTAATTAATACATTGGCAACATTTCTGTAAATGGACAATTCTGTGAACGGTCTTGTGCACGTTTTAAATTGACACAATACGTGTCAGCAAAGGTGTCAGCTGGAGATGATGTGCAGTAGCTTGCAGGGATTTGTAGTTTTGTATGATGTCTACTTTGACGCTAAGTAGCATTTTCGAATCTGAGAGTAAATAGAGCCGAATATATTGATAAAAGTCACCTTGTCCCAGAGAGATTTACATGGTTATCCAAACGTCACGCTAGGGTAAGCATACACAAAACAAATCCCTTATTTTAAGTGTTTCTAAAATCCCCTATGGGAAAAATGAAGGGTGAAAGAACCATTGGAACCATTTCCCTGTTTGACTGCTACGTTTTATGGGTATTATGACACCTCCACTGTGGGGCTCTATAGTAGTATGGTGTGTGATTCTGTATCAAACACCTATACAGATCATACAACATAGGACACCTAATGAACAAACTGATCGTTTCCTCATACAATTTGTGTGATGCAACGATTAAATAACCTTGTGAAATAGATTTGTCAAACAACTGCCTAGCTTACCCCTTTATTGAGCAAACAACTTCATAAAATGACCTAAAAATAAATCATTTAGGTATCTTATGGTCTCTGTTTTTAACATTATGCCCGGGCCAAACCTTCCGTGCGGGTTAAGCAGTAATCAGGTGGCTGGTGGTCAGTGGTGGTTAGTGGATCGGCCGGTTCCGCCCTGCCACTGGAACACTGTGGGTACATCAGCAGGCCAGCTCACACAGGCCAGATCACTTGACATGCTGGAAGTTTGAAAGCAACTCTGGTTTTGTCCTCTGTTTTCTCTTGACACCATGGGTCCCGTACACAGATTATGCCTAGTTCTGCACAATCTGTTTTTTAGTCCAGGACTAGTCTTGAAGACTATAGACCTTAGGGTTTCTACACATTGCATTAAAGTAGGTACTGTCTGGGTATTTTGGGGATCACCATTCTGTAATATGCATGATTTGACCCTGGGTGAGGTTATACATTAATGTCTTCTAGTTCTAAATATGCAGATTAGTAGCATACAATATGCAGATTAGACAGATTAATTGTGCTGAACGTGTGAAAGATAGAAATCCTCACATCATCAGTTCTTCACTTCGTGTTACTCTCCATATAGCCTTATTATATCTGTGATCTTTTCTAATGTGGCAGTGACTTTGAGCCTTCAGTGCTTTACAGCTAAGGCCTGCCCACTCACATTTGTGTGCCAGTCACATTTGTGTTACAAACATATTTGTCACAGGTGCCTTGTGCCCTTTCTTATTTGATCATTGCATTCCCTTAGATACGGTCCATGTGCATTGCCTACATGAGATGCCAGAAATGCAGTATCATTCAAAATCTTTATACTGTACAGCACACTAGTATAGTACGCGGGCAGGTTTAGGGTCATGAAATATTGTGTGAATCAAGTGCGGGTGGGTTGAATAAAGAGAAAACAATACCTTAAAGAATCCATAAATGTATCATTCTTGTGCAATTCACATCTATAGGCTAAATTTAGTTTTTTATTTCATTATTTGTATTTGGCATTAGCCTAACCTAAGCTTTAGGATAAAATTGTAAGCTCGCCGAATACACGCTAATTGCCAAACACTTTTGGGAACTTGGGCAGAATAAGTTTATGTCAATACACTGAGGCAAAAAGAACAATGTCAGAGTTTAATTCAATAAGAGAATAGCTGTGAAATATACTGTATTAGCCTTAACTGATGTACAGTGGCAAGAAAAATTATGTGAACCCTTTGGAAATACCTAGATTTCTGCATAAATTGGTCAATCTGATCTGATCTTCATCTAGGTCACAACAATAGACAATCACAGTCTGCTTAAACTAATCACACACAAACAATTATACGTTTTAATGTCTTTATTGAACACACCATGTAAACATTCACAGTGCAGGGTGGAGAAAGTATGTGAACCCTTGGATTTAATTGGTTGACCCTCCTTTGGCAGCAATAACCTCAACCAAACATTTTCTGTAGTGTGGACCAGGCCTGCACAACGGTCAAGAGGAATTTTGGACCATTCCTCTTTAAGAAACTGTTTTTAGTTCAGCAATATTCTTGGGATGTTTGGTGTAAACTGCTCTCCTGATGTCATGCCACAGCATCTCAAATCGGGTTGAGGTCAGGACTCGGGTTGAATCGGGTTGAGGCCACTCCAGAAGGTGCATTTTCTTCTGTTGAAGCCATTCTGTTGTTGATTTACTTATGTGTTTTGGGTCGTTGTCCTGTTGCATTACCCAACTTCTGTTGAGCTTCAATTGGCGTACAGATAGCCTAACATTCTCCTGCAAAAAGTCTTGATAAACTTAGGAATTCATTTTTCTCTCGATAATAGCAAGCTGTCCAGGCCCTGAGGCAGCAAAGTAGCCCCAAACCATGATGCTCCCTCCACCATACTTTACAGTTGGGATGAGGTTTTGATGTTGTTGTGCTGTGCCATTTTTCCTCCACACATAGTGTTGTGTTCCTTCCAAACTCAACAGTAGTTTCATCTGTCCACAGAATATTTTGCCAGTAGCACTGTGGAACATCCAGGTGCACTTTTGCAAATTTCAGACGTACAGAAATGTTTTTTTCTGTACAGCAGTGGCTTCTTCCGTGGTGTCCTCTCATGAACACCATTCTTGTTTAGTGTTTTATGTATCGTAGACTCGTCAGAGATGTTAGCATGTTCCAGAGATTTCTGTAAGTCTTTAGCTGACACTAGGATTCTTCTTAACCTCATTGAGCATTCTGCGCTGTGCTCTTGCAGTCATCTTCGCAGGACGGCCATTTCCTAGAGAGAGTAGCAACAGTGCTTAACTTTCTCAATTTATAGACAATTTGTCTTATCGTGGACTGATGAACCTCAAGGCTTTTAGAGATACTTTTCTAACACTTTCCAGCTTTATGCAAGTCAACAATTCTTAATCTTCTGGGATCTCTTTTGTTCAAGGCATGGTTCACATCAGGCAATGCTTCTTGTGAATAGCAAACAAAAATGTTGTGATTGTTTTCTATAGGGTAAGGCAGCTCTAACCAACATCTCCAATCTCGTCTCATTGATTGGACTCCAGGTTAGCTGACTCCTGAATCGTTAGCTTTTGGAGAAGTCATTAGCCTAGGGGTTCACATACTTTTTCCAACCTACACTGTGAATGTTTAAATACAGACAAGAAATACACTATAATTGGTGTGTTATTAGTTTAAGCACACTATGTTTGTCTATTGTTGTGACTTAGATGAAGATCCGATCAAATTTGATGACCAATTTATACAGAAATCCAGGTAATTCCAAAGCGTTCACATACTTTTTCTTGCCACTGTATGTCTGGGCCATTCAGACCACATCGACTTCCTGTGTGAATTAGATTGGATCAACCATGCATGACCCCATTTGCAACGGATGCACAGTGAGCATTCTATTGACATTGTTTGAAATGTATTAGCCTGGACGTACCCAAGCACACATTTGTATTGTTGCCCTGGACAAACTCACCTGATTCAACTCATTGAGGGCTTGATGATTAGTTTACAAGGTGACAAGTCTGTATACAATTCCTGGAAGCTGAACATGTCTCAGTTCTTCTATGGCCTGCATACTCACCAGACATGTCACCCATTGAGTAAGTTTGGGATGCTCTGGATCGATGTGTACGACAGTGTATTCCATTTACCGACAATATCTAGCAACTTCGCACAGCCATTGAAGAGGAGTGGGAAAACATTCCACAGGCCACAATCAACAGCCTGATCAACTCTATCTGAAGATGTTGTGTCGCGCTACAATTGGAAAATGGTGGTCACACCCAGATACTGACTGGTTTTCTGATCCACGCCCCTACGTTTGTTTTTTACGATATCTGTAACCAACAGGTGCATATCTGTATTCCCAGTCATGTGAAATCCATAGATAAGGGCCTACTGAATTTATTTCTGTCACGTTCCTGACCTATTTATGTTAGTTGTTATGTGTGTTAGTTGGTCAGGACGTGAGGTTGGGTGGGCATTCTATGTTTTCTGTTTCTGTGTTGGTTTTGGGTTGCCTGGTATGGCTCTTAATTAGAGGCAGGTGTTTGGCGTTCCTCTAATTAAGAGTCATATTTAGGTAGGCGTTGTCACAGTGTTCGTTGTGGGTGATTGTCTCCTTTGTTTGTGTATGTCGTTGCGCCACACGGGACTGGTTTCGGTTTGTTTGTTAAGTGTCATTTATGTGTAGGCTTTTTCCCTGTTCGTGCGTTCTCGTGTGTTATGTGAGTCCGTCGTTCAGATCTGTTCTACACCGTTTATTTGTTTTGTTAGTGTATAGTCAAGTTCGTGTTTTTTCGTCTTGTCATTAAATTCATTATGTATTCAAACTCCACTGCGCCTTGGTTCAATCCCTGCTCCTCTTCGGATGAAGAAGAGGAGGACAGCCGTTACAGAATCACCCAACTCTCCAGAGCCAAGCAGCGGAGGCAAGGGAAAGCTCGACAGGGCAACAAGGATTTCTGGACTTGGGAGGAAATATTGGACGGGAGAGGTCCATGGGCACAGCAGGGAGAATATCGCCGTCCCAAAGCTGAGCTGGAGGCACGGAGGAGAGCAGAGGCTACCGGAGAGAGGAACCGGAGCTATGAGGGAACGCGTCTGGCACGGAAGCCAAAAAAGCCCGTAAGTAACACCCAAAAATTTCTTGGGGGGGGCTAGGAGGTAGTGGGCCAAGGGCAGGTAGGAGACCTGCGCCCACTTCCCAGGCTTACCGTGGAGAGCGGGAGTACGGGCAGGCGCCGTGTTACGCAGTAGAGCGCACGGTGTCTCCTGTACGAGTGCATAGCCCAGTGCGGGTTATTCCACCTCCCCGCACTGGTAGGGCTAGATTGGGTATTGAGCCAGGTGTCATGAGGCCGGCTCAACGCGTCTGGTCTCCAGTGCGTCTCCTCAGGCCGGCATACATGGCACCTGCCTTACGCATGGTTTCCCCGGTTCGCCTACATAGGCCGGTGCGGGTTATTCCACCTCCCCGCACTGGTCGGGCAACCGGGAGCATTCAACCAGGTAAGGTTGGGCAGGCTCAATGCTCAAGAGTGCCAGTACGTCTCCACGGTCCGGTATTTCCGGCACCACCTCCCCGCCCCAGCCTAGTACCTACAGTGTCTACACTACGCACTAGGCTACCAGTGCGTATCCTGAGCCCTGTTCCTCCTCCACGCACTCTCCCTGTAGTGCGTGTATCTAGCCCGGTGCCTTCAGTTCCGGCCCCACGCACTAAGCTACCAGTGCGTCTCCAGAGCCCTGTACAAACTGTATCTTCTCCCCCTACTAATCCTGATGTGCTTGTCCTCAGCCCGGCGTCACCAGTGCCGGTACCACGCATCAGTTATAGAGTGGGCTTTGAGAATACAGTGTGCCCTGTCCCTGCTCCCCGCACTAGTAGGAAGGTGCTTATCATTAGCACGGTGCCTCCAGTTCCGGCACCACGCACCAGGTCTACAGTGCACCGTATCCGGCCAGAGCCATCCGTCTCCCCAGCGCCATCTGAGCCATCCGTCTCCCCAGCGCCATCTGAGCCATCCGTCTCCCCAGCGCCATCTGAGCCATCCGTCTCCCCAGCGCCGTCTGAGCCATCCGTCTGCCAGGAGCCTGCAAAGCCGCCCGTCTGCCATGAGCCTGCAAAGCCGCCCGTCTGCCATGAGCCTACAGAGCCATCCGCCAGACAGGAGCCGCTAGAGCCGTCAGCCAGACAGGAGCCGCTAGAGCCGTCAGCCAGACAGGATCTGCCAGAGCCGCCAACCAGACAGGATCTGCCAGAGCCGCCAACCAGACAGGATCTGCCAGAGCCGCCAACCAGACAGGATCTGCCAGAGCCGCCAACCAGACAGGATCTGCCAGAGCCGCCAGCGAGCCATGAGCAGCCAGAGCCGTCAGAGAGCCATGAGCAGCCAGAGCCGTCAGAGAGCCATGAGCAGCCAGAGCCGTCAGAGAGCCATGAGCAGCCAGAGCCGTCAGAGCGCCATGAGCAGCCAGAGCCGTCAGAGCGCCATGAGCAGCCAGAGCCGTCAGAGCGCCATGAGCGTCGAGAGCCGTCAGCCTGCCATGAGCGTCGAGAGCCGTCAGCCTGCCATGAGCGTCGAGAGCCGTCAGCCTGCCATGAGCGTCGAGAGCCGTCAGCCTGCCATGAGCGTCGAGAGCCGTCAGCCTGCCATGAGCGTCGAGAGCCGTCAGCCTGCCATGAGCGTCGAGAGCCGTCAGCCTGCCATGAGCGTCGAGAGCCGTCAGCCAGCCATGAGCGTCGAGATTCGTCAGTCAGCCATGAGCTGCCCTTCAGCCTGAAACGGCTAGATACCCAGAACTGCCCATCAGTCCAGAGCTGTCTCTCTGTCCGGAGCTGCCTTTCAGTCCGGAGTTGCCCCTCTATCCTGATCCCCCTCTCTATCTTGATCTACCTCTATATTCTTATCTATCCCCCTGTCTTGATCTATCTCTCTGTCCCGGTGCTGTCCCTATCAGTGATGTTATTAAGAGGATTTTGTGGGGGTAAAAGGAGGGTGGACATTCTTAGAGGGAGGAAGCTAGGATGGATTATGGTGGGGTGGGGACCTCGCCCGGAGCCTGAGCCACCACCGTGGTTAGATGCCCACCCAGACCCTCCCCTAGACTTTGTGCTGGTGCGCCCGGAGTTCGCACCTTATGGGGGGGGGTAATGTCACGTTCCTGACCTATTTATGTTAGTTGTTATGTGTGTTAGTTGGTCAGGACGTGAGGTTGGGTGGGCATTCTATGTTTTCTGTTTCTGTGTTGGTTTTGGGTTGCCTGGTATGGCTCTTAATTAGAGGCAGGTGTTTGGCGTTCCTCTAATTAAGAGTCATATTTAGGTAGGCGTTGTCACAGTGTTCGTTGTGGGTGATTGTCTCCTGTGTTTGTGTATGTCGTTGCGCCACACGGGACTGGTTTCGGTTTGTTTGTTAAGTGTCATTTATGTGTAGGCTTTTTCCCTGTTCGTGCGTTCTCGTGTGTTATGTGAGTCCGTCGTTCAGATCTGTTCTACACCGTTTATTTGTTTTGTTAGTGTATAGTCAAGTTCGTGTTTTTTCGTCTTGTCATTAAATTCATTATGTATTCAAACTCCACTGCGCCTTGGTTCAATCCCTGCTCCTCTTCGGATGAAGAAGAGGAGGACAGCCGTTACAATTTCAATTGACCAATTTCCTTTTATGAACTGTAACTCAGTAAAATCTCTGAAATAATGGCCAGGAACGGAGCGAATAGAATGGCATCAAATACATGGCAACCATGGGTTTGTTGTATTTAATACCAGTCCACTCATTCCGCTCCAGCCATTACCACAAGTCAATCCTCCCCAATTAAGGTGCCACCAACCTCCTGTGAAAGTCAACCGCTTCAGCAGTGTGTGCCACCGAGAAGCGATGGTGACAATGATAGCCTACATGACTGCTATTTTCTTATTTATTTAATTTTTTATATATGATAAACTTACATGTTGTACAGACCTCATTTTTATTATTCCCATAAAAGCAGATGATTTATTTCCCTTTATGTGTGTGAAACTAATAAACAAAAATGTGGGATTTTGTCATATACAGTATGCGAAAACGTGAATTTTTCTGTCTAACGTTAGTAATAGCTTGTAACGGCGGTCCTCCTCCTCTTCTACCGAAAAGGAGGAGTAGTGATCGAACCAAGGCGCAGTGGAGTTTGAACACATAATTTATTAAAGAAAACACGAACTTGACTAAACTAACAAAACAATAAACGGTGTAGACAGACCTAGACGACGAACTTACATAAAACAAGAAGAACGCACGAATAGGAAACATAGGCTACACAAAACGAACAAACCGTAAACAGTCCCGCGTGGTGTACAGACACAGACACGGAAGACAATCACCCACAACGAACACTGTGAAAACGCCTACCTAAATATGACTCTTAATTAGAGGAACGCCAAACACCTGCCTCTAATTAAGAGCCATACCAGGCAACCCAATAAACCAACACAGAAACAGAAAACATAGAATGCCCACCCAAACTCACGTCCTGACCAACTAACACATATAACAAACTAACAGAAATAGGTCAGGAACGTGACATAACCCCCCCATAAGGTGCGAACTCTGGGCGCACCAGCACAAAGTCTAGGGGAGGGTCTGGGTGGGCATCTGACCACGGTGGTGGCTCAGGCTCCGGGCGAGGTCCCCACCCCACCATAGTCAATCCCAACCTCCATCTCCCCCTAAAAATGTCCACCCACATCTTACCCCCACAAAATCCTCTTGGTAACATCCATGACAGGGACAGCACCGGGACAGAGGGATAGATCAAGACAGAGGGATAGCACAAGACAGAGGGATAGATCAGAATATAGAGGTAGCTCAGGATAGAGAGGGAGATCAGGATAGAGGGGCAACTCCGGACTGAAAGGCAGCTCCGGACAGAGAGACAGCTCTGGACTGAGGGGCAGTTCTGGGTATATAGCCGTTTCTGGCTGAAGGGCAGCTCATGGCTGACTGACGAATCTGGACGCTCATGGCAGGCTGACGGCTCTCGACGCTCATGGCTGGCTGACGGCTCTCGACGCTCATGGCTGGCTGACGGCTCTCGACGCTCATGGCTGGCTGACGGCTCTCGACGCTCATGGCTGGCTGACGGCTCTCGACGCTCATGGCAGGCTGACGGCTCTCGACGCTCATGGCAGGCTGACGGCTCTCGACGCTCATGGCAGGCTGACGGCTCTCGACGCTCATGGCAGGCTGACGGCTCTCGACGCTCATGGCTCTCTGACGGCTCTGGACGCTCATGGCTCGCTGGCGGCTCTGGCTGCTCATGGCTCGCTGGCGGCTCTGGCAGATCCTGTCTGGCTGGCGGCTCTGGCAGATCCTGTCTGGTTGGCGGCTCTGGCAGATCCTGTCTGGTTGGCGGCTCTGGCAGATCCTGTCTGGTTGGCGGCTCTGGCAGATCCTGTCTGGTTGGCGGCTCTGGCAGATCCTGTCTGGTTGGCGGCTCTGGCAGATCCTGTCTGAAGGACGGCTCTAGCGGCTCCTGTCTGGCGGGCGGCTCTAGCGGCTCCTGTCTGGCGGACGGCTCTGTAGGCTCATGGCAGACGGGCGGCTTTGCAGGCTCATTGCAGACGGATGGCTCAGACGGCGCTGGGGAGACGGATGGCTCAGATGGCGCTGGGGAGACGGATGGCTCAGATGGCGCTGGGGAGACGGATGGCTCAGATGGCGCTGGGGAGACGGATGGCTCAGATGGCGCTGTAGACCTGGTGCGTGGTGCCGGAACTGGAGGCACCGGGCTAAGGACACGCACCTTCATGCTAGTGCGGGGAGCAGGGACAGGGCACACTGGACTCTCAAAGCCTACTCTATACCTGGTGCGTGGTACCGGCACTGGTCGCAACGGGCTGAGGGCAAGCACATCAGGATTAGTAGGGGGAGAAGAAACAGTGTGTACAGGGCTCTGGAGATGCACAGGAGGCTTAGTGCGTGGTGCCGGAACTGGAGGCACCGAACTGGATACACGCACTACAGGGAGAGTGCATGGAGAAGGAACAGGGCTCTGGAAACGCACTGGTAGCCTAGTGCGTAGTGTAGACACTGTAAGTACTAGGCTGGGGCGGGGAGGTGGCGCCGGAAATACCGGACCGTGCAGGCGTACTGGCTCTCTTGAGCATTGAGCCTGCCCAACCTTACCTGGTTGAATGCTCCCGGTCGCCCGACCAGTGCGGGGAGGTGGAATAACCCGCACCGGGCTATGTAGGCGAACCGGGGAAACCATGCGTAAGGCAGGTGCCATGTATGCCGGCCCGAGGAGACGCACTGGAGACCAGACGCGTTGAGCCGGCCTCATGACACCTGGCTCAATGCCCAATCTAGCCCTACCAGTGCGGGGAGGTGGAATAACCCGCACTGGGCTATGCACTCGTACAGGAGACACCGTGCGCTCTACTGCGTAACACGGCGCCTGCCCGTACTCCCGCTCTCCACGGTAAGCCTGGGAAGTGGGCGCAGGTCTCCTACCTGCCCTTGGCCCACTACCTCTTGGCCCCCCCCCAAGAAATTTTTGGGTGTTACTCACGGGCTTTTTGGGCTTCCGTGCAAGACGCGTCCCCTCATAACTCCGGTTCCCTTCTCCGGTTGCCTCTGCTCTCCTCAGTGCCTCCAGCTGTTCCCATGGATGGTGATTCACTTTAGCCCATGGTCCTTCTCCGTTAAATACTTGCTCCCAACTCCACAAGTCCTGTATACTCTCCCGTTGCTCGAAATTCCGCTGCTTGGCTCTGGATTGGTGGGTGATTCTGTATCGGCGGTCCTCCCCCTCTTCTACCGAAAAGGAGGAGTAGTGATCGAACCAAGGCGCAGTGGAGTTTGAACACATAATTTATTAAAGAAAACACGAACTTGACTAAACTAACAAAACAATAAACGGTGTAGACAGACCTATACGACGAACTTACATAAAACAAGAAGAACGCACGAATAGGAAACATAGGCTACACAAAACGAACAAACCGTAAACAGTCCCGCGTGGTGTACAGACACAGACACGGAAGACAATCACCCACAACGAACACTGTGAAAACGCCTACCTAAATATGACTCTTAATTAGAGGAACGCCAAACACCTGCCTCTAATTAAGAGCCATACCAGGCAACCCAATAAACCAACACAGAAACAGAAAACATAGAATGCCCACCCAAACTCACGTCCTGACCAACTAACACATATAACAAACTAACAGAAATAGGTCAGGAACGTGACATAGCTAGTAGCCTAGTCATGGATGTGTCCGTGCAATTTTGGCACATGACATTTTGTTACAGACCAACGGAACAAGTAAACCTTGAATTTGTAGGTTTAAAATATCCCTCTAGTGGCCAGGATTAACCTATTTTAACACGAAGAAGTACCAGAATATAATCAGTACCACCTGTTGAGGTTAGCATAGGACTAACGTGTGCAATGTTATCTGATGGGACCAGCTACAATTTAGTGGTCTTATATTTGTACCTTTGAAACATCAGTTCTTCAAGGTTCAGAAAAAAAACTATAGGCTGGACAGCACCTCCTACTGGAGACTTGATCTATCTATAGCTATCCATTTAATCTTACATCCAAGGTTTTAACCAAACCCAACCCTGCATAGCTTTGATATTTGTCACTGACTAGTACCAATGTGCTATCATGAGAATAACAATTGGGGAATCTCTTAATAACTAAATATAGTCACTGCTGCATTCAAAGTCTCTCCCAAGGATAGGTTTAAGAGAGCAAATGAAATGTAACCATACTTTATATATCATATAAGATACTATTTATGCCTAATAGCATTTGCAAAGTAATCAACATCTTTTGTTTCAATTCAACCCAGTGTTAAACTGAAAATAAACAATACATATAGGCCTGGGGTTTCAAGCTTTGATGGAGACGTGAATCCAACATATAAATTATTAATTTGAATAAAAACTTGATATTGAATTGTGTATGGTTGTCAACACAACCCAATATCAACATTTGAAGGAGACGTATCTTCTGCTTGGACAGTTCCATCTGTGCCACTGACTTAGTCTGGCTTTGTCTACAAAGTAATAATTGATATGCTGAATTAACGTCTCCATTGCGTTGACAACCAAACACAATTGAATATCACTTTTGCAATACAGTAAATAGCCTATTAACAAAGTATTTATTCAACCTTACAATAATTAACACATCCATGGCCACAGTTTGAGGTTAGCCGACTGTAACTATAAATGTCTTATTATGTAATCATAGAAAGTGTGCATGTTCAAGATAGCAGGTCTGTGGAGATCTTCACAATTGCCATAATAACCTGTGCAGAATCTAGAACAGCTTTGATCACTTGTGATGTTAATGTAATCTCAACTGCAACCTAGGTCATTTGGTTGTGCTATTCGATGAAGCATAGTGATAACACATTTAGTTGTTGTATAAATACAACATATCGGACATTGTATTCCTCTTTTGAACTTTGTTGCGCTTTTAGATGGTTGAAAGCCTAGTGATAACACATTGGGAATTGAACAAACTTCAGGCTGACTTTCTGAGTTGGTGAATAGAGGTTGAAATCTCAAATATTACCCACATTTCCACATTATAATGACATGGTGTGTCCAGTGGGTGGTTGTGTACAGAAGGCTATAAGTAGCAGCTGGAATATAATAGTTTTAAGGCATGTAAACAATTTCCAATATGCTGCAAAGGTTATGCTTGGCTGATCAAATTGATACTTTAATAACATAAGCTATAACAACATAGCGCTATACGAATACAAAGAACAGCGAGACTGTGAGGGCTCTGTTTTCCAATAAGGCAATGCAAGTAGCCCAGTGAACACCGATTTAAGGATGTATCATGCCAAATGATGATGTCAGCTCAACTTATTTTCCTACACATATCCCAAGGGTCAGCTGGCGGTGGGATTTGCCTCCTTACTTTCTGGAGCAAGGTAAATATACATCTGTGCAAACAAGTGTGAGTGGCAGTCAAAGGGCCGGCACCACAATATGGGAGAAAATATGGCTTCAGTTTCCCTCTGTAAAAACAGGGAGGAACAGGGAATCTGTTCTTCCCTGTGACTGTGTACTCCTATAGGAGACACTCCATGTTTGCCTGTCAGGGAGACGAACGAGAAACATGGGCTGCTCAGAAGGGTCAGGGAGCGGTTTGAAATCCTCCTTTGTGCTCCTAGTCTAGCTGTGTCGGAGACAATACGGATAATGAGAGAGGAATTTGGCGTGGAGCAGAGTGCACACACAGGGGAAGCACCTCGCCCAAGCTCAGGAGCCCAACCAGCTGTCTGGGCTTTTGTCTCCAAGGGCTCTGACTACAGGCATGCATGGGAAATGATTGATATCACTGCTGCACTCTTTGTCTGTAGACTACAGTACTGAACAACTTACACTCCCTAAAAATGTGATCCTGCTGTGAGAGCCACCATATCATATCGTATATCTACTGTTTCAGTGTAAAGTTGTACCATGAATTTATATATTTCCTTTATGTTCTGTTCTTTTTGGTGAAGAGGTCTATTGTAGCCTGTAGGTCTATGTTCCCACATTACTGATCTCTAATAAGTGTATACAAAACATGGCCTCTGCATTGGCGATTTGGGTATTTTTCAGTTTCCAATGTTAGCGTATTGTTGCCTATCAACTCAACGGGAGGTATTCAATAATGAGCATGCTACTGCTTTAGCTTTCTCAGAAGCACAAATGTTATATTCAGTCACAGATTGCTACTGTCCCTGAGACCTCAATGTAGTGTTTTTTTCCGGGGGTATTTTTATTTGGTTGCCTAGAGATAGAAATGTATTATCGATGGACAAGATGCCTTTTCTTAGTTGCTAAGGTGTGACCGTGCTGACGCATTATGTCCTCAATAAGTGAGCAATTATCTTACATCTCTCTCAGCGTGGCATTGAGTTTGTATCCAGGAGCCAGGAACAAATGGATATCATATTGTACGCTATACCTGGGGTTTGTGTCCAGGTGTCCTCCAATGATCCTTATCTAGTGGTCATCTGATCTTAGATGTGTCTGAGGCTGAACCCCTGCACCATTCTGTTTCAGAACCACTTGATAAAGGGTTGATGTAGATTGATGTAGGTTGGCATAGAAGTAGAATTACTAGTAATTCTATTTTTAGAAATGTATTTCTAGGGTTGGCCTAATGTTATGTTCAAGGTGGTCCTTAAAATCATGAATAAATACAATGAAATGTTTTGTTGTTTAGAACAGGTTAAAGTCAACGTGTGTATTGTCACATTTATATGGATGCATATGGTTTATCAATGTAATAACAATACCAACTCACGCCCCTCGCCTTGGAGGAGGAGGGACTTCTCAACTTCCATGCGCTGAATGATTGCAACAAGTCCCATGGTTGAAGGAGCAAGACGTGGATGGAGAAGCCCCTTGCGTGGCACACGTGGATGGAAAGAATATGTGGCAACCTGTTGATAACGGATTTATGACAATGGAAAACTTTGTAGGAGTAAAATGACAAAAGTGACAATAGACATTTTATTGAAAGAAGATCTTGTTCTTGCCGACGGCGAAGACATAGTAATAGGCTACTGCATTCCCATGGAATTCAAACTTTTAGGATAGTGGTAACACGTGTTAACTTTTATCTAGTAACGCTTCGGTGGCCTACCGAGTCACACGTTTCTGTAAATGTGAAACAATATCAGAAATAATACAAATGGCACTGCGCGGTGCAACAATAGTCCTACAAAGCAAATACTTTCGTTATTATCCATGATAAACCAATAATCGCACAGGTAGCCTAGTGCAGTATGAACACATAACAGGTGTTTTCAGAGTAGTCAAAGAGCAGACTTGTTAGAATCCTTAAATAACTGGTCGGTAGGTAACCATTCACCAAGAGGAAGCCTATTTGAAATGGTCTACACTTGCTTTATTTACTGGGAAGAGATAACTTGGAAGATAATTCAATTAAAGTCTCAGTTCACAATGAAACTGCTGAACTTACTTTGCGTTGTTGTCGGGTTGTGGAGGACATGCCTGACGAACGGAAACTGCCGGAACCTCTTCATTGACAGCTGTCATTGCTCCTCCGAGAGGTCCAAGAAGTTGGGCAGACAAACGTTCCGGGTGAAAGTGGTGTGTGATGATGTGGAATTACTGGACACTCTACAACCCAGTTTCTTACCCAACAAAACTGTTTCCCTGTGAGTATGACATCAAGCAAACAACAAAACAGTTGTTGAACAAAGGTTGTTAAAACGTTGCGTGTACCAAATGCAGGGGCGCATCTTTGGTTTTAGAAGTGTGGGGGGGGGGGGGGGGGGGGGGGGTTAAATCAATGTAAATACATTTTTTGGGGGGGGGGGTAGATCAGCTTCAGTATTGCAGATAGATTGTGGCTTTCATCATTGTAATTGTCTGTATCATTTCCAGTCTCTCATATATTTTTTTGTAAATATATATTTTGAAATATATTTTCCTATATTATTTTACCCTAACCCTACCATCCCTCCCTTGTTTGGAGTAACCTAATGTACAACAACACTTAGGCTTCTACTTCCAGCTTATACATACGATATACATTTCACGCACACAGCATATTTTACAATATTTCTCGTTTGTTTGTTTTTAGTCCAATCCTTCAGCTCCACTCAACCCCTCCCATCTATCTCTATTTGCCATAGATTTTTCAACTGTGCTGTGATATTTCTCAAAAGTTCGGAACCTTTCTATTCTCATAGATTCTACATATTGTACATAAAAAAACGTTGTTTGCTAAGAGTATTATTATATTATTGATAGATTGACTATGACTTTTTAAATCACCCATCAGTGCTATTTGCAGAGGTGGACATAACTTGGCAAGAGGTCTGGGGGTTCTCCAATTTTTGGGGGGCATCTAAAGCACATTTCTTGCATATCTACACAATCTAATATGACTCATGTCCCTTCTATGGTCTCTATTTAGAACAACAAAAAGTAAGCATAAATGCCCACAGTCATCAAGCTAGGTAAGAGATGATTAAATATGTTTAAGTGATTGATAAGACTGAACTAGATCCATGATAATTCATTAATCAATATTGTGTTGCGCCTTTAACTAATAGCTTAACAAATGAACAACTCTTACGAATAAAGTACAAAGACTTTTGATTGTCTTTAAGACATCCTCCATATCAAATTTCAGCCAGACCGCCCAGCCAACCCGAGCCGCCTACACTCCCGACCCCCACCAGTCTAGTCAATAACTCAACTCTCTCCCCAACACAACTTCCTTCCTATCTTTTTTTAATGTCTCAATGGAATGGTTTGGAAAACAAAAGTTGAATGAAAACACACATACACATTAATTAACACACGGAAACAGTACACCCTCCATATAATTCATATCGTAGGCCTAATTCTACTGTAGAGATTTTTTTACTAGCTGGGTCCCCCGTACTGCCCCTAGGGGTCTGCGGCCCTGTAGCCGAAGGGAGGGCGGGGGTGGACCTTGTAGGCATCCCGCAAGTTGGAGTAGTAGTGGTCGACTGTTTTAGCAGCGCGAGTATTACAGTCAATGTGTTGATAGAACTTCGGTAGCACTCTGAAAATTGCTTAGGAGCTAGAAGCAGAGCTGCCATATCTGTCGGCGCCATCTTTCCAGTAGGGTTGATCCTAATTTTCTGACCTAACAACAGCAGTCAAGCACCCAAGCTACCTGGCTAATGTTGGCTAGCTTTTTAGCTACTTACAGACACAAATGAGAGAACAGCTCACTCTGACCACTTTATCGCCCTAGCAGAGCTGGTTAGGCTGTTTTTATGTTATCCAGAGTGTTGGTGACTGCAACTGTGCTGCTTGCAACAATCTAATTACGCTTTTTTGTCAACGCTTACTTACATCGGCCATATTCAGCTGGTGTTGAGCGTTTGTAAATTTGTCAGTTATTCTGCGCTCTGGCACACTCGGATGAGAGTGCTCTGAAATCTGAGTAGATAACCAGAGCAAATTTACCAGCTACGTCTATCCACAGTTGTCGCAGTGACATCATGAACATTCTATTGAAATGGTTACTTGCATAGTGGTCTTTTGTTTAGACTTGTAGCAAGCTAGCTAAACAATGAACCATAATCCCAACTCATAACGTTACTACCCTGCATGAATCTGCAGGTAGCTAACCAACCAGGTTCAATGTAAGCTAGCTAACATTAGGCTATAACTAGCAATGCAAATGACTCTAAAATACAAATAATATACTTACACATATCATACACGTAATGTTAGCTGGCGAGCAGCCAGCTAAAGTTAGCTGGCTAGCTAAAAGTACACTTTAACTTGAAAGGAAAACAACTTTGTGACAAAATTATAAACGGTTAATATTTGAAAATGTAGCTAGCTAGACTATCTTAGCCCTATACATGGCTGGATGCTTCTCCCTCTCTGTCATGGGTGCCTTGGTTGCTCTTAGTTTGAAGTTGTAATCCAGAGACAGGTGTTTTATACAACAGCCTTCTGTGTCTTCTTTTTTTCAACTCCCTCTGCATATTTGCAATCAAAAGCCAGAATTTTCTCCATGTCCTTAGCTATCATACTTTGGTCAGGGAGGTGTCCAAGAACCCGATGGTCACTCTGACAGAGCCTTCCAGAAGGACAACCATCTCTGCAGCACTCCATCAATCAGGGCTTTATGGTAGAGTGGCCAGGCAGAAGCAACACATCAGTTGAAGGCACATGACAGCCCGCTTGGAGTTTGCAAAAAGGCACCTAAAGGACTCTCAGACCATGAGAAACAAGATTCTCTGGTCTGATGAAACCAAGATTGAACTCTTTGGCATGAATGACAAGCGTCACTTTTGTAGGAAATCTGGCACGATCCCTACGGTGAAGCATGGTGGTGGCAGAATCCTGGTGTGGGGATGTTTTTCAGCAGCAGGGACTGGGAGTCAGGATCAAGGGAAATATGAACAGAGGAAAGTACAGAGAGATTCTTCATGAAAACCTGCTCCAGAGTGCTCAGGACCTGAGACTGGGGGCGAAGGTTCAACTTCCAACAGGACAACGACACTAAACACACAGCCAAGTTAACGCAGGAGTGGCTTCGGGTCAAGTCTCTAAATGTCCTTGAGTGGCCCAGCCAGAACCCATACTTGAACCCGATGGAATATCTTTGGAGAGACTTGAAAAAGCTCTAGATATCTGATAGATAAGGGAGAAGGGCCTTGGTTATCTTTAAAGATAACTAGAGGCTAGAGCTGACCTGGCTGTGGTAGCTACTCACTGGTGTAGCTTATTCATTCACCTCAGTCGAGAGGGGATGAAACATTAGCTAACGTTACATGTCAGTTACACTACTAGCTCAGTACCGCGAATAAACACTAGTTGAGTTTTTTTTTCTGTTACGTTAAACAGCAGTTTCCTTGCCAGCTACATTAGTGAACTAAAGAGCAGGCAGTTTCTGTTTTGCTAATTTTTACAACTCGGTGAGAGAGCGCAACACGTGCACACTGAACTATGCTCAACTCTCATGTGCTGGTACAGCCAGCCTTCCAGAAGCTTTGCCTTCTCACAGCCTGTCAGAATCCAGTCGAATAGACGCTCCAAACAGCCTACCTAACTGCTTGGAGGCGTCCGCATGGTCCTAAAGCACACCGCAGCCACGTTTCGTATCACATTCCAATGCTAAAACTGGGGGAAGAACAAAAATGCAATTTCAGAATGTGGGAGGGACATATCCCCCCGTCCCCTGTCCCCAGTGAAAGTTGCACCCCTGACCAAATGTTTAGATAAATCATTCACCAGGCCACAATATTACAGCATCCATTAACCTTTGAGGGAAAAAAAAGGCAAGTTAATTAACTTCTTGCGACTACAGGGGGTGCTGTTTTCTCATTAGCATAATTGCATTACAGATTAAACGGCTTCCTACTAAATTCTTTATCGTACAATATGCATATTATTACTATTATTGGATAGAAAACACTCTCTAGTTTCTATAGGCGTTGGAATTTTGTCTCTGAGTGGAACAGAACTCATTCTACAGCAATTTCCCTGACATGGAGTCAGATTTCACACATTTTGGCCCCTGATCTGGAGTCAGTTTAAAGGCCACTGTGAACGCTATCAGGATACGGACACTGCTTACGTCTTCCCCTGGATGCCTTTACGTGATGACGATTTGAATGGTATCGATTGCGCAATCACAGCCCCTATAAAACAAAAACACGTGTAGGTAGGAACTCTTTTCCAGATGCGTCGGGCGCGCGGTGGACACCGACCTGCTCTTTTTCCAAGCATTAGTGTAGCCAGTTATATTTTCTACTTGTTATAGGAGTTAAAAACATCATAAGGTAGTTAATTTAAACCGTTTTATAGCAATTTATATCCGTTTAGTGCGATTTTGGGACATTTATTTCTGAGACACTGTGAATCTCTGGGCACGGTTCCAGTTCATGCCGAACGCAATGGGCATTTCTACATGGCAAGAGGACAGCTTTCGACCAAAAGACGATTAGAACCAAGAAAGGATTCTTTGCCCAAGATTCTGATGGAAGAACAGCTCAAAGTAGGAACAATTTATTATGATAAATCGTGTTTCTGTCGAGAAATGTTAATCGCTTATGACGCCATCTGTTTAGACGTAGCTTCGCTTGGCGCAAACTGTATTGAAAAGTAAGGATAATTTAAAAAATGTAAATCAGCGATTGTATTAAGAATTAAATTGTCTATCAATCGCTGTCCACCCTATATTTTTTAGTCACGTTTATGAGTATTTATGTATACGACTAGATCACTGTCTAATATGGCGCACGACATTGTCTGACCAGCTGGGCAACTTTTGTCATTGTCTAACCATGATTTTGGTGGCTAAATATGCACATTTTCGAACAAACTGTATATGTATGTTGTAATGTGATGTTACAAGAGTGTCATCTGAAGAATTCTGAGAAGGTTAGTGAAAAAATTAATATATTTTGGCGATGTTTACGTTATCGCTCTCTTTGGCTAGAATCAATGCTCTGGTAACGTTTGCATATGTGGTATGCTAATATAACGATTTATTGTGTTTTCGCTGTAAGACACTTAGAAAATCTGAAATATTGTCTGTATTCACAGGATCTGTGTCTTTCGATTAGTGTATGCTGTGTATTTTTACGAAATGTTTGATGATTAGTAATTAGGTAAACACGTTGCTCTATGTATTTATTCTAGTCCATTTGTGACGGTGGGTGCAATTGTAAACTATGATATCTACCTGAAATATGCAAATTTTTCTAACAAAACCTATCCTATACCATAAATATGTTATCAGACTGTCATCTGAGGAGGTTTTTTCTTGGTTAGTGGCTATCAATATCTTAGTTTAGCCGAATTGGTGATAGCACCTGATGGAGTGAGAAACTGATGGAGTTAGAAAAGTGGTGTCTTTTGCTAACGTGGTTAGTGTCACGTTCCTGACCTATTTATGTTAGTTTTTGTGTGTTAGTTGGTCAGGACGTGAGGTTGGGTGGGCATTCTATGTTATCTGTTTCTATGTTGGTTTTGGTTTGCCTGGTATGGCTCTTGATTAGAGGCAGGTGGTTTGCGTTTGCCTCTAATTAAGAGTCATATTTAGGTAGGGCATTCTCACTGTTTGTTTGTGGGTGATTGTCTTCCGTGTCAGTATGTTTGTTCGTACCACACTGGACTGTAGCGTTTGTTTGTTTCGTTTCGTTTCGATGTCGTCTGTTTCCTGTACGTGAGTTTATGTTTAGTTATGTAAGTTTATGTTCAGGTTTCGTTCGACGTCGTTTTCTTGTTTTGTTATTTCGTAAGTGTATTTGTTTTCGTGTTGCCATCATCGTTGTTAAATAAAAGATGGCTTATTTCCCTGAAGCTGCGTTTTGGTCTGAGGATCCTTCTCTCCTCACCTCATCTAAGGATGAGGAGAGCACAAGCCTTTACAGTTAGCTAATAGATTTACATATTTTGTCTTCCCTGTAAAACATTTAAAAAATCTGAAATGGTGGCTTTATTCACAAGATCTGTATCTTTCATTAGGTGTCTTGGACTTGTGATTTAATGATATTTAGATGCTACTATTTAATTGTGACGCTATGCTAGGCTATGCTACTCAGTGTGGGGGGGGGGGGGGGGGGGTGATCCCGGACCCGGGGTAGATACTCGTAAAAGGTTAATGCTCAGATTACCAATTACCATAGTCTTACAAACACCATACATGGAATTGTAATAAATCATTATTTAATGTACTTTCCCTTCTGCCTATGCTCAGTAAATGTTGGTCACTAAGGTAGTTATATTGTGCCTTTTCCTTTGCATCCTTTTGACTGACCAGCTCTCTGCTAAAATTGCTGTCTTTTCAGCATTTTCCTCTCCAATATCTGGTGCACCATCTGTTATTTGTCAAAGGATGCTCAAAGAGACTAAATTTATGAAGAAGGAACCAACAAGAGGAATCATATTAATTTTACAGGTACTGTCAGATTAAATAAGAGAACGCACTTTACAGTTTTGAGACCAATCACATACACCCTGCATGTGTGGAAATTGACTAGGCCTACTAGCCTTATAGACTGTTTTAGTCATGGAAGCTGTATGGAAAGGTGATCATTGAGGGAGAAAGAAGCAAATTTGGAAATTTAAAGAAGCGCCTCTATTCCAAACACTGTGGCAGAAGATTGTTGAAATATGCATGTTTATGAGTAATAATGAATGGTGATAGCATCATGGATATTGAATTAAATTCTGAGCAGCGTTGGCCATTTCCAAGATGGCGTAGCAGTGGGGATGTCTGTTTTGATTGTCTTGTCCCATCCCTTGTATATATTGTTTTTCTTCGTATATAATTCGTATATATTTGTATCATTTTTTTAAACTCCTTTTCCATCTACGGACTTAACATACTCTCCTGCAACCCAGCCTCATGTGGTATGGATCTGCTATTTTTACACTTTTGAACCGGAACCCCCTTCTGAAGCTAGCCAGCTGACTAGTAGTTAGCCTGGAGCTATCCTTGAACTAGGCACATCTCCCGGCTAGCTGAAGAGATTCCATCAAGCAATCCCTGGGCATCAATACCTCTTCTGCCAATTGACCTGGACCCTTTGCTGCCGACACGGAGCCCCACCGATCCATCACGACTGGTCTACCGACGTAACCGTCCGAGGGGGTTTTCTGTCCCGAAGTAAGCACCAGTTAGCCTGGAGCTAGCCTCGAGTTAGGCCCTTCTCCCGGCTAGACAAAGAATTCCATCAGATAATTCCTGGGCTTCAATACCTCTTCTGCCAATTGGCCTGGACCCTTTGCTGCCAACACTGAGCCCCACCGATCCATCACGACTGGTCTGCCGACGTAACCGTCCGAGGGTGGTTTCAACAGACTCTTGTTGCGACGTCCCCCTTAGGCCCATCTGCTAGCCTGCTGCTAGCCCCGGCCTGCTAGCTGTCTGAATCGGCGTGCCTCCTGCTTAGCTAGCTACTCACTGGACCCACACATGCGGTGACCGCACCTGGCTTAAATGGTGCCTCTAGAGACAAAACCTCTTTCATCGTCACTCAATGCCTAGGCTTCCCTCCAGTGTACTCACATCCTACCATACCCTTCTCTGTACATTATGCCTTGAATCTATTCTTCCGCGCCCAGAACCCTGCTCCTTTTACTCTCTGTTCCGAACTCACTGGACGACCAGTTCTTTTAGCCTTTAGCCATACTCTTATGCAACTCCTCCTTTGTTCCTCTGGTGATGTAGAGGTTAACCCAGGCCCTGCAGCCCCCAGCATCACTCCCATTCCCCAGGCGCTCTCATTTGTTGACTTCTGTAACCGTAAAAGCATTGGTTTCATGCATGTTAACATTAGAAGCTTCCTCCCTAAGTTTTTTTTATTCACTGCTTTAGCACACTCCGCCATCCCGGATGTCCTAGCCGTGTCTGAATCCTGGCTTAGGAAGCCACCAAAAATCATGAATTTTCCATCCCTAACTATAACATTTTCAGACAAGATAGAACTGCCAAAGGGGGCGGAGTTGCAATCTACTGCAGAGATAGCCTGCAGAGTTCTGTCATACTATCCAGGTCTGTGCCCAAACAATTCAAGCTTCTACTTTTAAAAATCCACCTTTCCAGAAACAAGTTTCTCACCGTTGCCGCTTGTTATAGACCCCCTTGGCCACCAATTGTGCCCTGGACACCATATGTGAATTGATTGCCCCCCATCTATCTTCAGAGTTTGTACTGTTAGGTGACCTAAACGGGGGCATGCTTAACACCCCGGCCGTCCTACAATCTAAGCTAGATATCCTCAATCTCACACAAATCATCAAGGAACCTACCAGGTACAACCCAAAATCCGTAACCATGGGCACCCTGATATCATCCTGACCAACCTGCTCTCTAAATACACCTCTGCTGTCTTCAACCAGGATCTCAGCGATCACTGCCTCATTGCCTGTGTACTGGGTCCGCGGTCAAACGACCACCCCTCATCACTATCAAACGCTCCCTAAAACACTTCATCGAGCAGGCCTTTCTAATCGACCTGGCCCGAGTATCCTGGAAGGATATTGACCTCATCCTGTCAGTAGAGAATGCCTGGTTGCTCTTCAAAAGTGCTTTCCTCTCCATCTTAAATAATCATGCCGCATTCAAAAAATGTAGAACTAAAAACAGATATTGCCCTTGGTTCACCCCAGACTTGACTGCCCTTGACCAGCACAAAAACATCCTGTGGCGTTCTGCCTTAGCATCGAATAGCCCCCATGATATGCAACTTTTCAGGGAAGTCAGGAACCAATATACTCAGTCAGTTAGGAAAGCTAAGGCTAGCTTTTTCAAACAGAAATTTGCTTCCGGTAGCACTAATTCTAAAAAGTTTTTGGACACTGTGAAGTCCATGGAGAATAAGAGCACCAACTCCCAGCTGCCCACTGCACTGAGGAAAGGAAGCACTGTCACCACCGATGAATCTACAATAATTGATCATTTCAATAAGCATTTTTCCATGGCTGGCCAAACTTTCCACCTGGCTACCCCTACCCTGGCCAACATCTCAGCACCCCCTGCAGCAACTTGCCCAAGCCCCCCCCCTTCTCCTTCACCCAAATCCAGACAGCTGATGTTCTGAAAAAAAACTGCAAAATCTGGATCCCTATTAATCAGCTGGACTAGACAATGTGGACCCTCTCTATCTACAATTATCGAAATTGTTGCAACCCCTATTACTAGCCAAAACAATTTCTCTTTCGTGCCGTCTGAGATCCCCAAAGATTGGAAAGCTGCCGCGGTCATCCCCCTCTTCAAAGGGGAGACACTCTAGACCCAAACTGTTATAGACCTATATCCATCCTGACCTAGCTTTCTAAAATCTTGGAATGCCAAGTTAATAAATAGATCACCGACCATTTCGAATCCCACCGTACCTTCTCCACTATGAAATCTGGTTTCCGAGCTGGTCATGGGTGCACCTCAGCCACGCTCAAAGTCCTAAATGATATAACCGCCATCGATAAAAGACAGTACAGTGCAGCCGTCTTCATCGACCTGCCCAAGGCTTTCCACTCTGTCAATCACCACATTCTTATCGGCAGACTCAATAGCCTTGGTTTCTCAAATGACTGCCTCGCCTGGTTCACCAACTACTTCTCAGATATAGGTCAGTGTGTCAAATTGGAGGGCATGTTGTCCGTACCCCTGGCAGTCTCTTTGGGGGTGCCACAGGGTTCAATTCTCGGGCTGATTCTTTTCTCTGTATATATCAATGATGTCGCTCTTGCTGCTGGTGATTCTCTGATCCACTTCTACGCAGACGACACCCTTCTGTATACATCTGGCGCTTCTTTGGACACTGTGCTAACAAACATCCAAACGAGCTTCAACGCCATACAACACTCCTTCCGTGGCCTCCAACTGCTTTTAAATGCTAGTAAAACTAAGTGCATGCTCTTCAACCGATTGCTGCCCGCACCCTCCCGCCCGACTAGCATGACTACTCTGCACGGTTCTGACCTAGAATACATGGACAACTACAAATACCTAGGTGTCTGGCTAGACTGTAAACTCTCCTTCCAGACTCACATTAAGCATCTCCAATCCAAAATTAAATCTAGAATCGGCTTCCTGTTTCCCAACAAAGCCTCCTTCACTCATGCCGCCAAACATACCCTCGTAAAACTGACTATCCTACCGATCCTTGAGTTTGGCGATGTCATTAACAAAATAGCCCCCACCACTCTACTCAGCAAACTGGATGTAGTCTATCACAGTGCCATCCGTTTCATCACCAATGCCCCATATACTACCCTCCACTGCGACCTGTATGCTCTCGTTGGTTGGCCCTTACTACATATCCGTCGCCAAACCCACTGGCTCCAGGTCATCTATAAGTCTTTGCTAGGTAAAGCCCCGCCTTATCTCAGCTCACTGGTCACCATAGCAACACCCACCCGTAGCACGCGCTCCAGCAAGTACAATGCACTGGTCAGCCCCAAAGCCAACACTTCCTTTGGACGCCTTTCCTTCCAGTTCTCTGCGGCAAATGACTGGAACGAATTGCAAAAATCTCTGAAGCTGGAGTCTGATATCTCTCTCTCTAACTTTAAGCATCAGCTGTCTGAGTAGCTTACGGATCACTGTACCTGTACACAGCCAATCTGTAAATAGCACACCCAACTACCTCATCCCCATATTATTACTTACCCTCTTGCTCTTTTGCACCCCAGCATCTCTACTTGCACATCATCATCTGCACATCTATCACTCCAGTATTAATGCTAAATTGTAATTATTTTTGCCTACCTCCCTACTCTTCTACATTTGCACACACTGTACATAGATTTTTTTTTAAAAATATTTTCTTTTGTGTTATTCACTCTACGTTTGTTTATGTGTAACTCTGTGTTGCTGTTTTTGTCGCACTGCTTTGCTTTATCTTGGACAGGTCGCAGTTGTAAATGAGAACTTGTTCTCAACTAGCCTACCTGGTTAAATAAAGGTGAAAATATATATATATATTTAATGTAAACAAAGTAATTCCGCTGCTCTAAGATACATGATTAATTATGCACCAAGGCTAATCTTGTCTTCACTTTCTTAAACTGTTGTTGCAGTTGTGCCTGGAGGCATTACCAAGTTTTGATTGGAGGAAGTGTTCTTCACTGACAATATTGGGTCACGGTCATGTTTAAAAAGTCAGTGTTTATATTGTAAAGCTCATAAATGGTAAATGCCAGACTAAATTAAGCCAGACTAAATTAATTATCCCCTGAAATAGCATAAACATTGTCTCTTTGTCCAATCAATGCCTCTTGGCAGGAAATGAGGAATACCCTTCATTGCAACAACCGTTTACAATTCAAATAGTCTACTCTTTTTCAGAATACAAATTACAAATCCTTTTCAACGTTACATTTAAGGTGATACATATAATGCTCACTGTCTTTCCCCTTGGTCAACAAGCCTCCAGCAGGCCTCTTGGTTGGCCAGGAAGCAGTTTTCCTGCATTAGGAAATGTGACCTTTGTCGGGCCGAAGTGGCCTCCCATGTCTCCCTTTTGTTTAGACGTGCTGTGAAAATAAACAGATATGAGAGGAAAATGGGCTATGCACATCATGTGACTTACACTGAGTGAATTCCCTTGATAGTAGATGTCTCCTAATGCATCCCCTTGGCCTCCTTCATTGTTCCTTTTATTCACTTCACCTCTCCAGACAACAAGGTCTGTATTAGTGACCTTCTTTATTATGGCACTTACAGTACGTTTTCCTAAAGTAGATGCATTCTATTCACAAATCGTGTATAGTGGTTGTAATTAAGTGGCAGCACCGTCCCTATGTCTTTTACTTTTACCTACTATTTATTACATATTCCCAATGCAGTATAAAACAACTTCAAACATAACAAATTGGAAAGAAAATGGATTGTTTGTGAAATGTCCATAATTCTTAGCAGCTCTAGAGCAGCAGAAGCCCTCTATTAACACCTCTGCATGTTTCCCTCTCCGACACGTGAAAGAAGTTGCTCCGGAGTTGGAGTGGAGCCTGACAGCTCTGTTGACCTTGACCTATCTGGTGTAATCGTTTCAGCGGCAAGTATGAGAAAGAGAGAGAGGCACTGTGTCTCTGTGGAGAACAGTAGCAGAGATTGTAGCTGACACCTGTCTCAGGCAATGCACTGGCTAGGGAACATAGCACTGGCCTAAGAGAGAAGAGAGACAGAGAGAGGAAGAGAGAAAGTCAGAAAGAGAAGCTGAGGGCATATGGACGGAGGGAGGGAGGGAGGGAGAGGGAGAAAATGAGAGAAAAACATTTAGAGGGATAGAGGGAGTGACAGGGATAGAGACTTGGAAAGAGTGACACAGAAGAAATGCACAGGGAGACAGGAAAATAGTTGTGAAAAGAGATGTTTGGGATGGTGAGATGGAAGGAGCAATAGGGAGAACATGACAGGGAAACACAAACATTGTCTTTGCAGGCGGCTGTTGTTGCTCAGTCACAGTTGAAATGCAAACCTACCCGGCGAACAAGATTTGATCTACTTTTAGATATTGTATGTGACAAGGCGTGTGCTCTGCACTTGCAAAGCTGACAGCAAAGAGAAGTTTGGACTTCTTCGTCCGTCTCCTTCTCACAGATTTGCAGTGCAACTGTTCTGTCAGATTTTTTCCCTTGTCAGAATCCGCAAAAAATAAAATTGCAGTATATGCATGCATGTACTAACTGTAGGTAATGTAGCATAAGCATGCATAACTTTTCTTTTCAGATGCCAACGATAATCTTCTTTTGGATTTGGACATCCTCTACAAAAGAACCACAAATAGCTCCTCAAAACCACCAACGACTATTCTTTCCAAATTGATGCTTGTGGAAAGGAAAATGAGTGCATTGGATTTGGCTTCTGGTTGGAGTATTTGCGTACCGTCACTGTGGGGGCGAAGTCATTGATTTACTTATTGATGAAGCCAATGACTGATGTGGTGTACTTCTCAATGCCATCAGAGGAATCCCGGAACATATTCCAGTCTGTGCTAGCAAAACAGTCCTGTAGCTTAGCATCTGCTTCATCTGACCACTTTTTTCATTGATCTAGTCACTGGTTCTTCCTGCTTTAATTTTTGCTTGTAAGCAGGAATCAGGAGGGTAGAATTATGGTCAGATTTGCCAAATGGAGGGCGAAGGAGAGCTTTGTTTCCGTCTCTAAGGGTGGAGTAAAGGTGGTCCAAAGTTTTTTTTCTCTGTTTGCACATTTAACATGCTGATAGAAATTTGGTAAAACGGATTTAAGTTTCCCTGCATTAAAGTCCCTGGCTAATAGGAGCTCCGCCTCTAGGTGTGCGTTTTCTTGTTTGCTTATGGCGGAATACAGCTCATTCAATGCTGTCTTAGTGCCAGCCTCTGACTGTGGTGGTATGTAAACAGCTATGAAAAATACAGTTGAAAACACTAGGTAGATAGTGTGGTCTACAGCTTATCATGAGATACTCGGCTCCCGAGTGGGACAGCGGTCTAAGACACTGCATCTCAGTGCAAGAGGCGTCACTGCAGTACCTGGTACCTGGTTCAAATCCAGGCTGCATCACATCTGGCTGTGATTGGGAGTACCATAGGGCGGCGCACAATTGGCCCAGCGTCATCCTGGTTTGTCCATCATTGTAAAAAATAATTTGTTCTGAACTGACTTGCCTAGTTAATTAAAGGTTAAAATAATTAAAAAAATACTCTATCTCAGGCGAGCAATAGCTCGAGACTTTCTTAGATATCGTGCACAAGCTGTTATTTACAAAAATACATAGTCCGCCGCCCAGCGGCGTCTGGTGCAGTCCGTCTGGTGCAGCGTATAACCAGCCAGCTGTATGTTGATAGTGTCGTTTTGAATGTCCCGTTGGTAGTTTAATCTTCCGCGTAGGTCATCTATTTTATTGTCCACAGCACAGCACGTTTGCTTGCAGAATGGAAGGAAAATACCAGCGACACTCCCCATCCGACCTGACAGATCCTGAGCGGATATGCAGAGAAGAATGGGAGAAACTCCCCAAATACATGTGTGCCAAGCTTGTAGTGTCATACCCAAAAAGATTCGAGGCTGTAATCGCTGCCAAAGGTGCTTCAACAAAGTGCTGAATAAAGTGTCTGAATACTTATGTAAATGTGAAATTTCAGCTTATTTGGGGGGGCAAAAAAATCAAAAATACTGTTTTTACTTTGTCATTGTGTTATTTTGTGTAGATTGATGAAGGGAAAAAAACTATTTAATACATTTTATAATAAGGCTGTAACGTAACAAAATGAGGAAAAGGTCAAGGGGTCTGAATTAGAGGTCGACCGATTATGATTTTTCAAGCCGATACTGATACCGATTATTGGATGACCAAAAAAAAGCTGATACCGATTAATATATATATATATATATATATATATACACTGCTCAAAAAAATAAAGGGAACACTTAAACAGCACAATGTAACTCCAAGTCAATCACACTTCTGTGAAATAAAACTGTCCACTTAGGAAGCAACACTGATTGACAATAAGGAGGGCAGGAGGAGGGCAACAACCCAGCAGCAGGACCGCTACCTCCGCCTTTGAGCAGGAGGAGCACTGCCAGAGCCTTGCAAAATGACCTCCAGCACTTATTTTAACTTAAGATAATACATCAATAAAATCTATTTAGTCTCAAATAAATAATGAAACATGTTCAAATTGATTTAAATAATGCAAAAACAATGTGTTGGAGAAGAAAGTAAAAGTGCAATATGTGCCATGTAAAAAAGATAACATTTAAGTTCCTGTAATGGCGTTCCTCTCTCTCTTCATAAGAAGAGGTGGAGTAGTGATCGAGCCAAGGCGCAGCGGGTTGTGAATACATGATGATTTATTAAATAAACAAAACAGACAAAGACGAAAACGAACTATACTTGATATAACTAACAAAATAACAAAACGATGTAGACAGACCTGAACAAACAAACTACAAATACACGAAGCACGCTGACACAGGAACAGACTACATAAACGCACGAACAAACCGAAACATTCCCGTATGGTGTAACATCGACACAGACACAGGAGACAATCACCCACAAACAAACAGTGAGAACACCCTACCTAAATATGACTCTTAATTAGAGGAGAACGCAAAACACCTGCCTCTAATTAAGAGCCATACCAGGCAACCAAAACCAACATAGAAACAGATAACATAGACTGCCCACCCAAAACACATGCCCTGACCTAAACACATACAAAAACAACATAAAACAGGTCAGGACCGTTACAGTTCCTTGCTCAAAACATGAGAAGATATGAAAGCTGGTGGTTCCTTTCAACATGTGTCTTCAATATTCCCAGGTAAGAAGTTTTAGGTTGTAGTTATTATAGAACTATTTCTCTCTATACCATTTGTATTTCATATACCTTTGACTATTGGATGTTCTAATAGGTACTTTAGTTATGCTAGCCTAATCTCGGGAGTTGATAAAATCATAAACAGCGCAATGCTTGAAGCACAGCGAAGAGCTGCTGGCAGCGAAAAGTGCTGTTTGAATGAATGCTTACGAGCCTGCTGCTGCCTACCACCGCTCAGTCAGACTGCTCTCTCAAATCATAGACTTAATTATAATATAATAACACACAGAAATACAAGCCTTAGGTCATTAATATGGTCAAATCTGGAAACTATCATTTCGAAAATAAAACGTTTATTCTTTCAGTGAAATACGGAACCGTTCCGTATTTTATCTAACGGGTGGCATCCATAAGTCTAAATATTGCTGTTACATTGCACAACCTTCAATGTTATGTCATAATTATGTAAAATTCTGCCAAATTAATTAAGGTCTTTGTTAGGAAGAAATGGTCTTCACACCAAGCCCAAATTATACCCTGACTGCTTGCACAGAACGCAAGAAAAGTGACACATTTTCCCTAGTTAAAAAAAATGAATGTTAGCAGGCAATATTAACTAAATGTGCAGGTTTAAAAATAAATAGTTGCGTATGGATTTTAAGAAAGGCATTGATGTTTATGGTTAGGTAGACATTGGTGCAACGACAGTACTTTTTTCGCGAATGCACTTGTTAAATCACCTTTTGGTGAAGTAGGCTGTGATTCAATGACAAATTAACAGGCACCGCATCGATTATATGCAATGCAGGACAAGCTAGATGAACTAGTAATATCATCAACCATGTGTAGTTAACTAGTGATGTTAAGATTGATTGTTTTTTATAAGATAAGTTTAATGCTAGCTAGCACCTTACCTTGGCTCCTTGCTGCACTCGCATAACAGGTAGTCAGCCTGCCACGCAGTCTCCTCTTGGAGTGCAATGTAATCGGCCATAATCGGTGTCCAAAAATGCAGATTACCGATTGTTATGAAAACCTGAAATCGGCCCTAATTAATCGGCCATTCCGATTAATCGGTAGACCTCTAGTCTGAATACTTTCCGAATGCCCTGTAGCACATTTTCATCTGTAGTACCTGGGCGGTGTGGTCCATGGCATTGTGGGCCACGGTCACACTGTGGAGGAAAGCGGGGCTGTTAGTGATTGTCTGGATGGAAGTGATCAGGAGGTCATGTCTGGTGCTTGACCAGTACAAGGACATCCTTCACATTATTCTGGGAATGGCATTGTAATGTAGATAATTCATAGATGGGGTTGCAGCCAGGGAAGGCAACCCAATAACAGTGGGACTGATAGGAAGTGCTTTAGCATATGCCTTATCTTCCCCACTCATCATGCTGGAGGTCATTTTGCAGGGCTCTGGTAGTGCTCCTCCTTGCACAAAGGCGGAGGTAGCGGTCCTGCTGCTGGGTTGTTGCCCTCCTACGGCCTCCTCCACGTCTCCTGATGTACTGGCCTGTCTCCTGGTAGCGCCTCCATGCTCTGGACACTACGCTGACAGACACAGCAAACCGTTTTGCCACAGCTCGCATTGATGTGCCATCCTGGATGAACTGCACTACCTGAGCCACTTGTGTGGGTTGTAGACTCCGTCTCATGCTACCACTAGAGTGAAAGCACCGCCAGCATTCAAAAGTGACCAAAACATCAGCCAGGAAGCATAGGAACTGAGAAGTGGTCTGTGGCCACCACCTGCAGAACCACTCCTTTATTGGGGGTGTCTTGCTAATTGCCTATAATTTCCACCTTTTGTCTATTCCATTTGCACAACAGCATGTGAAATTTATTGTCAATCAGTGTTGCTTCCTAAGTGGACAGTTTGATTTCACAGAAGTGTGATTGACTTGGAGTTACATTGTGTTGTTTAAGTGTTCCCTTTATTTTTTTGAGCAGTGTATTTTAAATGAAAGAAATGCTCATACCTTTGTCTTACTGTACACCAAATCTGGTGTTATTGTATGTCATATTGTAATGTCCAATTTAAAGACAAGAAGTTGCATGAATAAGAATCAAATCAAATAACTAAAGTAAGTGTTTTGTTGAAAACAATGTAATGTACTGGTTTTCATACTGTAAATGAACTTGCAGCCTTGAATCACTTCCGTATTGTGGTGGTGAATAAAACCAAAATGAATATAGAACTGTTGTTTCCGGAAAAGTTTATAATTAATGTTGTTGTATTGTACTGGAACAAATAACAACAAACAAGAAAAAAAGTTACAATAGGATTCTAATCGGGGTGACAAAAACCTATAGGATCCAATTGGATTCCTTTTTATTTCCAGTAGGAACAAAGTAGTCTAATAGGATTCTGATAGAGGTGACACAAAATCCTATAGGATTGCGAGAATCCTATAGGATCCAGTAGGATTGCATTTAAATTCCAATAGAAAATAAGTAGTCCAATAGGATTCTGATAAGAGGCGACACAAAATCCTATAGGACTGTGAGAATCCTAAAGGATTCTATGGAAAAATTCACAAATTGTAATAATTCACTAAATTTTGGGACTATGGCAAAGCACCCTGTGCCTGTCTGTATCAGTTATACTTAGTGCTCACATTGGTGGTGACGACAGGCATATTCTCTCTTCTGCACACAGTTGTTGACATTCCAGTGTCTGTCATGGAACATATCCACACAGTTCTCTCCTCCCACGTACCCAGGGTTGAAGGCTTCGTTGGGCTCATTGGGCGCCCAGTTTAGGAAAGCCAAGGACTGCATGTCTGTCCAACTCCAACCAACTGGAAACAGTGGAAATCACTAATACAATAATAAACACTTTTATTCGTTTTTTTATTAGTTGTATGTATGGGATACACATGGTATGCACCGTCCAAAGAAATACTTACTTGAGGTATTGTGTGTAGGCCAGTGACACAAAATCTAAATGTAATCAATTTTAAATCAGGCTGTAACATAACCAAATGTTATATGAATACTTTCTGGGTATATGAATACTTTCTGAAGGCACTGTATAGCCTCCCCCTATTTGTACTGGTCTGGAATCCCTCTTATCTTAATTCTACCCCTCAAATGTCAACAGACTAACCCATCTTTCCCAGTATATTACCATGTTACTATTTCCTTTTGCTATACATCCTTCTATTTTACTGTGATGTCTTACAAGGGTCTTGAACCTCTCTATTTGTACCATTTCAACAACGATTGCCCTAAAAATACATACTTTATATTTCCCATTGATTGATCGTGTTTTTTCAGGTCACCTAACAGTACTGTTTGTAGGTCCATTTCAACACAGACATTATGACTCAACAACCACTCCCGGACCTGAAAAAATGGGTCTTTCCTCTATCAGTACATTAAAGTTTAGCAGTGCCCTTGCTTATGAAAGATGGCATTTTTTGTCCTCGTGCACTGTTTTTGGTGTGCTATCTATAAATCTATTTCCTTGCGTTCCTAGCTCTCTCGTTCCTCAGGTGGTGTTTCCGTCCGCTCCGCTCTGTTCTAAGTGGTTTATCATGATTATTTAATAGACATGCACGCGAAGCCCCTCTATGTTCTCTGTGCATTTTCACACAGACGCCTCTGTTAGCAAGGATGGAGCAGAGAGTGAATGCCTCTCGGTCCGCAAAAGGCCGCAGTTCAATACGCTTCATGCAGGCCTTTAAAGGGCGACTACACTTCCTGATTTGGCCTCGTTAGATTTGGGTAATTAAGAAATGGTTGGTTTTGGGGTGTGGTTTGATGTGGGTGTCTCGTGTGTGTTTGTAGGTGGGAAGCGTTAGCCAAATTCTTTCACTAATTAGCTTCAGCCGGCTGGTGTGTGACCGTGGCGAAGTTGTTTTGATGTTGGATAGTCTATCTCTGGAGCTAGTTAGGGGGACCGTCAATAAATGACACAATGTAAATGGCACAATATTGTCATGTTGCACATCTTTTAGTTTTCTCATTAAATTAAAGTTCTTGAAATTTGGAGCTATTGACATTTTAACATATTGTCCCATGTACATTGTGTAAATTACCAATGGTCTCTAACTATCCCCATATGGATATCCTATGGTACAATGTAGAGAATCATTGTACCATAAACCACTGTGAAATATATATTTTCTATAACCAAAAATATAGTATTTTCAGATCTACCCCTTCTTAGACTTGCTTTCAATGAGAATGACAGCTATAACTCAGATTTCTATGTGAATTTGGTCGGGTTGCCAAAAAGTTACATATTACAGCTTTACGGCAATTATATTATATGACTGCTGCCTCCCGTTTAAGTTAAGTGTTGACAGTGCTGAGTAAGAACTTAAACATATAAACAGCAGCTCTTTGCTGTATTCGTTGACAGTCTCTCTCTCTAGTCATAGTTTTAGACGTTTTGAAATCTCACAGTGTCAACTTTGCTGTAGCTTTCTTTTATGCCTGCTACGTTATTGCAGACAAGGTAATCGGAGCCATCCAATTGGCCAGCGGTAGGCCTATAGTGCACTTGAGTTTCTTTCTGGGCCGGCCGGGAAGGCAGAGTTTGTACCTCCACTGAAACCTTGTTTTTGTCAAATACTATATCTGTTTGGGCTTCTTAACAACTGCACCCAGGGCGCTGATGACGTGGACGTCGATTAAGGCACCCCCCTCCCCGCACCTCTCTGATTCAGAGGGTTTGGGTTAAATGTTGAAGACGCATTTTGGTTGAATGCATTCAGTTGTGCAACTGATTAGCTATCCCCTTTCCCTTCCCTTTCTTGCGTCAATTTGCAGAGTACAAATGATTTATAATTATGTTCCGGCCCCCTGACCATCCGCTTAAAGAAAAGTCTAGTTAATGACCCCTGCTATATACAGCAGCAGGAGATTGTGACTGAAGCTACTATGGTCTGTTTCTCTCTCCCTCACCATCTCCCAATGCTTTTATCCAGTGCCCTTAGTGAAGGTTTGGAAAGTGACAGGTTCATCTTTAGACTAGTGTCCTTTCCAGTAATAATCTCCCAAAGCCCATGGGAAATGGTTCTTGGAAATCATCCCTTTTTTCTGCAAAAGCTATCATGTCCCCAAAATGCTACTTTAGGGTCCATAAAATCCAGGGACTCAGAAGTCAGGCTTATCCA